>NC_052557.1:4011788-4680419 GCF_016699485.2 Gallus gallus | reverse complement strand
ATTTGATCACATGGAAACTTGGGCTGAGGCCGAAATGAGTCTTTGTCATCCATTGGCAAGTCCTGTCAAGCCCTTGGCCATGGCAGAGAAATAGCCAGTCCTTCCTGCTCATTCTCTGGTTAACACCCATAGTGTTTTCCAGTCTAAGTGGGTCTTTCTGTTGGTCCTCTCCCACCTCCCTTTCCGTCTGCCTTAACTCTGCAGGGAAGAATGTGAGGAGGTCAATCCAGGGCGTTGGACAGATGATGTCCACGATGGTGCTGAGCAGGAAACAGTCTATCTTCAGCCCTCCGAGCCTCAGTGCTGGCTCTGCCCCAGAGCCCGTGGACAGAGGGAGGAGCGTCGAAAATGAGAACATTGTGGTGATGGAGACCAAGCTGAAGATCCTGGAGATCTTGCAGGTAGGAGGAGAAGCATCGTGAGCTCCAAGCAAGGGGATCAGGGAGACATGGTTTTCTGATGCAAAGAAGCAGATGACATGATGAGAGGACTCACTTTTGCTTTCTTCCCTCTCTGCTGCTGCCAGTTCATCCTGAATGTACGGCTGGACTACAGGATTTCCTACCTGCTTTCCGTCTTCAAGAAAGAGTTTGTGGAAGTCTACCCCATGCAGGACAGTGCGGCTGATGGGACGGCTCCAGCCTTTGACTCCACAAGTAACTCTTCCCTTTGCTCCTGGTACACCCAGGGACCCCAAGGGGACAGTTCCAGCAGTTCTCCATTCACTGGCAGGGAGTTGGGGGATTGGGGTTTGTGCAGGGTGGATGAGGAGTCTCATGTCCACCACGGGTGTTTGGACTGTGGTTTGCAAGGAGCTGGGCCGGCACCTGCAGGGATTCTGTCAGTGCACAGGGATCATGTTGGTCTCCCCATTTCTCTTTCTTCTCCCTTCAGCTGCAGCAATGAACTTGGACCGGATCGGCGAGCACGCGGAGGCCATGTTTGGTGTGGGGTGAGTCCCTGCCCCTGGTGCACAGTTAACCTGGCTGGAGGGCTCTTCCCTCTCCTGCCCATATTTGCTGCTGGGGCTGAGAGCTGCAGGTGATGAGGAAGATGAAGCTCTGAAGGCCCATGCAGCTGTCCCATCTGCCCTGTGAGGTGACAGAGTGCACACGAGCTCCCACATGGCTGCTAACACAAGCACGTTTGTCCTGGCTCCAGGAAGACGAGCAGCATGCTGGAGGTGGACGACGAGGGAGGGAGGATGTTCCTGCGGGTGCTGATCCACCTGACCATGCATGACTACCCACCGCTCATCTCCGGCTCCTTGCAGCTCCTCTTTAAGCATTTCAGCCAGAGGCAGGAGGTCTTGCATACCTTCAAGCAGGTAACCCTGGAGAGGCTGCATCTGATGGCCTCTTTGCTTTGGGAGGAGATCCAGGCGAGGAGGGGAGTGGGGTTCATGCCCCAAACCAGCTGCACAGGGAAGTCCCTGGGAATGTCACTGCAGGTTCAGCTCCTGATCTCAGCCCAGGACGTGGAGAACTACAAGGTGATCAAGTCAGAGCTGGACAAACTGCGCACCATGGTGGAGAAATCGGAGCTGTGGGTGGACAAGAAAGGCAGCGTGAAAGGTGACAGCAATGTGGATGGGAACAAGAAAGAGAAGAAAGAGGTGAGAGCTGTGAGCAATACTTGGAACCAGGGTGGAGAGGAGCTGGGGACAGACCTCTCGATGGAGCATGCACAGTGCTCTGGGAAGAGGAGGGCAGAGAGGGTGCTGTCACTCCCCAGGATTTGGGGAGCTGTGGTGGGACCCTGATGCCATTTCTGTCCCCTTGCAGCACACTGCTGATGAAGAGGTCATTGCTCCAGGAGAGAAGAGCAGCGAGAACTATCAGATAGTCAAGGGGGTAAGGAAAACCACAAGCTATCCCCAGGGCTGGCTGGAGCATCAGTGAGAAGGGAGAGAGGGGAACTGTGGGGAACTTCTGATCTCCTCGATGGTTCAATTGAAATGAGTCCAAGCCAGGGCTTGTTCCTGCCAGCTCAGCACACGAGGAGCCCATTAAGTCCCTGGGTTTGCACATGAGACTTACCCTGGTGACAGTGGAGGGGAGGGGGCTGGTGTTGAGTACAAACACTCTGCTTTACACTTTAAGAAAGATTTCTGAGTGGGATGCTGTGATCTGTGAGCGATACCCAGAGCTGGGCGTGAAGGAAACATCTGGGCTTATGATGGGCACATCTGGGTTTCTAGCAGGTCCCCAGGGCTGGTGGCCATCCTGATGGGCTCCCAGGCTCAGTTCCCCTTTGGCCTTTGTCCTTCTGTCCCCAGATCCTGGAGCGGCTGAATAAGATGTGCGGGGTTGGAGAGCAAGTGCGCAAGAAGCAGCAGCGCCTGCTGAAGAACATGGATGCCCACAAAGTGATGCTGGATCTGCTGCAGATCCCTTATGAGAAGGTGGGGGACAGAAGCCAACTGGTCTCAAAGTGCATGGAGCAAAGGGTGGGGACATGGGGACATCCTACATGGCTGAGTCCTGCGGCTGGGCAACCTGCTCCTCTTCTCCATCTCTCACCAACCCTGAGTGTTTGCCCTCTCTGCCCTTCCTCAGGGTGATGCCAAGATGATGGAGATCCTCAAGTTCACCCATCAGTTCCTGCAGAAGTTTTGTGCTGGCAATCAGGAAAACCAGGCTCTGCTGCACAAACACCTCAACCTGTTCCTGACCCCAGGGGTAAGGAGAGGAGACTGAAGGACTTTGGTATCGCTCCTGGGGTTGAGAGCAGGAGATAGAAAAACCAGGAGAAGACACCTGGAGGAGGCAGGACCAGGACAGGAGGGGAGGCTGTGCCTCACAGCCCCCAGCCTCACTCTATCCCCCTGGTCCCACAGCTCCTGGAGGCTGAGACAATGCAGCACATCTTCCTCAACAACTACCAGCTCTGCTCAGAGATCAATGAGACGGTGCCACAGCACTTCATCCACTGCGTGGCCACCCATGGCCGCCATGTGCAGTACCTGGACTTCCTGCACACCATCATCAAGGCTGAGGGCAAGTACGTCAAGAAGTGTCAGGACATGATCATGACCGAGGTGAGCACCTCTTCTGCTCGTGGGTTGTAAGCACAGGGCATAGCTCCTAGGAGGAGCATGGTTATCTTCTCCTTTGGGCAAGAGCCTTCTCAACCACATGGTGATTCCTCCCTGGAGTTGGAAGAAGTATCTCTAAGAGATGCAAGGTCTGAGAGCCAATAACCACTTTGGGGTCCTACAGGTTGTGATTTTTGATTGCGCTGCAAACACCCAGTTTTCCCCATAAACACACAAGCCTTTCACCTCACCCTGGGTGCTCCATCTCATCACCCCAGTGCAGAAGATGTCATTGTGAGGTTTCTCATCCTTCTCTGGAGCAGTGACTGGTGACTCTTCCCAACAGCTCACCAATGCTGGGGACGACGTGGTTGTTTTCTACAATGACAAGGCATCGCTGGCCACCCTGCTGGAGATGATGACGGCAGCCAGGGATGGGGTGGAGGAGAACAGCCCACTGATGTACCACATCTCATTGGTGGACCTGCTGGCTGCGTGCGCTGAGGGCAAGAACGTCTACACCGAGATCAAGTGTACATCCCTGCTGCCCTTGGAGGACGTGGTGCGGGTGGTGACCCACGAGGACTGCATCACAGAGGTAAGGGCTGCCGGGTGAGGGGGGTGTTGGTGGCTCTGTTCTGTTTTCTATTCCTCTGATGGTGCCTGCACCCCACTCCCTCCCTCCCCGGCAGGTGAAGATGGCCTATGTGAACTTTGTCAACCACTGCTACGTGGACACGGAGGTGGAGATGAAAGAGATCTACACCAGCAATCACATCTGGACTCTCTTTGAGAACTTCACCCTGGACATGGCCCAGGTGCGTGGGTCGGGCTGGGCACGAGGGACATGGCAGCAATGGCTGCTGCATTCCACGGGGACAGCTTGGTGTCACCAAAGCTCCCTTGGCAAACAGGGGGCATGGGCACAACAGGGACTTCTGCAGCCACACTATGGGCTGGGGAGCAGCACTCTGGCATAGACCCAGAAGCTGTGTCACCACCCATGCCCCCTGGCTCAGCAAGGTCCCAGCAGCACTGTGTGCCAGCAGTGTACAGCTGTGCTTGCTCACCTGGTCCCGATGCCATCAGCATCTTCCCTTCTCCTCACAGATGTGCAAAAAGCGAGAGAAGCGCCTTCCAGACCCCACTCTGGAGAAGTACGTGCTGACGGTGGTGCTGGACACCATCAATGCATTCTTCAGCTCTCCATTCTCAGAGAACAGCACCTCACTGCAGGTAATGGGGTGTTGCATAGCCATGCCATGCATGGAGCGAGCAAAGGGCTCACCCTTTGGGAAAAGGAGTCTGTACTGATACAGAGCTGCCCATTCTCTCCTTCAGACCCACCAGACCATTGTGGTGCAGCTTCTCCAGTCCACCATGAGGCTGTTGGAGTGCTCCTGGCTGCAGCAGCAGCACAAGAGCTCAGTGGAGGCCTGCATCCGAACGCTGGCGATGGTTGGTAAGGAGCTGTGCCGGAGGGATGCTCTGCTCCCTGCCTGCCAGAGGGATGCAGCTGCTCTGGCTGCTTCTGCTCCAGCAGCAGGCAAGAGCCATCATCCCTACTGCAGCCATGGCAGGGTGCCCTTGGGGAGGCTGTCTGCTGGGAGCAGGGAGGTTTGGCTCTGGGATGTGCCTTTTGAGCTTGGTGTTATGTGTCCGGTTTGGCCAGAGGAGAGCTGAAGCTTGGGCTTGGTTGGGGAATTCCTGGTGTGTCCTTGCTGGTGCAGGGCCCAGAAAGAAAGCTGGCATTTTTGGCAGCTTTCCCTCGCCAGGACTTTGCCCTCAGCCTGCCTGCAGCTGCCTGACTCAGGACAAGCACTGAGTCACCACGTGGAAAGCATTGCGTGCTGGTTAGATGCTGGGTGGAGGCACTGGCCGGAGACGTAGGATTCCCCTTTGTAATTGCAGCCTCTCTGCACTGGGCTTTTCCAACTGAAAACCAGAGGCGGTGCCTCCTCCCACCCCATGGGCAGCAGGGGCTGTAGGCAATGGGTGCTGCACTGGGGAGAGATGGGTAGAAGTACCACAGCCCCCACCAGCCTGGAGGGCTTTTCTCTTGTATTTTATTCATATCTTCTTCACTGTAAATGAAGAGCGGGTGAAGGGGTGCCCAACCCGGGGCTGTGCAGTAGCTGATGTGGCAGCTGATAGCTCATGGCTGTCCCCAAACCCTTCCCCCTGTCCCGCAGCCAAGAGCCGCTCCATCGCGCTGCCCATGGACCTGGATGCCCACGTCAGCTCCCTGCTCAACAGCAGCTCCACCAGTACCGTGCAGAGGAACACGTCCAGCTACAAGACGGCCACGCGGACCTTCCCCCGCGTCTCCACCACCCCCAACCAGTGGGACTACAAGAACATCATAGAGAAGCTGCAGGTATGGGGCTGTGTGACAGCAGGAAGGTGTGGGCATTGCAAAGTCCCTGTCCCGTGCTTTTGTCTCCATGGCATGCGCTGACCTAAAGGTGTGCGCTGTGGTTTGTAGGACATCATTAATGCCCTGGAGGACCGCTTGAAACCACTTGTGGAGGCTGAACTGTCCGTGCTGGTGGATGTCCTCCACCGGCCAGAGCTGCTCTTCATGGAGGGCACGGAGGCGTATCAGCGATGTGAGAGCGGAGGTTTCCTGTCCAAGTGAGGATGCTTTGCAGTTGCCGTGGGGTTTTTGGGATGGGTTGGGGACCTGCATCTTCTGTGGGTTGTGCATCCTGATGTGCGCCTGCAGAGTGGAGGGGCGGTGGGAAGGTGCCCCTGGGGACTTCCTTGTCCTCTTGGCTGTGTGATGGTGACTCTTGCTGTGCATGGCCAGGCTGGTGCAGCACACCAAGGACCTGATGGAGACGGAGGAGAAGCTGTGCATCAAAGTGTTACGGACGCTGCAGCAGATGCTGGTGAAGAGGAACAAGTACGGTGAGAGGGTGAGCACCGCAGCACTATGGCATGTCCCCAGCCCCACTGCTCAGCTGGCAGCTCCCTGCTCACTGCAGCCCGCGGGCACTCAGCCTTGTTCTGTTCCATCGCTGGCGTTGGGAGCCTCATGACGTTTATTTGTCTTGGCAGGGCAACCTGCTGCGAAAAATGCTCCTGAACAATTACCTGCAGAACAAGAAGTCCAGCTCCAAAGGGGAAATTGTGGATGCTGCTGGAGGAGGTGAGTGCCCCTCTCCTGCACCTTCCGTGTCTTTCTGTGCTGCTCAGGCACGCCTTGAATGCCTGGTTCCAAAACGTGGTGGGATCACACCGACGGATGGTCTCTGTGCCCCCACCTCTATGGGAGAGAGAAGAAAGGATGGGCCTGGTAGTGAGCTAGCTGTGCTTATTTTCCTTCACCACTACAGCATCACATCCGTCTGTGTCCTCTCCTGCAGGCCAGGACCAGGACTGGTCTGCTATTGCCGCTGTCCAGTGCCGGCTGGACCGAGAAGGAGCCACCAAGCTGGTGGCTGACCTCATCATGAACACCAAGAACGAGAAGATCTTCCAGGAGAGCATCCTGCTCGCCATTCGGCTGCTGGACGGGGGCAACACCGAGATCCAGGTGCCTGTGGTGGCCATGAGTCCATGGGATGGTTTATGTGTGCATTGTGAAGGTCCCAGTATGGGGAGGATGGGTGCAGAGCAATCCTCGGTCCCTGGTTGGCCTCTGGGCAGCAGACTTTGCCAACATTTGGATTGCATATGTTTGCTCACCATCTGGGGGAGGAACTACAGACATTTCTCTGTTTCCGAGTTTTCCAGCTCGGTGACTGGCTGAAGCTCAGGGCTGGATGCCAGAAGGGGCAGGTTGTTGCTGACTGTTTCTGGAGTAATGCTGATGCCCTCTGCTGGGTATCACAAAAATGACTCAGAGTTGCAGCTCTCCGTTGATAACTTGTAGGTTATCTTGAATTCTTTATCACAGGGAAGCCAACAAACTGCACGTGCAAAAACCTGTGGGGTTCCAAGATTGCAGCTGCTGTAACTGCTGCTTGCTCTGTCCCTAGCCCTGCTGTGCATAAAGGAGAGGAATAGGCACAGGGCACGCTGCACCCCTGTAAATCCAGAAGATTGCAATGCCAAGGGCATGGAAAGTAAAGGATTTAGGGAGATGAAGGGAAGAGTCTGAAAACAGACCTTCCTGCTAGGCTATCCCGAGGTCAGGAGTGCCTCAGGCTACCAAACCATAGGGGTGGGCTGGGGTGGAGACCAACTGCTTTGTGCTTCCTCCTCCCAGAAATCATTTTACAACCTGATGACGAGCGACAAGAAGTCCGAGAAGTTCTTCAAAGTTTTGCACGACCGGATGAAGAAAGCTCAGCAAGAGACCAAGTCGACCGTGTCTGTGAACATGAGTGACATTGGGAACAAACCTCGTGAGGACAAAGATGAGCCTGACCCTGGCACCAAAGGTATGGGGCCGTGTCCTCCCAGAAAGGCCAATGCCTGCCTTGTGGGACAGCCTGATGCTAATGGGGTTGGGTTGCCCATAGGACGAGGAGAGACCTTCATGATGCCTGGCACCCCCTCCCGATACCCGCTGGCCTTGGGGTTTCGGAAGGGCCATGATACCGGGGAGCAGGGGCAGAACAATGAGATGGGGGTGACGGTCCTGATTATGGAGCCCATCCTGCGATTCCTCCAACTGCTGTGTGAGAACCACAACCGAGACCTTCAGGTTGGTGCTGGGGGCTGCTGGGGGCTGCGGCAGAAGCCATAGGGCTGGAATGTGGGATGGATGGGTTCTGCCTCCACTGAGTCCAAACAGGCATTGCACTGGCCACTCTGTGCCTCAGCTTCCTATGGATATAACCACCACTCTCTATGGATATAACTTTGCTCGGTATTCTGGAAGGAGCCAATCAGGGCACTCCTGTGTCCATGGGAGCAGGTGCTGCTCTTGAGGGGTCTGCACACACTATAGGGATGGCCCTGGGCTCGATTCTCCTTCTCTGGAGGAGATGCTGGGAGTGGGGTCAGGACCTGCTTCAGGCTCGTAACTGCAGGCTTTGCACAACAGAACTTCCTGCGGTGCCAAAACAACAAGACCAACTACAACCTGGTGTGTGAGACGCTGCAGTTCCTTGACATCATGTGTGGCAGCACCACGGGCGGGCTGGGGCTGCTGGGCCTCTACATCAATGAGTACAACGTGGCCCTCATCACCCAGACCCTGGAGACCCTGACCGAGTACTGCCAAGGGCCCTGCCATGAGAACCAGGTCTGTGGTGTTGCTGTGGGTCTGCACTGTTCCTGAGGCATTTCACCATCCATCAGCGTGCCCAAGGGGGCATTTTGGGGGAATGCATGGACAGCAGCAGGGATAGGGCCAGTTTTGGGATTCAGGGTGTGAAGAAGAGCAGAGCTTGGGGAGCAGGGGTACCCCATGGTGCACAGGGATGGTGTGTGGGTTTTGAGCTACTGCTGGGCTGGGTAATATAGTGCTTAAATAATGCTGTGTTGGAAACGGTGTCGTTGCCAGGAAGGGAAGGGGCTTAGGGCTTCTGGTTCAGTGCTGTAGGCAAGGCACCATTTTGGAGCTGTGTTGGATGGTGAAGCTGGGAAGGATGGCAGCATCTATAGGACAAAACATTGCCTTGCTCCCGTAGAGCTGCATCGTGACCCACGAGTCCAACGGGATTGACATCATCACAGCCCTCATCCTCAATGACATCAGCCCCCTCTGCAAGTACCGGATGGACCTGGTCCTGCAGCTGAAGGTGGGCAGAGCCCAGGACTGGGTTGTGTGGCACGTGTGCGAGCTCCCTGTTTGCTGGGCTGAGCTGTGGGGTGAGACGGGCACTGGGTGTGCATCAGGTCTTACATACATGAGCTGGGACGGGGCTGGTGCATTTCCACCACAGAAGGTTTGGATGCCTTTAGCACAGGGGCATTTATGACTGACTGTGATGCAGGGGATTTCTGCCCACGCTGAGGTCCTGGGCAGAGCAATGTATAGCTCCTCTCAGCAAGGACTTCTCCCTACCAGGACAACGCCTCCAAACTCCTCTTGGCCCTCATGGAGAGCAGACACGACAGCGAGAACGCCGAGCGGATCCTCATCAGCCTCCGCCCGCAGGAACTGGTAAGGGCTGAGTGGGGTGGGAAGGTGAAGGACCCCCATGAACTTGCTGCTGGATCCATACACCTTCAGGTCCTGGTGGAGTTTCAACCCAAACCCACATTGGCTGCTGCCCTACCAGCAGCCACACACCGCTCTGCACCAGCATCCCTCCTGAGGAGGAAAACAGGGTGAGGAGACAAGGACAAGCTCACCCACCCTCTGATGCCTTCCAGGTCGACGTGATTAAGAAGGCCTATCTGCAGGAGGAAGAGTGTGAAAACGCTGAGGTTTCCCCTCGGGAAGTTGGCCACAACATTTATATACTGGCACTGCAGGTACTGATGCTGCAATCTTCTGTGACAGCAGTGACCCACCAGGCTGGGCTCCCATTCATCCATTTGCACATCTTATTTATCTACATTTCCTCCAGCCAGGCTGGGGGATGTGCTTTTTGCCTTCCATGAAAACCCAGCATTATGGCTTATTGGCCATCCCACTTGAGTGCTGCAGAGGCTGCTCCATCCCATGCTAACGCAGCTCTTGTTGTTCCCTTCCAGCTGTCCCGACACAACAAGTCTCTGCAGCAGCTTCTGAAGCCAGTGAAGCGAATCCAGGAGGAAGAGGAGGAGGGCATCTCATCCATGGTATGGAAAGTCCTTGGGCATGGGGGCTGCCCCGCTGCTCATCAGCCAAGATTTGGTGGCTTTTGGTATTCCCAGGGTGAACTGGAGAAACAGAAGTTTATAAATGCCCATGTAGCCAAATCAGCAAGCCCAATGGCACATGCATCTGTTGTAGCCCAGCCGTGTGAGTGCAGCTCCCTGGGGAAGGCTCAGCCCTAGGTGACATCCTGTGTGCCACAGGGACGGGCTGTGCCCTGCCAGGTTTCCCCCTACTCCCCTCCTCCTGCCCTTCCCTTCAGAAAAGGAAGAGCTGAGTCCTCTGCTACCATTTCTTCCCACTGTACCGCGGCTCCCGAATGAGATTCAGCAGTAATATGATTTCCTTGGGGTTTAGGAGCATTGATTTGTAATTTGTGGATTAGCAGCTTTTGGATGTAATTATTGCAGGGAATCGAATGTCTGTCACCTCAGGGAGCGCTCGTACCCCTTTGGGAAGCTTTAATTCATTTGCTTTCCCCTGAAACCTCATCAGGTTCGGTACAATTTGAGGAACGATGTTGTCAGTGCAGTTAGACTTCAACCCCCCCAGCTGTCCCCGCTCTCACCCTCTCTTCTCTCCCAGCTCAGCCTCAATAACAAGCAGCTGACGCAGATGCTGAAGTCGACGGCCCCCGTCCAGGAGGAGGAGGAGGACCCGCTGGCGTACTACGAGAAGCACACATCCCAGATTGAGGCAAGACCTGTTTGGGCTGCTAATACACACAGCTGATGGATCCCACGTGTGCTCCGGCTGTCTCGTGCCCCGTTATTCTGCACCAGGAGCCTTCCCAGCCCGGTGCCCATAGGAAGCAGCTGCAAAGAGCTGGAGACGTTAGCAGAGCCCATAGGGAGATGGGGGTACATGTGGACCCCCCAGGCCCTTCCTCCCTCTCCCCAGAGCAGATGGGATGCAGGCAGTGGGGCAGCCCTATCCTTGCTTGTTCCTCCCAGCATAGCCATGCAAGGATGTGTTTGCTGGGTCGAGTCGTAGTGTTAGATGAGCGGTGGTGATATTTGGATTTGGGGAGGTATGGCTGGGTGTAGAAAAGCAGGAAGCCCAGCACGATACGGGCAGGATGTAAGGGCATTTTCTTCCTGCAGATTGTGCGCCTGGACCGCAGCATGGAGCAGATAATCTTCCCAGTGCCTGGCATCTGCGAGTTCCTCACCAAGGAGACCAAGTACCGACTCTTCACCACGACAGAGCAGGATGAGCAGGGCAGCAAAGTCAGTGATTTCTTCGACCAGTCATCCTTCCTCCACAACGAGATGGAGTGGCAGAAGAAACTGCGCAGTAAGAGCGAGCCAGACCTTCCCTTTGCAGCAGAGCAGCTGTGAGCCGGGCAGCCGTGCTTTGAGGGGGCTGTGACCCCCAGTGGCAGCCTGGAAATCTCCCTGTGCCCCTGGGAGGTGTATTTTCTCCACACCTGTTAGTGCAATTCCTCACAGCCTGAGAACATCTTCTGACACATTCCACACCTGCAGCTGTGCTCACCTAGGGAGCCCTCTCTTTGTTTGCTTTCAGTTGGCTTCTCCCAAGCCAGCATCTAGCAGCTACATTTTGTTGATAAAGCTGCTTTCTCTGCACCATGCAGATCTCTTTAGGTGCTTTCAGGGCTGCACGGGGACGAACTTCCTGGCTTAAAATAACAGGAGCTCAGTCAACAGTTAGGAGGCACACTATAAATACTGTGTTGTGGCTCAGAGGTAGCACGGCAGCACTGAAAACACTTGCAGATCCAGTCAAAACTATCTTAGGAATTCAGCAGGAAGCAGGTTTCCAGTATGGATGGGAAATTGCTGGCTGTGTCTCCTCTGGGACAGAGAATCAGGCTGCAAACACAAAGGCACTGTTGTTAGGAAGGGCGTGAGGATGTAAGAGGTGGGAGACAGTGAGGAGGGTGAGGTGATGAGTGAAGCCAATCTGATTCCAAGGTGCCAGGGGAGGTCAAAGGGCCCAGAAACCACAAAATGTGAGCAGAGACATTTTGAACTTGCGTTCCTGTTACAAGAGATGAAGAGGGAGCTTTTATCAATGGCATGAAGCGAGGTCTCACTGGCTGTGCTGAGCTCAGTTTGGGTGCCTGGGAGGTCACAGCCTTCCCTGCTGGCACCAGGTTGGCTGAGATGTGTGTCTGCCTCCTCTCCCCGCAGGCATGCCGCTGATGTACTGGTTCTCCCGCAGAATGACTCTCTGGGGAAGCATTTCCTTCAACCTGGCTGTCTTCATCAACATAATCATTGCTTTCTTCTACCCTTATGTTGAGGCCACTTCCATGGGTAAGTGCCCCAGCAACTTCTGCTCCTCGAAGTGGAGGAAAACGGGGATTCTGGTGTGCAGGGAGCACTGTCCCCTTCCTTGTGTTCCGCTTTTGTCTCCTCTTGACTCCTAAAGCTTTTTCTGCTGGTCCTGGCAAGGGACTGAATTGAGGTTTCAGTTGCCAGCCCTCCCACGACTTCCTTCTTAGGGAACAGGCTCTTCTCCTTGGGCTGTACTTTCCCTGTTTGGAAAATAGGGGAAGTAAGGACAGAATACGTACCAGCTGTCTGGAAATCTTAATGATCTACAGTGGTTTTGTGATCTCAGATAAAAGATGTTAGAAAAGCATATCAGTAGGGACCATCTCTCTGCAGTCAAGCACAGTTTCTGTCTTCCTTCCCTCAGATAATCAGCATATTGGGTTTCTGGATGCTTTGGACAGTAACACAATGTCTGACTGTCAACATGCATTTAACCTCATGCCATTTAATTGCTGTGGGTCATCTCTTCCCAGGAGTGCTGGATTCCCCATTGATCTCACTGCTTTTCTGGATTCTGATCTGCTTCTCCATCATGGCCCTGTTCACCAAGCGGTACGGTGTCAGACCACTGCTGGTGGCCCTGATCTTGAGATCAATTTATTACTTGGGGATTGGACTCACACTGAACATCCTGGGAGCTCTCAATGTAAGTTCTCAGAGCGCTGCTAGAAAAATAGCATAGCATCCCATGCCACAGGAGGCTGTTCTGCACTCACAAAGCTCAGCAAACCTCACTCCCTCCCATTTCTGCTTGCTCTCCAGCTGACCAACAAGATTGTGTTTGTGGTGAGCTTTGTGGGTAACCGTGGGACCTTCATCCGAGGCTACAAGGCCATGATCATGGACGTGGAGTTTCTTTACCACGTTGGCTACATCCTGACGAGTGTCCTGGGGCTCTTTGTGCATGAACTCTTCTACAGCATCCTGGTACAGTAAATGTTTGGGGCACAGACATAGCCAGGCAGTGCTGTTAGGAGCTAGAAGTTTCCTGCGACACCTTCCAGGCATTGATCGATAACAGCAGTGAGAACAATGCCCCGTGCTCCAATATTTGCGTAGGCTGATCTTTCTGCCTTCCAACAGCATCTATTACTGTCTCTCTCCCAGCCTTTTTCTATCAGTCTTTTTCTAATCTCTGCTGCGTACTTTATCTGGGTCAGCTGGGAGACAACGTGAGCTGGTGAGGGCAGAGGCAGGGGGCATGCGTCCTATTCTTGGCTCTCCTGCTGTGCTTAAGTTCACTTCATTCTTCTGCAGTAAGACGGAAAACTTGAGTACTTTATGTGAAAGTTAGTCCGTGTCTACTGAGTGATCCTAGATCTCGGGATAAAAGGGGCATAGGTAGGCCAGGCATTGTCACAGAAAAGCACCCTGCAGCATTTCTTTGCTCCTGGGTCCTTTCAGCTGTTTGACTTGATCTACCGTGAGGAGACCTTGTTTAATGTCATCAAGAGCGTGACGCGCAACGGGCGCTCCATCCTGCTGACTGCCCTCCTGGCGCTCATCCTTGTCTACCTCTTCTCCATTGTGGGCTTCTTGTTCCTGAAGGATGACTTCATCCTGGAGGTGGACCGGCTGCCGGACAGCAAAGCCCAAGGTAAGCCAAGCCATGGACTGCTGTCCTTGGTGCTTGGGCTGGAAGGGGACCAGCAGAGCACGGGTCCTTCTCTGTGGCTGCATCACTGCGTGCAATCATTGATGTGTGGTCCCACACTCTTGGGAGAGCTGGTTTTGGGGCTGGCAGAGAAGAGTCTGCCTGCACTGACATAGAGCCCTGATGCTGCAGAAAACAAGGCCTGGGGGTTGGAGGGACTGCAGAAAAGGAGGTGGGCAGATAGGAATGAATTCTGTAGCGCTGCAGAAGTCTTACTGAAACTTGAGCAAAAGATGGATGACACTGATGAAACTTGCTCTGGCTGTTAAAAAAACAAGCAGCTTGTGTGTCGATCATAACAGAGGGTTTTGGGTTAGGCTTTTACTTATCTTCTTTGCATTTGAAGTCTTTTTGGTATGCTTTTACAGTCACAGAGATAAGTTAGTGTGGAAGAAATATGCTTAGATTATTTGAATAAAGTACAGTTTTGTAATATACTTGGACTACAATACAATAGCTTGGAGATTAAAGTCAAAACATCTGGATGTTTTAAAGAGAGAATACCCTTGCAAAAGCAGCTGGTTGGTGGTTGCACCCAAGGCTCTCTTAACTTCAAAGGATGAGAATATGGTTTTTAGGCATCTTACCTGGAAAACTGGCAACTATCTCTGAACAAAGTTGGGATATCAGTGCGATGATTACCCAGCCCATGACAGGAGGGTTGGAACTAGATAATCTTTCAGGTCCCTTCCAATCCAAGCCACTCTATGATTCAAAACATAGAAAAGGCTATGAGAATGTGGATCAAGATATTTTTTTCAAGTTGAAAGCTGCAATGAGATGCAGTTGAAGAACACTTGTGACAGGAGCAAAGAGCTGACACTGACAAGGCTGTGGGCTCTTTTACTTGCAGATGACCCCTTGGGGATGCAAAGGAACATGGAGACCTTCATGGAGTCCTGCAGTGGTGACAAAATTAGCTGCTCTGCTGTGCCCACTGCCTTGCAAGGTAAGTGAGCTCATCAGAAAGGTCAATGTTGTTAGCAGCAGGGTAGCCTTACAGCCTTGTTTGTCAGCGTGCTCAGAAAAATCCTACAAAAGACTGAAAGGTGGAAAAAATAGCCCACTTTTTGGCACATATTAAGCAAAAGGCCTGCAAATTCTGCACTCCCTTGCGTAAAAATGTTGAAATATTGATTTAATTTGGTCATAAAGAAAGCGAGTGCTTTGGGGGTGCTCAGCCAAACACCTCCATTGCAAGGAGGAAGATGGAGGAGATGCTGGGATGCTTGGGAGCTCCCATCTGGGGCACTGCATCACTGCAGCTCATCCTGGGGCTCTGGATTCTTTGCTATGGGCTGGTTCTTCTGCCCTGTCTGTGCTCTGGGTTTGTGCTTTTATTCTACCCTCTGGTGTTGTAGAAGCAGACACTGACCAGTGGGAACGAGCCTGTGACACGCTGCTCATGTGCATTGTCACTGTCCTGAACCACGGCCTGAGGAATGGAGGGGGTGTAGGGGACATTCTGCGCAAGCCGTCGAAGGACGTGAGTGGGGTCCCTTCCTTCTGCCACTACAGAGCTGCCCTTCTTCCCTGGAAGTCACTTCCAGCTCTTTCTCCTCACTGCCACTCTTCAGTGCTTTCCCCATCACACCCCTGTGACTGCTCCTCACCTTGTACCCTCAGCCTACAGTCCTTGCAATGAGGCAGCGCAGATGGAAGGGAGGTTTGCAAGACACGTTTTTTCCCTTTTGTCCATCACAGGAGTCCTTGTTTCCTGCTCGGGTTGTCTACGACCTCCTCTTTTTCTTCATTGTCATTATCATTGTCCTGAACCTCATCTTTGGGGTCATTATTGACACCTTTGCTGATCTGAGGAGCGAGAAGCAAAAGAAAGAAGAAATACTGAAGACCACTTGTTTCATATGTGGTGAGTGCAAGGTCCTTGGCTCTGCATGTACAGGAATTGCCCCCACATTGTTCCTCTCCTTAAGGTCAACCTATGACACAAGGGAAGAAGTGAAGCTTCAGCTGGTTTTTAGATTTCGTTTGATTCACAGCACAACTTAAATCTGTTCACCAGTGGGTCACTACAGCATGAGGGGGCTTAAACAAGGACACAGACCGAGAGGGGAAATTATCCCTATTCCTACTGGCCTTCTGTTAATGAGGTGTTAAACTGAATGCTGCATTGTGGTGTTCTTGTCGCTGTGCATCACTCCTGGGACCAGCATTTATCAACTGGAAAAAAAGCATATTGCTAAGGAAATAGAATAGAGGAAAATGTTCCAGAATGCTTTTGGTCATAGGAAGGCATCCAAAAAACCAACCCAACCGTAAATATAGCTGTTGTTTTGTGTTTTTGTTTTCCTTGTAAGATCCAGTGGGTGCATTTTGTTCTTTTAGATTATATAGGCAGGAAGCATAGCTAGTAGAACTTTAAATAGAAGCCTCCTGAATACACAACTGGGTTATTTTCCCTCTGCTTTGGATTCTTGTTGTGTGCTAAATGCCAACTAATTATTAAAAGCACTTCTTGAAAGTCACACCTGGGACAGGAGGCAATTATCTGTACTTCCTTTCACATTTGTTTGCTTGCTCACTTCTTACCTTGGCCTCCCCTCCTTTTCTCCTCTCTCCACCTTCTCCACACTTGACTGCCTTTCCCAGGACTCGAACGGGACAAGTTTGACAACAAGACAGTGTCCTTTGAGGAGCATATTAAGTACGAGCACAACATGTGGAACTACTTGTACTTCATAGTGCTGGTGCGAGTGAAGAACAAGACAGACTACACAGGTCCTGAGAGCTACGTGGCTCAGATGATAAAGGTACGTGTCCTTTCTGAGCAGCCCTACTGCACCCTGCCTGCCCCAGAGGAACGTTTGAGAACAGTGGGCTTGCCAAAAAAAAACCCAGCAAATTTTGAGAAGGAACTTTTGGAAAATATTTAAGAAAGTCGTTGTTCCACAGTTCTTTCTTAGCTGGTTAACCCCACTTTGCAATCTCAGCCAACAACGTGCTGTCTATTTGATGTTTTGTGCTGTGGATAGAAGGATTGTACCAGGCGGCACAGACTGTGACTGCAAGGTGATTTCAAGGCAAAAAGGAAAAGCAAGGAAATTTAGGAAAAAAACCTTCTGAACCTGGACCCAGGCTGGGGGGAAAAAAGGTTAAATGAGTAGGTGGTGGGAAATGTGCAAAGATGCAGATAAGCCTTTGAGAATTTCTTCAGTCCCTAAGCATAGGCAGACCTCCATGGAAATCCCACTGGGTCTTTTGTTTCCTTCTCACCCTCTCCCATTCTCCACGGTCACCTTCCCAGAACAAGAACCTAGACTGGTTCCCCCGGATGCGAGCCATGTCGCTGGTCAGCAATGAAGGGGAAGGGGAACAGAATGAGATCCGAAATCTTCAAGACAAACTCAACTCAACGATGAAGCTGGTGTCCCATCTCACCTCCCAGCTGAATGAGCTGAAGGAACAGGTACTAAACATTATAAAAAACAGGAACGCTTGAGTAACACCCCATTGTACTAAAAAACCCTCTGTCCTTACCAAAATAGACACCCATTCCAAGAGCAGGAGGCAGAACCAGCCCATTCCTATTTAACTATGGATACAAATCAAAGGGCTCTTTTAGCTCTTCTGCAGGGAGTTAAGAACACTTAGGTCATGTGCTTTTTGTTACCTCCTCATCAGCTAGAGTCCAACTCATGGGGTGTTCTGGCAGATGCTTAGAGCAGCCCAGTCAGTCACACACCTGAGAAGCACACTAATGAACAGAATAACAGCCTGGTTTCCTACCTCACTTCTGTCCTTGTTTGAACTCCAGATGACAGAGCAAAGGAAGCGCAGACAAAGGATGGGGTTTGTGGATGTCCAGAATACCATGAACCACTAAGAGACAGAAAAAGGATCAGCTTCACCCACTGAAGGACTAAACATACCTATCAGATGATGAGGCTGCTTATCCCTGGGTCCCATGCATGGACATCACTGTCAGAGAAAGCAGGACCACGTGGAGGGGCTTCCAAGTCAATATTTTCCTTAGATTGCTTGTAAGCAATTCAGGAACCAATGGCTGGCGGGGATTCCTCACAGTTCCTGGACCCACATGTTACTCCAATGCCCTGAGAGGAAGATAAATTATACAAGACTTTTATTCCTCATTGCAATAACTCTTTATTTTGCAAATGTGGGGGGTTGTATCTTTATCTCCATGTGCTACATCTGGGTGGCCTCCACCTCAGGTGTAGTGCAACTAGCTGTAGGGCTGCAGTATTTAACTTATTCCAGGAGTGTCTCTAGTAAACGTGGAACTTTGCAAACCAGCCATCATATGTGCTGTACCTGCTCCATGCTGCTTCCTGTCCATTTAAAGAATTCTGTTCATCACTTTGGTGCAGTAAAAGAGGAGCTAACCTCAAGGAGATGGATTTGATAATGTAGCTCACCAAATGAGGATGAGTATCTAAGCTAGTACTATGTGAACTGATCTTTTGCCTTCTGTGGACAAAGAATATCTGGGCAGTAGTAGTAGGAAACTGCAGGTTTACAGGAGTTCACTGTGAAGGGGTGTCCTGTGGTTTAGTTTCATCTCTGGTGTAATGTTTTACTTTTTTGTTGTTGTTGTTACTTAAGAACTAAAGTGTAAATTGCCTTAACTAAATTAAAGACAAAATGAAGTTATAATAAAAACTTAAACATGGTAAAGAAACCTCCCTTCCTCTACACTCTGGGATGCAGGGGGGCTGTTATAAATACAAATACAGAACAATTCAAACACATGAGCCAATCCAAGGCTACATTACCAAAGGTACTCCACAACCCACTGCCAATAATGTTACCAGGGAGAACTACCTGGAACACCAGCCTTGCATTCTGAAGTGTTGGATCAGGGCATCCTGCAAAGTTTCAAATTCTTTCAGTACTTGCCAGGAAAACAGAGTTTGAACACGCAGAAAGGAGCAGCTGTTCGTGCTGCCTGGAGCCAAGCAGAGTCCTGGCATAGCTGTGTTCTAGACACTCATCATTCTCCAGCCAAGCAGTGCTGTAGCCATCCCAGCTACAATCCTGCGTCTCTGCCTCCCAAGAATAGAGGCTGAGGCAAGCACTAAAGATTTAAAAAGCAGTAAAAATAGGCCACAGCGATGGACTAATCACACTTGAAATTAGTTTATGGCCCTATATAGCAACACATCGTGACAACCTATCTTCATCCCTCAGATATGCAGTAACCGACACAGAACCTTCTCTTCCCGCTGGGGGCAATCTGCATAGTTAGCTGAGCCAGCATCACTACAATGCAGCATTGCAGACAAGGTATGCAGCTGAGATCTCATCTGTGCTCTCCTTACACTGCTCTGCTGTCACCATGGTAAACAGTCACCTCGGTCCTTTCCTGTGTCTTCCCAAGCTACTTCTCAAAAGAAAAACAAACATGATCATTAAAAGTTCTCTCCCTCAATTTCACTCTTTAACAGTGCAAACACAGATAAGCACAGCTACGTTTCCTTGCCATCACCACTGCTGTCTTCACAAGCAAATTTAAAGCTAACACGGTTGTGCCTACTTGCTGTGCACTTCCTGATGGTCTGTTTCTTACAATACAAATGATCTGGTCTAACAACACAAAGCTCTTTTCTTTTAAACTTTTACACTGATCCAATATGCCTTCATTACAGATGTGTTAAGGCAGGTCCTACATTTCCAAAAAGAAAAGAGCAGACATTACAAATGAAGGGTATAAAGTGTGAGTCTGAACAAAAAAAAACCCGCTGTTGCTAAGAGGAATGAATGGTTTTATTCATCATGGCAACACAGAGCTTTAGGAATATATACAGAGGAGGATCTGGGAGTCAGCCTATCACTTCGAGTCCTCTTCAGATTTCTTGGCATAAAACCTTTCTCGCAATTTTCTCCATGTCCCTTTTTTCATGTCTTCCATCTGTTTCAGAATGTCTGCAAAAGGAGAAGGGAGAGAGAAAGGGATGGGGAAAGAGGAAGAAAAGCAGAAAAGCAAAGGGCTGAAAGCCCTCTTACAAGAGCTTTGCCTTACAAATGTTTTCTTTTTTTGACTTTTTGTCTTAATGAATTTCTATTTCAGGGCCTGAGGCAAGTTTGTGCTCCCTTCCAATCAATTGTGCAGGGAGTCCCTTATCTCTAACAACTAATATTCAGTTGCCACACACTACAGTCAAAGTTAGGAACTGGAGCAGAACAAAACGGCATTGGCTTCCTGCACCGTGCTTAATAAATGATTTGGCTGAGAGTCTTTCTGCACTGTGGTACCCTGTTTTCTCTCAAAGTCTAATACAAGATAAGAAGTACTGAAGGGAATTTGAACACGATGAAATGGAAGCTGAGAATTTTTTGAGCCATGTAGCAAACGTGGATTGCTTTCATACAGCTCCTGCCATTCTATCTCAAAGGGCCCTTACAAACCCTCTGCCATTCCTGCCCACTGCAAAAAACACCATTGACTTTTTGTCCCAATAGATTACTGAGACTCTCCTCAATTATGCCTGAACTTGCACCTCTTTAACCATCCTAATATACCTGCATGGCAGTCCCAATCAGTCCTTTAGTCACAAGTGTTTAGTAGAAGTGATGAAGTGAACACCACAAAGAATAGAATGTAATTTATCTCCTGCATTGATTTACTCCCAAGTCACAGTATTAGTACCTGTTGCTAGGATCATCTTGCAATCTTGCACTGTCACTCCAGTGAAGCTTGTGTCTTTCAGGCGTGGATACTTCACAAACAACCAAGTAGGTGAGAGAAGGAGAGACAGAACAAGGTGTTACTTGCAGTGCACTAGAAGAGGTAATATGCCACCAAATAACGGAGCCCTACTCATTTTCAGTCAAGAACTAAGAGCTGTGTTCATCCACAGCAAAAAACTATCATTGGCATTGTTCAGACATGCCATGAAGGCCAGCAGCAACAGCAGGGAGCCCAAAGGCAGCAGGCAGTGCAGCATCCACCTGACTTCTCATTTGCCTGCTGTATGCCCAGAACCCCTGCTGGGAAGAGGCAGTGTACTGCAGCAGGTGGTGACTGCCCCACCAAAGGGCTGGCAATGGCTAACAACGAACCTTACCTTATTTTTGTAGTAGTTGTTGTGGATTCTGACTAAGCTCTCATACATTTGGTCACAGGTCTCAGGATCAGCAATCTGGAAAGCGACAGAAATACCACACAAGTCTTATTTTAAAGCCTGCATAGCAAAAGATTTCATTTGAGCTGAAAGTTTGTGAGAAGGACAGCAGAAGAGTAGCTTAGTGAGTTCTCAGTGCAATGCAGGATGCTGGTGACCCCTATTATGCTGCTCCTGAATGCAGAGCATTTTCTTTCTCCTTCACTTCTGGCCAGGTTGGCCTACAAGAATAATGAGGCACGTAAGTTCTAGAAGGGACCTCGAGTTCTGCTCATAAAGATATGACAGCTCAACTGTGAGTGCACAGTGAATGTGAACATAGCCGGATAGTTTTCTTCTCATGCTTATTGGCCAGCACTGTGAAATCTGAGCTTTCTCTGCTCAAAGACAGGTTTTGCCGCCTGTTTCATTCTAAAGGATCAAACAGGATAAGGTACCAGGATGGAAGGTAGAGCAAATCCTGGTGCAGGCTAAAAATAGTTTATAATTGATTAGGGAAAAGCGGCATGAAAAGCACTGAGCAGCTTGAGAGGGGTAAATGGATTTCTATTTTGGTCCGGTAAGTTGGAAAGATTTTGCTAATACCTAAAACTCTCCTCGGTGCATCTGACAGGTGCCTCTGCCTTGCAGGGTCTGTTCAGCACCATGAATGGCATGTCGTCTTGTTTTTCTAATTTATAGTGGGGACCAACTTGACCAGAACTCTGCACTGCTGCCCAATGACATCAAACGTCAACGATTAAAATGGACACATGAATAAGAATAGTATCAGCCATAACAAGGCAGGATAAAATGACACAGCTCGTCTGTCCTTGGGGCGCTGGCACGGGTTCAGCACAAGGAGGGTAATGCCTCCCCTGTACCAGCTTGGAAACCTGCAAAAGGCTCTCCTGGTACAGCACACAATGGCTACTGCAGGGGAGGGGATAAGGGCCACATAGGTTGTCAAGCACCATCAAACTGCAGGTGATTTTCAGCTTCATGTATTTCGCAGCCACTTTTCAAGTGACCCTGCTGATGTTTTAGTAATGACAGCAGAAATAGCTATTAAACAGTACTGCCTGAAAAAAAAATCAGCAAGTCTTCCTCCACGTGAATAAAACAGACATTTGGCTGACAGAGTATCCTTTAAGGCTCGAGCGCTTCTCTCATACATTCCTCCTGCTGCCTGCCAGTACATTTCCTCTCGCTGTATTAAGTCTTTATACATACAAATTGACATCAGTGCTGCAGGCATCAATTTAGGTTTTCAAGACCAGTGGCAGCTTGGGGATCTTGTGACCAATCGGTGCAGCACATTCGGCTGTCCTGAGCGTGAGGAAAAGCAGTAAGCACTTCCTGCAGTGCCTGCTGCAGATTATCCTGGTGACCAATATGGAATTAGGAGCCAGTAATGGCACACTGTAGTAGAAAGAGCACATCTGGAACAACATTTTTATGCTAAGAAAGGGCACATTAGATACGTGAGGGGAAGGTTCTGTTTAAGTCATTTCATTTCCTTTTATGACAAGGTCACCCATCTAGTTGAGGAAGGAAAGCCAGCTGATGCTGTCTTTTTGGATTTTGGTAACGTTTTTGATACCGTTTCTCACAGTATCCTTCTGGACAAAATGCCCAGCACAAAGCTAGACAAAAACAACCTGCGGTGGGTGAGCATTTGGATGGTGGGTCGGGCCCAAAGGGGACAGATCAGGCTGGCAGTTCGTCACTGGCACTTTCCCAGGGCTCCATTTTTGGGCTAGTTCTCTTCAGTGCCTTCATAAATTATTCGGATGTAGGACTAGAAGGTGTTTTGAGTAAGTTTGCTGATGATACTGAATTGGGAGGAGCTGATGACACAGCTGAAGACGACTTGCTGAGAGATCCAGGCAAATTAGAGAACTGGGCAATCACCAACCAAATGAAGTTCACAAGTGTTGGAATCTGCACCTGGGAAGGGGCAACCCCGGCTGTACAGACAGACTGGGGGATGAGACACTGGAGAGCAGCCCTACTGAAAGGCATGTGGGAGTCTTGGTTGAAAGCAGGCTGAATATGAGCCAGCAGTGTGGCCAGATGGCCAGGAAGGCCAACCCTACCCTGGGGTGCATTGAGCACAGCACTGCTAGCTGGCTGAGGGAAGGGACTGTCCCAGCCTACACTGCATCGGTGTGGCCTCACTTTGAGTACTGCAGGCAGTCTTGTGCTCCACAGTACAAAAAAAAGACATAAAACTACTAGAGAGAATTCAGAGGAGGTCTACAAAGATGGTGAAGGGTCTGGAGGGAAAGATGTACAAGGAGCAGCTGAGGTCCCCTGGCTTATCCAGCAGAGGAGCTGAGGAGGGAAGGCCTCACAGCCCTGCAGCTCCTCAGAGAGCAGATGGGCAGTGCTGAGCTCTGCTGATCAACCACAGAACCTGAGGGAATGGCACGGAGCTGCGATGGGGGAGGTCAGGGAGTGTTAGGTGAAGGTTTTTCACCAGAGGGTGGTGGGCACGGCACAGGTTCCCCAGGGCAGTGTTTGTGGCTCTGAGCCCACCAGAGCTCAAGTAGCATCTGGACGAGGCGCACAGCCACATGCTCTGATGTTTGGGTGGACCTGGACTCGATGTTATGAGGATGGACTGAGAGAGCTGAGGCTGTTCAGCCTGGAGGAGAGACGGCTTTGTGGGAGATGTGATAACAGCCTTTCAGAAACTAAAGCAGGGCTGTAAGAAAGAATGGGACAGACTCTTTAGCAGGCAGTGGTGACGAGATGAGGGGGAATGGCTTCACACTCAAGGTGGGGTGATACAGATTGGATATAAAGAAGTGTTTCACAGTGAATGAAGGTGGTGAAGCGCTGACACAGGCTGCCCAGAGAGGTGGTGGAAGCCCATCCTTGGAGACAGTCACTGTCAGGGTGGACCCAGCAAAGAGCAGCCTGGTGGAGCTGTGGATACCCCATTCACTGAGAGGTGACCATTAAGGGCCCCTTCCAACACTACGGTCTCTGTGACTCCTCGCGGGTCCCTTCCAACTCGGGATGCCCGACGATCCTGCAGTCCCCCAGCACCACCTCCCAGGCTGTAAAGCACTGCGGCCCGAATCCATTTCCGCCCTCCCATTCATTTCAGCACCATTTCAGCACCGCGCCCCGAACCCAACCCGACCCCCCCCCCCCACCGCAGCGCGCATGCGCGGCCCCGCCCTTCTGCTCCCCCCACTCCCGTGCCCTCTCAGGCCGCTGCCGCCCTCCCGGGGTATCTCCCCGCCCTCACCTGCGTGTTCTCCCCCTCGCGGAAGGCCTGCGCCACGCGCTGCCGAATGAAGACGCCCAAATCGCGCTGCCGCTTCGTCTCCTCCACCGGCCACTCCTCGCAGAGCTTCAGGAAGCGCCGGTACCTGGTGGCCGCCATGGGGGTCACGTGACGAGGCGGGGCGGAGCCGCGCATGCGCAGTGCCGTCCGAGGGTCGAGGCGCGCTGTGCAGCGCAGCGTGGCCCGTCGGGGGTGTTGTACAGCTCGGCGTTGTCCGTCCGTGGGTGACGTTGCGGCCCCCGCTCCCTGCAGCCGACAGAGGCACCTCGCTGCTGGGCTGCAGACACCCGAGCCCGGCGGCCGGCAGCGTGGCGGAGATAGCTGCTTTGGTGCTTGGTTACTGGCTGCTTCACAACCTAGGGAGTCCTGGCCGGTGTTCATGGAACCATGGGATGGTTGGGGCTGGAAGGGAACTTTAGGATCACTCAGTGCCGCCCCGTTATAGGCAGGGACATCTCCCTCCTGCCCAGGCTGCTCACAGCCCCACCCAGCCTGGCCCTGTGTGCTCCCAGGGACCCGCAGCTTCACTGGGCAGTGTGTGCAGTGTGTGCAATGTGTGCAGTCTGTGCAACGCGTGCAGTGCATGCAGTGCGTGCAGTGTGTGCAGCGTGTGCAGCACATGCAATGTGTGCAGTGTGTGCAACATGTGCAGTGTGTGCAGTGCGTGCAATGCATGCAGTGTGTGCAATGTGTGCAGCACGTGCAGTGCGTGCAATGTGTGCAGCATGTGCAGCACATGCAGTGTGTGCAGCACGTGCAGTGTGTGCAGTGCATGCAGTGTGTGCAGTGCATGCAGTGTGTGCGGTGCATGCAATGTGTGCAGCGCATGCAATGTGTGCAGTGTGTGCAACACATGCAGTGTGTGCAGCACGTGCAGTGCGTGCAATGTGTGCAGCATCCCACCACCTCACAGTAAGGAATTTCCTCCTTTTTTTCTGTGAGCAGGCAGTGTTCACAGGGCTTCCAGTGGTTAAATGCTCGCTAGCTGTGCTGGTGTATAAGGAGGGGGAAAAGGGAGCAGGGTGATGCCCGTGCAAGCGGCTGGGATGCCTCCATTTCTGCAGGAGAAATGAGGGATGGCTGGGGATCTCACACAGCGCAGCTGCTGGCACCTTGCTTAGAGCCCTCCTCATCCTTCCCCACTTGCAGACCCCGTGTCCTGCTCACCAGAGGCTCAGCAGCAGTGTAAGAGCTGAGGTAGGTCTGCATGAACACCATCAGCTGTGCGGTATGGGCCAGAATCAGCACTGACCACAGGGTGTGAGTGTGAGCCAAGGCAGTGGGTGATTCAGTCCTTTCACTGCTGAAGCACTTTGTGGCTTTTTTAATAGTCAGCAGTGCTTGCGGGCAAGAAATATGCAATACTATGAACAATATTCAGTAAATAATGAGATATTCCCAGATGCACTTCAGGCCAAGTAAAATATGCAGCTGGGCCAGATGACTTAAATTTTCCAGCTATAAATTGCAGCAATTCTCCAGCTGTATGCAGTAAAATACAAGTGAAGGGCTCTCCCTTCAGATCTGGTATTTAAACTTGTGGAAATAATGGCTCTTTTGAAAACGTACAGCCCTAAAGAAAAGATAGCATGATTTGAGGATGCTCTGGGAATGCAAACAAGATGGACAGCAGGTGAGAGTTGCTTAGACAACTTTATTTGTACCCCCACTCCCCAGTAACGGGGTTCTGTACCCCTGTTCCTTGTGTAAGGACTGCCCTTTCAAGCTTCCCACACCACGCAGGAAGGAATTATGTTTGTTCCATAATAAAGTCTGTCAACAAAAGCTGTAAACATTGAATCAGGGTTCTTTTTTGGTTTTTGTTTTGTTGTTGTTTTTTTTTGTTACTCTTTCCTCCAAACACACACATTATATTTGTACCAAAGAATTTTTAGGTGACCTTTAATATCCAGTCCCTGACATTTTTTTTTCTTTAATTCGAAGCATAAATACCTTGATGTGAATGCCTTTTTGACTACTGTCTGACAGAATCATCATACTTCAGCCCCCGAGGAGCTTCTTGCTTAGAAAGTTCTGGAAACATGCTCTGCTATGTCCCACAGGGGGTATTAAACCTTTGCAAGGTCCACTTTTTGGTCTGAGATCTACCTGCTTGTACACCTTCAGCAGTACAGAACCAGGAGCTCTGCAGCATCTGGCATGTCTGTGCTTTAACAGCACCGTGCACCTGCACGGTATGGAGAAATGCTTGCAAGACCAGCGCTGTGCAGGTGGAGCGTGAATGTCAGGGTGTGCATTTTTCTTCCACTTCTGTCTTTGTGTTCAGCCTATAGCACTGAGCATGAGCTGAAAGCAATGCTGCAATCTGTTAAGACCTGCCAGCTCATTTTAATAGTCTCACTTAAATGCACGATATCTTCTCAGCTCGCTTGGCTTTGTGAGCGTGGTGGAGGTGAGCAGGTCCTATTTTATCATTAAGACTCTTTCAAGTAATGCTTTCTTTTGGCTTACAAATAAATCAAGGACAGCAGTAAAACAAGAAAGGAAAATAAATCTTCTGATTGATTGCAGACAGAACGGATTCTTTCAGCTCTTTGCTTTTTACGGTTGAGTTCAGTAATGGCACGTAGCAGTTTGTGCACTTTCCTAGCAAGCTGTCCGTGCTCTCATTCCAAACCATGCACGTGACATTCTGCAGCTGGGAGGGTCCCACGGACCCGATGGGTACTTCTCAGGGATGTCTGTTGATCACCAGCAAACCCAGGCCAGCTCACAGGATGTGTCATTTTCCTTCCGAAATGTTCTGAAGGATTTTGATGAGGTTCTCTAAGCCGAAGATGTAGCCGTGGTCCGGCCCGTCGTAAGTGGTGTGATTGCATTTGGAGCCTTTAAAGGTGGTGTGAGCAAAGTCTATCATGCGGACGTCGACTCTGGAGTGCGACGTGGTGCAGTTTGTTTTTTGGAAGTGCCCCTGGAGGTGATTATCCAAAGGGGCCGTGCTCTCCTTGTGCTCCAGTCCGTCGTAAATGATGAGAAGGGAGCTGGAGTAGAACCTGTAGGAGCTTTGCTTCTTAATGACGGAGAGCAGAGCTTTCAGCTTCAGGATGATGGGCTCCAGCACATCCGTTCTGAGATGGTTACCGTTGCACAGGAACTGCTGCAGGGTTTGCCTGAATCCCTCGGGTGAGAGTTTCCTTCCATAATATTTATCCTTGCAGAGAAAATGGCCAGCGTCCGCTTGGTAAACCTTGGGGAAAGAGAGCAGCAATGCACATTCAGTGGCTGCTTTGCCGTTCAGTTTTTCCACACGCTCTGCATTTCGTCCAAATTTAAACATTTCAGACCAGGGCTGAGAAATGGGACACGGATCCCCTGCAATGGAGCAATGCTGGCAGTGCTCTGCAGGCTCCTTCCTCACTGCATCCCATCTCCTGTCTTTTCCGGAGATTTAAACTATTCAATTTAAGCCACTGGTGCAGATTCTCTTTGCGTTCCAATAAATTACCCCTCTGTGAAACCTGTAGAGCTGTAAGTCATTGCCATGTCATTACTGATTTATGGCGTTTTCCCTCTGGCTATGTTAGGAGTCTGCAGTAGTACAGCAATGCCCCAGCTGTGTTCCTGCTCTCAGTACAAGCAGCAATAATGCTGTTTTCTTAAACAGAGAGACAAGAAGACGTAGGCAGAAATTTGTATGTGTGTGAGGCATTGGTAATCCTGAGGAAGAACTGGAAGAGTGAATTCAGAATTAGCTCACACACCAGTTGTATTTTCAAGGATAATCTGCTCAACAGAAGGGTGGCAGAGACCAGGAAGGGGCACAGCATTCGACGCTGCTTACATTGCTGTGCATGTTCTTTATAATCGTCATTGTCATAATTATCCTTCGGGCGCAGCAGAACATTGTGCAACCCGTTTGAAAACTGTGAATGGAAGAAATGTGTGTGGTTTCAGTCTCTGGTTTCAGTTTCTGGGAAGGAGGGCAGTGATTTCAATCAAGGGGAACCATAATATTTAGCAGGGAAGAAAGCCTTCCTTCTTGCAGCAATGGGACGAAGCAGCTCAGCGAGGGCATGCGTGGGACAAGGGATGCCTGCTGCTTTTCCTTGTGGGCAGCAGCCACGAGCTGAGCACACAATAGCAGATGCTGCTGCTGTGTACAGGCAGATCCTCAGCTGCTCCTATGGGCAACCACCACTTGTGTAAGTAACCCCATCTCCAGAAGTCAAACAGCATGGGGAAAGGTTTGCCCTCCTGTGTCATATGCTATGCCGTCCCTAAAGCATCCTTAAGCAAAGGACGGGATGCACAATCACTTGGGTGGCTCTCGCAGTCTGTATTTGTTGGCAGAAACCAACGCAGCCACTTCAATTTACACCCACAAAGGGGAGAGCCCCTCCGGATCTGCAGCGTGGTTTCGAGCTGTGCGCTGGGCGAACACCCAGAGGAGCAGAGCTGCCCTTACCTGCATCCCACAGACGCGGACGCCCAGCGATGCGGAGGTGCTTTGTTCACACTTCTTGATGTGCCGTGCTTTCTTCTCCTCCGAGGCATCGTCCCCGTGCTGCCGGGTTCCCATCTTTAGGTCCAGGATGCAGGGGTAGTTGTATTTCGACACCACGTTTTCAAGCAACAGAAACTCTGAGCGTGAGTTAAGGGAAACCCAATACTTTTAAATTCTAATTGAAAGAGGTCTTAAATCAGAGCAACTGCTGACGCTCTCCATAATAGCTCACAACTGTAATGAGACTTTCTGAGCCAATTTTACCAACGTGTCATTGCTATAGGCCCCCTGCTGCCGATTGCAGTTAATTTACTGTAGTACAGTCCTACCAATTAAAGCAGCAACAGCTCCATTCTCCAGTGACACCGTAGCCCTGGGCTGTCGGTCCAGCACCTTTCCTCAGCACTGCACTTATTCCAATGGGTGTGGGGGAAGTTGTTAAACTATTACTCACATGGCTGGTGGGTAATGAAGTGTAATAGGAAAATAAAAGGCGAGGCAGCTGCTAATTCCCATATAGTTGTGTTTTTTAAATGTATGCCAAGGGGATCTTTGACTTAAGCTTGGATGTCCTCTTATGGGAAATGCTTTTCTTTTTCCTTCTTATTCAGCCAGTGGGGAAGAGGGGTGCGTGCTGCCGCAATAAACCATCCCTCCATTATGAGCTGTTGTCTGCAGCCAAGGCAATGCTGGAGGAGAGAGGGGATAAAGGATACGGTGCAGTTTGTTCTCGTTATACTTGGAGGACATGCGGTTCAGGTGCTGTCTGTGACAGTGCAGTCCCCAGGGGTTGGAGCTGTTTTTTTCTGTCTGGTTTCTGTTTGCATCTTCCAAAAGTGAATCTGTGCAGTACTGAAGGTCTGTCCTCAGTCGCATCCTGCCCGGGCAGCTGAGCAGAACACACAAAGGAATGCATTTGGTTTATGAGCTCCAGAAGAGAATATTCCCTCTCCCCCCGCCCCCCTTTTGTAGAACCTCAAACTTGATAAGGTAAATTTTCTGGGGCTCTCAAAGGAAACTTATTCATCATGTCCAACCTGCGGAGATCTTTTGTTACTCCGTAGAAGTAATTTTCAGAAAGGCAGCTATTGCTGGATGCCAATATTTTCTTTCATTATAATTTCAAAGTGTGCTTGGCTCCTATGAAAAGCACCATTCATAGCATCAATGCCCAGGGATCTCTATCTACCGAACAGGCACAACACAGGCAATTGTCCAACAATGGGAATGCTTCCCAGTTTAGAGGGGCTGGCTTTGGGGAAGGAAGGGGGGGAGCAAGGAGGATATTTGCTCTCCTTGCAGGGTCGTCTGTTGGTCTTACCCATCCACAATCCCTAAGAGCTCACACTGAGGGCTGTGCTTTCACGGGAGCAATATTTGCACCCTTCAGTCACAGATGACCTAAGCCTTTTCTGACCCAATTTGAGATGAAAGATGTCTGGTGGAAAGCCTCTGCGGGGCCTGAGTTCGGGCTGTGCTTGCATGCACTGTGATGCCCATCAGAGCCAGCCGGGGATGGGGACAGGATGGAATCCCCTTCCATGTGCAGTCGCTGTGTGGCTGCAGCTCTGTCTGCTTAGCAGCAATGTGCCCACTGTGCTCAGCAGCTCATCTCATGGGGCCTCCCCTCGTTTTAGAGCTTGCTGTGCTTGGAGGGAGCAGTTTTAAAGCAGAGTTTGAGGCATGGATTTGAGCAACAGCACCTCAGCCATAGCTAAATCTTCTCTGCTCTACCCACAGGGAGGAGGTGAGCCATGAGGCCAGCGTGCTGGATGTGCCTTTTGCTCTCCAAGGCTGGATTTTGCTTTAAACCAGTTGTGCCACCAAACCTCTGCTGCTCACACCCTACTGGGACTGGGGTGGTTCCAGGCAAGAACTGGGAGAACATCAGCACGGAGCATCCTGCCGTCAGCACACCTCACCTGTCCTTGAAGGTCTTGGTGAGCTGCGTGTGGCACCTCTTGACGAGCTCAGTGCTGCTGCTGGCGCTGGCAGCCCACTTGTATTTGTGCCATATGTCACTGCTGGTGTTGTCCAGGCGGCCGCAGCCCTCGGGCTGTAGGCTGGGGCTGGCGAGCAGGGTCAGGTTGCCAAAGCTGTCCTTCTTGAGGTGCACTGAAACGACTCCTGCAGGAAAGGAGGCAAAGCAAACCAGAACGGGGTTAACCCCTGTGATACTGTGGGTGCTATGAGTTCTCCTGGGCTCAGCTGCTGCCTCGTACTTTAGTGGCCTCGTGCTGAGCCCAAGCTGATTTGAGACCCAATAAACACCATCAGTCTGAGACCCTGGAAAACGGCCACGGGCTTTTCTAATGTTCCCTCCCCTCCTTCTGCGAAACCTGCGTGCTTTGGACACCGTGTTCCCTCGTTCTCCATTCCTTCAGGCTCCGTTATGCAGCAGCTGACCCAGCACAGACCCCCTGCCTTGGACCAAGAGCTCCTGCCTTATTTATGACGAGGGATTTAGGTTGCACTTCTGAGCACAGGGCAAGGTTGGAAATGCTTTGCATTGGTAGGAAGCAAAGGGAGGGTTGGAGAACAGGAATTTTACAAAGACAACCAGCATGCCAACTGCTCCATGTAATGGCAGAGCCCACAGGAACAAGGGCAGAGGCATGCATGTGGGCTGGCAAAGCTGCAAGTGTAGGCGATGCCCATATATTGTCATGGATGCGTCCTTCCCCCAGCACCAATGACCAGGCAGGGTCTGGACCCGCACATGGAGGAACATGACCAAGAGTGGCCATTATTAATTTCCACCCTCTGTGCTTGAAAACACTGCTATGTATTTAAGCCACGCAATTTTCCCCGACTCTAATGAGGATCACAGGGCACAAATGCCACTCAGCCCATCACGCATTTAGCCCATCTCAGCCCATCCCTGGCACCAGGAGCGCTGCCTCTGCGTGTCAAATGACAGCACAGGAATGGCCGTGCCTCGCGCAGCGGACGGCTCTGACCTTTCTGGGAAAGGCTGATAACAGCAGTCCTTCGCTCGGGGCAGCAGCGCTCCCACAGCCTCTGTCAGGGCTGTCTGAGCCTCTCAAAGCAGCGCAGGCATTTTTAGAGCATCGCCCTTTTGCTCTCAGAGGGGATGCCAGCCACATGAATCATCCTGCCCCAATGCTTTCGGGTCTGGCTGCAGCAAGGCGGATCCGAACAGGACGGTCAGGGCTGCTGGAGCAGCAGAGCTTGGCGCTGGAAGGAGGCCCCGTTCGCAGCACATGGAGCTGGGTTGGGTCCAGCTGTCCCCGGGGTATCCTCACACGGTCTGTTAGTCGTTGCGGGGAGATGCGTCTCTGCAGCTGACAAACAGGGCAGCTCTCTTTGCCCGAGCCAATTTGCCACAGCAAATAAATACGCAAACTGCCTTCTCTCCCTGTGAAGCGAGATTACGGCGAGCAAACACAGATGGGAGGGTTTGCAGGGCTATGGCTGCTGGGCTTTGCTGACCGAGGGAAGATTCCCTTCCATGAGATTTGGGGCTCCCATTCCTTTCCTGGTCCCACACCTCACAGACCTGCAGGTCCCTCTGCCCCACAGCCCACCTGCAGCCCACAGCCATTCCTTTCCCTCTCACTGTAAAACTCAGCATCACTCCAACTGGCGTGCCATAGAGGTTGGGTCAGATCCATTCGCCTTCAGCTGAAATGAGTGAGGAATACACGCAGGCTGCTCTGCTCATGAGCTGTAGGGCTGGAAAGCTTAATCAGGGGGTGAGTAATATTTGCAGCTCTCTTGGTCATTTGCTCACAGTTATCAGGAGATCAGGAGCTGTGCTCCCAACTCCCAGCATCACACACATGATCTGTAGCAGCGTCCCACTTGCAGGAATCCATATTACAGATTACCAAGAGCAAGCAAAGTCCTGCCAGCTCCGATGCTTGCTTTGGGATTTCAGGGGAGGTGGACATGAAGAAAAGAAATGTATTTTTTGCCCGAATAAAAGCGAACGGAGTCCTCAATTCCAAACGCAGCACTGTGCACTGCAGCAGTGTGCAGCCTTAAAATCTGTCCCAGTTCCATGCCTGCAAGTCAGAGAAGCTGTGCTCATTTACACAGTGCTGGCTGTCTGGCCCTAAAGGCGTTCTATACGGCACGAAACCACGAGTTCTTAAATATCTCACATTAACATGAAAATTAGTGGGGATGTTTTCAAAGGCAGGGGGATGCAATCACCTCCTTCTACCTGAGAACTGCCTTCGTAAACCCACATCCCTGCCTTAAAATGACCTTTGTTGCCCCACGTGTTTCCTTATGGGCTGAGCGGTTTTGCGTATGAACGCTCATCACGTTCTCTTTTGTTGCAAGGAGAAAACACCCATCTGGGAGCAAAGATGTCTGTAAGTCCTCGGCTTGCAATGTCACCCACCATGCAATCCCATTGGGTTGGAAGGGGTCAAGGGCACTCTTTTTAAGCAGCCATCTGGGTGTGAGGTTTGAATGGTGACATTTGATCAACACTGCGCGTCACATCGGCATCACACAATGACCCCTGAGCAATCCCCCAGCCTAAGAATAGAGGTGAGGCGCGTGGATGCCCATGGGTAGGGGGTGGAGACCTCAGGGTTGTTCCCACTGATGCCCATCACCCCAATGGGAAAACGTTGGCCCTTGACAAACATTCCACCTCTTTAACGTGCCCGGCGTGCAGGGCTGGGACAGCTGGAAGCAGGGAACAAAATGTGTCTCCCTGATGCCAAATTGGAGAATTGCTGTTTAATTAACCCTCGTCGCAAAACGCGCTGGGGCTCACAATAGGAAAGAAAGAGAGGACAAAAAGGTATTAATAACCCTGAACTGATAAGCTGGGAGTGCTTAATGTCTTTATAACAGGAACGGAGCAGGGCTCAGCTCTCTGGCACTGAACCCCGGCCCCTGCTAAAGGAAATCACTCAGAGGAAGCCTGCTTTTCTTTCTTAAGCATCTTTTTAATATTGCCCCATAAATCTGCAGCAGCCCCTGACTTTGTGGGGAAGGGAGAGATTGGATGGGAGACCTCAGCCGACACTCGGAGCTCCTTTCTGTACCGCTGAAGGACCAAGAGATATTTTAAGCTTTTATGTGACAGCTGAGCTTCTCTCCTCTCACCAACCCAGGGTCAGGAGCAGCAACAGGGAGGGAGGAAGGGAGGGAGGGCATCTTGAAAGAAAAAGGAATAGGAGGAGTGCGCTGGGAGCTTCTTGCACACCATGCGCTGCATTTCGACAGCTAAACCCGAGACACACAGACTTGAGTTTTCCCTCTGCCTTTCCAGGATCAGTGCCTACAGGAGCACCACGAGCGGCGCTTGGCTCATGTGGAGCAGCCATCAAAGAGATGCTCCGTTCCCCAGTGCTATTTTTGCCATGGTATGTCATGCTGGCCCTGAGGAACGTCCCTGCCCCGGCTCACGCTGCTGCCAGCCCTGCCCCTTCCCTTGCTCTCCTCCATTCTGATGCAAACCTTCACCTCCTCTAACACCAAAGGCCGTGGGGCAAAGGCACCCCTGAGCCCTGCTCCTGCTGCCAGCCCTTTCTGCTCACACACCGCTATTTCAGAGCAGCACTGCGGCTCCCAGAGCAGTTGTACTGCGTGGTCCCAAGTGCACGGCAGCTCCCGAGCTGGAACCCACAGCATCACCTTAGCAAAAGGTCAGCGCAGCGCTGAGCAGGAGCAGGCTTCCTAATTGGGGTGAATGAAATGTTAACGGCATGGAAAAAGGTCTATTTGAGGGCCAGCACCCACACAGGAATGAAAGGTATCCTGCACTTGCAGCCCGTTTGACTCGCCACTACAGAAATAGGCAGCACGTCTGCCTGGCCGCAGCCCTTGGAGTCAGCACAGCAGCACAGGGCAGTTTGGCGTTGGTCATGCTCTGTGTCGCTGCTTTTCAGCCTTCCCACACCCGTGGCATCAGCCAGCAAGGTCCCCACAGCAAGCCCTGGTGGAGGAGGCGGCCTGGCAGAGCTGCTCCCGTGCACCCAGCCAGCAGCCTCGCCGAGCACAACCCGCCCTGCACAACACGGGGGGCTCCCAGCTCAGACCCAGCCCAACCGAGCGGTTTGCCCACCCCATCCCCACCGTACCTTTGTACTGAGGGGTGAACTGCCTCATGGCCAGGGGCAGCGACTCGTAGAAGCTCAGCTCCTGCGAGACCAGGGGTTTGCAGACCGTGTGCTCGTCGTACTTCATCATGCTCATGTGGCCGCCCACCTGGTGCACGAAGGGCTCCAGGAGCACTGCCCTCTTGCCCTCGCTCTGCCCCACCATGCTGCTCGGCGAAGGCTGTGGGTCAGCAGCGTGGGGACGGCGCTGTGTGGGTCATTCCGTGCTGCGCTCTCACCCCGTGCAGCTCCTCGGCGTGGCGTCTGCAAGCAGAGGATATGGGAGAGTGTGAAGGCGGGGGTGGGGGGATGTACCACTGCAAAGCCACCGCCTGCAGTGGGCTGGGAGCAGCCTGGCCTCGTGTACACCACGGTGCTGGCAGGGAGCCCTGGTGTGACACATCCCCAAAAGCCCCGATTTAGACCCGTTGGGGGCAAAGGAAACAGAAGGGGATGACTGAGAAGAGCTATCGAATTAACGCGGCAGCCTTGTGAAACCAGCTGGATCAGGGCATTCCTTGGGCCAGCAATGCTGGGGTATTAATATGCAGTATTAATAACACCCCTGCTGTGAAACAGCCTCAGTTTGCCTGATGAGACGGTGCTAATGATGGTCTTAGCCTTTCCCCAGGACAGAACATTCCCTGTGAATGAGGTTTCTTAATAAAGCCTCTGCAAAAGCCCCATCCTTGCACAGCTCCCCACCTCCCAACACTGCCAGGAGGGGCAGCAGCATTTTCTACACCTTTGAGAGCACCATCAGGAGGGGATATTCCCAACCAATTAACGCCGTGGCACCGGGAGCACTTCCTGCACAGGCATGGTGTGAGGATGCATCACGGCAGCACCCACAGCTCCCACTTGAGCACATGGATTTGGGTCTCAGTTCCATCCCCAGGGAGGAATCCACCTGTGGCTGTGGCAGGTGCAAGGAGCTGGTATAAGGGGGGGAGCAGTAAGGTGGGAAAGGCACAGATGCAGAGCAGCAGCACCCCGGCTCTGCAAGCGCCCAGCAAACCCTCTCCCCTCTTTGCTTTACTCTTTGCAAGGGGCTGTGCGTGCTCTTGCTCTGCAGAGGACTCCTGTAGCCATTGAGGCAGACAGAAAGATGGCAGAGCTAATGTCTGTGCAGGTTCCATACCATCAGGTTTCTAAAATCAGAATAAGACATTCCAGACCCCAAAATGTAACTAATGGGGAAAAAATGACCATGCATTATCCTTCTTCTGAGGGCAGCTCTGCGTTCCTGCAGCCCTCCCAAGGCAGAGTACCGACATGCGAGGCTTCCTCCACACTCCTCCAACCTGGGGAGCTTTGCATCCTATTTGTGCTGGAAGGAACCCACTGCAGTAACTGTGACACCTCTGGAAGGTTTGTTTCCATGCACCAAAGCTCTCAGGGCTGTCCATGAGCACCACCACCTTCCATAGCCACGTTCAGTGGCTGACAGACAGTGAAGGTTCTGCAGCAGGAGGAGTCGGATGCAGTGGGTTGGTGGCACAGGGGGAGAAGGAGCGCTCCTCCCCGCACAGCTCACTCCTTCAGCATCCCCACGGCGGATTTTCCCCCTCTCTTCCCTATTCTTTCATCACTGCACACCTCGGAGAGGAGTCTCTGCTCTACAATTAGCAGCACCAGCTCAGGGAACAAAGCCGACCCGCTCAGATGAGTGCTTTGCAGCCCAGGAAGAAAGCAGCACTTCATAGCCTTCCTACAAGCGAATAAAAGCATTTAGCATTGCGTTCAGTTGAAGCAGCTTTTAAAGAGGATTTCTCCCTTCACAGATGAAGGTTTGCTGGGTTTTTTGTTGAGGAAAGCAGAAAGCAAGCAGCTCGCTCCACGCAGACCCCGGGCTCCTCTGAAATGGGACACCGGGAATAGCTCCTGTCTGACGGCTCGAGTGGTCGTGAATGCCAACAGATATCCACGGCACTAAAAATACACTGAACTGCAGATTAATCTGCGTCCCCAGCAATAACAGCCAAAACCCTGGGTAATTTTGTCCTCCGGAGAAAGAGAGACAGCAGCGCAGGTACTGTGGGTGGAGATGGGTCTGAATATGTGGGGGCCTGCAGTGCTCAGTGGGCAGAGCTCCTGGGGACACAGCCTGCTGGGCTCCGCTTTGGGGCCCAACATCAGGAGGTGGTGTGCAAAGAGCTCTGCTTACAGCACGGCCTCAATGCAGCCCGATGGAACCAAGCAGGTGACGTTCTGCAAGCGCCCTCTCCATCCCACCCCGCTGACACTGGGGTGAAGCACAGCCCGGCCCTGGGAGCGGCTCTGCCAGTGGGTCCCATTGCCAGAAAGGCTTTGGAATATTAAAAAGGAAAAGGAAGATCACCATGAAAACAAATACCCATCAGCACAGCCCCGGCTCCGTTTGCTGGCACTTCGGGGCACCTCGAGGCGCTGTGCCGCACAGCCAGGCTCTGTGCACTGCACGGTGCTGCTGGGTTGGGTTGATGGCTTTTTATTTTGTTTTATTTTCTTCTATTTTGCTTTAATTAGAAAGCAAGAAATGAACTTGGCTGTTAATTTGAGGAGATCCGCGTGCCCGCAGCTCTCAGGCTGACCTGGATTCCTGGCCAGCTCCAGCACCCAACACCAGCACAGCCCGCAGGAGCGCTTTGCAAAGCCCAATTACCCCATTTCTGTCCAGTTCTTGGCCTCGTGTCTCTGAGCACCTCAAAGCATTGGCTGCAAGGAACATCCGAGTGCTCCCAGCTCTGTGTGCTCCCAGCAGGGCTCACAGCAATGGGCCCCTCAGCCACAGCACAGAGTCAGCACTGTGCCGGCAGCGATACGTTTGGCTCTTGGCACGAAACCCGGCTCTAAGCACCCCATAAATCCTGATGTGCAGAAACCCTGAGCTGTTTTATCTTGTATTTCCTTCCTTGAAAGAAAATGACGTCCATAAACTTTACGGCCAGTCCCTGTGTCCCTCATGAATAAGATGCAAAGATACACTTTGCTGCACCGAAGGATTTATTCGGCGGCTCTGCCAAGCGTGGGGTCGTGGGTGGGAGGGATGGGAGCAGAATTATCCTGGATGGAACAGCTGCAAAAGCACCCTCTCCCATGCTGGGATCTGGGCATGGGGATGCACAGCGCCCCATGGTCTGCGGCACCCACTGTACCCACAAATGGGGCGTCACCTCCCCATATCCGCACAGCTCTGGGATGCACACACTGAGCTGCCCCTTCACCAGCTCCCGAGCCCTGAAAACACTCAGCTTTTCCACCACCGTCGGTTGTTTCCAAGAAACAATTCTGCACCGATCGATTGCTTGGGCACAAATCAGAGCAATGGAAGCACCCAAACTCTATCCCAGCTCCAGGATCTGACCTGCCTGTGCCCCCCTGACCTTCCAGCCATGAATTCTGGGAGCTGTGCACACAGATCTGGCTCAGAACCTCCCCATACACCTCAGCCCCACAACACTGCCAAGCCCACTCCAGCACAGCCCCATCCAGCCTCAGCCTTGCACCAGGACCCCTCCCCCAAACCCCTTTCTGCCCCCTCCAACCCACCCTGCTCTCTCCAGCAATGCCACGAACCCTTTGGAGAACTCAAAGCCAGCCCTAAACCCTAACTCAACCCTATAGCCAACCCAATGCAAAGCAATGCATTGCAGCCAAACCCAAAGCCACAGTGCTCACTTTGCACACACCCCAACTTGCTGCCGTCCCCTCGCTCCCATCCCTTCCCACAAGCCGTGGCCATGCTTGGAGCACTTCTAACACCACTCCTGGTGCCTCCAAGTGCTTGGCCACCCCCGGTCCCCATCCCTCACCTGCTGGTCCGACCGCTGGCTCTGGGATCTCACTGCTGCTCAGTGTCGCTCGAGGATGGGAAATGAAGGAGCAGGGGGAGCCCGCGGACATTTGGGCCGTCAGCTGACACTGCAACATCTCTGGCAGCGCTCCGGTATGTCCAGCTGACAGCTGAGGCTGGGAGGGGGAGAAAACAGCCCCTGGTGTTAAAGGAAAACAAAGCCGTGGGGTGAGGTTGGGGCTGAGCGAGCCACGCGTGGGGGTGTTCGAAGCATGGCCACACTCTGTCTCCCTCGTGCAATGGCTCCAGAGGGAAATAACTGCAGCTTTATTCTGGTGCATGCAAAGAACCAATGGTGTAGGGAGCAGCATGGAGCCTGCTGTGCAGCTGGGATGGGGCTCGGTGCAAACTAACCCCGCAGCTGCTTGCTATGGGAAATGGGTTGGGATGATGCAGGGAGTGATGGGGCAAAGGAGCTGCGAGCACAGGGAGGAGGCAGCAGAATGAGCGGGGATGCTGCGGATCGAATGAGCCGATGAGCTAATGGGGCTGAGAAAGGAAGAGGTATTTTCAGGAAGGGGTGAGCTGTGCTGTGCCCAATGCAATGCAGCAGCTGAGGGAATTGGGGCGCAGCGCCCGGCCCCGCCAGCAGCCTCGTGCAGGAAACCGACACCAGGAGCAGAGTGGAAAACTCCCAGAGCATTTCCTGCCAGCACTGCGGGGACAGCGCGTGCCCCACACCGTGCACCTGCCGGGACCCAAACAGCCCTGCAGGATCCTTGCATGCCGCAGCCAACCCAGCACGTCCTGACAAGACCTGCTGCTATTCTGGGGTACATGCAGTCTGGGCACCCCGTGCTCATCCCTACCCGATCCCCCATCAGTCCCAGTGATAATTCGAGGGCAGTAACAAATCAGCGCCTGCAAGGGGGATGGCATTGGGAAGGGTGGGAAGGAACTCTGCTGCTGAGGTACCGATCAGTGGATGTGGTAATTGCCACTAATTGGAGGGGAGCAAACAGGACCGAGCCCCACTGTGCCCTGGGAGCCCTGCATGGTGCTGGCACGCACACCTCCCCTGCACAGAGCCCACCCTGCTGGATGCCATATGTATTTTTAATGCCTGCGTTAATTGCAGTGATCTCATTTTGATGTCAGGAGCACTGCAGTGGTTGCTCCACTCAAACCAGCGCAGCTCGAGGCTGCTGCATCCCAGGAGGTGCCCCCACAGCAGCAGCAGAGGCAATTACTCAGCCCCCTGTACAACACAGAGCGCGCTAAGGGGAGAGCAAGCCCACCTCGCATTAAAACTATGCTAATTAGGAACTAATTACGGGCACACAAGGATATTATTACCCTTGGCCAGCTGAAAAGCTGCAGCCTCCATCAGATGGAGATGTGATCCCAAGAGCGAATGCCCCCTACCTCAGATGGGATGCCACTATCAGCTGAACCTCACGCATTCCAGGCTTAAGGGAGGAGTGGGTTCCTTGGTAACGTCCACACTGCAGAAGGACAGATGTGACCTGGCCACCTGCTGAGTGTTTCCCTGTGTTGCTTCAGCTTGGACACTTGGAGCTGTTTTGGAGCAGCGACGTAAACAGCACGAGCCCAGCCTTAAAGGAGTGCTGTGAAGCAATGCAGGGCAGGTGCACTTCTCCATCACAGGGGAGGTCACAGAGACTGGGGGTCCTCCTGCCCATAGGAGCCAGGGGACGCAGAGACAGGGGAGGTGCAGAGCCCACACCCAGCTGGATCCCAGCCCAAGCACAAGGGCTGTTCTTGAGAAGTAGAACAAAATTACAGTGGAGATTCCAGTGCAAGCCCTGGGAGAGATTGCCTCAGATGGGGGCAGTGCCGGAGGGAGGCACCCTGGGGCAGAGCTCCCTGTCTGTGCTTCTGCTTCTCTGGTTCACGCTGATCTTTCCAGGAGAACTGGCACAGCGCCCCGGCTCTGCATCCCATAAATAAGGCTCAGCATCAGCTGTCATGTCAGCAGGAGACAAAACATTTAATGTGAAAGGCTTTAAATGGAAGCAGGAAATGAAAAGATAAAGGGCAAATTTTATTTTAGATTCCTTGTTGGTACATATTTTCCTTCCTGACAGTGAGGGGATGCGATGGCTTTATCAGCCCGCAGCTCGAGAGCCTATTTACAGAACCCTCACGCTTTGCAAGAAAGTGAGAGCGAATGCAGTTTGTAAGCAGAGCAGGGAAGGGATGAACCCACTGTGCCCCCTTCTCTGAGTGGATTGGGAGTCTGGGAAAACTGCTGGTGCCATGGAAACTATCAACACAGCCTGCAGGGAGAGAGCAGGAGCACGGCAGCAAGAGCAGCATGGAACCACCTTCCTTGCTGCCAATGGACACGAGGGAGGGCACCACACCAAGCATCCTCCAGCACGTGCCATCACACCAAACAAGATTCTTTCCTAACCTCAAATAGGTTTTGGTTGTAACTTAGCAACCTGGGTTGGGTGAAAGCACCCAGGAGGAAGGCAGGCAGTGAGAGATGGAGCCTCGCATTCCCTTTAGCTCCATACCTTAGCAACAGCTCAGTGCCAGCAAGGAGGTTGGACAAACACGGCCGCCGTGGAGGCAGCACCTCTCACTGATGGGAAACTGCCCCTCATAATCCAGACCTACACAGTGAGATTAATTAACATTTCTTCCCCCCGACAGCAGTGAGTCAGCCCTGCCCGCCGTTACACAACGATGATTCAGAGCTCTGTCGCCATCTCACGAGAGGTCTTTGAAGACGTGAAGGCTCACAGTGCACACATTGTGAGTCACTGCCGCTCAGGTGAGAGGAATTGAAAGCAGAGCCCAAGGACAACTGCCAAGGACTTGCCAGGGTTTGTCCACGTGTGCTCCGCTCACCAGGCAACCTTGGAAACCTCTGGTAAATTATCTGAAATGACTTTTAGCCTTCATCCTCGATATCAAGATCCTCCCTTTCATAGCACTGTGTGACGGCTTTGCTTGAAGAGCCTTAACCCTTGGGACAGCGGGAGGGAAATGCTGTGCAGAGACAGACACCAGCCTGGGGCTGAGGGCAGGACGGGACATCTGTCCACCCCAGCAAAGGACCCCACGCCCTCCCCACCTCTGCCATACTGACATCTGCTACTTCACATCACATCCCCAATAAAGGACCTCAGGACCACAGCCTGAGGATGCAGCAGTGCTTAGGATCTGCAGCAGCTTGGAGGAGAACCAAGACTTCATGCAGAGGCTGCTGTTACACACCCAACGCACATGAGATCTGCCTGGAAAAAACATGTGGAACTCACGATGCTCGAAGCTCCCCCAGTTACCACAGCCTTACTGCTCTGTGCCATTCCCCATTTTGAACAAACGCTTTACAAAGGACCACAGGAATACCCATCAACCTGCTGAGCTAATAATTACAGTACCCCAATCCTCAAAGCTGTCCATCTCTTCCAAACGCAGCTAAACAAGACAACTGCCTCCATGCACTCCTTAATGCCACCTATTCCCAGAACACAGATTGAATTTGCAACCCAACACTTGAGCCTGCTGGCTATTGCACTGAGATCACCGAGCGTCACAAGGATCCACGCTGTCTCATTAGGCTGCCATGCAGCCCCCATGCCACCTTCAGGGTTATACTTAGAACCCACCACCTCCCTGGAGGAGGATCTATTTGATCTGCGTGAGCAAAAGCACTTGGAACAGCCTGTGAGTCCTCAGCAGAAATAAAAGGTAACAAATCATTCGTAATAAATTTATTTTATATATTGGTTTACAGAGCTAAACTGAACAGGTAATAAACAGCACCAAGCCAAGTGAGATTTGTTCTACAAAACAAGTTTAATACAAAAACATGACTGCAATGCTCAATTCCTCACTCTGTATTTGGATGGTTAAAAAAAAAAAGTAACTCAAAACCTGCAAACAGTTAAAAAAGGCTTAATTACATAGGCACTGGTGTTTGTAAAAGCTTCTGTAACAACAGTGGAGATCTCATCACAATGTTTCAGAAGAATCAAGGCTGCCTTCGGTTGATTTCCTATTTAGTGGTAAGTGACTCGAAGGCAGTTCCTGAGTCTCCTGTCTTGTTCAAACACCTTACATGTGCGACCAAAAGCAAAATATGGGGTAGGAGTGAACTCCCCACAGAACACCTCCCGCGTGACTCACAAGGCCTCCCTGCGTTGTGCTCCTGCAGAGAGCTGCTCTCCCCACTCATCCTGGCTGAGGAGCAGCACCAGGTATGCCAGGAGCCCCTGCCACCCTTCAGCAGTGGGAGGCACAGGTGAAACACCCCACTAGAACACATTGGGGAGGGGGGGGAGAGATGCAGACTTCACCCTGGGATGTGGGCAGGGAGTCCACCTTGTGGGTGGCATCGCCAATCTGCAAACCTTGCAGGAGGGCTCTGGCTGCCATCCTAAGCCCAGCTGCCCAGCAGAGCCTGGAGGGGAAGCTCTCCGTGCAGCCAGCATCAGAGCTGAATGCAAAAATCCACATTCTACTCAAGAAGCCACTAAACCCACCGGTTACACGCAGCCCTGCTGGCTTCTCTGCAGGTTTTGTTAGCTTAGGCCAGAAATGAATTCGGTGCCCGCTGTCCCAGTGGTGTTCTGGTCAGCGGTTCGATGACACTGGGAAGAACAGATGAACAGTGTTTTTGCCCAGTCTAAGCTGCCACACCCAGGAGATATTTTCTTTGAAGAAAACAAAACGAAACAACACCCCCAAAAACAACAACAGTCCTATGCAGGACACAAAAACAAACTTAACTAACTAGATGACTGTAGATACAAAATACAATGCCTGCAGCACAGAGGACGGATCGCTGCTCCTTCTACCTGTTGTGAGGCTACAGGAACATGGATTTGGCACCCCCTGACATGCCATGCATTGTACATCTCTGCTCTGACCCACAGCACACACATTGCAGCTGCCCAGGATAAACAAGTACATTCAGCCCCAATAGACATTCCAAAGCTGCTATTTAATAGCCCATGAAGCAATCCCTTCGGCTGTGGCCACAAGAAAGCGCTTTCTGAAGCCTCCTATATCCTTCACTTCCCACCCAAATTCCCCCCACCCCCCAAGAAAACATAAAGCACAGAGTCTGCAGACTTAAAAAGTGGAACAGGATCACAAATGTTCTCCTCCACACCCCCAACCCAGCCCAAGGCACGTCAGACTGCCCTCCCTCTATGACTACCTTTGCCTGATTTTCCTTTTTTCCTATTTTTTCCCCCCCATTTTTGAAGGGTGAAGTGGACACAAATATTCTCCCTGCTGGCAAGCAGCAAGTGCTCTCATCGCTATCTCTGTACTGCTAAAAAACAAACGCTAACAAAACACATCTTCACTGCCACCCTAACGTTTCCATGGGAAATGTCAATCTCCTTTAAACACGTTCCATGACGGATGTTGCCTCCAGTTGGCTTTTGCAGAATGGAGGTCAAATTTTAAGAACCATTGTCAGAGAGATCTCAGCTCCTTCAATATTTAAGTATGCATTTTTTTTTTTTTTCCTTTTTAACAAGTTGCTTTAGGCTTGCTTGCCTACAGAAGCTAGATATCTGCTGGAAGGTTAACTTTGGTGTGATTCTAGCTTCCCACCAGCTCAAGCCCATCTTCTTTCTAAGCCAACATTATTGCCCTGATTTTTTTTTTTGTTTGTAGTACGTAAGATTTTCAGAAAGAAGAGCAAACAGATACGTGCAATCCCCAACCCAATAAGGTTAGGACTGTGACCTGCTCTTTCCCACCACCAGAGAAGGGACTGTTCCCTTGCAGAGGTCCTTTTCAACAGTTGCTCTGTTTCTGCTCCTCTTTAGTGTTCTGAATCTGAGACATAAGATGGCTGAGTCCATCTCCATACGAGCATATCCTCTCCTGCTACTCTGTGCGACTCTGTCTGAATCCGTGACTCATTTGAGGCCAGAAACTCCACAGCTCTGTTCCAGACCCGCTTCATTTTTTTCCTGCAAAAAAGAGAAATGAAAAGAAAAATAATTATATTCTCAAAGTGCCTTCCTGCTTACAGCAACTGTAGCTGTTGATCAAGTCAGTGCCAGCTTCCTGTGCAGACCGTAAAGGAGATTAAACCAGAATTCTAGTTGAGAGGTGATTTCAAGCCCAGGACATGAAAGCACAAATTCTATCAGTGGGGAAGAGGAGACCCTCTGGCAGCACAAACAATTGATGACTGCCCTGAATTTCAAGCCCGATTCATATTGCAGAGGGATTCCATCAGCAAACTGCCCCCACCTTCCAAGCATACATGGATCTCTCAGACAAGGGAGCACAATGTGGAGTTCCATCCAGTTTTGCATCAGTCTAGTAATTATAGGCACCACACACAGGTATCAGTTAAAAACAGCTGAAATAACTCCTGGTTGTATTGTGACTGATAAAGTGGGAGGATGTTTAGGACTGCAGCATGTATAGTGCTCTGTGCTGTCTGGAGAACAAAGCAGCTGAGTCTAAGCAAAATGTAAGAAAAAAAAAAAAAACAAACAAACCCATTCTTGCAAAGATGAAGCAAGTGGTACACAAAGCATCACAACCCAGGCTGCAGCCCTCCTGCCCCACCACCTGTGGAGGAACTATCTCAACCATGCTTCCGTTCTGAAAATGCATCAGAACCGGACAGCTCGCTGTTGCTCCCATTCAGAGCTGCCTCATGTGAACAGGAAACTTTGCAGACAGACAGTGTACAAAATCACTTTGGAAGAGCCTCCCCAAAACCCCATTCAGCTCATGGGAAGGTTTGTTCTGAGAAGTGCAGCACCTTCCTGGAGAACAAGGCATGATGGCTGAGAAACAGGATAGCATCCTACATAGATTAGATGAAGGAGAAAAAAAAAAAAAGATGCTCCAGGCCCAGGAAAAACAAAATCCAATTACTGTGTGATAGAACAGTGACAATACACCAGTGTGACTGCAAAAAATATCAGCCCCAGGACTGTCACATTAATCTGCAGCAGGTTAATATATAGCCTGGGATTTATCAACATCTTTTATGAAGTGAAAGGCCAGACAGACTCTTCTTGCTTCCCATCAATTGTCTGCTCGTGGTCTGTCACCCAGTAACTATGGTTTTGAGTTGAGTTGAGTAATACCACGCTGACAACACTCCTTAAGGAACAAAGCTCACCTGCTCTGAGGAGGGATGAGGCTGTCCCGAACGTGGAGAATGCCCACATAGGGGTAACGCTCCAAGTTCCGTTCCCATTCCTTATAGTGGTCCTGGACAACAGCTGGAGGGCAGAAGGGAAAAACAAGGAGAGATTTCAACACTGCAGAGAGGAGAAGCGTGCTACTTGGGTTTACAGAAATACTGGACTCTACCTATGATCTTCTTCACCATATCGTACATGGCTTGCTCCTCTTCCTCCATCTTCCGCCAGCGATACCGAAGGAAGATTAGGATCCCCCACAGAGTTACCAGACCTAGAGGAACAAAAACAAACAGAATTCAACAGTGACATAACATGTACCTCTTCAATGCTAGCAGGTTTCTTTTTCACACCTCTCTGGAGGCAGCTTTCCTCCTCCCTGCTACCCAGGCCTGCTTGGAACTCACTCCAAGCAGTAGATTTTGTTCACCACAAGAGCTGCACTGCACTAAACTGCTGGTACTGACAACACCTGCAGCAGAAGAGCATGAGTGCACGTGAGGAGAGGTGGTCAGAAGGCCTCATCACAGACTCCCCGAAAAAAACCTCAGCATGACCACGGGGCTCTAATTCTCTAAATCCCAGAGCTATCTCTTTGCTAGAGGCCTCCCCGACAATAATCACTTAGGAAGACTGTCAAGCTCCACTGCTCTGCAGATAGCTACTTGATAAGGAGATAAAGCCTGGGGCTCCAGTGCCAGCCTAGAATTCAGGAGATCTAAATTGAAGGTTTAGCACTGACAAATGTCCCTGTTACGACATGAGCTAACTTTAGCATCTCAGTCTCTACAATAAACATAACTATCCCCTTTCACCCTCACCTCGTCTGGCTAGATTATAAACTCCTCCAGCTAGCACTGATCTCTCATTATCACCTCGCTCAGTAAGACCTCTGTCTCAGCTGGGGCGTGACAGACTCTTCCCATAAAACCTATAATACTTGAAACGCTACAAGTCATTACAGGAGAGTCCAGAAGACTTTGTAGTTTAATGCAAGAAAAGAAAGAATAAATGAATCTTTTAGGTAGGTTAACATACTTATTTTGCAGACCGCAGTAATGGGTACTTGAGGAATACTCAGAGAGCTAATCAGCTTGCTGATTTAAGGTAAGTGTTAAGCACTCAGCACAAGAGCAGGTCTACAGGTCTCTTTCTGCTGCCAGAAAAAGGTTAATTAGAAATTAACACGCTGGCAGATTTATTTCACCTCTGCTGGTAGTTTCATATGGCTGGAAAAATACGTGGGTGCATGCATGTTCATCTGTACAGCCAGCAAGGGGAGAAGTCGATTAGAAACACTGACAACTTACACCAGAAAAACAGGAAAAGGTTCATGACAGCAGTGATCACTGCCCGACGGAAACGGCAGCTGAGACCCATCTGAGGATGGGCTGATTCAAGACAGACCACCTCTTCCACTCTGGTAACCGGTTCGGAGAGGTCTTTGCCTTTCAACCTGATGGGAAGAAGCAGAAAATCTTCACTGAAGAATGCAGACGCTCCATCTGCAGTCTTTAATCAAGGGAGGGAGAGGAAACAGACTGCAGATGCAGTAACTCGTTCTATATGCCACATAGAAAATACACCAACATCTTTGCACCTCCTCTTTCCAGAACACTGTGGGTCTGGCTGCTTAGCAAGGACTGGATATGGCTTTAGAAAAGGCAGCAGGGCTGGAACTCCCACTGGTAAACTGAAATCTCCTTCTGCAGACTCTTTGACAGTACCTCTCAGCGTGCAGAAGATTAAACTTTAAATTGGATTCCCACCTCCCAGCACAGAGAAATGGAAATGTTTACTGAGTCACTCATCAGCAATTGCAGAGAGAGCAGTTGAGGGAGACTGCAAATGTCCACGGAGGTTGTGCTGTTTTCCTCAGTACAGATGAGCATAAACAGTTTAGCTAGAAAAGTGACAACACATCAACTGTATCTGCAGTGAGAGATGGACACACCCTCAGAAAGCATTCACAGCAAAATCGATAACACATCCTCCTGCAAAATCACTTGTACACACCTGCTGTGCTAGCCCAGATGCTTTTAACTCACTTTTCTATACAGATCTGCACTGATGTGGTTTCCTTATTAGATCCTCTAAGCCAACAGTCATCAAGCAATCCTAGTGAGAGCCATCAGATTCAGTGCAATTAGACCAAAGGGCATTTCATTTTTTTAAGCTAATTCATTCCAGGTTTGCAATGAATGACTTATTAGACAATGATGTTTTCTCAATTTATTAGTGCGGATCTCACCAAGTGCTGACAGCTTGTATTTGGTTCCTGGATTCTACAGCAGCAGCACACAGCTGTTTCCTACCCCTCGTCTTACTGAGGATCCACATTCCATACTTCAAACACGCAGCAGAATCACTGAGCACAGAGCTCATTTCCAGTTCTGCACTCTCAGATTGGCACCCAGAATGCCCATCTCATGTAGCATTTGCTGGAAATGCCACCCTCAGGTTGGTAAGCATGCTGAACACTCATCCTGCACACCAACCAGACTTCATGAAAGTAGATCCAGTTGGCAAACAGCCCATAAAACTGCTAATTATGAAAATAATAAAAAAAAGGCATATGTTCTATTACAAGGCTCCTGACACAAGCACTGCTCCTGTACAAAAAAATATAGATTTGAAAACTCTGGATCCCATCCCAAAAGCAAATCCAAACCTGCCAATAGGAAAACAGTGTCTTGTCCTGGGAATTTGCCACACACCAAGAATCAAAGTAGTAGGCACTCTCTGATCATTCAGCCACAGCAGCAGCTGCAGAATTCTTTTCAGGACAAGAAATCAAGCAGTAGCAATCCACACAAACTATGCCCATGAAGCTCTAGCATTACTACTGTTGCAATTCATTTAATCAGAGATACATTTTATTTATGCAATATTATGCAATATTATACAATTTATGCAATATTAAAATGCAAACAAATGTTAGGCTTCAGAGTTAACATGGAGTGGAGGCAGCTGACACTTCCCAGAGGCAGATAATTATGTCTGTGGAAACCGCATAACAGCCTCTCATTAGATTATGGCCTGAACATGGTATTTTTCACCTGAAGAAACCAGCACTTGTGCCATTCCACATTTACTGAAGCAACTGGCAGCCAAGAAACCCAAGACAAAAAGCACCACTGGTGACTGACCAAGCTCCCATGCAGTCACAGTCTGTTGGCTTTGACACGTACTGTGCATTCTGCTGGAAAGAGAACTGACACTAAAGAAAAGATAGCATTCAGCAGTCTGTTTTCCTCCCCTCCTCACAGACTTACTTGCCCCAAGGGATCCCAGGGCATGGGGGCTGTTACCTACTGAAGAGAACACTCTGCTCACCTGTATAACCCAATCCCTTTGCTGGAAGGGTACAGCTTCACACAATACAAAAGCTCTGCTTTCACAGAATCACAGAATGGCCAGGGTTGGAAGGGATCTCAAGGATCATGAACCTCCAACCCCCCTGCCGGGCAGGACCACCAACCTCCCCATTTACTAGACCAGGTTGCCCAGGGCCCCATTCAACCTGGCCTTGAACACCCCCAGGGACAGGGCATCCACAACCTCTCTGGGCAGCCCGTTCCAGCACCTCAATGGTAAAGAACTTCCTCCTGGTAAAGAACTTCCCCCTAACATCCAACCTAAATCTTCCCTCTTTCAACTTAAAACCGTTCCCCCTTGTCCTGCTGTTATCTACCCTTTCAAAGAGTTTACTCCCTTCCTGTTTATAGGCTCCCTTCAGGTACTGAAAGGCTGCAATTCACTAAGAGTATCAAATAAAAGAGTCATCTAGGGAACACTGAGTACACAGGCAAGTTTAACAAGTGAACTGCCCACCCAAGACCATGGGCAAGACACCAGAACCACCACTAAGCCCTGCAGTAAGCACAACGTAACAGATAACAGGCACAACGTCAGACTTTCACTTCATCTGCAAAACAGCGTGCTCTTGAACACGATGTCCCTCATTGCAAGAGTTGGGAAACACACTGAGAATGAATGTCAGCAGTTGCCAATCTGTTTTAAGACCATACGTTTTATTTGGAAGCTCGCCTAGGAAGCACTGACAAAGCGAGTCTCTGATTATCTTCTGAATCTAATGAAGCTTTTTGTGCACACCACACAGGATGTCAAATTACACATCAGCCAACACCGAGAAAGATCATTTTGGAACAGCAGGCTTCCACTTACCATATTCCTAAATCCTTGTTACTGTTCAGTATCCAGCTCAGGGCAGCTTCAAACTTCTGTGGGGAACCACCAGTTATATTCTGTAAGAAGAATCCAATAGAATGTCAGTCTCCCACTTATTTAAAATATTTAATAACGTTATTTCATAACAGTTATGAGAGAACTTATTCTATGCAGTCTGTCCCTAGGTTAATTCTTATCATAATTCTGCAAACCAGAGGGAGGAAAACTAAATCTGAAGGTCGGTCTGGACTGAAATCTTCTGACTATGGTAGATGATGCGTGAAGCACTCTGTAAAATAACACTCTCCCAGACTGTTAAGACTAACCACTAAATACAACATAATCTTACTGACAGTTTACCATGAAAGAAATGGAATGCTAGATCAAAACAGTCTGTCTTCTGACACTTTGGGGTATAGAAAGATTTTTCTTCTGCCCAGGCCCCAAACTGGGGAAATTTCTGGTTTCACAAGACTGATGACCATGGCAAAACAACAAACCATTAAGTTAGATTTACAGGGCCTGAATCAGAGATGCAGGGGAAGATTATTTTCAAATGAACTGCTGAGAACAGGGCTGGCCAAAGGGGAAACCAGAGGTATATGGGAAAGAATCAGAACAGGATGAAGAAGTAAAACAGATGGTAAATTGCTTTAGTATCTATTATTATTTATTGCTTGTAAGAGACTAAGCACTACGTTACAACAATAGCTGCTCAGAGCCTACTCACCACCACGTAGTCCCTTGCTTCACTAACCCAAATGCATTTGCTTTTTAGATTCTCAGGGTTTCCGCACTCAAAATTACCTGGTTAAAAAAAAAAAAGTCAAACAGAAATAACATTTAGGAAAAAAAAAACCCTTGACAGTTCAAAAATACACTCAACTGTCTAGAAATGCTATCCTTTAAACCCAGCTACAGCTCTGGGCAAAACTACTGCAAGTTGAGATTTATACAGTAGGCACATTAAGATTATGACTATTAATAAAGTGCTCAGCCACTGGATATAGGTTGGGAAAGGGCAAGAAAACCTCATGCTTCAGTGTGTGAGCTACTCAACAAAGAAAGAGGGGGAAAAATACTATTTCTCTTTCACAGAATACATATTCACCTCTCTGACATAACAGCTGGCAGAGGGGCTTTCCACTAAGCAACTGAGATTGCAGTGTTGAAGCGTGATGGACACAAAATGCTTCTAAGAAGCCTATATCCCAGCTCTACCCTCTGCCCAGGCAGAGGAATACTGGCCAGGAACTCAGGCTTCTAAATCATCCTTCTCAAAGCTGACCAAACAAATGTGCTGAGAGACCACACAAAATGGGTACTTGAAGCTTTAGAAATCCTGTGAAACTCAAGAATCCAAAGGATTCAAAAGTGTTGAGGTCTGAGATCTAGAAAATGGAACTTAGGCACTTTTATGATTAACATTACTATGCATCTTGCTGAAAGAAAAGTTGTCACTTGTCTGCTCAACTGCTGCTAGAGCAGCTTTCTCAGTCAAAAAACACTGGTTATGGATCGGATTGGCACACATGTAGTACAGAGTGTCCAACTCCTGCACTGGGTTGGCTCCTCAGCTACGTGAGCCTGCCCTGCTCAGCACAGAAAACTTAAAAGAAATCCCATAATCCGCTGTCACATTTCAGCAGAGAGCTGACAATTTCTTAAGTCGCTCCGACTCCATCTCTAAGAACACAATGATTTACACTTAACTGGCTCTGAGCATCTTGAAGACAATTTCAAGATGCTGTTACAAAAGAATCACAAAGCTGAGATTTGTACCTCAAGTTCCCAATATATCAAGTGCAAAGAAGGACCACTCCACAAGAGCATGGTGATACAAGCACATTAGCTAAGCACTACTGAGTTTAAAAATAAATACACCTTTTTCTGTTTTTCTGTTACCTGACTTTCTCAGAGCTCTTTGAGTGGAACTGACTGTTCCATAAACCCCTCTCTTCAAATTAAGGTTAAAAATGTCCAGATAGCTGAGAGAGTGCTTTACAATGACAAATGGAACTTACCAGCTTGTATGGACAAGTAGTTATACAACTCATGCAGCATGTTCATCACAACATCCTTCTGTTTGGCTCTGCAGAACTGAAAGTCAGAAACAGGTAACACACATGAACAGACTGACAGCTATGGGGCAGCAGTCAGACTAGCCAGAAACATCACAGAGAAATGCCAGCAGTGGGGTTTTGGCTCAGCTATGCATCACTAGCTCAAACTGAACACACCTGCAGCAGAGCTGCAGCAGAGCTATGGTTTCTGAGGCCAAGTGGAGCTGGCACATCATGTGAAAGTGCCACTGAGTCCCCCAATTCACACTGCACCACCAGACATCCCCTCAGACAGGCTGCATCCATCAGCTCTGTGTCCCCCAGGTGTCACAGGGGACCAACCATAACTCTGAATCCAACATGAAATTTTCCAAGCAATGCACCACGGTAAAAAAAATTATAGGGCTATGCAAACCCTTTACAAGGGAGTTGAGGAAATGAGCTGGATTAAATCCTGCATCGCTAAAGCTGAACACAGGTAGAGCCTCTTCAGCAAATCGTTATCACTTCTGTTACAACTATTAAAGAAATTGATTCACATAAATGGGAATTTAAAGTTTTATCTTTCGGAGTCTTATACACAATCCTAACTTAATCGAGCTCATTAATTCCAACTCATCAAATCACAGAGATAAAACTAATAATTTCACAGTGATATGATACTGGTGGAAGCTTCCCAAAATAATTGCTCTTCTGTGAGAATCCCATCCAAAATATTTAAAGATAAATAAATATATGCTTACATCATCTGTTCTTTTGTCACAATCCACAGGCAAGAGATTAACTATGGGAGAGAAAGAGAGTTAGTTGGCTGCACAACAAAGCTTTGATCAAGAAAATAATTATTATTACTATAATTTTTTTAAAGACTCTACTTTCAAGTCTGATTCTGCTATTCATAAACCTACTCTACACAATACCTTGCCATGCAAACAGAACGTTCAAAGCACTGCCTTGGTAGGCAGCACTGGAAGCAAAAGAAACAAAACTGGTTTCATACCAGACTTCAAATGACGAACTCTGTTCAGCTAGAAAGTAAAAATTGTGGCCCAAATGTTTAAACAGCTTAAGTAGATGGCAGCAGATGGAAATTTGCACTGGTCTTTCTTAAAATACCAATTCACCTGAAATACCATGACAATAACAAGGATTTAAATCAAGTCTCTGCAGGGCAAACACAAGGGATATACTTCAACTGGAACTGTTAGCTTCACAGATTGTGTCCTCTGGTTTAACAGCTGCCTCTGGCCCCAGCAACTGGATATGGGCTGGCCACAGGTCATACATCTACATGCAGTGTGCCCAACTTAAGGACCAGCACCTTCCAACTCAAACCTCTTCTTTCAGTTCAAAGTCATGAAGTGGCATTATTTCCATCTGCTCTAGCTGGGAAATCTGCTTCAAAAGCAACATGGTGATGGGAAGCCCTTTTCCATTTGTCACTGAAGCTCTGCCACACTTGATGTACAGAAGTACCAATTCAAACTCTGTTCTTCTCCTGCAGCCAGCACAGAGGCCATCAAAGGGCTGTGCTTTGCAGAGGCTAATGTTAAAACACGCAACAGCTACGCAGGTGTTATATTACACAAAGAATAACCATAAAACACCTCCTTGGCCTGGCTAGAACATCAGTCTCCATAAAAAACAGGGTTTTGAAGAACTGAAGGCAAAAGTAAGAATAAAAAAGAGCACACACTTGACTTATTTCCAGTGATGAACAAGACATCCCAAAGGCAAGAGGAGAGGGAAATGGAGATGTCAAGTGAGAGGATGATATATCTGATACTGATGGAAGTGATAAAGGGAAATCAGAAAATAAAAGCAAATAAAGTTGAAAAAACATGATTAAACCAGTACACGTACAGTTCTCCTCTGTCTGGTCAAGCCAGCCTGACCCAATCATCTTCACCATGAGGATGCCCAGAAAAATCAGCAGCAGCACCAAGCTGGCAAAGCAAAGGAACTGGGAGAGGTAGTACTCGAGGCCTTTGCGCTTTCCTTCCACCTGCTGCCTGGGGGCTGATCGCAGGAGCTGAGTGCGGGGTGTCACCACTGCAGCCGACGCGTCCCACCGGCTGCCTGAGGCCAGTCTTGTGTCACTCACAGCCCTCCATGGCAGCCGTCGGGTCAATCCCTCTCCCCAGCTGCTGGATTTCGGCTCTCTGTCTGCCTCCCTTCGAATACTGGACGCCAGGTTCTCCTCTCCCCTCTCAAATGGGTAACTCAACCCACTACGTCCTGCTGTGGTTCCCCAATGGGTGCTGGGTGCCACCTTGCTCTCCCGTCCCCACCAGCTGTTGGAGAAAAGCCCCTTCCTTTCTGCCTTCCTTTCCCCTGCTGTCTCCCACTGTGCTGGGGAGTTCTGCCCTGCAGTCCGCCCCACTGATGAGTCCCAATGGCTCCTGGCTGTCAGGCCTCCGCTTTCATCACTGGAAAAGGGTGTGGAGCTGAGCCTTCCACTTTTGCCTGCGGATGTACCCCAAGAGGACATGGAGCTCAGCCCCCCCACCCCATCCATGGACGTCCCTATCCCAGCCCTAGCACTGAGCCCCTCACCTCTATCTATAGATGTCTTCCAATGGGACACGCTCGGCCCCCCAGAGCCATCCAGAGACGGCCTCAGCCCACTGCTGAGCCCCTCACTCCCCTCTGTAGATGTGTTCCACTCAAAGGAGCTCGAGTACCAAAAGCCATCATCCCGCGATGGGCCCGTCTCAGCCCTGAGCCCCCCGCTCCTCTCCAGGGATGAGCTCCACGAGGACGGCGTGCTCAGCCCCCGGAGCCCATCCCGGGACATCCCCCCCTCGTTCCTACCGCCGAGCCCCCCGCTGCGCCCAGGGGGAGACCCTCGTGGGTCTCCCCAGGACAGCCTGCCTCCCTCAGCGGCCTCCCAGCGGGACACGGGCGCTCGTCCTCTTTCCTCCTCCTCGTCCTCCTCCATCTCGTCCTCCTCCATCTCATCCTCATCCTCCTCCTCTCTGTCGCGGGCGGCCCTGCCGGGGCTGAGGCTGAAGCCGAGGCGCGGCCGCGAGGGTGAGGCCTGCTGCGGCCTGCCGGAGCTGCGGCCCGGGCTGGGCGGAGCGCCGCGGCCCCTGCGCTTTGCCGCCGCCACCTCAGCCCGCAGGCAGCTTAGCTTCTTGATGTAGACCTTGCGGGTGGTCTCGGTGATGGGCCCGGGTCGGTAGCCCAGGGCCAGCAGCTCCTTCCGGAGCTCCGCGTCTGTCAGCTCCGCCATGGCCGCAGCGCTGACGCCAGGCCTATCCGGAAGTACTCTGTAAAGAGGGAAGGGCGATCGCCATCTTGAGGAGGACCGGCAGCACCCTTCTGGCGGCCATCTTGAGAAGGGCGCACACGCCCCCCCCTCCGGCCGGCGCCGTGTTTATACGGGAAATGCAGGGCGGGCGCCATATTCGGAAGGTCGAGTGAATACGCCGACATCTTGCGAAGACAGGGTTGGTGGCTCCGCCATGTTGGGGAGGTCGAGACCCTCTCGGAGCGTGTATGGCTCTGAGCAGAAGCTGCTGCTCACCTCGGGAGTGAGAGAAATGCAGAAAGTGAAGTGCAAAAGCAGCCTCAGCAGGGAGCCACACGACTCAGGAGCAAGCAGGGAGCCGAGCTGCTCTGCTCACTCCAAGCTATAGTGATTTCTGGCACTCCTGGGGACATCTATGAGGAGAACGAAGTGTTTTTCCCTGCCAGCTGCCACCCCTCACATCCCTCTCCTTGCTGCCAAGTGAGCGGCCCTGGGCTGGCACTGCGCTGTGGGCTGGGCGGGATCGGAGCTGGGCCTGGGGAGATCTGTGAGAAGGATCTTCCTTACAGACCCGCAGCCTAAAAAGCCAAAACCAAATGTCAACTCGAAAATTTATTTTGGCACGGCCGTGATGTACAGTAATTGCTTTTTTTTTTTTTTTTTTTTTTTTTTTTCCCCTTTCTCCCGCCTGTAAAGAAAATAATGAGAGCGGCTGGAATACTGTGGCTTAATATCGGGCTTTAATTAAAGATAATGAAAAAGTGGTGATGGATGCATGCAGGCACATCGCACGTCGCCATCTCCATGATGGACGGACGATGCCGACCCCGTGAGGCTGTGCCAGAGCAACGTGTGGTCGCCCACAAGAGCAGTGAGGGCATCCTTAAGGACTGACTGCCTTCAACACAAGGCAAATCACCCAGGCTTCGTTCCCCCTTTCCTTCTTTTCACGCTCGCTTTGCTGTCACGGCCTTCTCAGTCAGGGCAGCAGTCAGGGCTCGCCTCGGTCTTCCTGATTTATGCCGGAAAGCAGCAACAAGATACTGAGATTTGTTAATCTGGTTAGCAACAACAAACGTACCCTTAGGAGAGGCCAGGCGTGCTCAGTTCTGATGGAAGTGTGAATGTGCGAAGCTGAGCCTGCCCTGCTCGCTATCTGGGAAGCACAACTGACAGCTAATAGTGTGGAGTGGTGTTGAATGCAAATACAGAAGTAGAGTACGCTCTTAGTAGAAGTTTCTGTAAACTCACAGCTTTCAGACAGTTTGGAGAAGCTCTGCCTATGCTCTTCTTGCTTAGGAGAAAAGGAATAACAACAAAAAGGAAAAAAAAAAGAAAGAAAGAAAAAAGAAGAAATAAATAAAAAGGATTCTCCTCAACTTCTTTTGCTTCCAGAGGTCAGGGAAGCTGCACCAAGACAGAGTTTGTCCCAGCAGCCCCACTGCGTGACCTTCATTGCGGAGAACATTGGGAGTGGGGTTTGAGGGCTGGAGGATTGCAGAAAAGCTGTGATTCCTTTGCAGGAGGGAGGTTGGCAGCTGGAACGGATTGTGGAGAGAAATCTACTGCCTTCTCACTTCCTCCCTAGCAAGACAAGCCTAGGGAGCATCACTGCCTTCCCTGAAGGATTATCATGGAGAAGAAAGCAGAAAGCCTCTCAGAGATGACAGAGCCCACAGTCCCATGGAAAAGCATCTTTTTGTTCCCATTAGCTTTCCCTCAGTGCTGATGTTGAGGCTGATGGCAGAGCTTCTGCTTTGTGCAGAAGGGGCATCATCCACGCAGCCCTGGGCAGCAACAAAAGCTGCCAGGTGAGCACAGCTCTGCTGATGCCACAGATGGGCTGTGATGCTCAGAGATCCTTGGCTGTGGAAAGCCAGTTCCCAGCCCACGGCTGGAATATCTTGGCTGTAAATAGCCTGAGATGGCTGTGGGAAGATGGGACAGTGAAGAGGGGACAGCCTCCACCTTCTCTGCTAGCCCGGAAGCTGCCTTAGGCCTGCTGGCAGTGACTCAGCTATCATATGGGAAGAGCAGGCGTGCTGTGCTGTCTGCTTCTCCTTCCTAAAGTACTAAGGCAGGACTGGTGTATGCGAAGGGGTAGAAATAGCTCTGCACAAGGTGTCTGAAGAGGGGAGCAGGCTGCATCCTCCAAAAAGCATGGCAGCAGATGTACCTTCCCATCCCTGATGGTGGGGCTGCTGGAGAAACCACCATCCCACCCCCACTGCTTACCCCCTGGCATTTGGCCGACAGTCCTGCATATGTCACTGGGGGAAGTGTCAAATCTTACTTGAGAGCCGACTGTGCTGATTTAACACCCTGTCACTCACAGCTGCTGCACAGGTGTGACCCAAGAACACCGATTCTTGTCCCCTGATCATATGTCATATCCTCAGCCTGCTGAGCCTCTTATTAGGTTAGAAAGTTGGTGCTACTTTCAGTCTTTTCTATCTTCTTCCACCTCCTCCTCCTTTCCTGCCTCTCTCCCTCAGTTGTTCAGTAACTCATCCTACCATGAAACTATTTCTCAGTTTTTGAGCAGCAAGATCTTCCTCATCTACTTGCAGGCATGGACTTCATTACTGCTGGCCGAGCTGCACCGGAGCAGCCTGCTAGAGCACTGGGTGTACACATGCATCCTGTAACTCAGAGCCTTTTTTGCTTGTTAACCAAAGAAGTTGCCCTGACTGCAGCAGTCACGCCTGAGATGAGATGATTGGGTGAATATCTGCTTCATTCCCTTTACGCAAACCTCTGAGCTTGAAGAGGGTTTTCTTCCAAAAGCTGAAGGGTCCCTGGCACTTTGGTGCATATTTGGACTGTCCAGTTATTGATGCAGAAAGAGGCTTCATATGGTTGCTGTCACAACCAGCCATGCATCCTGCAGTTCATTTGTAGCTGGGCCAACTGGGAAGAGCACACAATCAAGGATGGAGTTGAAAGCAGACGTTGCTGCTGCAGTCCAGCAGTGGCCTGTCTGGGTCAAAATGAAGGAGCGAAGGGAGACATCCCAGTAAAGTCACGTTAATGGATCTGCTTATAGAAGTCCCTTGTAGTATTATTCTTGTGGGAAATGGTCCAAGAAGCAAATCCCAAAGGCTCGTGTTTACTTTCTTATTTACTGTCACTAGGCAATATTCCTTCCTGGATGCCACAGGTCAGCCAAGAATCCTCTTCAGTGAAAGAGAAGGGCAAAATGGGATGCTGTAGAGAAGGCTCTGGCCTGTAGTGAAGCTTCTGCAGGGTTTTAAGGAGCAGTTTGCACTGCAGGTGGAAACTCTTCTTGTTCTCCTATGGCAGGGCAAAATTAAGCCTAGGGTAAGGATCTGGGTCTGTCAGAAATACTAAGTGCCCCTTCAAAGCAAACAGCTTGCTCTCTGATCTTGCTGGACACAGTAAGCATGGTGCAGCTCTTCCTGTGCTTTCCCTGCCAGACCTCCCATGGGTATCAGTCCACTGCAGATTGATTTGCACTGGCTGAGCTCCTAGCCCAGCAAGACATGCAGTTACTTTCATTTTTAGCCTAATGGAATGTATTATTTTCCACCCGCTCAGACTCTTTTACAGTGATTTCATAGCTCCACCTGCCTCAGCAATAATCCCTGCAAACTTCCAGTTACACTGAGCTGATCTGTCTGTGCAATAGGAGTATGCCTTCAAATCAAATATTAAAACTGGAATCCATTCTGTGCTGGATGTTGCATTATACATTGAGAAATTTCATTTCTCCAAGGGATGGCTTGCAGCAGAGAGCACACTGAGGAAGTAGAAGTGTGTCTGTGTTGTTCTAGCACAAACACAGCTATTTGAATGAGCCGCAGTAAGAACAGAATTTGTGTTAGAACAGGAGGATAAAATTGGATTGAAATTGGATATATTCAAGTACATGCCATTGATCTCATCAGTCCTTACTTTACATATGTTAGATTTCCTGCTGCCAATATAGAGAAGCAGCTCTAAAATAAGCCAAAGGTATGTTAAATGGAGAGCAATATGTTCAAGCGGAATTAACGATGTCACATCTAGATTTGTTTGAGAGCCAGAAATCATGTTGGAGCTCTGTGTTGCTTGACACTGTGTCTCGTTCACATCATAGCTATGGGTGTCCCTTGTGATGTTGTTCATGTAGCCTGGGTGAGCAAGAGGGGGTTAAGACTGCAGGTAGGAAGAGCACAGCTGCTTTCTGCTGGCTGTGTGGGGGTGACCTCCTGCGAGCAGAGCTGGGTGAGGGCTCCCACTGGGCTCCCAGCACTCCCAGTCCTATGCTCCTGGCACTGGCATGGCTTGGTAGCCCTGTAACTGTGCCTCAGTTTCTCTCCTTGCCAAAAGGGAGGCCTAAAACCTATTAGTTTGCAAAGATTAATTACTCAGGCTCTCCAGCATGCTTTGCACTTGTCAGAAGGACGATGATTTCTCTAGAACTGGAAACCCTCCTTCTTATCTTTCCCACACTTGCTGCTTGCCATCTGGCTGAAAAAAGGCACAAATCCTTCGTTTAATTATACTGCGCATTTTATTATCTCACCTCAGATTTTGTTGTTAATCTCTTTTACAGATTTCATGTACATAAGTGGAGTCTTTTAGCTTCACCAAGCTGTATCTCTTTTTCTTCTGATGCTGCTGATATCAGTCAGCTGAAAGAGAAGAAAGAACAAGTGTCCTTAAAATTTGTCATTATGCTTTATATATCATTTCCTCCTCCTCGGCTCCTCACCTAAAGAGCAAGGAGGCAAACTGAAATCAGCACAGACAAAGTAGAACAGCAGCTCCCACAGAGATGAAAGGACCCTTTTGTTGGGGGCGTTTAAGTCCAAATCAGACAAAGGTCCAGAGAGAACACTGGTAAGAATTCCATCACCTTCCAAATCTGGAATAGCTGCATCCAGCATGCACCTGGATTTTTCCTTTTGCAATTCCCAAACGCTAAGAGCAGATCACAGGGCTGGATTTGTTAGCACTCAACACCTTTAGCTGCAGCTAATTCACTCACGATAAGCCCCTGTGCAGGGAGCAATGTGTTCATATACGGCTGCAGGTGCTGAGGTGCCTCACCTGTGCAGGTTGCATTATAAGCTCTGCTGGAAATTGCACCCTAAAGACTGAGGACTTTTGAGAAGGAGGAGTAGGGAGGTAGGAAGCAGCTGGAAGCTGTTGCAATGCTGCTAACAGCCAACATCATCTCTAGGACACAGGCAGCACTCTAAGAGAGCATATAACCTTCCCAGAAGAAAAGTGTGTACATGAGAGAGAGTGGGGTATCTGAGGACTCTGTAAAGTGAGCAAACATGACACAAAAGCCCTTCTGAGGAATATAAATATCTCCATGATGATGAGCTGGTGAGAGGAGAGAAAGGCAGAATTCCCAAGGCAGAAATCAACCCCCTGCCAGTACCGTTTGGGGTGTCCTGTAACACCTCCGTGAGCAGTTTCTCCAGGACACCTTGGTATTTTTCCAGCTGCCTCAGTATGAGCCACATCCCAGCTCTGACAGGAACAGCTAGCTGCAGAGGAAAGAAGAATATCAGAAGGAGGAGTGAAGCAGAGCATGGGCAGGCAGGTCGGGGTGCTTCAACCCCACTTTGCTCACGTCAGTAGAGGGTCTAGGGTTGGTGTGGGAGGAAGAGGATGATCATTATATCGGGAAAAAAAAACAGTGTTTTGGAGTCAGCCCCATCTACTGCCGATGCAATTGTGTGCCGTTCAAAGTGCCAGAGCTTTCGTATATTGGATCATCTCTAGTCTGACTCAGAAATACAGATAAAGGCACCTACTGGCAACAGAGACTGTAAAGAAGAAAAATCATTTCTACACCTTATAATCCTCCACTATCTCACACCTTGACCCTTCAAACATCAGCTTTACTGATGCTGGTGAAGCATCCTGCATAAAAAGAGGCTGAGGATGAGACATCACCCTGCCTGCAGCCTGACCGGCTGTGAGCCGTGGCTCAGATGTACCCAAAGTAAATAGAGTTGTTCCAGTCATGGCTGGAGGCACAGGAGGGCTCATGGTTGCATGGGCATTGGGTACTGGGAAGTGCCAGTTATTTAATGCTTTGAGCTGTGAATCCTTGCTGTTTAAATCCTTTTATTGATCGCTGGTGCACCACGTTTGGGAGAGCAGTTGCACATTGACCTGCGTGTTGGCCAAACTCCATGGCCTCTCTGCCTGTCCTGTGGTTTGGGCTGGACCTTCGCACTCCTTTTTTTGGCAGAAGATGGTTCTGCTGACCACAGGAGCGGCTGCACTGACCAGACAAAGAGCTCCCTGCATTCAAGTGGAAAAGCACAATTTTCAGACTTAGCTAACCAAGTAAGCATGCCTTTGAGGGCTTAGACTGACACTTTAATCCCTAAAATTGGCAATTTTCTGCTCTGTATACAGCCTTTGGGGGGTGCAGCTGCATGGACCCCAGTTTATAAGTAAGATCCTGCCAGTGGAGAGGGCTGTGAGATAGGTGGTGAGCGACACCAGACAGCTGATGCAGAGCTGCCTGAAAGAGTGACAAGTTAAAATCAGACCTGCTGAGCTACAAATTACTGCCTTGCAGTTGGCTGGCGTTCCCTGAATGGCAAAGAAAGACCTCATGTTGTTTCCATCTTCCTGTGCGAAGGTGGAGGCTAGGTGGGTCTGAGGGGTGTCCAGGCTGCTCAGTGTCTAAGATAATTTATGGCATGGAGGTAAAACTTTTCTCTGATGAATCCTTGCTGGGTTGCCTGGCAGAACTGGTAGGAAATGGGTGATATTGCTTTACATGACTGTGAGCTCCATAATACCACCCACTGTCTTCTCATGTGGCAGCTCCAAGTGTTCGTCTGTAGCCAGGACCCACGGGACATCTCTTGGGCTGTTTGTCCCCACTGCATGTCCTCATAGGATCCTTAGAGCCACGTGGTTCAACGTACCTGGATAGTCTTCATCCCGTCAACATCTGCCCCAGGTTGCTCAGAGAAGTCGTCTTCTTCCAGCTGCTGCAGAGGTGTCAGGGATTTCTTCTGTCCTTTGTTTCTCTCCTTTTCCTGCAACCCCACAGCAGAGAGCAAACTAAGGCAGTGATACACAGCATCATGTGAGCACCAAACATGCTCAGTGATGTGATGCCCTCCAGCCGTGTGCCTTGGAACAGGGCACAAAACCCAAGGAACTGGTGGTCTAACTGCTGTCTGGAGCCAATGCAGCATGGTTCCCTGGGTGGGTGTCTGGGAACAGACCCATCAGCTGTGGTCATAATGGCTTTGGGGACGGTAATGCTGATATGCAGGAAGGGCTGCAGTGCTCAGTGTAAGACTGGGTCACAGGATTGCAGGCAATGATCTGGAGCAAACATGACACTCCTGGACAACTGCTTTGATCTGTGCAGGACAACGCTGTCAGCAGGAAGGGATTTACTGATCTTACAGAGCTATTCCACTGGCCCAGTCCTAGTTCTCTTCTGTCACAGTGGCACTGAAGTTTAATGGAAGCCTGCACACCCTCACTGTAAACAGAGAGTTCTGTGCATGCATTACATATTGCCAGCCTTTCTTGGAAGTCTGCAAGGTCAGTCCTATCACATATATGGGGCTAAACTTTGCTTCAGGACCATCCCTTTCTTCCTAACCTGAATAGAACAAAACAAAGTTGCTTTGGGATAAAACCAACACGACAGGACACGAAAAATGCATCATTGTCTGTGCTCAGTGTCGTGCTGACTGCTTGCTATGCACTTGCTTTGGTTTGAACGTGTGCTAAGACTGATTTCACCCACGTACCTCTGGAAGCCCCTCAATCACCAGCAGACACATAGCTAAAAGGGTAACGATGTATGAACCATCTGGGGACTGTGCGTGGGTCCGTGTCCTCTCCTTCAAGGAGACTGAAGGATATCTGTGCTTCCCACAAGAAGAAATCACTATCCAGCAAGCAAAAAGGTATTGGAAAAAAGATTTCACCCCTGTATCAATGGATTGCAGTGTGCGGGGGAAGCTCCCTTTGGCTGTGTTTAAGGAGAAGATGCAGTCTCTGAGGCTGCCTGCCTGACACCTTTCAACAGTATTAGTTTCACATCAAAAGGAAAACATTCTCTCTGCACATCCCAGAGGTGACAACCATCTGGAGGATGGTTAATTATTTGTTACAACAAAAAGACCCATCAATGTGGTGATGGGAGGCTGCAGCTCCTTTTCAGAAATTACAGCCACTAGCACGGAAGAAAGAAAAACGAGACCTGCTACCAGCAGATGATATCCTACACAGGTTTTCTATTTCTCATGTAAAGGAGTCCCGGATTTTCCTTTCTAGTCTCATACCTTACAAATTGTTTCTGCCATCTCCCATAGCCCTCAGCTTTGGAACGAGCAAGGGATTGCCAGAGTCACATCTCCTGTTCTAACAGAAGGGGTGGATGATGGGGATGACATTGGCAAGGTGTGCACTGGCAGAGCTCAGGAGGAAGAAACCTCTGTGTTATTCTCCAGCGCGTGTCTCATGTATTACCTGCATTTTCTGGATGTCGCTCTGGGTGAAGAAGGGCACAAAGCCTTCAGCCTGTTCTGCCAGCACTGACATCACGTACAGCAGGAGCAAACCGGACACCGCCTTCTTCGAAGCCATTGCAAGAGTCTGAACAGCACAGGAAGGAGGATGCCAGGGTAATAACAGAGAGGGCCATTTAATGAGAAATCCCTTTGGCTTTTCATCAGTTGCAATCTAATTTAGCCACCAGCTAACTAAAGGTATATTTACTCTTCCAGATGCTCCTAAGCTGAGAATAGAAGCATCTTGACTGACAATTCGCTCTCAAACCGTTTCTTGTAAACAGATTTGTTCTTGAGCAATATCTCCAGAGACTGAAAGCCCAGCCCTTCAGTACTGTTAAAGACTCCTCTGTTCTGCAAGCTTTAGCCCTCCAGCTGTAGTGGTTTAAGACCTGCATACATCCAGAGCAAAACACTCCCGTCAATCCCTCTGACAGCAAAGGAGGGAGTGATGCTGCAGGAGAGAAAGAACAAACTACAGCTGCTTTGTTAAATTTTGTTTTCATATCTCTTGCCCCTGAAAACCTGCACTGATGGGCTCAATCTTTTAATAAGCCTCATTGGGTCCAAGAGAGCTGCGAAGGGCGTTTGCCAGCCTTGCTCCATAAAAGACGAGTATAAAGGGCTTTAAAAGCTACCTTCTGAAGTGATTTAACAGTGACTTCAGATGGGAAGAGAACTTATATAAACATTAAATGCTCTCTTTAAATATTAAAATATTCTCTCTGGATGCATTTAATGAAGTCTGGTCCCACAGCTTAACCACTCTACCTGATTGGAACCTGATCCTTAATTAGTTTCAAAAGCCTCTCTGTTTGGACACCATTAAAAAGACATCGTTAGGTCAAATTTGACCCCTAAATGAGATTTCACATAAATATCAGCTAGTATTGAACTGAAGGTGGTGGAAGTTAATAAGTATTCCCCTCTGCAGCACTTCCCAGTCCCATCCATTGCTGCGTGCCAGGCCAGGGAGGGTGATGGGAGTGGGTTTGGATGTGGCACCCAGACAAGGGCAGCTCCTCCCTGCCTGCCCACATCCAAGCTGTCAAACCAGGAGTTGCTGCAGTGATCAAAAGGGGATTTTCTCAGGTTCTCCCCCTTGTAATACAACGTGTTGATATGCATATGTGCTGATAACACGGTGTTATCTCAGTGTCATCAATCTCTTGTGCGGCTTCATTTATTCTAAGATTGCAATAAAATACTGCCTTATACAAAGAGATAAACTCAGTCCCCTCCTTCATCTCTTATTGACTAGCCCTCTGCGAATTGATTCTCTCTCTTCCTCCAGAGAAACACCCCCACACATTACTCTAGTCAAAAATATATCTTTTATGCATGTCCCTTCCTTAGTTTGTAAGCAGGACATGTCTTCCAGACCTGAGATCATCAGCTCAGTGCCTCTCCAGGCGGATACGTACCTTGTTGTTTGTGAATTTGCTTCACAGCTACAAAGAGAAAGCACAAAGCAGAAGGATCCCAGGTTCAAAATCAGCACAACAAAGCACTGCGGTCACACGAGGCTGGGTGAAGCAGTGCCCAGCTCTCCTTATGGCTGCATAACTTGGGGTGAAATGCCAATCTGGGGGCAGGAGGGTGAACATCTGCCTGGTTCTGGTGTGAGAACAGTGGCAAGATGGAGCTCAGCTGATGCAAAAAATCAAACTGTTACTGTCAGTAGGAACTCTGTGACTTAAGTTTGAACTGTTCAAAGCAGCTTCCCAAGTGCAGAGGGCACCCAGGGCTCACTGTGTCTGACAGGTGCTCATGGTGAGCAGGAATTGATGGAATTGATGCTCCCACCATGGGAGAAGAGCAGAAAGCACCTTTCCCCTTGCTTAAACATTGATTTCGTTTCCTCTTCCTTGTCAGAGCTCTCTCATGTTCAGCAGCAGCTGCTGAAGCCAACCCACAACACCAGCACTTATCTGAGCGCACACTGCTCACCCCACTGAGCTGGCAAATGGAAGCTCAAACCATGCATGCACCCACCTGGAGAGCACTGCCCGGGATGCTGCAGGCCAGACCTCTTCTTGTGCCTTGTCACACCCGGCTGGGATCCTGCCCTTATATACCCACACACAATCACATGCCTGCACAGTGCCCACACTCCTAAGCACCACAGAGCAGCTACCTGGCATGCATGGAAACGGGTGCAGCAGATGGGCAGCACCTTTATCTGCATCAGGTTTTTAAGAGTTTCTAGTTTCCAGGGTGATCCCCATCCCTGCCTTCCCAGGCTGCTGTCTTTTGGTGGCAGCTGTTCTCTGCATGGTCCACAGCTGCAAATGGCACTGAGAGCAGATCACACTCTGCCTCAGCTTCCCCATCTATAAGATGGAGAACTTCCCCTCTCCTAACTTGTCTATTCAGATCATGAGCCCTCTAGGATAAAGCTTTTGTGATGCGGGTATGTCAGCAGTCAAATGATGTCATTCTTAATTGTCTTTGTACTGTAATGTTAACAAATCACGATAACAACAAAGCCACTAAAATCAGCACAAGGCAGAATGATGCCTGACCCTCTGGCATTGTGAAAGCACTGATTTAAGGCAATGAATACCCTGGCAGGATCTAAATATTGATATAATAAAGAAAGCTATCCGTGCTAAAGCTATACCAAAAGCTTTATAAAGTGAGCAGACCAGTGGGGAGATGCCAAGGCAGCATGAGGGATTTATCTGTCCATTCTGCGTCCTCCTGTGGCCCATTCCCTTAATAACAGCATCTCACAGTCCTGAACACATCAACACCCCTCAGGGACAAAACTGTACACCAACACCTCTCTCCATACAGATGAGGCACAGAGGTTTGTCTAAGACCTCATAGGGTTGCCTTTGGTCCCACAAAGCCATCGGGCAGATGCTGATGCTGGGGGATTTGGGATCAGGTCCCGGTGCTGCTCACAAACCAGCAGCTGTGCACGAGGAATCCCAAGAGGCAGCAGCCTCAAGTGGGGGAGATGGAAGAGGAAAAAATGAGCTGGGGAAGCAATGAAAGCCTCCTGCATCAAACAGCCCCATGGGGCGTCGTGGCAGGGGAGCGTGGCTGTGTTCTGCCCGGATGGCTGAGCACTGAGCAATGTTTGCTGGAGACGAGAGGAAAAGAGCTATGGCCCAGGCCTGTAAAATGTCTTTTCTCACCTATCTCCATCACAGCTGGTCGATACGATGTGTACACACCGCACCACGCGCTGGGCCTCACAATGGGCTCACTGCTGCCACTGCAATCAATACTGCTCAGTTTGGGCCAAATTCTTCCTTAAAAGACATGGCAGTCGCTAAGATCCCCGTGCATTTATTGCAGCTTGTCGCTGGGCAGCAAAGCGGGCTTGGAGATAAAACTTCTGGAGTGTTTTCCTCCCTGGGACGGTGGGTATGTGTGCTGATGAGAAGGGGGTGGCCGGTAGTTGTTGGCTTGGTTTGTTTCTTACCCACCTTTGCTCCAGATTTTGTGCAAAGCCCATTTGACACCAATCCCTGTTTTAATTGACTTTTTTTTCAGTATCTTTTTTATAGTTATGATGGATGCAGCTGACGAGTCAGCAGATGGTGTTGGGAAGTGACAAATTACCAGGAAAGGTCACTTCTGCAAAGCACTAAACTTTCCCATGTCTTTTCCCCTTTTACCTCAAAAATGTGGCTGCCTGGCAGCTTTCCCACCCATCTGTGATGAAGCTTTCCGCGTCGGAGAGAGCAACCTTTAAAATAAAAAAGGGAAAATGAGAATTAATCATATCTGAATTAGCTGGGTGCTGTCGGCCAGGTTTGCCTCTTCGTTATGCAAGCGTGCTCAAAAGGGAAAGGAAAGAGAACTGAAAATAAGGGGCCTGACTCCCCCCCTCCACATTTTCCCTTTACATTTGCCCGTAAGGACAGGCTTGGCACACCCCATTGCCGACACAGAATGAAGATACATGAAAATAAAAGTCACAGCTGGAAGTCTGACCCCCAGCATCGTAATGGGAGAAGTCTGTCCTGCTGCGGTCCCATTAACAACTTGAAGTCTTTAGGCTTCCCAGAAGCTCTCCTGGTTTTATGAAGCAAAATTGCAGCAGAGGTGAGAAGCTTCACAGAAAACGGATGTGCAAAATGGAGTTGCTTGCAGTTCTGTGAAGTTAAACGTTTGCCATAATTGGGAGTAATTTAACAGGAACCTGGCAGTGGCTGCGAAGCCTGTTAAGCCATGTATCAGTGGCAATGTCAAGGAATCAGGGGAAAGCGAGTTCTCTGTGCCAGCAGCACCGAGCATTTGTCTCCATGTCCTGCACTTTTCCCTCCAAGTCGCAGTGTGTGTTTGGGGTTTTTTTGGCAGGGAGGCTGCATGAAAAGCAGGTCTAGGAGCCAGCATTGAGCTCCAGCCCCAGGCAACCACAGCGGGCACAGAGCAGGCAGAGTGCGAGCAGCTGAAATCCCATATTCTGCTCTGCCCTGTGCCTGGGCAGGGATTTTGTGCCCCCCAGTGAAGGCTGTAATGTTGGAGTATCAGAGCCATAGCAATAGCCTCGATAGCTGCTATGGGGTAGATTGCCCCCTGTTCCCCTATATAAAACCTATGTGCCTGGGGCTGGCATATATGAGAAGGAACGACTTGCTTTTGTGCTTGGCAGAGCCTGGTTTGCTCTCACAGTACCACCAGACCCACAGCAGCCTTTAGGATTGCATGGGTTTGCCTCCCCCAGTCCCTAACTCCCCTTTCCCAGTGCCTATGGGAGCACTGGTCTCACCCCACTCCCATCAGATTATTTTTGCTTGGGTCAAAAACCCGGCGCATGTGCTGCTGAATGTGACATCTGCAGTCATGACTGAAGTCGATGTGGGTAAGGAACTCATTCCAGGCTCTCTGCTTTGGAAGTAGGAGCAGAAAGCTCTTTCTCACAGCCCAGGCAACATCCTCCAGCTGCTGTCTCTGCATGGACGCATTACAGATTTAGCAGGCGCTGCTGTCTGTGGCTGCCGAATACTCCTAATGAATAAAGCACCAGTGGCAAATTTTAATGCAGTTTTCAAAATATTAATGCTGGATAAATATTTGAAGAATCACAGGCTTAAAACACATGTTAATTTGCGGCATAAATATTTTAAGCATGCAAACATTCCCCTCCCGTCCCCACTTTTGCTTCACGTCCACTTCCATTTCTCCTCGGTGGCGTAATTCATGGTAATGCATGGCCGTGCAGGGAGAGAATCAATAGCAAGGATTTAACTCCTGCTGACGCCCCAAAACAGCTCACCCTCCTGGTTCTAGCGGCTAATAATGATCTCTTGAATTAATGGGGAGTTTGTCTCATGTTGTTCCTCTCTCCTCTCACTCTGCTGCTTGGTTCCCATGGCCAGAAGCTCCTTGTGCTGAGGGCAGGGAGCTTCTAGGTGCAGATATGGGGGAGGAGGTGGAGGCTCTGGATGTGTGGCAGAGGATGAGGAGCATCTCAACACCACCTCCCTGTTGTGACACACTTATGTACCTGCAAGCACAAAGCTCAACACCAGCATCTCCAGATGGAGCAGCACCACCACAGCAGAGCAATGGATGGCCCTGAGTTACATCCCAGCACCTTGCTGAGTTCCTCTGGGCAAGCAGAGCATCCTGAGGGTCTCCATCCATTGTTTGGAGCCTGGAACATCTGTGCTGCAAAGCCTCTCTGCAAACCAAGCCTGAGCTGACCAGAAATGGACATCCCAGAAGTGGGGGCACCTGGAAGCTCTGCCTGCTGCCTCCACACCTCCAGGCCTGCAAAGGTTATAACATGAAATGCTTCTGGACACAGCCTGGGTGGATTTCACTTCTCCATGAGAGGTAGAGGAGAATCAGGAGACAAAGTACCCCATTTCCTAATCGTTACATTCCATTTAAGAAAAAAGAAATATAGCACACCCAGATTTCTTTGCTTATAAAAACATTATAGTCTTTCAAACGGGGAAAAAAATAAGGGAAAAAAATGATTTCTTGTTTTGTTTTTCTTCATTTTTGGTCAGTCCTTTGCCATTCTCTCCCCAATCTGGAACGAGTGAAGAGAGAAAAGAGAGGAGGTGAGAAAACAAGATGGGATGCAGCTCATCTGTTTCCATTTTGGTTTCCAAATCCAAACCACCAGTTTTGCACTTGAAGGCTCAGGAATATTTTTAGGAACATTGGAAAATGCAGCCTCATGCGCAGTGGGGGCTGAGCCTGGCTCTTCCCTTGGCTGTCACTGCGGTCCCCTCGCACCGAGCAGCCCCATCCTGCATTCATCCAGCAGCCCTGGGCTGAGGCTCTGCAGGAAGGGACACCCTTCAGCATTTCAGGAAAGGAGTTTCCCACCCCACTCACAGGGAATATTTATTAGGTTTGATGAAAGACCAATTTAGCCTTTACATGCAGCAGGCACCCACTGACCTTTTATTTTCATGTTACCTCTTTGTACCTGCCCCTACTGTTCTGCATCAAATAACAATACATCAGGTTAAGCATAGCAAGACGAAAAGCTCAGGCACTGAGAAGTACATTAAATCGCTGCTTTACAGGGCTGCTTGCACTGCCAGATCAGCAGGAGGATGATGTATGATATTCTTGCTCACGTAGGATACAGAATGCAGCCTGTGATCCCCTTTGCAGGCAAAGTTTGCAGGTACACCCTGTCTTCCTGCAGAAGGCAGCAGTGCTTTTGCTGAGGAGGGAAGGGGAGTAAAAGCCGAGGTAATAGCATTCAGGATCCAACCTCCAGCATTTGCAGTTGTTGGCCATGGAGATTATCTGTCCACGGGAGAACTGTAGCATGAAAAGACCTTGCTGCTCTCAGTGCTGCCAGCTCCCATGAGATTTCCCGATACGGTGGACTGGATTATGCTGGATGGCCAGGATTTATCACTGCTTTCAATGGAGAGTCACCCTTTTCATTCCAGAAACCCTTGGCTGTTAATAGTGGTTTATCTGCAACAGGGGAGAAGAGTTTGCTGCCGCTTTATCTCCTTTCAGACGTTCACGACAGCAATTCATTCTGCAAGGCAGCAAGGAAACAGGGTCAGATGTCTTCAGGGTGAAAAAGGCTGCACATGGCAAGATAATGTGCACACTGAGCACACTGGGAGAAACCCAGAGCCTAGCAAAACACTGCAGGACATGGGAACACCCACTGCAAAAGTCAGACAGAAGCAGAATGATCTGCAGGGATAGGTGGGTCCGTACAGGCAGGTGATGGTTCCAGCACAGGACTCAGATTTGACAAACCACCTGCTTAATCTGTGCCTGTTTTGCTTAGGTGATGAATAGCAACCTCAGTGAAAGCCTCTCAACCACAAAAGCTTTAGAGAACTGAACAGTAAAGATTGAGAATTAAGGAGAATAAATATTAATGAAAGGAGTGGGAAATTAATCATTTTTTCCAGGTGATCTTGCCATTACTTTGCTCAGCTGTGCAGGGCTGTTGCATTCACCTCCTCTCTTGAGCACGTGCCCTGAGTCCTGGTGGGAGCACAGGGATGTGCCACAGCACGAGACCACAGATTGCATGTGGGAAGGAAAATGAGGCAATAAATGGGAAGGGGATAGGAACTGTAAAAGAAAAGAGTTGCTTTACTAACAACTAGATTCATCCTGCAACAGGAATTGGTGCAAACCCTCCACTGGTTTTGATGGCCGGAGGCCAAGCACAGCACCAGGCTTAGCTCAGCCAGGCACAGCCCAGAGCCAGCATCGTTATGTAAAGGGATGGGGAGAGCTGGGCTGGGCTGGATGGAAGCGATGAATCCAATTATGGGATGAAGGGCAAAGGGAGAGAAGGGACACATTTGGACTGGAGCAAATCTCTAGAAGGCTTTAAAGCAGGGACAGCAAGAAGAGGACAAAAATGAATTCTAGTGCGGGATGCCCAGCCTCAAGCACAGCCAAGAGAAATAAGAGCCCAAAGTGGGGCATGAGGCAGGGAATAGGGCTCTGTTGGTGGCCAAGGCAGCGATATGAGGGCTTCTCCTCGGAAGACCCGAAGTGCCTTTGCTGGGAGCACCCACCTGGCTGCCCGTGGACCCATAGAAGTGGCGGAACACAGAGGTGGCCCCACCAAGCACCAGGGACAGCTCCTTCAAAAGCAGAAAGAAAGCATCCACCTGCATTTCCTCCATGCTTTTCCCCAAAAGATTACTCCCATCTGGCCCTCTCGCAGCAATCTCTGAGTTTCTGCAGAGAGAACCAAGGGCTGTGCACTGGAAATGGAAAAAAAAAAAGAAAAAATGACCCAGTTACGACAAAATGAAACAGCACGTATAAAACATCGCTGCAGAGGGCTGCAAACATCCACAATAAGGCCCTGAGGAATAACAGTTCAACTTCGAATGGGATTTACAAATTAAAAAATAAAAGATTATTCCTGTTTGCTTAAACCCCATTTTCTGACTGCTCAGCCCTTCTCAAAGCTGTGGCAAAGTGCTACAGAACAAAGGTGGTAGAGCTGCACTCCTGCAAACCTTCAGTTAAATGGAAAACCTTCCTTTTGCCTCTCAGACGTTGCAGTTCAGTGTCTGCCCCTGGAAGAGCCCGAAGAGCAGAGCCCTAGCTTTCCCTGCAACCCCTCGCTAACTCCTGCTTGTGCTGAAGAGCCCATAAAACAGAACAAAACCAAGCAAGGATTTGATTTTTATTTTTCAGTTTGCAAGGCAAGGATCTCACAGCAGCAGGCAGCATCTTCTCACTTGCATTGCCCATCACCCTCGATGGTGTGTGGCTTGCTCCCTGGCACAGCTGCTGACAGACAGAACTGTAGCGGTGCTGATTTGGTTTGCTGGGCAGTGCTGGCTGCCCATCCTGGTGCTGCAGGGCTGGTGAGGCTGTCTTGCAAACCTGCCCACTCCGCTACAGCCCTCATTTAGCACTTAGTTAAAGGTGTTGACAGCACCATGCTGAGTAGGGCAGGTTTGCAATTGAACTGGGATTGCTCAGCTCCTTGGCAAGGAAATGGCAGATCCCAAGGAATTCCCATCTCTCCAAGGAAATCCTGCGGTTCTTGCAGGGATGTTACCTGGATCAGCAGCAGGAGGAAAAGCAGGGGAGGTTATGGGGCCCTGCTCGCTTGCCAACACTGCACACATGAGGTGTGGGTGGCTGTGGTGAAGCTCTCCCTGCTTCCCAGCTGTCTTCTGGCCCTGGTGCATCCATCCCCTGCACAGCTGTGCTGGTGAGAGCCTGGAGATGGGGTGTGAAGGGAACCTGCTTGGAACCCTGGAGATGGGGTCCTTCTGCACAAAGCTCCTGGTGCAGAAAGCAGTGCAGGAGACAGGCTTCTGTGCATTCTTATTTTTGAGGAAGGAAGCAAGGGCATGGCACAGAGCCTCTCTGCACCACTAGGTCCTTGTCTTGGGTGGATGCAGCTGTGCCAGCCCCGAGGAGCAGCAAACAGCCACAGCTGTCTGGGAGGTTAACCCATGCTGGGCAAGGAGCAGTCAACCAAACCAAACCACAAACACATCTCTCTCCTCCTTCTCTCTGCCACACTTTTAAATGTTTGATCTCCTGGAACGGATTGATCTCCAAGTTTGCGTGCACACATCCTGCTTTGGACGGGGCAGCTGGCAGCGCCTCACCCATCACGTCCTGTCAGCTCCACTCAGCCTCACCTCCACCGGGAGCTGCCGGGAACGAATCCAATTACAGGATAAAGGGTTTTCTTCCCCTCCATATGGTCTCCATAACGCTCCGGCTTTATCTCGCTTTAACCCCTTTCCTGGTAAGGGAGCTCACAGCCTGGCGTAAGCGGCTCAGCGCAGCGGCCGCATGTGGCTGCTATCTGATATGGGGAGGTGAGGTCTTCCAGGGGCAACTGCCCACGAGGAGGAAGGAGCCCCTCCAGAGGAGCGATGCAGAGCAGTGTACTGCAGAACCATCCAAAAGCACAGAAGCAAACACAACATCAGTTTGAATTCAGTGTTTGTATCTGGTGCTTGTGACCAAGGTTTAAGGTCCTGTGCATGAGTCCATCAATGGAATTTAAGCCCAGCTGCTTGCCTCAGGACTGACTTCTGTTGCTTTCACATTCCCCTAGCTCCACAGATCATTCCATATTTCCCTGGGCAAGTTGCTCCTTTGCTTTTGCCTAAGCAGCAGTGAGCAGCGTGCTTTGCACAAGGACAGGGACAGCAGAGGGCTCCCAGCCATCCCCTCCCATGGCTGCGTTGCTGAAGCCCGATGAACCAACCGTATCAGCTCAGTTATTTGATTATAATTATCATTTCTTGCTTTACACAGGACATGAAAGCCCAGAGAAGCTCAGGGCTCCTTCACGCAATGTGCTGACAAACAATGAATAAGAGAATCTCATCTCAAAGAGCTTAGCAAAGCAGAAAAGCCTGCAAGAGGGAAGAAAACCCTTCCCTTTCTTAAGGACGAACACAAAGAAACAAGCCTCTCCTCCTGCATTAAACAGGGCCTGAATTTTGCTGTTGCTTTCTTTGTCATAGAGTCGCAGAAAGCAATTGAGAGCTCTCTGGGAGACAGCCCGTAAAGTTTCCCTGCTAAGAGACACCAAATTAAAGCCATCACTTTCCATTTCTGTGACAGGGACACTGAAGGAAGCGAGGTTGCATTCAGGACACGTCCTGGAGGAACCAGCTAACCTCCCTGGTGTCATTTTCTTCTGCAGAGTTGATTCGAGGCCTTCGGCATTGCTCCGGTGGCCGCTGACCTGCAGAGAGCTCTAAATCCACATCGACACCGGCCTCGGGGGATTGGCCAAAACACCAACCTCAGCTTGTGAGGGAGAAAGCTGGGTCCTCGAGGACAGCTGAGAAGGGACAGAGCCACGCTCAGACCCTCCAGCAGCGCACATGTGGCTCGGGCTTACCTGCTCCATGTTCAGCTCCCCAGAGTGGGAGAAGTCCAGGTCAAGTCCAAGTGAAAGTCCTCTTGGTCCCACTGTTGGCAATCCTGCATGTGAAAGGTATCTGGGTGCCAAGCATGAAGCCAAAGTCATACCATGCATTAGCTGGAATGTGGAGAGGAGAAGGTTTGCTCTGGTCGAAGGAAAACAAAACAAAAAAATGTGAAATCAATAAATGATGGTGATTATACCAATAATAATCCTACTGATCCTTTCCCACAGTATCAGTGCACAGTCTGAAATAGACTTTCATTTTACCTCCTCCTCCCTCAAACCCGCTTCCTTTGTACAACTATATTACCCTTTAGAAGAATATGAGACGCTATAAAATGTGGCAGGAAGTCTCACAAAGAAACACTGGGAGGTGAAAATGAACTCTCCCATGAGATATCCATGTTTTTATATAAAGCTTTGGAGAAAAAAACAGATCTTTCATATGCTGCTGGCACAGACAGCAAAGTCCACGTCTTTTGAAGATGGACAATCGGTGATGCTTTCTATCTGAAGAGTTGCCTTCTACCATAGAAGTTGGGAATGGCACACTGGAATTGAAATTCACATCTGCACGTGCTTTTTTATATGCAAAAAAAACCCATGCTCAGCTGAGTCAGAATCCTGAGCGTAGTCAGGAAAGGCATGAAATAGGTGACAGCTTTGAGAAGTAGAGTTTGTGTAGACTGCACCACACAAACCTCTTTCCCTCATGGAAGATCTCATGTCTAAAGGAGACTCAGACTGGAAAATTCCCAGACTAGGAATTTCATGACTGGCAGTTTTGTGGGATGTGCGGGGAAATACTCCTGAAAGGCACAGACATCCCATGGGGATCTCTTATCTGAGGGCACCTGAGGCTGCTGTGACCCACTTACTCTTGCCATGTCCTAGTTCTGCTCCTCTGACCTGTGCAGATGGATCAGTGGGCCAGCGATTAGGGCATCATCCATCCTACCCACACCCCTCAGCCTTCTGCTCCTGCCCTCTACCTCCAAACCATTCCAGTCTTGCAGACCTCATTCCTCTAGCAAGACACTGTTGACTTTTTTCCATCTATGTTGCCTTGGTGGAGGGCAACAGTAGGAAGGAGGCTAGCAGCTTACCGCATTAACAGATCAGGGCCATTAACACCACCAGATGTCAGAGATTAATGGCAGAGCTTCACTAAGGCGCCTTAGGCAGGTCTCATGGAGAAGGAGCACCCATGACCCAGAAGGAAGAAATGGGAAAGAGCTTTGGCAGGATAGAGCATTGGTGCTCTGAGCTACAGCTGACCCTGCTGAGAAGGTTTCATGGTCTTGCGTGCTCTGGAATGGGAATCCCACACTATAAGATGTGTGCTAAGAGACCAGGAGAAGTTTATTTCCACCCCAAAGTGCCTACAAGCTGGTGCTGCTCTCTTTGCACCATCTCTGGAAGAAATTCAGGACATCATCAAGGTTTCCTTTCCTTCCCCCTCTGCATTCATACTCTGCTTCTCCAGCAAACTGCAGTACCTTGACAGGCTACTTCTAGTGTTGTGGCCAAGGACCCTTCCCAAGCCCTGCTAATCCTTGCAAAACTGCAACCAAAACAGCTGCCCAGCTACCTGGGACGGGAAGGACATGCAGATGGGAGCTGATCATCACCACCTCCTCGGGAGACCAGAAGGAAGACAGAAGAGGGTATGAAGCCCTTTGCACTCTAATGCAATCAGGGTGCAGCACAGCCGAACTGCCCCCAAGGTGTTCTGTTAACCAAGATGGCAGCCTTTGGGCTGGCAGCAGCTTCCCCTCCTGCCTTTGCCCAGTGCCGGGCATGTAGGGGGCCCTTACCCACACAGGAAGAGCTCAGTTGTGATGGAGACCTACCCAAACCATGTGGTGCTCACACTGAATCAGGCACCTGAAGCACAGTGTGGCCAAACTCTCTCTGCTCTTCCCCAGCAACTTGCCCAAGGGCAGTGAAGCAGAGCTGGGTACTCCTCACACCCCAAACACTTCAATGGAGTCCTTCAGCCACACAGGGATGTCCCAGAGGCTGTTATCCAACATGGACTTAAGCAAAAACCCATTTCTCCCATCAGTCATCCAAAGGACCTACTCCCACCTCACCACCTCTCTTCCTGCCATTGCCCCTCTTCCAAAGGGCTCCCCAAGCCCTTCCCTTCCTCCCCACAACTCCTTAAACAATGTTAAACACTTATTGCCAATTAATACGCTTTAATGCAGGTTTTGGGGCCAACTGACTACTTAGAGGGTGCTTAAACCATCAGCCCCTCTCAATCCCGTTGCCCTTGTCATACAAACTTAGCCTAGCCCCTAATCCGGCCTCCCCCCGCTCTCCCTCAAGGAGGCCCAAAGGTATAAAACCTCCCTCGGCACGCGGCACCGCCGGCCCTTGGCACGGTGCGGGGCCAACGCACCACCTCTCCTTCCCCCGGGATCCACTGCTGTTCTTAGTCATTAATTCAATTTCGGAGCCGGGGGAGGGATCTTTTGGTGGGGTATTTATTTATTTATTTATTACCGTTGGGTTGGGGATTCCCTCCCTTTTTTTTTTTTTTTCTTTATTTCTTTTCTTTTCTTTTTCTTTTTTTGGTAATTGGGGTTGAAACAAAATTCGTTACCATAGAGCGCTTGATTAAAAAATACCCTTAAACGCAAAGCAGCTGCCATAATACTGGCAGGATGAATGGGACAGAAGGTATCAATTTTTATGTGCCTATGTCCAACAAGACAGGGGTGGTGCGAAGCCCCTTCGAGTACCCCCAGTATTACCTAGCCGAGCCCTGGAAATACCGCCTTGTGTGTTGCTACATCTTCTTCCTCATCTCCACTGGTCTGCCCATCAACCTCCTCACCCTCCTGGTCACCTTCAAACACAAGAAGCTCCGGCAGCCGCTCAACTACATCCTGGTCAACCTGGCGGTGGCTGACCTCTTCATGGCCTGCTTCGGCTTCACCGTCACTTTCTACACAGCCTGGAATGGATATTTCGTCTTCGGTCCCGTTGGCTGTGCTGTGGAGGGCTTCTTCGCCACTCTGGGAGGTAATGGCTGCAGAGTGGGATGTGGGGGTGAGGGCCAGGCTGGGCAGAGGGTGGTCTTGGTTCTTTATAGACCTTTAGAAACCCAATCCCATACCCTCATGGGGCTGATGAGATGGCCTTGACTGCATGGGGTAGAGCTCCTCATGCACGGTGCTTCTTCCCTATGGCTAGAAGATGGAAAGGAAAAAAGATTTATGCAAGATTTATGCCAAGAAGCACCCATCTCACCGCTATAGCATGATCACTGCAAGGAAATGGGAGGGAGTCCTGGTTTACAGGATTAAATCTGGGGTTGTTTGGCCAAGCTGCCTGGCATGAATCCGGGGGTCTTGAATCTAAGTTGCACAGCTAACAAAGACCTGCTCGGGATGGCCATCCAGAGTCCTCGAGTCGACATCGTGCATCTTTGCCACCTTGTTCCAAGGTGAAGCATTTGGGAGGATTCCAAGGGGAAAGAGACATCCCAAAGTGGGAAAGGGACCACACAGAAAGGGATGGGTGTGGAGAGGAGGACTGCAGGACAAGGAGAGTGGTGACAGCTCATCTCAGGGCAAAAAGAAGCTGAGGCAGCCCCTACCAGAGGAGGCGTGCAGCAGCACAGGGGGGAAGGAGGATTCCAGGCTTTGCAACAACTGCTCAGCCCAGCCCCACTTGCATTTGATTTGGTTGCTCTTGGGAGCTTCCTTATTTCATCTCTCAGGGACACGAGCGTAGCTAATGCTTCACCCTTCAGAAAGCCCCTTTGCAAAACAGCAAAAATTCACTTTGCACCCCCAGCCCACACAGCCATCCAGGCCCACACAACACCTTCTAATTTATCTGACAGCTGCAAATCTTTGTGCAGAGACTCGCAGCCACTGCACGAACTTAACTTTCTTTTCCCCTAAATGGGATATTTCCTGCAATGATGCTGGTCTGAACAAAAGATGAATATTCTGTTAGGCAAAACAAAGCAAGGTGTCCTGATCAAAGCCAAGGACCAGGGAGTGGTTGGTCTTGGGCTCAGAAACCGTATGGGTCTGCACCATCTCCAGTTGTGAAAGCCTTTATTACTTACACTTCCAATTTTCCTAGCTAGTAAAGAGAAGGATGCTCCTGAGCACAGGGGAGGAAAGCTTGATGGGAAGCAGTCACTGAGCAGCAGGTCTCCAGTGAATCCTAGCACAGGGTGTAGTTATCAGCAGATTATCACAGCTGGGGGCATTAGCAGGCTTACAGCACCGACTAAACGCTCCCAATCCCCTGAAGTTTAATTATCCCTTATAAATACATGTGCACGTATGCCCACCCACACAGCCACCCCCCAGTCCAGCATTGATGGAAGACTCATGAAATACACATCGAAAGGCACCAACAGGTTTGGACACATCTGGTGTCTTCACCGGAAATTACACTTCCCTGCACCCAGGTGGAATTCTCTCTGTTGATGTTTTAAATGATTAAAACACCACAACGATCCCCTCCTCCATCACCAGCATCCCACTGAGGAGCAGATACTCCTCTCAGCTCCCAACCTTCTGCACGTTTGCAATAGATTCTCAGTTATCTAATAGGATGCTGGTTATCTGATCCCGATCTCCTCTGCTCTTTGCTGTGACCATGAAGGGAAGACCTAGCCAGGAGGAGCTCTCATCATCACCGGACCCTCTCTCTTTCCCTCCCTCCTGCAGGCCAGGTTGCCCTCTGGTCCCTGGTGGTCTTGGCCATAGAGCGTTACATCGTTGTCTGCAAGCCCATGGGAAACTTCCGCTTCTCCGCCACCCACGCCATGATGGGCATCGCTTTCACCTGGGTCATGGCCTTCTCCTGTGCTGCTCCACCCCTCTTTGGCTGGTCCAGGTGAGTCGGGGTACACAACCACCTTGGTGGGGTGAGAGGTGCATTCATGGCTATGGAACTTCCCAGCCTTCGCCCAAGAGGCAGTGGAGCGGGACAGGGAAGTGTGAGCTCATATGTAAGACCCATGAGGGCTCAGAATCTCCAACTGCAGCAGCCCTCCATGCTCTGCAGAGAAAGAAGGGCTTCCCTAGGCACTGCTCATCCCACCTATGATGTGAAGGGTCCATTTGTCCGTGTGGATCCTAAAGGGTATTTGAGTGACCAGCACAGTGGACAAGACAACTCTAAGCAAACCTGACTTGTGCCACTGTCCCAGCATTGCTGCTGGAGCCCCACAGGACTTTTCTCATTATTTCTAACATTCTTTCCCTGCAATCCCACCTGTCCTTCTCCCAGCATTGCAGTGAATTTCACTCACACTTGCACACTTCTGGCTCTTGCAGGCACCAACATCCCCTGCCAGGAGCCAATGCATCACCTAGAGCATAGGGGAGGAATAAGTTGGAGGTGTTTTCTCTAATGCTGCAGCTCCAGCCCCAGCTAATAATCTGCTGCAGATCTGCCCTGCGGGACATAGCGAGCCCTTCCACTTCCCTGGGTGTGGGCAGGAGGTGGCTTTGGCGCAGCAAAATCCTGCTGCCACAACCCTATGTTGGGACAGAAGCAGACAGCCCCTATCCAACCTCGGGTCAGCATCCCTCACCAGGCAGGTCCTTGGCTGAATTGCACGGTACCCTTAAGCCAGGGCCACGATAGCATGAGACAACACAACTGCAGGGATTGAGCTCCCAAGAGCTCAGCCCACTGAGCCAGCAGCTCCCATCCCTGCTCAGCATCCCTCCATCTGCAGAGGGAGCGAGCAGGTGGCTCCCGGCAGGCAAGTGCACAGCCACGTAGGAAGAAAATAAATAGCCCGCTGCCTGTGGGAGGAAGCAGTGTCACAACAAAACGATGCTGCGCACCCAAGCGCAGTGTGTCAGCGTGGTGCAAGCCATGGGATCTGTGCTGCAAAGCCAGTGAGGGCAGGAGCACGGGGCAATGAGCAGGGTGCAGAGGAGAAGCCAGGGAGCTGCTCCCACATGTGCCATTCTGGGAGTAACCTCATCCCTGGGGGAGGTGGTGGAATCCCTTTGTTGTCCCCAGGGAGGGTCCTGGTGATGGTGCAAACCTTTCTCGCTGGCAGGTACATGCCAGAGGGGATGCAGTGCTCCTGTGGCCCTGACTATTACACCCACAACCCTGACTACCACAACGAGTCCTATGTCCTCTACATGTTTGTCATCCACTTCATCATCCCGGTCGTGGTCATCTTCTTCTCCTATGGGCGCCTCATCTGCAAAGTCCGAGAGGTAACACCCGGAGTTGGGGGGTAGAGAGGTGGATGGGGACAGGGTGGGCAGTGTGAGCTGGGTTGGATGTGTGGTGCCATGGAGGAGTAAACCTGGGGGCTGCCCCTCACCGACCCCCACCTGCAGGCAGCCGCGCAGCAGCAGGAGTCAGCCACCACCCAGAAGGCAGAGAAGGAGGTGACGCGGATGGTGATCCTGATGGTGCTGGGCTTCATGCTGGCCTGGACACCCTATGCTGTAGTGGCATTCTGGATCTTCACCAACAAGGGAGCAGACTTCACCGCCACGCTGATGGCAGTGCCTGCCTTCTTCTCCAAGAGCTCCTCTCTCTACAACCCCATCATCTATGTCCTCATGAACAAGCAGGTGAGATGTCCCAGGGCACAGCCCCTCGCCTGCCCTGGGCTCCGGTGTCACCAAGGGCACCTCAATCCCCACCAGCTGCATCTCAGCCCGGGGAGCAGCAGAGCTCAGGGTTGCTGACAGTTCTCAGTCCCACAGCACACCCTCACCATCCTCGAGTGCTGACACGCTCCTTCTATCTTCCCAGTTCCGTAATTGCATGATCACCACTATCTGCTGTGGCAAGAACCCTTTTGGTGACGAAGATGTCTCTTCCACCGTATCCCAGAGCAAGACTGAGGTCTCCTCTGTCTCCTCCAGCCAAGTTTCACCTGCATAGACCATGGACAGTTTGAACTGAGTGACGGCCGAGCTTGGGGACCGAGACATCCCCACACCCACAACCACGTTCCACTCAGTCACTCCCCTGTGCACTGAAGCCCTCCCCTGCTGTCCTGTGTGCTCCCGCCTGGCAAAGCAGCTGTGCATGTGCTGCTGCTGCTTCCCTTGTCCCCACCTGTGTTGTCCCCCTGGTGCCAACGTGGCCCTCTGAGCTCTCCCACAGCCCTTCCCCTGAACACTACACACCCTGCACATCATCACCGTGCTAAACCAATCCTGACACAAGAGCATGGGAAGGGGGAAAGAGCAACCCGAGGTTGGTATGGGGAGCGGGAGGAGTCCCTTTGTAGCACCTTCTGGTCCAGAAAGGAGATCTGAGTCTCTGACCCTGGGTGTGTATGCAAACACCTTTCACAAGGTTCCCATGCAGAGCTGCAGGGTGGGCAGCAAGGAGGGTAGATATTTCTCCCACCAGGGCATCATGTCTATCCCGTGTTCTTCACCCTCTATAGCACTTCTGCAGCACCAAAACCCAGCCAGATCCCTTCTCCAGCTCCTGGGAGCTGCTCAGCACTTGGGGATATTCCCTACCCACCCCAAGTGCCAGCAGAGATCCCTGCTTGCTTCACATCACACTGCAACAGCAGTGGGAAAGCCCGAACTTGAGTATTCTCCTCCCTGCTTCCCTGTTAGCGTCGCCCTCTCCTCGGTGCCCAAGGGAGTGTCTCCTTTCCAAAAAACAAGCATACAAAGACAGCACCACTGCAAACCCCAGCAGCATGAATCTGTACCCGCAGTGCTCCCAGCTGCCCCATCCCAGTACCAGAGGATCCATCCCGGCAGAGCTGCACATCCCACTGACGGCACCGCTGGCAGCGATCGATACCCGCGGTCTTTATAAATCAATATAACAAATGGAGCTGTGAGAGGGCTCTGCTTCAAGCCCGACGCCCCGTATCCCCAAGACAACACTGTAGATATATATATTTTTGTCTTGGAACCTGTAAATATTTGCTCACATCCTTTGAAGTCTCTATCTTTCTCAGCCCTTTCCTTCTCCCAACTCCGAGGCACAGAAACCATCTCTCACCTTGGCTGCAGCCGGACACGCACCGCCAGCCTTGGAGGGTGGCACCAATCCCCCAACGCTTTCCTGTACATATTTTATAAATAAATAACATCGTGTCAGCACAAGGACTGCTACAGCTGAGAAGTAGGGATTAAAAAAAAAAGTAGGAAATAAACAGAAGCAGCACGGAGAAAAATAAAGATGCTCAGTCTTCGTCCTTTCTCTTTGGGCTGCACTGGTGAGATGCTGATGTCTGGCCAACAAGGCACCGTGCTGCTGCTGGAGATGAGCCCGGAGCTCTCCCAGAAGCCAGGAAATGGGGATCTGTGGGGTACTGAGCCCAGGTCACAGAGCTGAGACCAGTGACCATCCCCAGTAATGTAATGGTTCTATTAGCACCAAAAGGTTTGGAGGCAGTAAAAGACACGGGGAGGGCAGAGGGCAGCTGTATCACAGCTGAGGGCAGAGATGCTCACTGCCCAGCCCAGCACGTCATTATTTTTTTCCCTTTCATGTTTAAGCATCCCCCACATAGCCTTTAAATAAAGCTTCATCGGAGCACATTCTGCAGCGTTTGAGTTCCCCTCTCCTCAGGGCTGTTAGAGTCAGCAGCATTAACAAATGGGCAGGCAGGGAGAAAGTGTTCCCTCTGTCAGGGAATTTGTAACCAAGGGTGATCCCAGCTGCACCCACTGCCCACATCCACCCCCTCCTTTTGGCGCACACATGCACCTCTTCCCATGCATTTTTCCTATTCCTTTGGTCCAAAGCAACCCATACCCGTGGGCAGCCCAAGGCTCATCCCCTGGGCAGGGATGCAGGAATATAACTGAGCACAGCTGTGCCCTGGGAGGGGCCCCAGCCCCAGCTCCCCCTGCACCCAGCAGGACCCTGTCTGCATCAGCCCAGATTCAGGGCTCCCATCCAGGACCCAGCACAGGGAGCACCGCAGCAGCGGTTCTCAGCACTGATAGCTGTGCTGAATGGCCCATCCCTCTGTCCTGGGTGTTGGGACCCTCTTTCATTGCACCACCTCAGCACCGTTTCCTTCTTTGAGGTGAGGGAGAAGAGGGTGGAAGCACAGCAACTGTTTTACACATGGCATGCAAAGGAAGCCCACTTGGCATCATCCCACCTGTGGACTTCTGCATGCAGTGTGTTTGGGAACACAGCCCTCTGTAACCACACAGCCCTCTGCTCCTGCGCTATCCCATCTTGCTTTGTATAAAATACTGCAGTTATTGGTGACTGTTGCTTTGTTCAGTGGTGCTGGGAGGATGGGAACTGCGGGGAGGGAGAGCAGCCCATGGGGCAGAGACACTGCTGTGGTGGTCTGCAGAAGAGGAAGGAACGGATCACCCTGCAGTGGCTCTGCTCATGGTGCTGCAGCTGGCCGGGCAGCAGCAGATGCTTGCAGCAATGCCTCCCGCCAGCTGCTTTGCCAGATGGGCAAAAGCTCTGCAAAAAGTTGGGTTTTCATTTCATAGTCCTGTTTTGTTTTCAAACACTGCAAAGCCAGCAGAGGCCATGAGCACACGGCCCATCCCTGCAGCCCCAGGGACGCTTTGCAGTGGGAGATCTCCTTAGGAATAGCTGCACCTCCTTGGTGCACGCAGCCCACTGCTCACCTCTCCTTCAGCAAATCCCTGCAAACACTCCAAGCATCCAATCTGCAGCTCTGCTTTCCCCAGGTCATAGCAATTTGGCTCTCGGAGTGCAGCAACCACGCAGCCTGCCCCAAGAAAGCAAGGCCTCCCCTATAGCCCTCGTGGATCCAATCTCTCAGTGGCTGAAAGCATCCTGCTGAGGGCAGGTCTCCATTTTTCCTTCCCCACACTTTGTTTTAAACACCGTTGGAGGTGGGAACTCATAATTTTCCCGCAGCCACACTCCTCTCATTCATCAGATCCAGGGGCTTTTAAAGATGTTCTTTATCGATCCAGCACTTATTTATATGCAAACAATAGGAGAAGATGGTTAGTTCAGTTATTAAATTTAGAGAGCTGACAAAAGCAATCAGAAGATGTAACACTTAAGAGGAGATTATAAGGAGAAGCAGCAGGAGCCCACATTCCTGACCCCGTGTTTCAGATCGGTTCGGATGTGTATCCATGTATTTTTGCTCCTCAGATGGCAGCATGACAAAATGGTACACCTGTATGCATTGCCCCGAGGGGGTTATCACTAACGGATGGTGCAGCAGCTCGCCCAGCCTGAATTCCAGAGGTTGTGCATGGGTTGCATGGATGGGGACCATCCTGAGGTCTGAGAGCCCAGCAGAGGCCCCAGCAGAACTGGGGGCAACTCCAAGCATGGGGCAGAGCAGCAGTGCAGGGTGGGCCTGGCCCCATTCCTGGGGGGTGGGACCTTTCTCACACTGGGGCTGCGGTTTGCTGATGTAAGAATGAGTATTTCTAAGGCTTTGGGAAGGCAGACAAATGGGAAGCTGATTTCAAGATTCCTTAACTCATTTTCACGCAGTTCAGCTTAATTCATCTTCATTAGGTTTCCTTTTCACTAAAGTGCCTCCATGGCAAGGACAAGGCACCCAGTGGCAGATTTTTTGTCCTTTAAAGTCTGATGAAGCTCATGTGCAGATCGTATCTGAAAGCAGCACGCTGGGCTGGCATAGCCATGAAATCAGTGCTTGGTTAAACAGCTGGGACAGGAGCTGCCCCTCCCATCCAATACGTCCCAGTGAGCCGCCAGCCCCAACCCCCCCAAAAATCACTCAAGAGTTATTTCTTTCTCCTTTTCCATAAATGCATTGATGCTTTCAGGCCCCGCTTGCTTGCAAACAGCAAGGATTGTTGCAGTCTCTCTCACTGATAGCAAATGATTGCTTGCAGAGCAGACACCTCCTGCAGCCCGCGGTGCCTCAGCTCCTGGCTGCTGCTGCCTGAATCCACACACGATTGAGAAAAGCGGCCAGACGTAGACCAGGAAACTGTGACAGCTGGAAATTTGGGCCCAACGGGCATTTCAGCATCTTAACTCTTATCCACGCTGCAGCTGGGATTGCTCCTCCTTACCGGAGTATTGCCGTCATCTGTTTTAGGAAAACTGCAGTAATTGCCTCAATTCATTTGAAATCAGTTATCGTTTGTGCAAGCAGCAGCCAGGGGAAAAGCAGCTTGTAGTTAATAACATCCCTAATTTGGAGGCATCTTCATGGCTGAGGGAGGTTCCAGCAGCGGTGAGGGCAGACGTGAGGCTGTGGGGTGTGAGAGCAGCACCCATCCCGGTCCCATCCTGCTCCAGGGCTGAGCCCTTTGGACTGGGCTGACTCGGGCTCCTCCCAGGATGGATTTATCGCATTGGAGTGCAGAAGCAGCAGCTGGGATGTCAGAGGGTACGGCCTCATCCATTTGTCTCAGCCAGAGGAAAGCATCTCCTTGTCCAGACGAGCCAGCAGCTTTGGGGGCAGTAAGAATGAAAATCCCTCCTTCCCTCTGCGCTGTCCCATTTAGAGGGCTGGGGGGGGGGGTTCAGATCCCACCCCCACCCCACTCCTGGTGGCACAGACCCCGGTCTCCATGGGGAGAAGTTGCCCCCACACCACTTCCAACAGCATTTTTGGAGTAGCTGCAGGTAGTGGAGCTCGGTAAGGTCCAGATTTCCCCCTGCTTGTATACAGCCCTGCAGCCTCTCCTTCCCAAGGCTGAGCCCAAAGGAGGTGCAGAGCACCCACATGGCTGCTGCACTCCTGCACGGACATCCCCGCCTGCACGAAGCTTCTCCAGATCCATCGCTGCTGCATGTGTCACGTTAGCAGCAATAAAAGGATTCGAGCAGCAATTCCTTACTTTTATGAACAAATGGCCCTGGATGGATGATTCAGGCAGCATTCAATTGCCAGCAAGAAAGTGTCAGCAAAAATCCAGCCTCTTTCATGTAGGTGGATAACCACAAATAAAAGCGGGGAATTATTAGCACTTAATACTTGGTGGGTTTTTTACTCCCTAGTGCTTTTCTCTGGTAGATGCCAGGCACTTCAGATAAGCTAACAGACGGGGTGGGGGGGCTGGCTCAGCTCTGCCAAGAAGCGATGGCAGCTTTGCAATGACAGCTCCAGGCACCAACACAATCCCTATCTCCATCTCCATCCTCATCTTCATTCCTACCTCCATTCCAATCCCTAACCCCATCCCTATCCCCATTGCTCTCACCATCCCCATCCTCATCCCCTTTCTCATCCCCATCCCCCGTCCTCATCCTCATTGTCATCCCCAGTCTCAACTGCATCCCTATGCCTTTCTTCATTCCCATCTCCATTCCCATCCCCTTCTTCATTCCCATCCCCATCCTCATCCCTATTCCCATCCCCAACCCCAACCTCATCCCCATCCCCTTCCTCATTTCCATCCCTACCCCCATCTTCATTCTCATCATCATCCCCATCCCCATCTCCATCTCCATCCCCATCCTCTTCCTCATCTCCATCCTCATCCTCATCATATCCCCATCCCCATCCCCACCCTGGGCTCTCCTGCTTGACCCCATGGGATGGCACCAGTCCCTCTGCAGAATGCCTTCCCCATGGATCCGGGACTGCTCACAGCTTTGAGCAGCCCTGCAGACACATGCCAGCCTCCTCCAGACTCTTTATTTCCCCTCTATCAAGGCCGCCTATATTTTTCTTGTTCATCAGACTGACAAATGGGCAGAAAACAGACTCCTGGCTATTTCCTGCTCAGGCTGCCCACTCCTCCTCTCCCCTCGGCAATGACTGAGAGCTGAAGAAGCAGAAATGGCATATAAATTTCCTCCCTCCTTTAATAAATACCTCTATTACTTCGTGCTTTCCCCAGCTCTCCGCTGGCTGCTGTAGGCTCGCTGCCCACTGGGCAGACGTGATGCACTGAAACTCAAACTTCTATGGGGAAGGAGTGGTGGGAAGCAGGCAGGATGCGAAGGGCTCAGGGCAGGAGGAAACCCCTCCCTTGGGTGTCTGCAGCGTGGGGAGCCCACTGGTTCAATTCATAGTGAAAAGTGGGGCTGGGGTTTGTCCTCTCTCCAGAAATCCACCTTGGTCTGAGGGTGCCCTGATGCTGTAGGGCTTGTCCCGTGCACCCCATACACCTTATGGTGGGCTCGAGAGCTAATGGAGGGAATTGAACCATGCACAGCCTAGCCAAGATGATGAATTGGGAGCATAAAGGTTGGGCTGCAGTGGGAAACCACTCGCTGAAGTGATTTGCTCTTTGGTCAGCAGCGAGCAGCAGGCTCTGCCACCCTGCAGAAGGCTCTCAGCATGGGGAGAAACTGGGGGACCCAAAGGAGAGGCATTCTTGGTATAGGGGCTACAAATGGTGAGCTGGATCTGCGCCGGAGCAGCCATGTCCAGCTCCACGGGATTGTGCAGTGCACAGGAATTTGTCACTCTGCAACCCTCCTCCTATGCTGGGCTGCCTCGAGCTCCCACAGCTCCCACTTCTGCTGGGGGAGAAGTCAGGAGAGCTGCTCCCATCACAGGCTTGAGTACCGCAGCAGGACAGAGACCTCACCTCACCCCATCCCTCCCCTGCTGGTCTGTAGGGAACAGGAAAACGTGGTCAGAGCAGCAAACACCAGGCAGAGCTGCTGCTGCTGCCCGTGGGCTGCAGGGGGAATTTTAGTAAAGCACTGCTCCAGGCTGGCTGTGACCTCAGAGATCGATACACATCCTCATTACTGGCACTGCTCCTCGTGCCACCCTAATGCAGATGAAAAGTGCAAGCAGGCAATGGTGCCTTGAGTTCCCTCTGAAGCAAGCTTGCTGCTTTAATCCTGGTCTTTTCAGCATAGGATAAGGCCTCCTTTGGGGAACATCAGAAGAGCACCATCACCTGCTGTGTGCTCGCTTTCATCCACGCACTGGAAAAGGAGCAGGAGAGCTCACCATCACCTCTGGCCCCAGCTGTGTTTTGGGAGCTGCAGGAGCAAGCACTGACCCCAGATCTGCTCAGACCCAAGTACATTGCAGCCAGGAATGCTGCTGTCCCCTTGTCCCACAGCACGGCCACCTATAAGCTGCTCTCAGCTGCTGTCACCCTCAGACTGAATCAGTGTCAGTGCCTTGCAAAGCCTGAAAACCCACACTGTGAGCAGCAGCATTAAGGGGTGGCAGCCACCCAATTCCAGCCCTCGGCATATTGCATCCGTTTCCTGGAGGGTGTTTAACTTCTAAATCTAAGCTCCTAAACAAGTAATAGCAGCAAGTGGCAGCACCCGGCTCCCAACCTGCGAGTGGCATTTCGGGGGCCAGGCCGCCATCAGCACGAGCAATGGGAAATTTCTCAAACGTCTCTTTGATTTATGGCTCTTGTTAATTCTCCAGGAGCCCCGCGAGCCGCCCTGGGTGCATGGAACCTCGGAGGGATAAATAATTTAACAGGTGGTTAAATATTCCTTAAGGTGCAGAGAACATGGGCAGGAGCACGGATTTCAGGGGATAACACAGAACTACAAATTGAGTGGATGAGGTGGGGGGAGGCGGCCTGAACTCAGCATTGCTGTCGGCTGGTGGCTGCAAAACAGCAGTAGGACAGGGGCAGCAGGATGGCAGAGCCATGGGAGGGAAAGGACAGGGCCACCCCACTGCTGCTGCATTGTCACCCAGCAGGGATCGGAGAATGGCTTGGGTTGAAAGGGATCTGAAAGGTCTTCTACCCCCTGTGCAGGATGGAGAGCTGGGAGCAGGTTTGGCTGCAGGTATAGGGGAAAACCCCACCCAGATGTGCAGTGTGGGCCAGCCAAAAAACAGTGAAATGGGGAGAACAGAGGGAACAGTCTGCTGCCTTCGGAGGCCCTGCTGGAACAACACCTGGTTTGGTGGCAGATGATGGGTGAAGCAGGATGTCTGGGGGATGGTTTACCCCCCCAAGTCATAGAGGTTAGAATGCATCAACCCCATGCACTGAAGGGGAGAAGGCAGCCTTGGGGGCGGTGCTGCTTGAGGACCATGTTGCAAGAGCCACCATTTGGTGACCAAAGCAAAGCAGAAGGACAGAGGCAGACGGGAGGACCAAGAAGCCCAAGTGCTGCCATTGCAAGACTCCATCCAGACTTCAGTCCCCAGTCAGGAGGTGCTGGGGCTCCCAGGAGCTGTGGGGCAGCCCCCAGAGCAGAGCACCCCCACGGAGCTGAGCCAGCTGCGGGGGAGCCCAGCAGAGGTAGATGGCAGCAAAGCCTATTTCTTGTGGCAGCCAGGATGTGACAGCCCCGTCGCTGCTCCGTCACCATCCAGCCAAGCACTGCAGCGGTATTTAACGGCAGTCCAGTCCTTCGTTCTGCCCACGGTCTGGTGAGTTTTCCATCTCGTGGCTCCTTTCCCCCAGGGTTCACTTCATCAGCATGACTCAGAGATTGGGGTGGATCTCAGCCAGGGAGAGATTCGGTGTCTGTGTCTGCTGAGAGCCAGGAAGGAGAGCCCACGTGCAGCCCCTGGCCCCAGAGGGTTTATCATAGCCACCCCTGATAAATGGATAATGAATAATTCACTGTTGGCTTTGGCTTTATGAAGTATTCATTGCATTCTAGCTTCCCAAGGTAATTAACTATCCTATGAGCCCCACGTAATACAACCCAGCCATAATCCATCTTCGAGACTTCATTAGCAGGTTCCCGTGCCACTTCGATAAATTAATGGGGGATAAACACACAAACAAAGCTTTCCCCTCCCTGGGTGCTCAGCCACCGTGGCACTTCCACCATGGGGATGGGAAGGCCATTGGGGTGGGTGACAGAGTGGCAGTATGGGGCCGGGGACAAGCCCCATCTCCCCCGGCCAATGGATACCTCCAGGCACTGAGCAGCCCCAGAACAAGTCGTGCAGGGTACTCCAGCAGAGCTCCCTGTGCAGACGGGTGCATTCTTGTTTAGATAACACGTTTATCAACGACTCCAGCTCACCATCCCATCACCGCTGGTGGCGCATGGCACAGCAGGGGATCACCACCTGCCCAGATCCATCACACAGCACACCGGGATCTGGCACCCGCTGCCAGCCCTATGCTATGCTCACACTGTTTTGAGCCAGGTGGGACAGGCACAAGGCATGTGTGCCACCACCAGCGCCAGCCTGAAGGCGAGCGTGCCGCAAGGTGACACGGCTCGCGCTGAGCGCAGACGGGAGTGGGACTCGTCACTTTGATAGATGGGTAGAAATTTCCTCCAGCCTCCGTTGCTGAGTCAGCCTTTCTGACTTCAATAATTTACAGCCATAAACAGGGAGATAAGAGCCAGAGCGAGAGGGGGACGCAGTGAACCTGGGCGAGATGAGCGATGGCTCTGCCGACAGCGCTGTGGGCTGGGACGGCACCGAGCGGGGTGCGTGATTAAAGCTGACTTCTGGAGCAGAGCTCAGCTCCAAAATACCACCCCAAAACCTCAGGCCAAAACATCCAACCCCACGGCCTGTCCCAGTGCTGGCTTTGTAAATTTTGAAGGTGGCTTTTAAGCTGAGAGCACTCCCCATCACTGCTGCTCATCAGAGGGATGAGGTGCCCAACCGTGGCTCAGAGATCTGCACGGGTACCAAAGCCCAGAGTGCATCCCACCAGCTGAAGGGCTCCTGCAGAGCCTCCCTGGGGCCCAAGCAGTCCTTTATTAAAGGGAAGGAGGGTGCACACGTCCCCAGCTGGGTCTCGTTTCCTTTCCTGCCCTCTTTCCCACCACCTGGCTGCTTCACGCTGCATTTCCATGCAGTTTTGGAGGCACATCACCCCACTGTCTCTTACCAATGCTCAAGATGCCCATTCCCAGGATTTGGGCTCCATTATGAGTGGCTCAGCCTCAGCCTGTCACCTTTCTACCTGCCTCGTTGGACACCTGATCAAATTGCTCCCTGGATCCCTCCGACTTCTCCATGTGCAGCATAGCGACTCGTGATGCTCTGTCCCTGCAGCGCCCAGGTTGGCTCCTGGCATCATTCCTGGGCACTCAAGCATTGGGACAAGGCACAGCGGCTGAGCTGTGTCAAGAGGCACATTGCTAACAGCTGTAATGAAGGAAACTGATACCCCTGAGCTGGAAAAAATGCTATCTGCCCTGCTGATGGATGGGGATTTAGCAAAACCATGCAGCTTGATGGAGGGTATCCTCTGTGCTGGAGAAAGCAGCTCAGCCCCTCTCCATCCTGAGGGGCAGAGGGGCTGTCCCTGGGGAGCCATTTCCAGCAGAAATCACCCCGGTGGGGAGAGTATGTGCGCTGGAGCCATGTAACCTGGCCCTGGGCTAGGACATAATAAATTTTCCTAGACCTATAAAAGTGTTCTGTTGTGTTATAGGCTGTGTTAAGGATAAAGAAAAGAGTTAATGTAACTGCTATAGGGGATAGAAAACGCAGCAGTGTCTGGCTTAGCCACAGCCAGATCCTGCACTGAGTGGGGCTGGGGTAGCATGAGCATGGGTTGGGGTTTCCAGGCACCCTTGCCATGGCCACGCACCGTGCTGGCTGCAGGGTGACCTGAAGGTGCTGTGCAGGGTGCAGCTGCAGAGGTGCTTGCTTCAGTGCACCACATTGGTGGAGCAGAGCCAACGCGTGCGATTTTCATTATGTAGTATCAACACTGAGCTCCAGCTTTGGCAGCGTCAACACTTATTGTTTTCAAGAAGTCTTGAGGGCTGTGGGGATAAATCAATACAAACAACATGTTCTCAAGCTGAATCACATCCCTAGCAACACTACGACGTAATTTGAATATGCAAAAGAAGGGGTTTGGGTTTGGTGTCCCCCTCCCATTTTCTTCCGCTCAGCAGCATTTGCTCTCTGCTTGTTCTCACCACCCAGCTCCTATGAAGGATGCTGCAGGGCTGGGAGCTGGGACAGTTCCGTGGTCCAACCATCACCCATGGGCATGGCTCCGTGCTTCCCAGACATCCTCTCCTCCGTCTGTCCCACCCCCAAACTCAGTGCAGGACACGTGCCGGGTTGTCCTCCTCCTCCAGGCTCAGTGCCCGCTCCATCACTTGCCCCGCCAGCACCACAGATGGCCCTACAGATGGGCAGCCGCCCTTTGCACGTGGATCCTGTCAGGTTTAAAGCGGAAAAGCTTAATTAAGCAGTTGCCCGTGTACAATTACATCCTTAATTATCCCCGCATTTTGCTTCTTTGTGGTTCTGTGTTTGCAAAAAGTTTTGTAACCATTAGAGGTGACCCTCGCCTGAAGCAGGGTCTTTTCTTTTTCTCTCCCTTTCTCCTGCCTCGTGTTAGGGATTTCTTCTGCAGAGGACTGAGTGCTTTCAGCAACACCCCATGATCCTCAAACCAAACCACTGGGGTCACGTTTAGAGGACTCAACTCCCACTATGGTGCCAAAAGCTGAGGCAGGTCTCCCTCCACCACCTTCAAGAGCCAACATTCCCAAAACCAAAGGGAAAACGACCCAACGGGAACAGCCACCAGCCCTGGGGACATCACTCCTTGCCACCACCCCCCAGATACGGGTCCCAGCCACCCACTGCAGAGGTAATGCTGTAATTTGTGGCGGTGCTTTTGTGATAGGCGAGGAGCGCTCAGCAGCTGTAAAGCTCCGGAGGCAGCACTGGAGAAGGGGGTGGTTTTATTGTTTGTAAGGCATTGAAATTTTGCCATGTTTATGAAGGTTTTAATAAAGAAAAAAACCACCAAACATCTCTCACTTCTCTAATTGAGCGTATTTCAAAGACATGTTCCCATTTCTAATATGCAGGTATATTTATACCAACACGAGTTAATTTTTATTTACCTCATAGTGAAACCCATCTTCATCCTTAATTCCCAGGGCCATATTTGCCTTGGAATCAGAATTGGACCTAACAATCAGCCGTATATTTAACGTGCCATTAAATCCTCCGTTCTGCTTTCACAGCTTTCAAACCAGGCGGCTTAAAATACAGCAGCAGCCCCATTCTTCCCAGTGTACCTGCAGGCCAGGCAGCAAAATGAATCTTCATGAGGCTGAAAGATGTCAAGTGCTTGGAAAGAGCCCAGAGAGAGCAAGAGAAGTGGTTGGGGGGCTGCAAAGCGAGAGGGGAGGAAAGGAATAGCAAAGCTATGGAGGTTGAGGATGGGCAGAGGGACTGAGCACGATGAGATGTATGCTCCCTCCTAACTCTGAGGTTGGGTTGAGAGAGGAGGAAAGAGGAAAGGGTAAAAAGGTAGAAGGGTGGAAGGGTGGGAGGGGAAGGGGGAGGGAAGGGAAGGGAAGGGAAGGGAAGGGAAGGGAAGGGAAGGGAAGGGAAGGGAAGGGAAGGGAAGGGAAGGGAAGGGAAGGGAAGGGAAGGGAAGGGAAGGGAAGGGAAGGGAAGGGAAGGGAAGGGAAGGGAAGGGAAGGGAAGGGAAGGGAAGGGAAGGGAAGGGAAGGGAAGGGAAGGGAAGGGAAGGGAAGGGAAAGGAAAGGAAAGGAAAGGAAATGGGAGGGAAGGGAAACAGAGGGAAGGGAAACAGAGGGAAGAGGAAATGGAAAAAGAAATTTAGGGAAACAGAACGGGAAAAGGAAAAGGAGGAAACTTCATTCCAAACACTGAGTCTGGAGCAGGGAGTGATATCTCTCCATGGAAATAACCCCATCCATGGGGACCAGTGGTGCCTTGATGTGAGCGAAGAGAAGATTAGGAGACAAGTGCATTACAGCCTGTAATTAAACACCCAGGGAGGAGGTCTGTGATGCCACAGAAGCCTTTAATCTCACAGTCAAAGCTTCCCAAGGGACACAGGCAAGTCAGCATTGCTGAAGCCTCACCTGATCGTGCCTCTGGTTATGGGGCACAAACATGAGCTCAGTGCAGGGATCCACCAGCACCAACTGCTCCCTCCTGCCTTCAGCACAACAGCAATGCAGGATGATGCTCCCATTCTGAGCGTGTGGTGGAGAAATGCACCTCAAGATGCTGTCCCCACGGATGCTGAGGAGCTGGAGTGAGGGCAGCCAGGCTTTGTGCAACCCTGTGGCCTGACTCCTTGTTGTGCCCTTTGGCTGAGCGCCCTGCAGAAATTAAACTGGGCAGCATCAACAGCAAAAAGCAAATGCAATATTTCAAGGCACTTCCAAGTGTAACAATCTTGGGTACTATTAATAACACTTGTGAGGAGTTTTCCTTGAATAGATATGATTTTTATCTTGACAGTGCCTCTTTAAATCATTTTTATCCCCACAAAGTTTGCAAGGAGCATATTTTCTGGGTGCCGTTTATCTTGCCAAATATACACCACCTCTGTTTGCTATTCAGTCCCCCTTTAACCATCACTGATAGGACCGGTCCCCACCCTCCTTTTTGCTCCTGTTCCCATCCTGAGATGATCCCTTCCCTCCCTCCATCCCTTTGACACCAGTTCTATTGGTGGCAGCAAAATGAAATCATGCGCTCACATCCCTGTGGCCGCGAAGCCATCAGGAGGTGGGAAGGGGTGGGCGCTCAGCTGCCAACCATCCTCACTGCCTGCCCTCCTCTCATTCCTTAAGTTAACATTCAATTTCATAAAACCATAGAATCTTCCCCTAAATTCTCTGCGGGTTTTTTGTGTGTGTGTGTGTGTTTGTTTTTAGATAGCAGCTGCATTCCTTTGTTGCTGCCCAGGACCATATGGTTGCAGAGATGCAACCTTTTCCCCAAACCAACCAGTGCAGCACAAAGTCCTCCACCTCCTCCCACCCTCTGCTGTTGTGCTGCCATAAACATGGATTTCAGCTGCTCTCCATGCACCCGAGATCCTCCACAGCCCCTGGAAGGGGGCATCCAGAGCAGGACAGGCACCGGCTGATGTGCTGCAGGAGATGGGTGGGTTTGGGCAACTCCTTAATGCCTTCCATAGCTTCCAGCACCGTGGTTTTAAGTCAGCCCCCATGGGTTGCACCCCAGGGCAGCGAGGGGAGGAAGGGGATTGCAGAGGCGCTCACAAGAGCTCCTCCAGCATCAGCTGCATGGGAACACTGCACTCCTTGCAGCCGGAGCGAGCGGGGATGCGAGCGATGCACGGCAGTCAATAAATCGATGGGTACATCGGCACGCACGTAAACAAAGAGAGAAGCCAAGTGGAAACAAAGCCGAGGTGAGAGCAGCGGGGCTGGCAGGGATGGGAGGGGGCAGTTCCCATGGGCCCAGCACAGCCCCAAATGGCTCAGGGCACAGCTCGGTTCCACCAGCTCCTTGCAGAGGGATGAATCCCTCAAATCTGCCCGAGCAACTCACTCCCCTCTCCACCTGCTCTTCCTAAACCTGTCCGAACAGCACTGATTTCTCAGGCATTGCTGCAATGTGCATTCGGTGCCGGCACCGCTCGGCTCATGGTGCTCTGTGTGCCACAGCCCTGAGCGCCCAATGCACAGCAGAGCCCCAGCACTGCAGCATCACGGGCTGTCCCCAGCAGTGTCCTCGGGAGAACAGATGGACAAAGGCACATGAAAACCTTGGGGCAGGAAAGGCAGAGACAGGCAGTGAGGAAGGGGGGGGATCCTGCTGTCACATCCATCACTTGCCTGGAAATTAAGACTTCTTCAGTGGAAAACACAGAGAAAGAAGAAAACACCAATTCTTACTCTTGGAATCCCACACTTCTGCTTTGGCAGGGCTGAGCTCGGGCACAGGGAGCGCAGAGGTGTGTGCAGGCACCCGGCAGAGTAGGTACTGGGATGCAGGGATGCATGCACAGCACCACAGCGCTCCTGGCTTTAAGTGCACGCAAAGAGCATCCCTATAAGGGACCACAGCCCGGAGGGAGCAGCGCTGCCCCTTATTCTCAGCACTCAGCCACGCTGCCCAGCATCGCGTGCCGAGCCGGCAAACAGCGGAGCAGAAGGTGGAGCCGCCCCGGGTGAAAGCAATCGGTTGCAGCGCATAATTTAATTGGAGCAAGAAGGGAGGAGGCGACGAGGAGCGCCGCGCCGACCAAAAAGCAGATGAGAGCCGGGAGTAATAAAATATTCCGAACCAGATTAAGAAATTACAAGTGGGGAAGGCGGCGCTGGGCATGTGGTCCCGCTGCAGCTGGGGCTGCGCGCACCTCCCGGCGGCACCGCGTGCTTTTATCGGACGCGGCAGCCTGCCATCCTGCTGCGAAAATAAATCTGCTTTCGGTGCATGATGAAAGCCAAGCACTCCCGCTCCCCTTGTTTCTGAAGGCTTCAGAGGGCTTTTTAAAGGAACACCTGTTACCAGGACCCGGTTAATGACTCATTTGGGGAATACTTGAGGCTTGTCTGTGCTTAATAGGTTTTGCATATGCAGAGGAGGGGACTGGGCAGGGAGCAGGTGCTGGGAAGCAGCCGGTTCCCTGTAGGATTTGCTGCTTGGAGCAGATGCCTTCGCTCTCAGCCTGTGAGGATGGGACCACAGCAGCAGCAGGGCTGGAGCTGGAGCTCCCGGGTGGGTTTGCTGTGCTGGAAGCATCCAGGCACCACCAACACCCACCTTGCTGCCCATCCAATGGGTGCGATTGGCCGGCTGGTAGCTCATGCCCTTTGCAGCACTGGGCTGAAGTGACAAAATTCAGGCTTGTTATCTCATTCTTAATGCAAATATTGGTGAAAGATGGGAGTCCCCAAGCCCTGGTGTATTCACTGCCATGCACAACTCATTGTTCCCTAAGCCTGGGCATTGGGAGCATTGGGCTGATGCAACCCCAGGGTGCAGGCTCCATCACACTTCATCCTCCCCCAAACCCATCCGTGGAGATGCAGGAAGCAATGCAGCACGAAGGTAAGCATCCCTCCCCGGGAGCAAATCCTGCGCTCTGCCCATGGGCTGGAGGAGCACACAAACAGGGAGTGGCTGCTCCTGCAGGAAGCTTTTTCTTCCCGAGGTGTGGGCAGGAGGCATCTCCCCGCTGTCAGCAGCACTGCCGTGCCTGGCAGTGGGTAATTAAAGCCTTTTATTCGGTGCCTGGAGGCACGGAGGCATCAAGGGCTCTCATCAAAGAAGAAACCCAGCGGGCTGGCTTTGTGCAGAGGGGAGGGAAAAGATGCCGAGGCTCTGTGCAGGTTTAAAGAAAGTTTTGGCTCCATTCTCCTTTCCTAACTCTTCAAATCCACCTTGTGAACAACTAATCCCCACTTATACAGCGCTCTGGAGCACTTAGCTGGGTGAAGCCCAGCTCCTCCAGCAAGGCCAGCACAAGGGGTCAGCCCAGCGTGCACCCAAGCTGCTCCATCCCTAAAGGAATTTCTCCCATTCCCCTGAACCATGCACCCTGCCTGGAACTGCAATCCAGGGGTTCCTCTCTCCAGCTCTGCCGCAGCACCCTGAGGTGCTCAGGCACCGTGCAGAGGACAAAAGCTGCTCGAGATGGGCAGGAGGATCTGTGCCTGCAGAGCAGAGCCAGGAGGATGCTGGGTTCCTGCAGTGTTGCATGGTGGGGGCTAAGGTGTGTTGCTGGGGGATGTGGACAGGGCTGAATGTTCCAGCCCTCACAGATACCAACAAGACACACAATGCCATTTATCATCTTTAAAAATACGTGGAGTTGGCGAGAGAATGAATTATTCCCCATAACCCAGTTCCTAGGATATTTTTACTGTGCATCATAAATTATAATACCTTTTTATTTTTGTTTTATAGCCTGTCCCCAGCCAATTCTGGTGATCTACATCCTCATTTCCCCCCAGTGCCTTAGGAGCCATCTCTGACTGACTGTCTCCTCCTCCCTTCAGCTCCCCAACCTCTTTTCTCCCTCATCCAGTCATGCCCTGCACTGAGACAGGGGATGAGGAGCAGAAAGCATCGTCATCCTGGCAAGGAGCAGGGAATGGGGGCATTCCTGCAGCAGTGACAGTGGGAACTCGGTCATAAAGCAAAAGACAGAGGGAGGAGAGGTGAGTGTTTATCCCTGAGAAATATGGAGATTTGCCATGATGAGGCTGGCTAAGACCATTACATTCGGCATGCTAAGCCAGAGAGTTTCAGCAGGTTTATTCAGGGCTCAGCGTTAGGCTCCCTATCAGCAGAAAGGCTTTAAGCATGTCGGGGATTTACGGGCAACAAGAGAAGAAAACAGGCGGCTCCTCGGGAATAGCCCGGCGAGGCTGACGTCTCAGACAGGACCGTATTTTACTGCTGCTAGAAGGTGTTGAGGGGCAGAGACTGCCTTCCCAAGGCTGACACGGGGCTGTTAGGATGAATGCAACCCCCCCCCAATTACAGCCATTCACATTTTTGGCCTGTTTTCTTGCACATCTGTAGCCTTTCCCCTATCCCCCCATTCTCCCTTTCCCTATCTTGCCCCCCATGCCTTTCCCTGCAACCATTCCTGCAGCCGCCCTGACTTCAGCCCCAAACTTCCTACAGCCACGAAGCGCCATGAGGGTTTATAATTCTCCAAGCTAACCGCCAGAACACAGATAAGCACCCAGCAGGGGAAGACTTGCAACCATGAGGATGCATCCTCCATTCACTTAAACCATCACAGAGGGAAAGCAGGAGAGGCTGGGAGAGGCACAGCACCCTGTAAGCATGGGGCTGAGGGTGGTAGGGTTGGTGCTGCCATCCTTCCCCATCACAAGTGGGGCTACTCAGGGAAAAACGAGAGCACAGCAGCAGGTTAACAGCCAGGAAAATGATTGCTAACAGCACAACCAGGGGCTTGTTCCTTTCTCTTTATTGGAGGCTGAGTGATTACTTGTAGGTAGTTAAAAAGCAGGAGCTGCGTGTTATTGCAGGGGATGCTCAGGAGGAACGGGAGGCTAATTAATGAGCAGCTCCTGCTTGCTGCCAGGGGAATGCTCCCAGGGGCTGTGCTGGCAGCCAGAGCGAGTTTTAGGGAGCGTGTCGAGGCAGTGCTGTGCTGGGGATGGAGGAGGGTTGGGATGCACCTGTTGCTCTACCAGCAGTGTTCCTGGTGCTGCAAGGAGCTGGGCTGCTTGGAGCAACTCAAGGAAGTTGCAAGGAAGGGAAGGCAGGATGGTAGAGGCTTTGGTTTTTGGTGGTTTCTCCCCAGTGGGGACGTTTCACTGGGACTCTGGTACCAGTGAGCCCCCCCCGCAGCCACGTCAGAGGGGTCCCAACTTGTGATGGGGCTGCAGAGAGGTGGGCCAGAAGGTTCACCCAGGCACACCTGGGATCTTTGTGAGCTGATGGAGACAGGACAGGTGATGGAGACACCCGCGGTGCCTGAGACCATGGAGGCACAATGTTTGGGCAGCCACGAGCTGCCAGTTCTGCAAGGCACGAGCAATAGCATAGGGGTGGGTGGGAGGGAACAGAGCAGCAATGACAAATGGATTTAATTCCTCAGCAGACACCAATCGGAGGGGGTGATTAATGGGAAGAGCACCTCGGCATGGCCTCGGGTGCACAGTGAGCTGTTTTGGCAGATGGAGCAGCAGGGAGCGGTGCTCGCAGGTGCAGACTTGGAGCTGAGTTAGGGACTGTCCTTGCAGCTGGGGACATGAGATGACAACCACACAATCCAATCCCCTCCTGTCCTCGCAGTCCCTCTGACCACCTCCCTGACAGAGCTGCAGCAGGATGGACTGCGCCAGACACCCCATCACTGCCCTCCCATGCACGACTTCTCACCTGGGCTGATGCTCTGGTATTCAGCTCCTACCCGTGTCCATTCCTGCCTGCAGCTGGGAGCTGGACAGCCCCTCTTGGTGTATCTGTCTGCTGGAGGATTTGCACACCTAGCAGACAGAGCAATGCTGCTGGAGGACCACAAGCATCCTGGCTGGGTACCAGCAGACACATCCCTTATCCCCATTCCCCATCCGGAGCTGCCGGGTGGCCCCCACGTCCCCACGGCTCATTACTCACCCTCAGCTTTGGTCTGACTCCAGCTGGCTCCAGCATCTGAGCAGGGAGAAAATCCTGGGCTTGATGGCTCAGTACAAGTGCCAGAAGCAGCCCCTCGTGGATTGGGCACAGCAGCTGTTAGCACTGATTAAAAAAGGAGAAACCCAACAATTATCAGTCTGTGACAGCAAGATCTGCTGCCTGAGCCTGGGCTGTGCACCCAGCTCCATCCTCCTGCTCCCTCCCTGGGATGCCAATACACAGAACACACACATGTGCATGGATGGCGCTCCACCATGCATGGGATCACAATGTGCATTCAGCAAATGCAACAGGTTCCATTGCATAGTGCCTGCATGTGAACACGGTGTGCATGCAGCAAGTGCAACAGGTTCCACTGCATGGTGCCTGCATGTGAGCACAATGTGCATGCACCAAATGCAATAGGATCCATAGTGTAATGTCTGTGTTTGGCTGTACATGTAGCTAAACTTATGGGAACACAGCAAGGCTGCAGGTTCCGCCATGCACAGGGTGTGAGCCTGCAGCCGGATGGTGTACCCCCAACACACCCCTTGCATGCACCTCATTTTGCAGCTTCTCCGCTGTGCAATGGTCTGTGTGCAGGACTGGGCACAATGTAACTGCCATGCTTCTCCATCTCATGCTTCTTGGCAGCACTGCATCTCTGCAGAGCTTCTGAGCAGCCCCCCCTCCCAGCACGCCTGGCCTCCTCATTAATACCTACGGCCTGAATTATTTATTACAAACAGATGTTAGAGTTTAAAGAGTGTTAAGAGGATATCCTTGGCTAATCAATTTATTTTTAACTGGTTCATGTATTTATTACAAACAGAATTTGGACGGTGGGTGCCACTTTAAATTATCCCTCATTCATCATAGCACGGCGCGTGCCTGTGCTGTGTCCTTGGGGACCACAACTGAGCCACAAATCTGTCGTTGCTGGCCAAGGAGAGGGCTTTGCTTATGCATTCTCTCGTGTTTTCATGAGACATGGAAATAAAATTCAGCCACCAGTGTGAAATACACCGCAAAGGTCTTCTGGAAAGGGGGAGAGAGGAGGGAGATATTGGCAATGGGTGGAATACCCCAAGCCGGGTGGAGGTGGGCTTTGAACATCCCTCTCCATTTCCCCAGTTCTTGTGGCCCTCTGAGAGCCTCTCAGAGCCATATGTGGGACCTCCCTTGGATACCAGGTGCCTCTCTGGGACCACACCATCCTGCTTGTGATTCACAGCACCGATAACATAACCCAGAAATGCTAACTCTGGGATGAGGCCAAGCAAAAGCCAAGAGAAATGAGGTGGGTGTAAGGTTTGCACCACAGTTGCCATATGCAGACGTGGTGATCATGAACCCAGGGTGGTCTCCAACCCCATGGAAATGAGAAGCAGGAGCAGGGATAAGGGAGCATCCTCCAGGCATTGTGCTTTGGCTTGTCGCTGTTTCCAAAAGAGACTGGGGAAAAATAAAGGAGAGATGTTGTCGGAGGGGAAAGAGAAATGGTGCTGGGAAGGATGAGGAGGAGGAGGAAAGAAGAAAGGCTGGAGCCAAAAATTCAGAGGAGGGGGTGAAGCTGTGCATTGCACACAGCAATTAAAGCCCCCCTGAGCTCACCCAATTAAGCAGAGCGGAGAGAGGAGGGAACCCAGAGGATAATTCCTTGGCAAATTGCTCATTTGTCTCTTTCAGCCTCCAACACTGGGAAGTTTTCATGGCAATCAAGGCACGGATCTGATCTCTGGGGTGAGCAGAGAGAGCAGTGCTGGTAATTTAGTGGGCAGAAGGCATCTCTTCCTAGAAACCTCAGAAGCACCTTAAATCTGAGTAAACCTCATTCATAACCACAAAGCAAGGAGAAGGGAAAGAGTCAGGAGCGATGGAAGGTGCACCTCATCACACCTCACCCTGCATTGCCACTGCCATCAGGGCAGGGTGGTGCAACCCATAGGGTGCTACAGCCCACGTGGGGTGTGACAACCCATGGGCTGCTACGCCCCATGCAGGTGCTACAGCCTGAGCAGGGACTCTGCTCTCACCTGGGAAACAGTGTGGATTGCTGATGTGTAAAGGCACAATACAGGGCATCAGGGGGATTTCTGCCAAGGGAATCAACAAGCCAGGAACCTGTCCAGCCATGATTAATGCCCGCTCCTCAATTCTGCTCATCCATAACTCACAGCAGCCCCCAGTGGGCAGCGTGACAGTGGCTGGGAGCAGCCCGCTGTGTTCACCTTTGGCAGAGATCAGCCCTTAAACTGCAAATCCAAACCCAGACCACCCACCTCTGTGCCAGGGCTGAGCGAGGCCTCCCTCCTGCAGCTGTGGTCCAGAGGCAGAAGCCATTGCCTTCTGGGGAGGGTGTCCCAGGGAGCAACAAAGCACATGTTGATGGCCGTTCCTCTGCACAGAGCTCCTCAGACACCTCCAGCCATTGCACCTGGTCAGTAGGCACTCAAGGACCTGCAGATTTAGTGCTGCTCAGTGCTTAGGGTCACACTGGGTGCTCAAGCCCTGGAGAAATGGACAGTCTTCAGCCCCTTCGCCAGCACCAACTCTCAGGCAGTCAATCAAAGCATCAGCTTGAACGTGTTAAAGGCCCATGTCTGTCTTTATTATAATCACAGCACTACACCTTGTTGCTGCGCGTGCCCTAATGCTGCAATGTTTTGCGCATGATTTCACCAGCTGCTGCTACAGGCATTAGGGAGCTGATGCTCCTTCCCTGCTCCAGGTGTTTGTGCTCTTGCTTGCAGTTAAGCCTCTCTTTATACTTGCTTCTCTTTATTTTATTTGCCTTTTGCTTTACAGAGCGGCTGTTCCCCCTTCGCCCCCTCCATGCCTGGGAGCGCCTTTACCAACACGCAACCAAAAAATGCACAGAGCATCAGAGAAGCAAAGCTTGGGCCCAGGGAGGGGATGACTTGGGGTTATGCTGAGTTAACGTACACAGGCGTAGTGAGAGGTTTCAGCCTCCTTATTAGCACTGTCCATAATCCCCTCTCCAACCTTGGTGTGCAGGGGCTGTTTCCATCCCTGCTAGATGAACTCAGTGTGGGAAGCAGAGGGGGTCTTCATCTCCCCATTTCTTCTGCTCTCCCTCTGGTCCCAAAAAGTACACAGCCCAGAACCCTTCCCACTTTCCTCCCTGGTCATGCGGGAGGAAAAAAGCCCTGTTCAATGGGCAGCCCTGCCTGGATGTGTTCAAAGAGCTTGAGAAATAACAATAAATCTGGAATGGAATATCCCAGGTTGGAAAGGACCCATAAGGATTGTCAGATGAACGATGAAAACTTGATTAAAGTAAATGCAGGGTTTTCATGTGACAGTGAGCACGTCCTTGGATGGGAGTCCATGGGATGTCCATCCATAGACTGGGGGCACGATGGGAAGAATCCCACCTCATTTGCCTTCCCTAAGTGCTACCACCATCCTTCCCATGGGCCGTCCCTCCAGACTGCCCCACTGCAGCCACTGGGCACACAACTGTATATTGCAGGAGATAAATGACCTTAGAAAAATGTAATTACACAACAGGGCTCTGCTCTTAATAACTGCGTATTTTACTTGTCAATGTGCCTTAATTGAAAATGAGTAGGCGATACAAGTTGCAGTGGAGTTGGCTGGCAAGCCTTTAACGCTATATTAATTGTAGTAATTAGCAGTCACTTTATGTTGAAGTCATCTATAAATAGGGGGTCCATTAGTTTAGCCGAAGAGTGTGATTTAAAATGCAAATAAAATCCCAACTATACATATAAATCACTCCTTTCCACCAGCCCCCCAAATTTACAGCCATTTACAGCTGTGGCGATGCTCTATATGAGTTTATGTGACTTGTTCTCAGGAAGGGAAGCACTTTGGTTGTTTTCCATTGCAGGAGCAGCTGGGAGATCTCAGCACACCAGGGAGAGCCCTCCAGAGGGGTTTGCTCGTGGTGGTGGCTTTGCTTGGTGCTCCCTCCTCTGCCTATGCCCAGGGCTATGCTATGGGGCTCCCTTCCCCACCTGCCCCACGTACCCATTGCACCCAGGCACACCCTGATGCTCACAGCCCATTAATGATGTGCTCCACTTATTCGATCGCAACTCAAGGGGGAACAAGAGGGAAAAGAAGGAACGTTCCTTTATTAACACAGACCACATTAAATTACAGCTTGTACTACCATGGGCAAAGGAATGAAATGAAATATTGTCTCCGAAACTCAAAGAGCAGTGCTATTAAAGATTTATACACAAACAAAAATTCCCTTTCATTGTTGACCAGCTCTTGGTCTAAAGGAGATCACGAGGTCCCTCCCGCTGACACGACCCCACTGCTGGGCTGCACATCCTTACCAGCACAGCCAACCTTGGGCAGGGAAGAAAGAACAATCTCAGGTTAAAAAAGCAAAGGAAAAGAGGTGAGAGGTCTCTATCTGCTGCAGGAGCAGCCCCCATTCAGGTGCTGCAAAAAAAAAAAAGCCTCAGCCCATTCTAATTGAAGATTCATTTTCGTTACCCTGCACAGAAGATTTCACCCATTCAATAATTTATTCTCCTTAAAAGCAACTGCATCACAAAGATGAGAGAGGGGAAAGGAGCCTCTGGCTGCAGTTCCTCTCTGTCGCTCCTAATGGATTTCATGGGCTGAGAGAGGAGATGGGTCAGGACCCCCCAAGGCCCCCCGCTCCCAAAATCTGTGAGAGGGGCTGTGCTCCTCCTCCCTCCCCCCATCCCTGCCTTTGGCTCCTAAGGCATTGGACTGAACAACTGCAAACTGAACAAACCCCTCCAGCTCTCCCCCACCCCACGATTCTTCTCATCCCTTCCTCCTGTCCCCCTCCCCAAGCAGCTCCAGCCCAAACCCCAGCAAACCCCGGGGCACCCACACCCCCAGCACAACCCAGCCCTCCCACCAGCACAGCCTACGTGGGAGAGGAACTCCCTTGCTGTGCAAAGTGAAAGAAGAATAAAGCTTCTCCATCCACATAATGACAGGCTTCTTGAGATGTTACAGACAGGGAAAGCCCTCAGCCACAGCCTTTGCAATGAGCTCCTGCTAATTATGGCTGTAGCTCAGAGCACGTTGCCTCCTGCCTGCTGTTGAGAGAAGGAGAGGCTGCCTGCTGCAGTGACTCAGCAGTGATGCCAGGTCAGGATGTGGGCTCCGTGTTCAGGCAGGAGGTGCACAAAGCCACATTGTTCCATGGAACAGCAGCAAGAAGGGATGCCTGAGGTTGGTGGGACAGAAGGAGGTGGCTAAGCACTGGGCAGGAGTTCTTCTCCATGTGCCCCAACATGGATCTGACACCCACCCATGAGGGCAGCAAGAGAGAAGGGGAGAAGTAAGAGCCCACATGGGTGTTTTTGAGCCCATATTCCTTAAGCGTGGCAGAACAGAGGACCTTCACTTCAGCAAATTCTCATTCTACCCCTTGGAGGAGATGTGACTTCTGTTTAGAAGATGCTGAATAAGGAGGAACCAAAGCAGGGAGTGAGCTCCAGTTGTGCACACCCAGAAGCACAGAATCCGCAGTGTCTCTGCTGTGCAGTCACTTTGGCTCCTTATGGAAGGACATGGTGGGTCTGCACCAGTGCTGTGTATGGCATCTCTGGCTCACCAGGTCTATGGCTGAGCTGCCTGAGGCTATGAAATGACATAGGATCATAGAATCGTAGAAACATTCAGGCTGGAAAAGACCTCTGAGATCCCCAAGTCCAACCCCAACCCAACCCACCTTGCCCACTGCCCGTGGTCCCTCAGTGCCACATCTCCCCTGTTCTGAACACCTCCAGGGACAGTGACCTCACCACCTCCCTGGGCAGAATGTGCCCAACGCATTACTTAGCTCAGCCCTCCCCCTTGGCTCAGCAGCCCGGCTCTGCACTCTCCTCCAGTCACTACAAACCATGAGTGACCCCTTTACATCAACAGGGTGAAGCCACTTATGTCTGGCTTCAGGGATACTGGGAACAAAGCCTCGAAGGCAGCAGAGCTGGGCTGGCGGCCTTCAGAGACCAGAATTTCTTATCAGGATTCTTGTTATGTCAAAAGAAAAATGAAGGAATAAATAAGAAGGAAAACAGTGTTTCTTGCAGTTTGCTCACAAGCAGAACAAGCAGACATGGAGTGGTGATTTGCCTTCAGATGCTTTCCTCTGGCTCATTTTTCAGCCACGTTCACGGGGTCTGCATCTCTAAGAAGAGCTAGAGGAAAGCTAAACAGCTGCAGGCCCATCATGGCTGCTTTATCACCTGGAGTTATCACCATGGAGAAGAGTCAGAGAAGAGGATGTTTTATTCCCCCAAATCTTCCCCAGACTTGGAAGAGCAACACAAGGCTCAACAGACACATGGGAATTCAGTGGAGAACCCAGGAACTGCACTGCTAAAAGCATCCTCAGATGTGGGCTCATTGAGATGGTGTGGCTTTCCCCAACCCTCCTGGGATGGTGTCCACTCCAAGGCCTGCAGGAAAGGAGCGATGGCTCCGAGCGCACTGAGCTGTGCTCTGAGTGCCGCCTCTCAACAACGCGCCCATCTTAAGAGGGACCAAAAACCCCCAAGATGGAATAATGTAAAAATAAATACACAAGCAACTTTGGCATAGGAGGCAAAACAGGATTGATCTTTTGCTTGACTTACTCCGAAAATTGCTTCTTCACTGCCCGTTTATGCACATTAATTGAGCGTCTGGCCCGGCTGCGCGTCTGTTTAAGTCCTCAATCAATCCCCTTTCGGATGACTGCTAGATCAATAGGGTGGTAATTTAATAAAGGACATTTTCAGTTGGCTTTTAAAAGCCACTGATGGGATATAATTCCTTCCTATTCTTTAAGAAGAAAAGGGGCAGTGGGAGAGGAAAACCAAGGGTCCAAACCATGACCCAGCGCATTCCCCTCCCAGCAGCATCCTTTCTGGATAAGGCTCATGGAGAGCTTCTCAACATCAGTGCATTTGACAGCAGCACTAGGACATCTATTCCCAGAGTCTGGTCTTGCCTTCAGCACTTGCACCACAAGGATTGCTCTTCAAAAGCCAATGCACCAAAATCCCAGGGACAACACATCCGTCTGCCATGGCACCTCCCAGAAGAAGCCACCAAGCTCAAAGTGACAAACAGGACCTCTGGTTGTCTGCCCCTTGCGAGGGACAAGAGAAGGGCCGTCCCCATGCTGGCCATTTGATCACTGGATTGATAAAAACAAAGACAAAATTCTACCAAAAGCTCCTTTGGGTTCACAGACTCTGCATTAGGGATTCACTGGGTGGGAATGAACATCCTCCTGCCACATCCAACCCTCCCATTTTGTGCTGCTTGGTTGCAGTCCAGAACTGGCCCTGGCACCAGGACTGCCTGGCTGGCCATTGATGCACATAAACCTCCTGCTCTGGTTGGGGCCACTCTTTCTTCCCCTCTCCAGCACCGCTCAGTGCTGAGCACAGTTCCCCTGCTCTGCAGTGTGCCCTCACACCAGCAACACCAGATGCTCCCTCCCTCCCCAGCCTCCATCTCCAGCCTGTCTGCGTTTAATTTCCTCTAATCGCTTTCTTCACAGCCATCCTCTCTAAAACCTTTATCTTACTCCAGACTGCAATTCCGTCCCTTTGCTGCTCCTCCGTTTCCTTTCTGTGATGCTTTGCCCAAAGCTATCTGTGTTACAAGTGGTTTAACCAGCCCTGCGCCGGGACGAAGGATTATGTCCCTGTCCTTCTGTTTGGTCACACATCCCATGACTGCACTTACTTGCTAAGAGGAGTTCATCCTGGATGCCACATCACTGTGTTCTTTCTACCCAGCACCACTCACTCAATCCTGGGTTATATCCTTGTTCATGGCTGCACCGCGCCATGGGGCAGAGCTTCCTCCCAACCCTGCCTGCTCCAACCCTGGGGCTCGGGGGCACGGTGGGGATGGGGACAAGCAACATGCAGACATAGCTCCCTCCCCCCAACCCTTGCCAGGCTGCTCTCTTGCAGGAGCTTGCTTGATGCTGATGCCACTGGAAAACCCTCGATGTGATGGCGGATGGGTGGGCAGCGAGCTGCAGCTGCTCTGAAAACATCCATCCATGCGCTCTGACTGCAAAACTTCCCCTTTCTTTTTCTTTTTTTTCCCTTGATTCTTTTTTTTTTTTTTTTTCCCAAGCCCTCATCAGCGTGAATGGAGCTGACACAGCGGCTGAGCCCAGCGCTGCTGCAGCGCAGACCTGACGGCTGTTCCTGGAGAGAGCACAGCTCAGGACAGCAACCAGAGGAGCCCCAAACCTATAAATAAAAGACATGAATTAAACATGACTCTTGCATTTTCAAGGGTCAAGTGAGTGTTCGGTCACTTAGCAATAGCATCTACTCCCACAGAGGGGGGGGGAGAAAAAATAGGAGAATAACAATAAGTGTTTATCATTACTTGTTGTTTAGCAAATGACATTTCGAAGGACCAAATCTCACTCCTGCTGAGAGCGTGGGAGCCAGAGCTCAGTCCCACGCATGGTTCCTCCCAGGCACATGCACAGGCAGGTGATGGCTGTCCCATTGTCAGAGCCAAGCAGCCGTGCTTTGTGGGGAAGATGCTGGATAAGTGGATGAGCACAACACACTTTGGCAAAGGCAGGGACACAGCCCAGCCTCGTGGCTTTCCAAGAGCGAGATAAGGTCTCCAAGGACAACATTGGGCCTTCTGCCCCAACAGAGCCAGGCTAGCTGGGGGGATCACCCTGCGAAGGCAGGAGCCCACATGGATATTTGGAGTCATTGTGCTTTTTCCAGTGGAACACCTTTGAAATCCCCCGATTTTCCCTCAGGCTGCATGGAGTTCTTGCAAACATCATGGCATGCCACGGCACGAGCACACCTGGGGAGCGGGGAGTGACACCAGCACAGCTCTCTCCCCAAGCACCGATTGCCATCCTATCGTGGAGCACAGAAAAAAAAGGGATTTTGATGGATCTGAGGTGTCAACAGCTTTTCTGCTCCCCCGCAATTGCTACGAATCTCAGCCAGATTTCTCATTTCCAGGCTGGTAATGGATAAGAGGGATGCAAGATCCCGGTGCCCCAGACTCCACATCAAACCAATTTCCTGCAGCCACATCCAACCTCATCAGCGCTGAATGACGCCGTGCAAGTCAGAATCTCCCACCCAGCCCCGTGTTCCCCATCTTTGCATTTCAGGATCGACTCAAGTACCAGAAACTCCTCCTTATGACACCTCATTGTGTTGTCTTTGCACGACGAACGGAGTTAGGGACTCCTGAAACCTGTCAGTGCTTCCAGCCCCCGTGCCATCACCATCAGCTCCAGCAGCACGGATGATGTGCCCTAATTGGTTTTAGCACACAGGCAAGGTTGTATAACAAAGGGAACCACCTCTTTGTCTGCTCACAGGGCTGCTTCCTCCGTATGTCGCTCCCCGTGTAGCAGAAATTTGTCTACCAGCGCACTGCCTTTGGGTTAATTTACTTACAGGTGTCAGATGCCCTTAATTCCTGGCGTCCTTAATTGGCCCCACTGTTAATATCGGATCACATCCCTCTCCTTCTCCGCGGCCTCTGCTGCTCTCATTGCTGCAGCCGACGCTTTGCTCTCCTCCGCGGTGCCGAAAATATCGCAGCGCTGGAGGTTTCCTCTGCAAGATGGGAGCCCCGGGGCACCCACGGGAGATGAGAGCTGCAACGAGGAGCAGCCAAGGATTGAGGTGTCCATCCCATGTCGCAACGCGTTGTGGGGAGATCCAGGCACCTGGGGGCACTCAGAGGGTGCGCTCCCAACAGCTTGCACGTGTTCTAAACCTGCTGCTGGAGGGGGTATGACCAAGAGCAGGGAGCACAGCGGGAGTTCAGCCTTTGGCAATGGGAAACCCTCACCCAGGGGCTGTGAATGCCCACAGTGCTCCCAGCCCAGGTGCCCTTACAGCAGCCCCAGGGTTTCCATCACTCTCACCATCCCCTCCCAGCTACCAGCGGCCTCTCCAAGCGGTGAGCACACAGTGCACCCATCTCGAGCTCCAGAAGGGACCTTTGGAGTGAGCAGCGCTGTCAAGAAGCGTGTTTAAATTACACGAGGAAATATACCGGATGTGCTTTTAAATTGGAAAATAAATGAATCACACAGGAGACAGAACAGAAAAAATATGAAACCCTGCGTAGTCTTTCATATTTTCTTTCCAAAATTAGGAGGCTGGATTCTCAGCTTGTGTAAATCTCCTTTAAATGGCGTTCATGCTAATGATGCTATGCTGATTTACACCAGTGGAGAAATTAGTTTCCTCTATGCCTGGGTCTCTGTGCACATCTGTCCTTTGAGAATCAATAAATAAAACTTGAAAATAATATTCATCCACCATTTATTCTGCTTAATTATTTAAACTTCAGATTCTGGAAATAATAAAGGAGTAATAAAAAAGAGATTTACCATCCACCACAATTGCTGGGAGCATCTTGCATTATTCCCTCCTTTACTTTTTAATCCCTCTCTCTTATTTTTATCTTTTTATGCTTGCCAAATTGAATCAATTTATTAAAGTTGTTGCAGAAGTGATCTGCTCTGATCCATTGGCGGTGATGAAGAGCAATGGGCTCTCTGCTCCCCCGCGCCCCCCAAGTCCTGCTCATTATGAAGGATAATGCTTTGCTGTCGAGGGAGCTGCAGCATGCCTGAATGGCGGAGGCTGATTAAAAGCAAAACGTGACGTTGGAGGGTGATACTCGTGATGATGAATTGCAAGAAGGATCCAACCAGGAGAGCCCGGAGCCCAGAAGACAAATCTCTGCAGAAATCTGGCTTTGGAAAAGGGGGATGGTCAAAGCCAGCTTGCTTTTAAAAAGAAACTATTCTTGGTCTCCAAGTTTCACAGAGCACCTGGAGGTGAATCATGTTCTGTGTTGTTCTACAGGTGGCTGGGGATGGTCTCTGGATTCTTGGAGCTCTAGGTGGGTTTCAGACCAACCTGTCCCTCTGGCCTCCATCAGCAATACCAAACACCACCCAGAAGGTCACACAAGCCTCAGGTGCCTTTGCCCATAGATCAGGTTCATTAAGGCCTCCACGTCCTCCTTGCACTGTCCAGCTCACCCAGACCCCATGCCAAGTGCAGTTGCGCCCCAGGTCCACACCACCCGCTTCTCATGGTCCTGTACAGAGCATTGTCCCCTCCCACACTGCACCAGAGACCTAATGGGGACCACAAAGCCAACGCAAAGGGTTGCACTGCACTCTGCCAAACCCTAGGAGAGTTTCACTGCTACTTTCCTTGGTGTCACATAGCTCCCACCAGACCAGCACGGCGCACATCAGCATTCAACCCAGACGCAGCCCTCTGTTCTGCTGCTCCCACACCGGCCTCACGCTGCAGGTTGCTCCTCTCTCCCAGCAGTTACTTCCAGCCAGCACACACAGCCCCAGCTCCCGCCGGCAGCTGCTGTGCCAGATGGGCTGGCAGATGCGTCCCCACCACACTCAGCACGGACCCGCTGGTGTCCATGTCCTGCTGGGCTCCCTCAGCACCAAACCTCAGCACCGCTGCAGCTACAGCTCCTGCAGAGATCGCTGCTTGGAGCCCATGGGGCTGGGAGGCACAGCGGGCACCCAGATCTGGCTTTTTTGGCTTTCAAGTTGCATGTACACCGCTCTGCTTGCAATGTCAGCTCACACTGGGGCGGGATGTGCAGACCTCAAACCCTGTGTGCCAACCCCAGAGCCCCACCAGCAGCAGGGACAGCCCCCAGTGTGCATTCCCACACCTGAAACTCGCAGGACAGCACAGCCACCCTGCAGGACAGCCCCACCAAGCAGCTCCCCACAGTCTCCCCATGCAGCCGGATCACTTCCACACTCGCTTTGAGGCAGCTGCCAGCAGGACGGCTCCCCGATGGCAGCGCTTCCTCCCTCCCACTCTCCCCGACCCATTTCCCGCTCCTGTTTTCGCTGGGTGAGCTCAGAGCGACTCAGACCATATGCCACCCATCTGAGCACCCACCCGGTTCTGACGGGTTTCGAGAAACAGGCAGCGAAGTGTCAGGATGAGCACATTGCACCGAGTGCTTCGACAGCAGAGAGTGGGCGAAGGCGGCGCGCGTCTCCTTGGGGTGCACGGTGCCGCCTTCCTGCATGCACATGGCCACGCTCTCCTTCCTCCCCTCCTCCTCCTCCTCGCTCTGCTCGCTGGGTTCACACTTTGACAGGCAGGAGGAGATCTGCTCACATTTCTGAGGCTGCAATGTGCTGTACTGCTCACCCAGGGGAAGATAGATGGGGATAACTTCATTTCAGGCACACTGCGCTGCAGGAATGAGGGCAGGGATGCGTCTCCATTGCATTGCCCGAGGGTTTGTAGGGCAGCAGTGAGAAAAAGGAAAATATTTCACCATGGATTTTCCCCTGAGCTATTTGATGGCTGCTGGAATGCTCAGCACAGCCTTGCACATTTTGCAAAGGCAAAAATTTTGCACGTTTTGCATCCCTCCGTTCCTCCATAGGAAAACAAGCTCAGCCCCTTTCAGTTGCAAAGCGGGGTGTGATAGTGGGAGAAGGGTGAACTTCCCAGAGCAGGAAAGTTTGGAGTATAGGTTCACGGTCTCTGTGTCTTGGAGACATTCACTTAAGGGGAAAGCAGAGATGGTTTTCTTCTTGTGAGACATCAGGACTCCGTAAATCCCACCCATGGGTCAGTTTTGCTATGTTGAAGGAATCAGCACAAGCACCGCATCCCTCTTTAGGAAACACTTTTCACCAAGCATCAGCCAAATGCTCAGCTCCAAAGAGCAGCAGGATGCTCCCAGGTGACAGACACGAGCCAAAAAATAGGACAGAGCCTACAGATGTGATCACAAACCCCAACCCACAAAGGCAGTAGAGTCCAGAAACAAAGATCAAACACCAAAGCTACAGCCAAGGGTGCACCAGGGCCTCCCCCTCTTGGCCATGTCACTGCCTGTCTTCCCCCAGAGCCACAGAAATGCATGAAAAAATGGAAAAGATGGGAAATTATTCACCACGGACGTTTTGAGAACCAGCAATTAATAAATAAAAATAAGTATTGCTAATACCAGGCTTTCATACAGCACTTTAAATTGCAAATTACTCTTGAAGGGCATATTATTAATTATATCATTTGCATCCACCACGCTCCTAACCTACCAGTATTTATCCCAATAAATAATGTGGGGAGGAACACAAGGTCTCTGGCTGACACGTGATGCCGAAGCACTCAGTCCCTCCTGCCCCAACATGGGGACATGTGAGTGCAGGGATCTTGGAATGTTAGCACAGCCCTCCTCTATTGGTTCATCTGGGGTTGGGTGAGCTGCTTGGTGTAGCACTGCCATACCCACCACCGAGCCCCATGGCCAGGAGAGCTACCTGGCTGCTTTCAGAAGATGCTTCTGCAGTGCCCATGCAATGAAGTGCAGCTCCATGGCTCAGAGCATCTGATCTCCAGCTCCTGTGAATGCAAACAACCATTTCTCACCCAACACAGCATGCTGTCCTTTCAGAGGTGCCAAGGCCCAGAGGCATTACAAGGGCTGTGTGACAATGCTGAGCTCACAGCCAGATGGTTGTTGGCCTCCGTCCTCCCAAACCTCATGGGAGGCCCCAAATCCGTGCTGTCATCCCCAAAACCTGTGAGGTTATAAAGTGGCAGAGGAAGGCTGGCTTCCCCTTGAGGTGAGCTGGCAGGCTCAGGGGGGTCTGCAGCCCCCTGGGTGGTCTCAGGAGGCCAAGAAGGAATCCCCTCCATCAGCTATTGTCGACTATGGGGCTCCAGCAGGAGCTGCAGCGCTTGGCTCCGATAAATAACTCCTTTCTGCAGCTCGTCCCCTGTGCAAAGGTTAATTTATTAGCAGGGGGGGGAGGAGCTCCGTTGTTTTAATGAAACGTTTTGGCTGGGTGCACGGCAAATGTATTCACCTAATAGACCTATTATTCCTCCCATAGAGCAGACCAGCTTCCCCAGTGTTCTTCCTCTTTTGCTGCACTAGAAAGCAAGTCCTTTATTCTTCCTTCAAAGCAGAGGCTGCCGGGGAAATGAGCATCCAGGAAGGCTTCAATGGACATAAAGCACACGGCATTGCTGCGTGCAGCAGGCAGCCCGGGGAGGCACGAGGGATGCATCCTTTCTGCTGCCCCCAAAAAGCCCATCTCGCAGCCTCCCTCCTCATGCACCATTCCCCAGGAGCAGATCCACGTGACGGCTGCAGTGAATGCTTCCCTGCCATGAGATGTTCGGAGCGTCTGTCCCCTTGGTGTGTAAATTACAATTATTTTTGGTGCGAGGGGAAGGGAGATGAAGTTAGCCGGGTTTGGAGGGCCGGGCTGGGAAATTACATTGTGCTTTCACAGCTGTTCCTTGTCTGCTAATCTTATCTACTTGAAGCTGTTCTCCCTAGAAATGAAAGGGGTATTTCCTCCAGCTCCTGCCCTGCTGTGCTGGGTGGGGAGCTCAGGTTCTGCTCCTGGAGAATGAATGGCTGCACAGCTCCTCGCCTCAGTTTCCCCACCTGGAAAAATGAGGCAACCAACCCCAAATCCAGCTGGGCTCGGAGGAGAAGGCAGCACAGGGTGAGCACTGACAGCCCCCTCAGAACTGCAGGAAACAGAATAAGGAGACAGCACTCAGCCCTCTGTTTCCTAACCCCACTGCAGCCCCCTCCCAGCGATGGCTGAAATCCCCCCCAGGACCTCACAGCTCCATGAACCATGCCCAGAATGGGGAGTGTCAAATCAATAGGTTCTTAACTTCCCCCTGCCTGGAATAAATAGAAAAAAAAAAGCAAACCTACAACCAACCCAACAACCAACAGATTAATCCTGTCAAAGGAAAGGGGAAAAGCCACCAAACAGAGGCGCAGCCTGAGAAGTTACAAACCAGCAGCAGGAGACAAGTAATTATAGAACAGGGAAATGTACAGGGAACTCATTTGGGTGAGCAGCCGCTGATTAACAGGCACGACATTTGTTTTCTTTATTTATGGCCTGGCATTGCAGAAAATTGATACGAAACGCCCTGCATACTACACGGCTGGTGACACGTTCAGCAAATGAGGAGCCTGGGAAGAAATCAACCTGAATTGTTCCCACTGCTACTCAACCTCCACTCCGTCCCTCTCTGATGCGTTCCCCAAAGGAGCAGTGGTGGCACAGCACCGTGTTGACATCTGGGTGTCCCAATGCTCAGCAGTGGGTTGGGGACAGATGGGTGGTGGCTCTGGACAGAGACCTGCAGCTCCTCGGGCTCCTGAAGGGATGCAAGGCTGTGTATGGGAGTTAATTGGGATGGGATTTAGCCCCATGCAGGCTTTACCCTAAACTGAGATGTGTGTGCAGCCCATCTTCATCTGCTATGGAGAAGGGAGGTGGTCCTGCAGGCAGAGCAGGCACCAGCTGGTCATCCCAACCCCAACACCTGGAGAACCCATCAAGCAGCCCCATTAAAGCAAAGGTTTTTCCCTTGGAAGATGACCTTTTTTGTAGGAAGTTCTCAATAGCAATAAAAGTTCACTGCATTGGGAAGGGGAGGAGCTTATCAGCACGCTGCTCAGAACACAGCGCCGTGTTGGTGGCATTTCTCATCCAGGTGCTGTGCTTTGTGCTGGAGCATGAATGGTTTTAGGACAAAAAGGAGTCAAAAGGAGAAAAGCTTCATATGTGTAAAAAAAAAAAAAAATAACCCAACAAAAAAAAGCACATGCAGAAAAGCAGCACCTGAGTTCATCCAAAGCAGTTTGAAAAGTGAATAACTGCCTTGCACTCTCTGCACCTACAAATGTTTACCCCTCCCTTGTGCCTGTGCACACCCCCTCTCCCCCTCCATGGTGCTGCCTCCCCCCTGGCCTGCTCGTGCCGTGCACCATGCAAGGCTCTGGGATGCTCCAGCAGCTGACCCAGGGGACAGCAGGAACCACCTGTGAGCAAAGCATGACACCATCCGCCCCCGGAGCAGAGCAGAGCCTCCCCTGACCTCCCCCGGCTCAGCCGTAGCGCAGAGCGTGCCTTTAAGAGGGATGCTCGGTTATGAAACACGCTTGATTTAAATGCAAATGACGGAAAAATACGACTTTCTTGATTAAAATGCAAATTGCACGTCAAGGCGGCTGCCTCCCGCACGTCGTCGGCTGCATTGCAGCCCTGAGAACCCCACATTCTGATGGCCTCATGCCATCACCCCAATGCTGGGAGGGGGGAGAGCACTCAGAGGACCCCCAGGGTGCAGCCCCAGAAGAGTGACCTGAGATCTTTGTAAAGATGATTTATTTTTCTTCCTACAGGAGCAAAAAAAATTAAATTAAAGAGAAAAATGACCGTGGCAGATGCAGGCATGAGCAGACACGCTCACGTGTCGCAGCAGGGTTTCAACAAAGCCTCCTGGACCGGGACCTTGGGTTCGACTCACTGGTGCTGTAGAGCAGTGGGGGAGCCCAGAACCCATTGCTCTTCCCAAAGCCTTGCAGGGTCAGGGGGTTGTGGCACTTCAGGACCAAAGCAGAGGATCACAAGGGACTCCTCCCATGCAGCACCGCAGCACTGCAGAGCAATGCAACCCAACCGCTCGGCTGCAGCCCCGCACTTCACCCCTTGGCCCACCTCCCCTACCAACTGCTGGCTGTTGCCTTTAGCCACCAGCTGGCCCGAGCTGCTGGAAGATTATTAAAGATAGCAGGGACTGGAGAAGGTCCAAGCTGTCTCCTTCTTTCCCATAAGCTGGTTCCCCCAGGAAAGCATTTAATTGCTTTTTGAATGATCCCACAGCCTCTGCAGGAGCCGTGCCTGCCCACCCAACCATCCTGGTGTTTACTCCTCCACGGGGCCTGATTTGGACTTTGTTTTCCTTTCACTTCCTATTACTGTAGCCCTAATCCTCTCCTCCAGCCCTTTGCTGTCCTTCATCCCGCATCTCTCGCTCTGCCCTTCCTCGCTCTGGCTTTCAGATATCCTCGTTCTGATATTTAGCAAGGGAAATGTCACCACGAGGCACGGCGAGGGTTCGAGATGGACCTGAAATCAAATCCCTGCACACAAACAGCCCAGAGCTTTGGAGAAGCTCAGCTAAGCAAACAAAGCCCGGCAGATCACTGCAGGACACAGGCAAACCTCTCGTTAACATTGCCGAGAAGGGACGGCCCTGGGAGCTGGGCACAGCTCACTCCATGCTGGGGGTGATCAGCAGCCCCCAGCCCCTCTCACAGCTCTGCCCCTGACAGCAGCTATTTCTCTTCCCACATCCCACCCCATCCTTCCCTGCTGCTGAGGTGTTCGCTCACCCTTTCCAGCCCTATTTCCCAAGGAAATGGGACTGAATGCAGTTACTGCTCTCTTTGCTGCCCGCCCATCTGTTGGGTCCCCGTCTCCCTGGGGACTCCGGGAGCTGTGGGCTGACTGTAACTGCATACAGCAAGAGGCTCCAAGGTACACCATGACTGCGTTGTGTAGAAGCAGTTTCTGGAGAAAGAAGGCAGATGGAAGCTGATCTCCACACCACGGGCAGGAACCTGTGCCAGCTGTGCTATGGGAAGCAAAGGAGACCGAATGTGGGAGAGCACTGTAGCGGAGCACATCACTTACAAATGGAAACACCTGGTTTGGGGCAGCAGTGGGGGAGGGGGCAGTTCAAAAAGATGCTTATAGAACAACCAAGGAACGAACTGACCCCGTGGAGCCCCCACACCTCTGTGTAACTCCGCAGGAAGCTTTGCTGGGCGAAACCCTCAGGAGCAGAGAGGTTGGACTCTCCACCCTCCACCCATCCGCACCACCACCGTTTAATCTCCATGTGGTATTTAGCATCCAGCACGACAGGCTCCTCGCGAAGCACACGCCAGCCTGGTGAAGCATTACTTCATCTATCACTGTCCTGCGGGCTGTCTCACCTCCCAGTCATCTTCCCCAAACCTCCAGGAGCACTTTGTGCAAAGCCACCAATTGGGCTCCAAGCCAGCACGGTTACAGCTCCTGAAGAATGAGCCGGACTCGCTGTCCCCTAAACAGGGCCCCGTCTGCTGCCAGCAGAGCTGATGTATTTATTTTCATTAAATTTAATCCAGGGATCTTCTCCTCCTCCCATCTCCCCCCACTCGGGTTGCTGAAGCAGCAGTGCTCGGGAAAGGAGCCACCTTCCAGTTGATTTCTTGTTTAGAGAAGCCAGGTCCGTGTTCCTGTCCTGTTTAATTAACGTAGAGGGAGAACTGGGTTGTGCTGGAAGTCACAGCTCTGCCTCACCACGCAGCACAGAAAGCAGCCGTGGGTTTCCTGCAAGGATAGGGGCAGAGGCTCCTCCTGCTGGGACCCACAGCTGTGGGGCCCTCAGCTTCCTCCCACCAAACCCCATGTGCAGCACATCATCCCCAGCGCCATGGAGATGGTCCAAACCCTGCCATGAGATTTGCTGTCGGCTCCAGCTCCTCCCAGCCCAGGAGACGGACAGGAGCAGCTCTCCCTACCTGTCTCCCAGCCTCTCCCAGGTGGCAGAGGCTGAGGCACGGATGAAATATGTCTCCATTCCTGCTCCCTTGCACCTGCTTTTAAAACAATAGCTAAATAACCTCCCTGCTGCCGGCTGCATAAATCACTCGTATGGGTTTCAGTGACACGGGCAAACGCCGGAGGTTTGAGGCAGTTTTTCTGGCCAGGGGAAAAAAATAATTAAAATAAAAGCTGGAGAAACTCTGTGATCAACTCCAGAATTCCAATGAGGCTGCCAGGCTGGGATGTGGTTGAGCGAACGTGAGCTCTGGGTTTCCATGCAGGTGGGTCACGGCACAGGGACACAGTAGGAGCACCCCAGGTTTGCTGCCAGCATTTAGGAACCAGAATGCAGGGGACACTGTGTTGCTCTCTGCCCTACCGTGGGGAAGGCCCTGAGCAGACCCCCAGATGGGATCTGCAGCACTTCCAGCCTGCAGAGATCCTCAGCACAAGGAGAGCTGCAGCGTAGCGTGAGAAGGAGGGAGAGTCTTTGGGCTAGACAGCATAAAACTCTTGTGTAATCAATGATCAATTATTTACATAGCGTAAGTTACAGGGAAAGCATCCTTTAAGTCTAAGTTTCCCATTGAGAAGAATTGCTCCCTGTTTAGAAATACACTAATTATTCTCTTAAACAAGGATGAGCTATAAGTAATTTAAGGGTTTTATCACTCACAATTTGCAATAATGTAATTGAGCGAGCGGCAACAAATAAATCCCACAATGAAAGAAAGGTGGCAGATTCAACTCAGAGCACGAGGCAGGATGCAGGACTGCACTGCCTGCAGCTGTCATAGATGGGGGTGCAGGAGAAGGAGTGACCAGGGGGGTCTTATGGCCCATGGAGTGCTACTGCAGCTCTGCTGCACAGCCGAGATGCCACCATCCCCTCCTGCCCATTGCCGGTGTCTCCTTGCTTGGTCTGCTGCTTTCCAACCCTGACATAACAGAAATCCCAATAGCTTGTCGCAAAGGACTCCAGATGGGTTAAACGTCCACTTTTTCTCACTCTTTTTTCTTTATTTTTCCTTTTTCCAGCACGGCCCCCAGCACTTCCCTGCCTGCGTGTCTGTGTCCTGCAGCCGGCCGGGGCTCTGCTATCTCCCAGCAGCAGAGTGGGAACAGAATGCTTAGCACTGCCTGGGTAAGGAACAAAGCACCCTTTGCCTCCCCACCTGCCAATTCCCCACACCGATGATTATTATATTCCTCCTAAAGCTGTGTTTAGGATGATGGCTAGATTTCAGCTGCTGAATGATCCAAATGCTCTGGAAGTCGATGTGAAGAGGGCCCTCTGTTCAGCTGAGCTCCGGGTCAGGCAGTGAATCTCACAAGAACAAAAGCCTAATCCTGATTTTCTCACCCTGCTTTGCAAACCCATTTCAGAGCAGTTTCTCCATTGACTTTCAGAGCCTTTGAATCCAGCTTTCCTACACCAGAGACCCAGGCTGGGCCACGCGTTTAACAAGAGCGCAATGAAATGCAGCTCTCTCTCCCACAGTTGTTAATTCTCACTCAATGCATTCTTAATATTCAATTACTATTTATGTTACATGCAGGAAAGGATTATCCCATTAAACCTAAATTAAGTGCTTCGTTCATTAATTAATACGTTTTATTTCAAGTGTTGCCAACGTTTATCCCTGGAAACGTAATATTTAAAACCAAAACGCACAGAAGAAGGAAAGGGATCTTGTTTGCTTGTTGCTCTTATATTTGCTCAGAGATATTAATGCGTTCTGGAGCCCCTAAAGTATTCACCAGCTGCTCGTCAGGAGAGGGACTGCCTCAAAGGGGAGCAGAGCAAAAAGAGCCTGGAGGTGATAGGATGGAGGTGATGGGACAGAGGAGATGGGATGGAAGTGATGGGATGAAGGCAATGGGATGGAGGACGGAGGTGATGGGACAGAGATGATGGGACTGATGTGGTAGAACAGAAGTGATGAAATGGAGATGGTGGGATGAAGGTGTTGGGATGGAGATGATGGGATGGAGGTGATGGGATGCAGGTGATGGGATGGATGAGTTGGGGTAGAGGTGGTGGGATGGAGGTGATGAGACAGTGATGTTGGGATGCAGATGGTGGGATGGAGGTGATAGGGTGAAAATGATGGGACAGAGGTGATAGAATGAAGGCGTTGGAATGCACATGATGGGATGGAGATGTTGAGATGGTGGTGATGGGACAGAAGTAATGGAACTGACGTGATAGGATGGAGGTGATGAGACAGAGCCTTTCACCCCCACATTTCTCCCATGAACCTCAGAATTAGCCCAACTGGGATGTCTCTGCCCTTTCCCAGCCCTATGTCCATTGGACAGAACAGCCCCGGGCTGTTGCTGTGCGGTGTTGGCAGGAGATCATCAGGGTCCTGGCAGCTGGCGGGGTCAGAGCCCAGCATAGCGCTGCTCGGGGCTGATGCCATCTCTGCTCGGATCATCCGCAGCACTGTGATTGCTGCACAGGGACCAACTCCGGATATTAAAGCTCCTCAGAGAGCCACATCCCAACCCAGCACCGCTCAACATCCCCAAAATTACCCCAGGGACAAATTGGCCCACCAGACCTACAGCGCTGACAGCAACAGCTCAGAAACAGCGTGAAATCTAAATTAAGTTGAGAGTCTCTTTTCTAAACAAATTCCTTCTTGAAGAACCAAACCCAGACTTCATTATAACAACTCAATTATACACGAGGCTGAGCTCCAGTGCGCTCACAGAGACAAGAAGTTTGCCGTGAGTGTTTCACGCTTCGCTCAAATTATGACTTCCTTCAATGCAAATGGGAGGTTCGGCGAGCAATGCACATTTCCCCAATGCTGCTCAGAAAACAAATTACATCGATGTCTATTAGGAAGCAGAAGCAGGGCTTCTGTAGGAACAGTGGTTTCTCCAGGGTGAATTTCTGTGAGGTCTCTCCAGGGTTGCGTTGTGGGGTGAGAAAGCAAAGAGTGACCCCAAAGAGCCTCCAGGACAGCAGAGCCATCCCTGCTGCTCTGCACAGAACTCAGCCCACTGCACCGTGGGTTTGATGGATGCTATTGAAGCACCAGCAGCAGGAGCAGATCTCAGCACATGGGCAGTTCTTGGGGGGCTGACCCCCTCTGGGGGGGACCAGGGGGCAAAGCCCTCTCCTGTGGCCCCATCTCTCTCCCAATCAATAAACAATGAGCAAATATGCAGCATGAGAGCAGTAAATAAACTTCTGTAGCCCCCCGGTGTCCCTCTGCCAAATAAACTCAGTAGGGATACATTTTTTCTTGAGCCATCTTTCACACCAAATAAAGTCTTGAGGAATAAAGTGACACTTCTGGCAGGTGCTGAAGCCGTGCTCACAGAGGCACTCAGTGTGTCCTTCTCCTGTCGCTCATCGTCCCCAAAGCTGCAGAACACCCATTTGCAAGGACAGACCCCACATCAACACTGGTGAGAGGCAGAAGCTCAGAGCAGCATCATAGTCTCAGCCTTTGCTCTGAATACAGTGCACAGCAGCTTAGGAAACACAAATGTGTGACTTCCATCCCTGCTTGGAGGCACTGGGGAACGCTGCTGCTCACCCTCCTGAGTTCCCACCCAACGTTATCTCGCTTTCTATCACAGCAGCAGCTTCCAATGGGCTCAGAGTGAGGTCGTGAGATTTTGTGTTCTTCATACAATTCCATCAAACTGCCTCAGGAAGAAGAAAATAAACCCTGCAATAAGTCTTCCTGCTGATTATTTGCTGGGATGGATGGATGGATGGATGGATGGATGGATGGATGGATGGATGGATGGATGGATGGATGGATAAAAAAATAAAAGAAGAAGAATTTACAGGTAATTTCCTTGTCAAAAGTTCCTGTCTATAAATACAATCAAGATAAGAATGACATAGCAAATAGCTCTTTTTCTCTCCTGAATGAATTATTCAGTTCACCACTGATCCTCTCTAACTGCTTTATATTGCCTTCTGCTTTCTGTATTTATTTTACTTTATTTAGTGCTGTAGAGAAGCGCCGCCAATAATTGAAATGAATTCAGGCAATTGCAGGATCCCACAAATCCCTCCTGGGGCCCCAGCTCAGCCCGAGCCTCCCCTGCTCCTTCCTCACTCTTCTCTCCAAGCCATCACAAACCGTCTGTGTGTCCCAGCACAACATGTGGATCTGGGCTCTCTTCTTATGCAGAAGCAGTCCCAACAGCAGGAGAACTGGTGTTGGAATCACCCAGTCCTGGACAAGCCCTGCTTTGGGTTGCAGCTGTGTTTTAGGAGAGGTTTATGGGAGCCACAGGGATGGGAATCATAGAATCGTGGAATGGTTTAGGTTGGAAGGGACCTCTACAACCACTGAGTCTCAAACCCCCGCTGGATGCCCCTCACAAGATCAGACCAGGGATGCCCTTTGGCACCTCCAGGGATGGGGAACCCACAGCTCTGGGCAGCAGTGCCAGCACCTCAACCCCTCTGAGTAAAGAATTTTTTTTTCCTAGCACCTGAAGACATCCATGATTGCCCCAACCCAGGTGGAACACCTTGGCCTTGCAGAACCTCATTTGGCTCTTTTGGGCCCACTTCTCAAACCTGTCCAGGTCCCTCTGGATGGCGTCCCTTCTTTCTGTTGTATCAACTGCACCCCTCAGCTTGATGTCATCAGTAAAGTTGCTGTGGGTGGACTTGGTTCCACTGTCTATGTCACTGCAGAGCACGAGTCCCAGGATAGACCTCTGGGGGACACCACTCCTCACCAACCTCCACCCACACATAGAGCCATTGATAACGACTCTGATTATGACCACCCAACCAAGTCCTCCTCCAACCAACAGTCCAGCCTTCAAATCCATCTCTCCAACTTAGCGTGAGGTGTCAGACCATGTCAAAGGCCTTGCACAAGGGAGCAGCCATGTGTTCTCCTTCCCAGCACGGAGGGATGGAGAGAAGCCCAAGGAATGGTTATCGACCCACTGAACTGCAAATGTGTGGTTGAGGAGATTGAGAACAGCCAAGCCCAGGAAAATTCCCCTTGGTCATGTTCCTTAATTGTTCGTCCTTGGAGAGACAGCAACCTCTGCTCTATACGCCTGTGCTGGATTTTTTGTTTTCTTTTTAAAAGTAAGACAGAAATCCTCGTAACACATCAATAAAGAGCCACGCTGTAGACAGCATCTGAAAGCAAGAAAATAATATTACTACAGAAAAGGAAAAAAAAAAAAAAAAAAGCAACACAACAGCACCAAAAGCTAATAAAAGCATTACTCGAGAAACAGAACTGTTTCGAAGCAGCCAAAGAATATCCACAATGATGATTCAATTACACAGAAGATTAGTGTTGGTCTGTCTGCGGAGCCAAGAGTTTCTCACGGAGGTTTTGAGCCGACGAATGGGTGATGACTTCATAAAACCTGAGCGTAATGGGGTGGAGGGACAAGAAAAACAAACAACAAAAAAACAAGAAGAAAAATGCCCCCAAAACAGCAGAAACCAGACCAATAAAATCTCATTCCAATCATGGAACAAATCGTGTAGATTTTTTTTTTTTTTTTTCCCTGGGAGCAGATTTCAGCTAGGGCAACATTTCTTTAAGGTATTGATTAGCAATTAGAGAGGTGTTTTAGCTGCTTCTCTGCTGTGTCCCTGTCATTCCCTCCAGAATTTCAATTCCACGAGTACTATTTCCATCCTGCAGCGGAGCCAGGCGAGAATCACTGCCCAACCCCACAGCTCCAGGCACTCCCTGCTGCTAAAGGATTTGGGGTGGAGTGGGGTCCAGCTTCAGAAAAAATAGAAAACCCTGAAAAGGATGAAAAATAATCTTGATTTGAGCCAGGAGGTGGTGGATGGCTTGGAATACATTGGGCACGGGGCTGGGGTGTAGGAGTCTGCTTAACTCACAGAGTTTTATCAGCCAGAGCTTTGGTTTGCCCCATAGGCGCTATATCAGCAGCCATCCCACTCAGCATGAAGGGCAGCAACCAGGAGAGGAGGCTCTGTGGAACAGATTACCCAGAGAAGCTATGGGTGTCCCATCCCTGGAGGTGCCCAAGGCCAAGCTGGGAGGGGGGGCACCCATTTTACAGCAGAGGCAGGGCTTTAAGGTCCCTTCCAACCCAACCATCCCATGGTTCTATGATCTTTAAGGTCCCTTCCAACCCAACCATCCCATGGTTCTGTGATCTTTAAGGTCCCTTCCAACCCAACCACTCCATGGAAATATGATCTTTAAGGACCCTTCCAACCCAAACATTCTATGATTCTATGATTCTACAAAGATACCAATGAAGACTTGCACTGAAAACCATCAAACTCAAAACACATTGCCTTCAATAATCAACAGAGGGAAGCCACCATCACCTCCCACAAAGGAGTGGCCAGTCTTTTCCTCTAGTGGTAATTTTCCTGCCTTTTTATTTGGTTCCACTTAAAATGGGGATTCTTAAGAGCAAGAAAAATAACAAACGGATTTCTCTTCAGATAATTCATAAGGGCTCCGAGTGCATTGTAAATGCATGCCTTTATCCAACAGGCAATTTGATGTATTTCATAGACTGCTTTTGTATCAGTTTGCTGCACAATATCCTCTATGGAAATTGTGGCTGGCTTAATGCTCTCTTTAGCAAACAGCGTAATTGCCCCCTGCAATTTGTTGCCTGGAAAGGTTACTGGAAAAAAAAAAAGAAAAAAAAAAGGAGGGGAGAGAAGATCAACTTTGGTGGCTGGAGAATGAAGGAGGAGAGAGAGAATTCCAGCAGCATTTGAGATGAGATTTATTCTGGGCCAAGGAATGCAATTACAGAGTGGCACAGCCCGATCCCACCCAACCCCACTGCTGGCATGGGGTGTTCCCCAGCATGACCCGAATCACAGTGAACACGTGCACAGGCATTGAGCTGCAAGGATGAGATGCACAGAGCATCGATCCCACAGCAGCGAAAGGGCAGGTGGCAAAACTGAGGGAGGAGACGGCAGTGGGATGGAAAGAGGAAACCCCAACAGAAAGGGATGGGAGCAGAGGGGTGGCTGCAGCAGGAGAGGGAGAGGGAGGATGCAGAGGGGAGCGCGGGAGGCGCGGAGACGGCAGGCAGTGTTTATTAATTTTCTGCTTGGCTGCCTTTGGTGCCATAGCTCCGAGATCATGGAGCCGCTCCACACTCTATTAAATAATTCAATCTGCGAAGAATCCAAGTGTGTAAGCGAACACTCTTATGCGTCTTAAAATTTAATTGCAGAGCTAAACAAGATTAAGTGCAAGGAAGACATAAAAGATATGAAAATAGATGCCGGGGCTTTTGTTTCTCTCGCTGCCCGAGCCCTGCACAGGAACCTTTCCCCATTTTTCACACTGCTCCGCTAAAGAGCCTGAGCCTCTTTCATCTGCTACCCCCTCCCTTTGTTCTATTTACAGCTGTGTTTGCAAGCAGCGGGCTCGCAAATCACTTAATATCCATTAGAGCAGCTCCATTCACCCTGCTCTAGGCTCCTGCTCCAGCAGCCTTTCTGCTACAAATCCTCACGCTCAAGGCTTTCAGCAACCAGCTCCGAACTGGAGCCCCCAGATTGGAGCCCACCACCACCACCTCTCTCTCACCAGGTGACCATTGCTCAGATGTGAGCGCTGCAGATTTGCTTTGAACACCCACAGTGCACAAAGCACCTGGTCCTGCCCCAAAGCTGCACGTCTGCACGTAGGACCCAACCAGCACCTCCCAGGGCAATGCTCAGCTCCCAGCTGCCCGGCTTGCAAGGGCAGTGTTGGGGTGCAGAGAGGGAACATGGGGCTGAGTTCTCGCAGGGTCTGTTCCCAGCACTGCTGCTTCTTTTGCTCACAGCTGCAACGGTGTTTGGAGCTGAGCATCGCCGGGGATGGTGGAGAGGGAAGCGAGGAGGAGGGATTATGGGGGAGGAACGGGGGAATGGAGAGCTGCCTGCGTGCTCATGGTTTAATAGGAAGAGCCCTGTTCCTGCTCACTGAGCATGCTGCCCATTAGCTCCTGATGTGGGCCAGCACCTTTGAGCACTTCTACAGGGAGGAGAATAAAAGCCAAGCGGGGCCAGAGGAGCAAGCAAAGCCTCAGCGCATGGGAGGAAAATGTCACGCCATTTTACAGACGTGGAAACTGGGATCCATTGAGGCCAATAAGTCACACACACAGGGGTTGGTGGAGGAAGGAGAATGCCTGCTGGTTCCCAAAGTACAGGACCCAAAGAGATCCCATCCCCTCACCTGCAACAGAGAGCAGTGCAGACACAGCTTTGGGGCGATAAGTGTTTCATGAGCATCTCAGCTTTTAACTAGAGTTGCCATCAACTCCACGCAGGGAGGGAAAGGAGCATCTAAAACACTTTCCGTGTTGAAGTCACGAGGAGCAGATGCAGGGGGGTACTGCCATGCTGTGCTCTGACGCATGCCTTGACCCATCTCCAGCAGCTCACCTGCCATCACCCACAGCCAGGACCATCCCTGCCCCACATAGCTCAGCACCAGCATCCATTGGGGGTCAGCCCTCCAGCACGGCTGGTGCTGCAGGAGATGCTGAGCTGTTGGTAATGTCACCCGGACCGTGGGAACGGCTGCGTGCCATTCGTTCCCTCCTGCAAAATGTCACAGCGAAAAGGAAATGTGGCACCGAGTCGGAGCGTTTTCATATCTTTGCCGAGAGATCAATCAAAATGCTGTTTCTTCACAGGGAAAGCAATCTCAGACACCTCCCGCAAGCCTGCCTTCACCCAAACAGGGCGTCGCGGAGATCTCATCTCTGTTATTACATGAGCTCACAGGTGTATTAATATAATTACTTGCAAAGGGCAACAAGTGAGACCTGAGGCTACTTTGTCTTCATCTGCTTTGCTGCCGGGCTCATAGCTGTTGATGGCTGCTGTTACACCGGCTGTTGGGAATGCAAACTGCCACTAAGCCACGTTTTCACTGTCTGAAATCTCACGCAAAGCCTCTCCCGCCCCAAAAGAAGGGGGACAGCTTGCTGGGTGAGGGGACAAGCAGCAGAACGATCTGCGAGAGCACTGTGCTGCTGCACAAACCCCGTGCCCCAGCACTGGGACGGACAGCACACAGCACTGCTCAGATCCAGGCAACTCCCCCCCAGTACATGGAGGGGTCACTCATTTCCCAAGCCCCATCCAATGCGCCTCGCACACCTCCCCACGCGTGCCCCCCCGGTGACAGATTGCTGTTATAACATTTATGGTGATTGATGGATGGCATAGCAACAAGTGAATTAACCAGGCGCGCGCGCTGACATGAGTGGCGGTAAATGTCATAAAAGATCAACCATTATATTCCAAGCATGGCTTTCCAACCGCTGAGCGAAACCAATTGAGGTGATTTAGTGGAAATGAAGACTGCAGAGAGCACGCAGAGGAGAAGAGGAAGTTTGGAGCAGTGCTGAACTCTGCACAGAGCCTCGCACAGCACTGCAGCGTCGCTACCCATCAGATTATCTCCACTGGGGACAGTTCTGGGGTCAGCCCATGTGCCGCAGCCCAGCGCATCCCAATGGACCAACCCACCAAGAGCTGGGCTGAACCCAACCCTTCCAACAGGACAAATCCAACCAACCTGTATTCCAAAGACATCTGCCCCCCCCAAAAATAACATCGTTTTGCTGCAGTGGCACTTTAAATCTCGAGCAATTGTAAAACCAATTTGCACTTAGGAACGTTCAATTTGTTTGCAGGTGTTTTCCCCTTAAGTTGCGCTGGGTAATGCAGGCGGGTGCTGCAAAGCTCGCTGCAAAGTGGGTCCAGCACTGCGCTGATCTGAGTGTGAATTGGAAGGCACGACAGCGGGATGCTGAGCTTCTCCATCAGGGAAATTAATTTGAAGGAGCTGGGTGAGATGTGGCCAGGGCAGAGCTGGGTCACCTGTGTGCACACGCTGCTTTCCTAATGGAAAAAGGGACCACGGTCCTTTGGAGGCAGCAAGGAGGAGACCCACGATGGCAAAGTCAGGGCTGGTTGTCATCATCTGAGGGACAGCAGAGGACAAAGGCCGATGACAGAGAGGGCCAAAGGAGCGGGCAGCAGGGCTGCCCAGAAGCCGTGTGTGCAGGGTTAACAAGCAATCAGTGGATGCTTTAATTAACTAAATGAAATTGACTTAATTAAATGCGGTTACTAAGAGGTCCCACGTGTCACATGTCACTGGTTAGAGCTGAGGGTGCCAACAAGTGCAACAACCTCAGCTCTTCACGAAAGGAGTTCAAGCCAATGAGTCTGCAAGAAAATCCCCAATTTCAGCTTTGGTCTGAGGCATTCCGCTGTTCTTTCCTAACCCACCCAAACTCAATCACCCAAATTGCTGTGATTTCCCCCACATTTCTCAAGGGCACTCATACAGCACACAGCAAGGGCAGATTTGCCCAAAGCAGAGCATCTCCATCTCACGCAACATCAGTGAGAAGCCACAGAAGGGCCCCAAATCCCATTCCCACACCGACAGCGGTGCAGCGCCGTCAGAGCCTCCACGTGTGCTGTCAGAGGGAGCTCAGCCCGCAGACATCTGCGTCACAGCGGCTTTCTCTTCCCTAAACCTATTTGCTGCCAGCACGGAGTGACGTGGCTGGAGCTGAGAGTGGGATTACTGGTAAAGCTGGGAAGTGCTCTGCTGCATAATGAGGGTCACAGAGCATCCATGATGAAGCTGCACTGCTGGCACGGGGTGAGGATGCAGAGTCTCCCCATGAGATTTCCTCTTTGCAGCAGGGCAGAACAAGACCCAGCAGGAGGAGGAGCGACCAAACCCAAACCCAACTCATCCATCACCTTAACCGGCCACGCTGACGCCCGGAGCTGCTCTCCCTCACCTTGCAGCCAGCTGCCACGCAGTGCTCAGCTATTGATCCTCCGGATGCCCGTGTGATTGGAGTCTGAAATCTAATGCCTACGAAGTCCAGCCAAACCCAAACCTCTCAAATCATGTTGACACGTTTAGGAGGTGCTGGGCGCTTCATCCTCGCCGGTCCGATATGTAATTATGTAAGTGTCACCATGATGTAGGTGTTTGGCAGGGCAATAAAGCCCCCGGAGCCCTGACAGCCGCCGCTGCCGTTCCACGCTGCCCGCGAGAGCGCTTGCTGCCAATTTCTTTCTGTAGTTAGACTGGAGGAAATAGAGCTCAATAAAGCTGTGTGTGGATCACGGAGGAAAGTTTGTCTTGAAAAATGGGTGGAGGAGATGTCGGAGCACTGCTGTCACCCCAGGCCTGCACGGGTTTAAGTGTTATTCGCTTTCTGTGCTGCTTGCCAGGCAACACGGTTGGCTGGAGATGCAGGATCCAACCCCACGCCTTCCATTTCTCCACCCCACAGCTTCAGTACACTTCACGTGGCAGCTGCCAGGTCCCACCTCAGCTCCCATTGCCTTCCTCTGCACATAGGGCTGGGGGGTCTGGGAGCATGGCACAACTCCCAGCAGCTCCAGGGCTCCTCAGTGCCATCAGGTTGCAGTTGATGCCCCTCATTGCCAGCCACAGCCCATCGGTGGCTGCCGGTTGTCAGACCCACATCAGCCCTTCGGCCAGCAGGGCTGCAGCAGCCATGGCAAATTCTGGATGCCATCCAGAGAGACACAGACAGGCAGCGCAGTGAGGAGAACCTCGTGAGGTTCAACAAAGCCAAGTGCAAGGGTCATGGTAACCCGCAGTGTCAGTACAAGCTGGGGGTGTAAGGATGGAGCACAGCCCTGCCAAAAAGGGTCTGGGGGTACTGATGGGTGGCAGCTGGGGATGAGCCAGCACTGTGCCCTCACAGCACAGAAAGCCAACTGTATCCTGGGTGCACCCCTCCCGGATTCCCTAATTCCTCCAAAGCACTCAAAGCTTTACTGCTGCCTGGGACACCCCCTGCCAGCTGCAGCCATGAGCGGGGTGCTGGGAGGCAGTGGGGCTGCACTCCTGGCTGATGTTCCCCCAAAGAGCACAAACAATTCCCAGCAGTTCAGTTCCTCCCATCAGGGCTCAGGAAGCATGACTGCTCCTCACTAATACGTCTTTTGCTTGATGAGCTGTCGATGGCAGGAGGATTTAATCTCCCATACCCTTTCTCTCTCCCAAATCCACTAAGGTGAAGGCACTTCATTACAGAACCACTCAGCTGTCTGTTCCCATCGATCACGCTTTGGCATGGGTGACCTCGGATCGATAGGCTGCCGATTATTTAGTGCATGTTCACCCATGTCAAATGCCAGCAGGGCAGGCATGGTGCTGCCTGAGTGAGGAACCTGGCACTGCTCCATCCCAAACAGCTCACGGGCAGTAGCGGAGCCCCACGGCCGCTCTATATCAATTCAGGATGCCGAGCAGAGGGAGGAAGGCAGTTCCCCCCACTTTGCTCTCAAGCCAAACCCCTGTGCTGTAACTACCTGATGATTCATCCGCCTCCAAGAGATGTCCCTTCCAACCAGCCGCAGTCTGACTTTTTAATCAAATCCTTTGCTTCCTTCTCCCCGTAGAGCCAAAGCCGTTTTTCTATTACATACTGATTGATCAAGCCTTCGCAAGCAGGCTGTCAGCATCTTCCTGATCCCTCATTTCCAGTCCCCACACACAGCAGGTTGCAGGGCTGAGCCCGCTCGCTCCAGCAGCAGCAAACAGATACATAAATGCACGCAATTAGGGGGAGGAGGCGGGGAGGAGACGTGGATCCTGCTTTGGATTTTATGCCCCCAGCCCATAAGTTTATGTTATAGAGTAGGCAGTGTTAGCACTAAAACACGTGAGCAGGGGAGAAGGACACGGGGGTGAGCCCAAAATGCTGCCTGGTGCCAGGGTAGAGATGCTCACACCATCCTTGCGCTGTGCAAAAATAGAAGGAAAATAGGAGAGTCTCCAGAGCTCCGGCATGCCTCGTGCTAATGAGTTGTTTTCCACAGCAAGAAATAGTCAGAACAAGCCCAAACTCTGCTAAACAAGGGCTGTGGCCGCAACAGGCCAAAGATCAGCTTCCCCCAAGGAGAACGTTGACGAGGAAGTAAAAATACAAAATGCAGCACTTCGTTCCCTTCCACCGTATCGCCTGGCAAATTAAATAGCAGTGATGTGAGTGCTGGGAAGGAAGTGATCCCCCTCTGGAGCTGGGCTGTCCCACAGCCCCACGGCTCACGCAGGCTCGCAGCTGTTTGCTGGGATGGGGAGCCCAAGGGAAGCGGTGCTGCATTGCAGCCCTGTGCTGCTATGGATGCAGGGAAGTGGGAGAGGGCTTTACTCCTGCACAGCACAGGGCAGGTGCAAAGGTGGCAGCAGCCCCAGCACCGGAGCTGTGTGCACCACAGCTGCATGGCTTCGTAGATAATTAACACCAAAAGGGTGCTGCGCTCCTCCCTCCTGCCCATCTCCTGACAGCGGAGAGCAAGAGTGCTGCAACAGAGAGGGAAGAGGAGGAAACGCATGCCTTTTTTCCTCTTCCCTCCCACCTTCCCTTTCTTTCCAGTCTCCCTCCAGGAGCACAGGCAGCCACAGGACTCCCTGCCCCAGCCTGGCACCGTTGTGCAGCCAACAGCAGGGCCAGGATGCACATTTGGGAACAGGACACGACGCCCACACTCTGCAGGACGGATGCAGGACCTGCCTGCCCAAGTGATGCAGAACCCCCAGGAGAGTCCAACCCGGTCCTGTTCTCTCTCCTCACACGAGCCAGGGGTGGGGGGCACACACTCTCAGAGCCCACCCGCTCCCTGCTGCGGGCTGAGCTGTATCACCTGCTGCCCGCTGGCAAAGAGCCACCTTATCTGTGCAGGGAGGGAGAGCAGGGCCGCCCTGCCTATCAGCGATCAGCGGATTACCAGCAGCTTATCAGTTTATTAGGGGACAAAAGACACTTAGCAGAAGGGTTCTGAGACAGTGCGAGAGGCTGATAAGGAACAGCCCGGCTTCTTAGACACGCCACGTCTGGCACATCACAGGCTGAGGGGCCGCATTACAAAATAAGTAAGTGCTCCGAGCCCTTTGGGCAAGCGATAGCGCTCCTGGGAGCCCGACGGCGCTGCCTTGATGTGGGATCTCTCCTTGATGTAGAATCCCTCGCAGAGCCATTGCACCCACACCCCGCTGTGCACCACGGCTCTCCCAGCCTGCAGCTCTCTGCCTCTGCCCAGCATCCATCCCTGCCCGGCTCCCATCGCATCATCCCAATGCTCAGCCCCATTGCTGCCCCTTCGGCCCTATCCTGGCCCTCCCACTCTTGGGCCAGGAGAACTGGGGCTCCGCATATGGGTTGGCGATGGAAGAGGGAAGCAGAAAGCACCAAGGCAGTGCACGTGAGTGCATCAGTGGAAAACACCTACGAGGCTTTAATTTCCTCCCAAAGTGTCACAAAGCTCCATCGCTTCTTTTCCTTCCCTTCTTTATTTATTTTTTTTCTTTTATTTCATTCCTTTTAATTAGGAACATAATGGAACTCAATCCACTTGCAATCTCTTCTGGAAAGAAACAGCCCTCCCTGGACTCCAAATGGCCTGCCTAATAGGGTTAGAGTCTGTAATAAGCCCAAGACAAAATTTTCTACTTCCTCATATTAATTATCTCCACTGATCAACGCTGCTACACAGCAGCACCGGAGCACACAGGGGATGCACGGGGACAGATGAGGGCTGGCTGTGGGGGGAGCACACTCTGGGCACCCTCTTTGCATCCAGGGCTGCAGGAACACCTCCAGTTCCCCCAGCAGCACAGGACGGATGGAGGACGGGGCAGTCTGGCCTTGGGCTCCTTGAACTCCCATCAGACAAAGCACAGTGCTGTTGGCATGGGAAATGGGGAGGGAGGGCCTTAGGGGGGCTAGGAGCAGAGGCAATGTCTTACCATATAATAATAGGAAGAGGGGAACATGGATAAATAGGCTGACAGCTAAAGCCATTTAGAGAGACAGACAGACACAGCAGGTGAATAATGATAATGACCTTCTAACGAGCTTACATCTGCACAGCACCTTGCCTTCCACTGAATCCCAAAATGCTTTACAGAAACAAAAAAATCCCAACCAATCCTCCAACCCTTTGCTGTTTTATTGCCTAAACTAAAGGTGTGGTGGGGGATACTGCAGCTGAGCTGTGCTCGGGATGGAAGGGAACACTCTGGGAGATGGAGGTGAGCACCAGGTGCCAGGCTGCTGCTTCTCTGATGGGTGCCCCCAAACGCATCGCTGGTAGGGCAGAAAGGCCATGGTCCAGGAATGGGTCACTACTTCAGGAAAGAAGCATTATTTTCCCACCACAGCTGCCTACTTCGACATTCCTCTTCCCTATGGCTTTCCTCACTCTCTCTGACACCACAGCCAGCATGAAATGCAGACCCCCCCAGGACACCTCCCACACTGTGCACCAGGACTCAGAGCAGTTCCCAACCAGCTGCCCAGACCCCAGACCCCATCATGTGCTCAAGGGCCATTCACAGCCCTGCCTGGGAAATAGGACTTCAAGAAAAGCCACTCCAGCACTGCTCTGAATCCACCCAGTTGCCTCCAGGTTCTGGGAACCATCGGTTAGGATTTCTTGGGCTGTTTCTTTTGCTTCATGTCCAGCTCCAATCCAGTCCTTGTTTTTCACCCAGACTCAGAGCAGAAGCTTTCAATATACCTATTTTAGGACTACCTCCAGGTCCCATCCTACTGGCTAATCACCACTGTAAACCTGAGCTGTTATTACCTCTCGGTAGGCTGGGAATGCATGTGCTCCCCCAAGCTGTGTTCTCAAAGCAATTGTCTCCATAGACCTTTGGGGTAAAAGGTGAGCATTCAGGACTATTTCTTCCAGCCCAGCTCTGCTCTAATTTCCAACTCTATTTGTTCTATTGAGTGGTTATCAAGTTAAAAATGCAAGGACTATAGATTTCTTTCCAGCTTAAATATCTGAAAACAAGTGTGCTAATGAGCAATCTGACCACCATAAAAATGATTACTGACAGCACTTCAAGGACCCAACTTTACTGCCTTTAGAACTCCTAACAGCAGCAGAATACTGCTGATTGTCCCAGAGCCATCAATCCAGCACAGCAAAGGGGAATTTCTGGATGAATGCTTATAGGAGCATAAAACAAGCAGAGAAGAAGGGGAAAAAAAAACCAGGAACCAAATCATCTCTCGCCAAAGCTGCTCCAATCCTATGGCTATGACAAGCTTAAGAGGTCGAGGACAAGATTTTCCAGTGCTCCTAAATCACTGCCACCACTGCAGTTCAGCGTGGCAGAGAGTTTTTAACATGCCAGTTGCTTTCAAAGGTCTTTGCAGTGATCACTGCCACCCCTGTGGCATTCAAAGTACCTTCTAACGAGTCCAATAGGGGATCCCATGCCAGACATGGGTCCCTGCTGACCCAGTGATGCTCCACACAGAGTCCTCAAAGCAGAGACACCAACATGCAGCAGGCCTGTAGAGCAGAATGCTTAAAGGGGGAATAAGAACCCAATAACTCTGTGTCAGTGGGAACCTCATTAAACCCCAGGAGGTCTCACTGAGCCCCATCTCCCATTGCCTGGAGAAAGAGAGCCTTCACGAGGAAGCAGACTGTGCACACGTGACGTGGATCCAGCCTGCTGATTAGCAACGCTTGGCAAGAGCACGCAAGCTGAGATTTATAAAGTCGCTCCCTGCAAGGCAGATGAACATCTTAATCTCTTAGTCCACTTTTAATAAAAACCTGACATTAAAACATGTTTGCACATTGTTTTGCATTTGCTGGTGAGCTGCGGTTTCAATCTGCGGCTGCGGCTCCCTGCGGTCTCAGGGATGAGCTGGCTCCTGGCTGCAAAAGCATCTTCCCCTCTGCTGCAATGTGAGTGCCAAAGGGCTGCAAGGGAAAATGAAGCCAGAGGCAAGGGGCTGACAGGAACAAGAGCCCCACGCCTGGGGATTTGCTGTGCAGTTTCACACCAGTCGCATGCTGCAGCTGAACCTGCAAAAGAGGCAGTGATGGATATGCAGATGGGGGAATGCCACCTCCACCTCCTGCAGCCTTTGTGCTCATCCCAACCCAACAGGACTGGTTGAAAGCTGCCATCTCCAACAAGCAGAGACAAAACCCTCATCTGTGCTCTCTGTTGCCCAGACCCTACCAGGCTGACGTGGAAGCATGAACCCGGCTGCTGCTTCCAGGGAGGGCAGAGCAAAGAGCAGAGGAGAGCCAAGCGCATCATCCCCTTATTCCACAGCTGCCATCCCTGTGCTACACAGTCCTGCAGGGATCCTACTGCCCCAGGTCCAGCCGGAGCCTCAGCAAGAGCTTTTGCCTACTGCAAATTTCCTCTCCCAACCCCTTGAACCCACCAGGACTGTCTCAGGAAGTCCTGAGGAAAATGAGCAAATATGCAAATACAGAACTACTCGGATACTGACTTCAACTTGGAGGTATGCAACAAAACCCTGCCTTTCTCCAGTGGCTGATGACTGATGTTGCAGTGTACTCTGCCCATCTGCTAGGATATAATCCTTACTGGAGAAAAAGAAGGGTCAGAAAAGAATCCTGCACCATTCAAACACAGCATGGGGGTTTACAGGTGCCTGATATGTCCTGTGTTACTCTGCTGCTCACACGTTTTAGGGTTCGGCTTTGTTCTTGAAAAAATTCTGATGGTAAATGAAGTCAGCCTCAGGGAACAGCAGGAAGATGTGTGTCTATCTGTTGTCTCTCAGGCTGAGCAATGACCCTCAGGGCAGCACCACCAGCACCCACACCCCCAGGCAGGTCTGTGCCCCATTGCTCACCCAGCAGCAGCTTGGGTTGGGTCAGCAGCGGGGCAGGAGGGTGCTCGGGGTGACAGCAGTGACGCAGCCACACAAAATGAGGTCTGTTTCCACTCCAGAGCCAAAGGGACTCTCGCCTCGCTGACAGTGTGAACACGCCACAGCAGCACAGGCACATGCACTATTCAAAGGGTTTTTCTTCTGGGCAAGATTGAATGAAGCCAGAATTGCAGGCAGAAAATAAAGCTTAACGTCATATTGAGCGTGCAGGGAAGAGATCTCCATCCTGGCACCTGGATGGCATCAGCACAATGCCATCCTGCATTCCACCTGCAGGCAGGTGGAAGCAGAGCTGTTCTGAAACATTCTGGGGTCACCTTCTGACTGTCAGTGATCTGTTGTTCCCTTCCACCCATCACCTACCCACCCTGACCATCTGAAATGGAGCCTCTTACATATCTACCAAGAGCGCACTCCCACTGCATGGCTAGCTCCAGTTCTGAAGGACTAATTGCTGTTGAGGCTGCTGGAATTGAACTGTGAGCACTGATAAAAAGGAAGATAAATTTGGAGGGAAGAGGAGCAGTGTTCCTAATGGTTTCCTGGCCATCCTCAAGAGCACCGAACCCACAGCAGCCGCGCAGCCCGTGCAGCAGCTCACAGTTCATGCACTCCTGCAGTGATTTTTACCCTGTGTGATCAGCCAGGAGAGAACAGAAAGTTCCCAGCCCTGGAGAAACAGCCCAAGGCAATCCAGCTCGACTCAGATGAAAACTCAGAGGGCACACCAGGAAGCATTTCTGGCTTCAGATGAATTAGGAGCAAATCACAAAATGCTAAAACCACATCAGGGGATGTAAGCAACTTCAGTCCCAACTAATTTGTGTTCAAAGGCAGCCCAGCCTTGGGGATAGGTTTTGCAACAGCCACCGTGGGCATTCCTGCCTCGGCAATTCCAAATCAGATTTGCTTTAGACCCCTCCTGCATTGGCACACCCCGCTGCCCAAACCCTGCGCTCCCGCTGGGATCTGACAGCCAAGCGCTGATCCCGCTGGCTTCCATCAGCCACCTGCAAGGGGTATCCTGCCAGGAGAAGGCAAGGCACTCTGCTGCCTGCAGCAGGCAGCGGGGGCTGCTCAGCGGGGCTGTGGGGACATGGGGAGAGAAGCACCAGACCCGCTGACATGGGTCCAGGGGAGCTGACAAAGTGACAAGGGTCTGTTTTTATACTGTCACCTTCTTGTCCTCAGAAGAAAAGTATGCAGTCCCGAGGGCTTTTCAAGTGCTGGATGAATCCTTCTCTAACACCCAGCACTGTTCATACGTAGTGTGTAGGACAAAGAAAATGTAAGAGGGATGCGGTTGAAGCGTTACTCAGGAAGCCAACAAACAAGACATTGCCCTGGTACACTGATCAAGGCTAATCCCGTCTCCTCCTCACCCATCTTTACATCCCAGGGCCATAGCTTCCTAAAAGAAGGGGATGTACCAGGGGAGCACCTCACAGCCCTGTACAAACCCATCCCATTTGGGTTACAGACAGAGCACGGTGGTAGGGTCAGCCCTGTGGGCTGGCAGAGCTCTGCAGTCCAGTCCATGGGGAGGAAGGGAGGGATGGAGTCAGGAAGAGGTAAGACGTGCTGCCTTCTGTGAGTAATAAAACAGGCAGATTTTAGCAGCTGGAAAAGTCAAATGGCTTTGCAGGAGAATGAAGTTGAGGGAAGTCTGCCCACACTGGCCAGATGCAAACTGGTATCATGGAATCATAGAATTGCAAGGGTTGGAAGGGACCTCAAGAGACCATCAAGAGGAGCCATTGCCATGTTGAGCCCTGACTTCAGCCCAGGCAGACAGAACTACTGAATGCAAAAGAGTCAGAAAGAGGGGAAAAGGGGACTTATTGGTGATTGGAACCACAGGATCACTACTCTGCTCACCCCAGTGGCTTTTTGCAGTTCGGATTACCCAACCTCTGCCCAAGCCTTGGTGCTTGGGGACATGGCTTACTGAGCATGGGGGGGATGGGCTGATAGTTGGACTAGATCATCTTAGAGGTCTTTTCCAGCCTTAGCGATTCTATGTCCTACAGATACTTGTGCTGTGTGCCCTGGGGCTGTGCTCTTACCCAAACCCCAGCTACCCCTGCTGGCATCCCTGGGAAACGGCTTTGAGCAGGTCACCAAGAACAGGTGTTGTTTTACCCAAGCTGGAGTTCCTCCAACCTACGCAGAGCTCTTCCCACCAAGAAGCCTCGTGAAGAGCTGCTGGAAAATAAATAAATAAACCAAAGTTGGTGGCCCTTCTGTGCGTAAAGCTGTCGCATCGACCGAAGAGAGGGGAAAGAGAGAAATAAAGGTCGGCTGTCCCAGAGGGATTACTGTGATGCCACGCTTTCTCCCGGCAATTCAGGCATTGATTTCCAAGAGCTTTGCCCTCTGTCTCAACCCCGCACAGCTCTCCCCTCCCCGTGCTGCTGGCTGTGACAAAGTCAGGGGCTGCGGTGACAGAAAGCAGTTGGTGAGGAATCAGGCGGTCCGTCGGCGACGCACGTTGCTGCTTCTCACAAGTGCTGCTTGGAGATCACGAAATACATCCACCAAGTGAAACACTTCAGAGAGCCTTCGCAAGCAATTAATGTCTGCGGGCTCCCATCGGGGGGTGTGGGATATTAAAAGGAACGCGCTCTGTGCAAGCACAGGAACTCAGATTGGTTCCTTGGTTCAGACTGGTTTGTAGATAGCAGGAAATGAGAGTTTTGCTCCTCGCTCGTGAATCTGTTTGCTCTCAGTTTGCAGAAAAGGCCACGGACGGCTCCTGCAGAAGGGTTTACTCCATTTCAAAAGTCATCCCTTCACTTCCATCTGCTGCTTCACACCCTCCTCTATTCGCAGAGAGGTGACCTGCGGAGAGCTGCTGCCCCCACAGACAGGGGAGTCACGCCAGTGCAAACACCAAGCTGGATAATTAAAGCATATTTACATCCTAAAGCTCACACTGCGCTGAGCAAACTCATTTCAAGTCAGGGATGGGTCAGACCAACAGTGACCTGCCTCCGTCAGACCTGCAGGGAGAAGGAAGGAGGTGCAGGGAGATTTGCAGGAGGAGAAGGAAGCCCTTTTATCCTAATTACAGCACAGCCCAGTTGAGCTCGGCTACCACCTTTCCAACACCTTCCACCAAACCACTTAATCACCATAAATGAGTTTCTGTAATTACAGCAGGAAGTGATTTATCTTGGGGTCCAGAGGTTTAGAAGCATGACCTGAAGAGAAAGCCGGTGTCAGCAAAGAGGATAACTTACTTGCAGGGTGATCTCTGAGCCGCACAGCCAAGCTTGGAGTCTCTAAATCCCTCCCTGATCCATCCCAGAGCCAGTAAACATCATGTTTGTGTGTGCTGAGCATACCCCTCCAGGGATCATCTGCTGCGTGCTGTCTGGCACCAACAGGGAAGGGAAGGGAAAAGAAAAGGGAGAAGGGAGAAGAAAAGGGTGAAGGGAAGGGAAGGGAAGGGAAGGGAAGGGAAGGGAAGGGAAGGGAAGGGAAGGGAAGGGAAGGGAAGGGAAGGGAAGGGAAGGGAAGGGAAGGGAAGGGAAGGGAAGGGAAGGGAAGGGAAGGGAAGGGAAGGGAAGGGAAGGGAAGGGAAGGGAAGGGAAGGGAAGGGAAGGGAAGGGAAGGGAAGGGAAGGGAAGGGAAGGGAAGGGAAGGGAAGGGAAGGGAAGGGAAGGGAAGGGAAGGGAAGGGAAGGGAAGGGAAGGGAAGGGAAGGGAAGGGAAGGGAAGGGAAGGGAAGGGAAGGGAAGGAAGGGGGAGGGGGAAAGGGGGGGGAAGGGAAAAGGGAAAAGGGAAAAGGGAAAAGGGAAAAGGGAAAAGGGAAAAGGGAAAAGGGAAAAGGGAAAAGGGAAAAGGGAAAAGGGAAAAGGGAAAAGGGAAAAGGGAAAAGGGAAAAGGGAAGGGAATGGAATGGAAGAAGAGAAAGGGAAAGAGAAAGGAAGAAGAGAAAGGGGAAGGGGAAGGGAGAAGGGAAAAGGGAAGAGAGTAAGGAAAAGGGAAGGGAGAAGAGAAAGGGGAAAGGGGAGGGAAAGGGAAAAGGGGAGGGGAAAGGAAAGAGGAAGGGGAAGGGGAGGAGGAGGGGGAGGGGTGGTGGAAGGTCATAGCCTAAGAGCCAGACAGGCCAGGAGGGCACTTCCATCCCCAGCCACAAATACCAGGGAACAGGAAAAGCACACACAGCAGCCACAGCAGACCCCCTTTCCTTGTATTCATCACCTGTTCCTGCAAACGGTTGGAAAAGGAATTCCTCAGCTTCACACGGCTCTTGCCTTGGCAGCTGCGCTTAAGTCAATATTCATTTGCTGTGTGTGGCAACTTTAGTTAGGTACTCAAGAAAACAAACACTTGTGCACCGTTCTGTCTGGAAAAAGCAGGTTTTGACTTAGCAGCGTCTCCACTGACTTGCTGTGGAAAGGTCTGGAGCACGTGCTGCTCTCACTGAGCAACCCAGGGAATTGCATTCTATTGACTTTAGTCAGTAAGATCAACATCATGTTTGTTTCTGTGCACAGCCCCAGCAGTTTAGATTGAGCAAAAGGGTCTGCAGCCAGCAACCCCAGAGCACTCCTCGCAGTGCTTTAGACATGCAAATTGGCACTATGGCTTCATCTGAAAGCTCAGCGTTAATTTTTCTTCTCCAGAGCTACCCAAGGAAAACCAAGCACAGAATTCAGCCACAGCAGGCTGTCGGGGCATCCATTTCCTAGTGCCCGATCCAACGTCCCCCAAAATTAAAAGGAAAATCATGAGAAGCTGTGGATGTCCCATCCCTGCAGGTGCTCAAGGCCAGGTTAGATGGGACCCAGGGCAGCCTGATCCAGTGGGTGGCAACTGGCCCAAGGCAGGGGGTTGGAACTCCATGATATTTAAGGTTCCTTCCAACCTAAGCCATTCTATGATTCCCTCAGGCTCTGGGTTTGGGCTCTGGAGCCAGATTTTGCAGAGCACTCGGGACTCACAGCAAACCCCCATGAAGGAAGGATGCTGCTCTCATAACTGCTGCATAGGAGAGGATCAAAGGGCGACAAAGCCTACAGGCATCAAACCACTGCACACTTCGTCCTCCCCACACTTCCGTGCTCCTGAGCCCAAAGCAGCCTCTAGCAACAAACCCTCTCCCCAAAACGTGCAGTAGATGGAGCTGGGGAAAGGCAGAGCCAAAACAATGCAGCTGGGTGCAGGCAGCCCACAGCAAGAAGAGATCAGAGCCACAGCTTTGTCCCTGGTCCAGACCTGAAAGGCTGAGGTCAGCCCCGTGCTGAGCAGCCAGAGCGCACCAGGGAAGCTTCTAAAGTGTGTTTATCAAAGCGAGTTGGATAAACACTGCCACTGCTCAGCAGGCCTCTCATAGGCACTTACCAACCCAGGCACTCAATGCGAGAGACAGCATGCACTGGCAAAGCACTGAGCACTGCCTGGAGCTCACGATGGGAGTCACGGGCAAGAGGCAAATCCATTCCAGTCCAAAGCAATGAGCAGAGCAAATCCTGACCCCAGCACTGCTGCTAGGCACCATCACTCCTCAAGAGATGGATGAGTCCCCATTGCCCAGAGGGGGTAGAGAAGCATCCCATCAGCAGCGGGATTAGGATTGCAGATCGTCTCTCTGGGAATGAAGGGCTGAGAAGGGTTTTGGCTGCACATCCTGGAAACTGCTGTGTCTGGGGGCAGTTGGTGCTTCGGATTAAATGAGTAGAAGCATTCAAAACAACAAAAAAAAGAGAGAGAGCGTTTCTGTTTCACCCGACAGCAGCAGGTTTGGGCACTTTTGGAGGCACTTCCCCTGCAGAAGAGACCAGATCAATACGCAGAGAAAGCATGAGTGAAATGCATTCAGTAGTCCCTTGTTTTATTCCACACAGGTTCACATGCAAAGGAAAACATTCTCGTCAGAAAAGCAAAGCAGGAACAATGAATTCTTGATTTTGCACACTTTATTTTCCCCACCAGCAAGCTCCAAATCAAAACCACTCGCGTTACAAGCGGCAGTAAGTGCGCTTTGTGCCTGCAGCTCCAGCTGGGGTCTGCGAGTCAAGCTGAGCTCTTTCCACTTCACACACCACAGCCCCACCAGCACGAGATCCTCACATCAAAGCCACGTTTGCAGCCACTTCGTTAGAGCACAGTGCAGGAGAGGCTCTGTCTCCCTCTTCTACAGCTGCAGTCTGTGCTGCATATGGGGGGAAAAACAGTCTTCTTTGCTAAGGATGAGTTCTGAAGTGCTGCTGGTTGTGGCTGTCCAGAGAAGCTGTGGGTGCCCCATCCCTGGAGGTGCCCAAGGCCGGGTCGGATGGGGGGCAGCCTGATGTGGTGGGTGGCACCCAGCCCATGGCAGGGGGTTGGAACTGGATGATCTTTAAGGCCTCCTCCAACCTGAGCCATTCTGTGATTCTCTGAAGCAGATCCTGGGGATCATGAGAATGACCCCAAAACCCAATGATTTACTCGCAGGCACAGCCTCTGCCCTCACACTGTCCCAGTCTGGCACTGCACGTTAATTAGAGATTAATGATGAGCAGCAGAGTGCAGGCGCCAGTGCCCTCTACTGGGACCAGTCCACAGGGCTTACAGGGTGTGCAGGGCCCTGTGCAGCTCCCAGCAGGAGGGATGGATTCATGGACACTCAGCCCATCTAGGCTGGTGCAGTAGAGGTGCAAAGCCCGTTCCAGCACACCCACCCCAAGCACTGCCCAGGCTCCTTCCTCTCCCATCTCCCACTGCCTCCCCACATCTCCCCAAGCTGCATTTAAGAGTGCTGCCATCAGGCAGTAGGAAATCAAATGGTGCTATCAGAGCACATTAGGACGAACACATCCTGGCCCACTGCCCAGCTGCTGAGCCATGCTCCAGCCCGGCTCGGAGCCTCCCATCACTTCAGAGAGGCACCTCCACGTCTCTGAGCTGAATCAAGTTTGACAGTGCTCAGGAAAAGAGAAGATCCCAAGGGAAAGGAGAGGAAGGGGGAAGGTGGGCTTTACAATTTATAAAACCACTTTCAGTTTGACTGCATTAGCTTTGCCTTAGGCTCCAAAACATGACAAAAGGCAGCCAGAAAGAGAGGGGGAGTGGGAATGGGGGAGGGAGAAGGGGAATGGCAAAGAAGGAGAAAGCTGTAATTGCAATTGCTGGAATTCACTTTTAATGCTAGCTGCTGAATACAGTAAACACACTCCCAAGTCCAGGGAATAAGCATTGATTTTTTTTTTTTTTCTTTTTGGCAAGTGTTCCAATGAAAAGCTTCAGATCAATCCTGCCCTGTCAGACACTTTTGCCTCTTGGCCTCCAATTACTCACTCTCCACGTACATCCTTCCTCATCTCACCTTGGCTGGGCACACCTGATGCTGATGGAGCACTGTCTCACCCCGCTGTGCCGGAGGGTGCAGAGGGGAGCAGCGTGGCACCCAGCACAGGGGGTGCACGTGGGAGAGGGGACAGCAGGAGGGAGGATGTGCAAAGCCTTCATCCACGCTTCTTCCTCCTCACCACCTTGCACACAACACGGGAAACACTCTGAGGGTTCAGTCACACCACAGCTCTGTGACGGCTGAATCAAGGCAAAAAGGCTGCCTTTCAATCCGGATATTTGCAGGCTTTCTAATAAGGTTTTGCCTCTCCCAAACGTCTCAGAGGTAGAAGCCAGGGGGGAAATGCTGGGATGGCAACACCAGCACAACCAGCACTTCCCCTGCTTGGGTAGCACAGTGATCCTTCCTGGCTGCAGAACCCTGGGCTGCCAGCTTCAAAGCGACAGGGAAAAAATCCACTTTGCCAGAGAACAACCCAACGTTCCCCTTGGAACCGCCGCGCAGACACGCTGTAAGGGCTTTACAATAAGCATGGCATTGACTTTGATTGCCACTCCGTGTCTAATTCGGGAAGATAAGACGTGTGAAACAAGAACCACTCGTGAGCTATTTGTTGTAGGGTTTGGGGTTGTTGGTTTGTTGGGTTTTTTTTTTATGCTTCCTAGGACTTTACCCCCCCGGATTGCAGCATTTCATTGATCTCCAAGAACAGAGGAAAAGAAATTAGTTAGCAAAATATAGATTGGGGAATAGGGACAGGAGCTCCACCGTCACTCAGATGACAAGACACGCTGTCCTCTGTAATGTCAGGATGAGGGCAAAGCTGCATTTATTCCAGATGAGCCTCACACAAATGCTTCTCTGCCACCATAGCAAAGGGAAGGCATTGGGTGCAACGCACTCATGATGTGCTGTCATACTGCAGAGAGATCTTCTCTGCCAGAACCACCACCATCACCCACCATCTTCACCTCTGCTTACATGAACTGATCAACAGCATCCCATAGAAAGCAACAGCCAAAGTTCCCTAGGGGAAACCGGGCTCCATGCTCCTCCAAAGCAAAGCCTGATGGAAGCAGACGCAGCACATGGGCTCCTGCTATGCATGCTCTCCCTTTTCCTGCCTACTGATCAAGACCTCCTGGCAGAGAGAACTCACTTTCACATTCCCAACTGCAAACATCAGGAAGAGTTACCATCGCAGCGACATGACCTTCAGCTATTCACAGGCCAGACATTTCCTTCTGACAGCTCCCACACTCACCCTCAAATTACATGCGCTGTATCTGACTGTTAAGAATAACCACTGGATTGGAGTGGTGTGCTGGGCACCAAGGGATGTATAGGCAAAGAGATCAGAGAGCAAAACAAAGCGGTTGCTCATGAAGCTTACAGCCAAAGCACCACTGCTTTCCATCAAGGCAACGTAAGTGTCTTCTTGCTCCCCAACCAGGAGCAGCACTGCATTAATTCTTCACAACCAAACATGTTATCAGAAGTCTCGACAGCAGAGCTCTGACTGAGGTCGTGGCAGCAGTGATAGTTTTTAATTCTTCTTTAATTCTTCTTTAATTCTTCTTTAATTCTCATCCCAGTGCCTTTCCTTTCTATCCAGGTGCCTTCTAATTGCACTGCTGCAGCTGTGCAGTGTTTGGTATCAGGAGAAGTTCTTCCAAGGAAGCGATGGATCCCAAACTGAGGGTGATGAAAGGCAGTGGTGGTGGAGACAGAATGCAGCTGGAGTGGGGAAAGAGGTGACAGAGCTTTGGAAGGAGGGGAGCAGGAATGGCTGTGCCCTTGAGAGCTCTCTCTCAAAGGTTGATGGAGCTGCCAGGAGGTACAGCGCGTTCTCTCCTTATTGATCTACCAAAGTCTGCTTTGCAGGGAAGGGATTACTCACTTTTGATAACATATCAAGGTTGCCACTGACAAAAATCAATGGATTTGAGCTACCCAGCCTTCATTTAATTAGTTCGCATCGTAAATACACACCGGGAGAGGAGGAGAGATGTTCTCCACGACCACCTCTGCCCTGTTTTCCTCTGTCTGGTTTTAGGAAGCAACTTCCTGTGGTTGTGAACATAACTGGATTCAACCAACGGACCTTTGCTGTCTGTTCAGTCGCCGTTGAGAAGAAGAGTGCATTTCTCCATCTCTTGGTGCACAGCTCGCGCAGCCATCCAGGAAGAGAAGGCCTCTCAGATGTACAAGCAAATTACTGGCACTGAGCCTTGTGGGAAGGTGGATTCGATTAAGGCTGAGCTGAGACTGGGCAGCTCTGCACAAGCTAAATAAGCAACAAGCAGTTTGAGCGAGAGCTCTCTCCCCCTGTTTACAAAGCCAATGAAGGCCGGGTTAATTAATCTCCCCCTCCAGCCACCCTTCTCATGAGGGCTCGTTCTCCACTTGGAGCAAAGCGCCCACGACAGCCGCTCAGATCTGTTTCATTGCAGGGGATGAAAACAAAGGCACAAATTAAAATTGCTTTGGAGCTTGGCCTCTCTGAGAAAGCAGACGTACCCATGCTGTAATTAGGACTAGACGCACAAAGAGAGCGAGGTCTTTGACTGGTGCTTAACCACGGATGGTAAATAAAAACAACAGAGATTCCTCCCCCTGCCACACACACAGGGGAGGCAAGGAAGAAGCAAGGCTGTTTTTCTGAAGCTCACAGGAAAGGGTGGTTCATCTCTCTTGGTCCCCATATAAAGGCAGATCCCAGCCACAGACTGTCGCTCCATGCATGCCAAGAAGCAACAGCGATACCCTATCAAAACAAGACATTGATATACACACTTCTCCCCCTGGGGAGAGCTTATACACAACACATGCGTGTAGTTACGGTGTTTCATGAGCTGCTCAGAGCCATTCAGCTCCAACAACGGGGGCTGCAATGCAGAACAGCACCTTGAAGCGGTGGCTCAGCCCCCAGCCAGCAGCAAGCAGTGGGGTTGGCGACATGTCAGCACCTCCACTCGGAAGCACCCTTCCTCCAGACACGTTCCAATGCATTTCATAGCGGTGATGAGTTTCTCATGTTTGGTTTAATGGAAAGGTTCCTAGCTCTGTTTGCTTTAACTTGCCATTAGCAGCACGGATAGAGCTGTGAGGCTGAGCTGAGCCATGCTACAGCCAGATCTCCTCAAACAACGACTCCAACCCCTCCTTCTGACATGGAGGGACACCCTCAGCTCCTCTCCTGATGCTAAAGGAGAAAAGCAGATGATATGAATGGAGCAAGCTCCAGCACCAAGCATTCCCATAGCCCCGCAATAGGTTGTGTGTTAAGCCACTATGGTGCTCATTTAATGCAGCTGGTAAGCATATGCGTGCAAGTCTCTCATCAATGGAAGATGTCACTGGAGGAAGTAGAAGTCTCTGAGTTTTCTGGCAGTTTGGTAACGGAGAGGATGGACAGCATGATCTACCCATCAGTCCAGGAACATCAGCCAGCCCTGCCCTAAGGAATCATTTCTGCTCCCACAAAACTCCTAGGGACAGAACCTGCAAAGAGCCCTAACAGAACAAGCAGCAAGCAGGAGCTTTCCTTGCACTGCTGCCTCAATGGCCGGGATGCTGGCAGACATAGCAGGGCTGGCCAACCTCTACTCATCACTTGCGGAAGGATTGCGTTCCAGAGAGGAATAGGGCACCCTGAGTGCCCTCCTCCTTGCAAGGGTGACATAGAGGAGTTCCTAAAATGTGTTTTTCTCTGGGTTTTGTGAGGGCTGTGCTGGCAGGACAGGCTGCAGCTCCAGGGAAGGAGGCATTTGTCCTACAAACAAGGGGGCAGAAGCCAAGGGCTGCTCGAGCCAGAGTTGTCAGCAGCAGTTTTTAGCTGGAAAGATGATGGTGGTGATTCTCAAGATAAGGGCTCTCCAAGGAGAAAGGGAAAGGGATGAAAAAGATGTACACTTATTTCTAGATTATCTTATTTCTTAGATCCCTTGTTATCAATTGCTTTGAGATATTACCATGGATTTCAGCACAATGAGTGCTTGTTCATACTGACTGCAGGGCAACTCCAGAATAGGACAACTCTCCCTGTCCCAGAGACCTCTGTGACCAGCTCCTTTTTTCCTATTGCTTTATTTTTTTCCAGGGCTAAAGAAAGAGCACATGGAGCCCACACTGAAAAGAAAAAAAGAAAAAAAAAGAACAAAAATCAACAGAAAGCCTGAGATAAGTTCAGTTATAGAGCAGTGCATCTCCCCGGCCTTGAATCTCTTCTCAACTGCAGTTCAAATTGGCTAATGTGTTAAAAAATTACCGGGGTAGAAAGGGTAGGGGGGATGGATTGGATGCAATCACAGACGCCTCATTTTTCTCAGAAGCTCTATGAATGGTCAAGAAGACCTTCTCCACACACATAAGCCCAAAGCAAAGGGTAGCAGTGGGGGAGACAGAAGGAAAATGCCTCCCAGGGTCAATGCCTTCCTATTGCACTCGTGGCTTGTGCCAGGCCTTCTCCAGGTCTCCCTGCATGCTTGTAGCTCTTGCAATGAGGACGACTTCCCTGTCACACAGCTGATCTGTAATTAATCTGTAATTAATCACAATGCCAACTCAGCCCTGAACTTTCTCCCCATCCACGTTCGTTTCTTTACTTCCGCCTCGTGACTTAAATTTTCTCCACGTAATTGCAAAGGGGAAGGATCTGGAAGCAATTGCACAGCCTTGTAAGACAGGAAATCATTTCACAAGTCTTAAAGCCCACTTTGAGCCAGGCTACTCATTTAAAAGAACACAAATCAGTCGGCTGTGCTATTGACACCACAGGCAGGAGCTGTCAGGACCCACAGCCACGGTCCCTGGAGACTCCATACTGAGAAATCGGTCCCTCTTCCCTGCTGACTTTGATGGAGGCAGCACCAGGGGAAGATTTATCCCCTGTCACACAAACCCATCCTGTGCACAGCGCTGGGAACACCAACCCCCAGGAGCAAAGCTACCCTAAGTGGATTCGGCAGACCTGGCCTGAGTTCTCAGCTTTAATAGCCTCTGGCCTGGCCCAAAACGTGACACTGCCCAGTCTGTCTGGATTTAGTTCAGGGCTCTGCACTCGCACCCTCTGTGATGCTGCTTTCTCCCTCTGAGCTCTTCCAGCCAACGCTTGTTAATCTCATCACGAATTATAAACCTCAACGCAGAGCTCCCATCACCGCCTCAAGCATGCTGCCCGAGCCTTGCTGCATCTTCTGCACAGCTCAAGGAAGGCATTTCATCTCAGTGCTTCCTTTCCTATAGAGGAATCTTCCTCACATCTCTCCCATTCCTACGTTAATCCCCAGCATTAGGCACACTGCCAAGCATGGAGGGTCCCTGGCCGTGCAGAGAGGGTCCTGCTGCTGTGGTGGTGCAGATACTCCCCCTGCTCCTAAGCCCAAAGATGCAACAGTATTTCCCTACAGGAGCTCCACCACCAGCAACCAATTCATTCCCAAGTGGCTTTTACGTGAGACACCGCTTCCCAAGGTTAAGGACAGCACACGTGCTGCTGCAGCACGCGGAGCTGACCGAATAGCTCACATCCTCCCTCTGCATTATTACACCTCAACAGTTTGTAGCTGGGAGAAAGGAGCACCAAGAAACCATTTCACTTGGAGCTCTCTGGCAGAGCCCAGCGTGGCTTGGAAAGAAAAACCCCGTATAGATACAATCATGGACAGCCCTGGGTTGGGTGGCTGCTTTGTGTCCCCAAGAGGTCTGTGCAGGTGACAGCAATGCAGGAGCCCTACATACATCTCACCAATGCTGCCCCTGGTCCATCCAGTTAGACTTTCCCCAGGGAGAACACAGTGCCTCTGAGGGATTTCCAATTACCAGCAGAAAGGTCAGGCTGCACGATTGGGGGAGCCGTGCAAATGCTTCCCAGGAAAGGAGCCCACATCCACCCACCCACTCAGGGCAGCGCAGACAGGGAGTCCTGTTTTACCCCTTAACTGCTGCCAGTTCTCCTGACTCTGCTTTGGGACACTTCTGGGTCACTCTGCTTTGGGAAGGTGCAAGCATGAGGTGCCCACAGTGAGGAGCAGGGAGCAAAGCTGGGGCACAGCGTTCTGACTTAGGCAGCTCAGCAGAGGGCACATAAGCAGGACTGGGACCCTTCGATGCCCGCTGGAAACAAAGCCCATCCTGTTACATCCACAGCATCACCTCTGTGCAGCAGCACTGTGCTTGCTCAGGTGGAAGAGGCTACAGCTCCCTTCCACTCTGAAACCAGCTCCATTGCCAATTCCTTCCAGAATGTGAAACAAAGAGATGCCAGCTCCCAGTGACAATTAAATTACAGCTTAGAGTAGCCCCATACCTGTCAGGAAACAAAGGCCTGGCCCTCTGGGCTGCCTCCAGAGCTCTGCAGATTGCTCAGGCACTGCTGTTACAGGTTTTGTTTCTCCTCGCATATGTGGGAATGAGGAATCATCCCTAACCACAAGCAGCAGCAAACTTAGGCATGGTGGAAGCAGCTTGTGAAACGAATGGCAATGGCTGCTTTCACCCGCTAGGAGCAGAGGAGCCATCAGCAGAAAGACTGGGAATGTGGAGAGCCTTCTGCCTCCTTCCTCCAAGAGCACTGCAACCTCCACCGTGCCAGGAGAGGTGAGAGATGTGCTGATAACACAGCACCACGTCCTCACCTCCCGCTCTGCAGGTCCCCGTGGGACACTGTGCACAACCCAAAGGAGAGAAATGCAATGCTGCAGTGGGCCAGGAGCCCTCCCTGGTTCGGTGCAGCTCTAAGAAACCAACTGGGCTTTGTGTAGCAGCAAAGGAGAGAGCTGGAAAAACATAGAGTATAGATTCAATCATAGAATCATAGAATTACTCAGGTTGGAAGGGACCTCAAAGATCATCGAGTCCAAGCGCAGCCTAACCATAGTACCCCAACCCTAACAACCCTCTGCTAAATCGTATCTCTGAGCACCACATCCAAACGGCTCTTAAACACATCCAGGGATGGTGACTCAACCACCTCCTTGGGGAGCCCATTCCAGTGCTTAACCACCCTTTCTGTAAAGAAGTGTTTCCTAATGTCCAACCTGAATTTGCCTTGGCGCAACTTGAGGCCATTTCCCCTCATCCTGTCACCTGTCACCAGTGAGAAGAGACCTACCCCGCTCTCACTGTAAACACCTTTCAGGTACTGGAAGAGAATAATAAGGTCTCCCCTCAGCCTCCTCTTCCCCACACTAAGCAGCCCCAGCTCCTTCAGCCTCTCCTCATAGGAATGATTTTCCAAGCCCTTCCCCAGCCTCGTTGCCCTTCTCTGGACCTGCTCCAGCACCTCCATGTCCTTCTTGTACTGAGGTGCCCAAAACTGAACACAGTACTCGAGGTGAGGCCTCACCAATGCCGAGTACAGGGGCAGGATGACTTCCCTCGTCCTGCTCACCACACCATTCCTGATCCAGGCCAGGATGCCATTGGCCTTCTTGGCCACCTGGGCACACTGCTGGCTCATATTCAGCCGACTGTCCATCAGCACACCAAGGTCCCTTTCCATCAGACAGCTTTCCAGCCACACCTCCCCAAGCCTGTAGGGTTGCTTGGGTTTGTTGTGACCAAAATGCAGGACCTGATACTTGGCCCTATTGAAACTCATACCATTAACCTTGGCCCATCAATCCAGTCTATCCAGGTCCCTCTGTAGCGCCCTTCTCCCTCTAGCAGATCAACACTCCCTCCCAGCTCGGTGTCGTCTGCAAACTTACTGAGAGTGCACGCAATCCCCTCATCAAGGTCATCAATGAAGATGTTAAACAGAAGCGGCCCCACCACTGAGCCTTGGGGGACACTGCTTGTGACTGGCAGCCAACTGGATTCAGCTCCATTGACCATGACTCTTTGGACCTGGCCATCCAGCCAGTGTTTCACCCAGCGGAGCGTACACCCATCCAGACCATGGGCAGCCAGCTTCTCCACGAGGATGTTGTGGGGGACAGTGTCAGAGGCCTTACTGAAGCCCAGGTAGACCACATCGACAGCCTGACTCTCATCCACTGAGCGGGTCACCTTGTCATAGAATGAGATCAGGTTTGTCAGACAGGATCTACCGTTCATAAACACATGCTGACTGGGCCTGATCCCCTGGTTGACCTTTAGTTGGTCCATGATGGTTCCCAAGATTATCCATTCCATAACCTTCCCTGGCACCGAGGTGAGACTGATAGGCCTGTAGCTACCAGGATCATCTTTTTGGCCCTTTTTGAAGATGGGTGTCACATCTGCCAGTTTCCAATCCACCGGGACATCCCCGGTTAGCCAGGACTGCTGAAAGATGATGGAGAGTGGCTTGGCAACCACATCCGCCAACTCTCTCAGCACTCCAGGGTGCAGTCCATCCAGCTCCATGGACTTGTAAGCATCCAGCTTTCTCAGCAGGTCCAAAACTATCTCGTCATGGATCACGAAGGGCTTATTCTGTTCCCCATCCCTATCTACCAGCACAGGGGGCTGTGTTCCCAGGGAGTAACAAGTCTTATTATTAAAGACTGAGGCAAAGAAGGCATTAAGTACCTCAGCCTTATCCCTATCCAGCTCAGGTAGGCATCACATTTCAGCTCTGTTAAGCCCCAGCGAGCACCAGTTGCTCCAGTTGAGCCCGGGGTGGCTGGCTTTCCTCTTCTTTTATCTCATACTTAGCACAGACTTCTTTTCCCCACACCCTCTTCCTCTAGTGCAGATCAAACTATGGAAATGAGCTCAAAGACAGCACTGCATTGTTTGCCTGCACTTTAGAGATGCAATATAAGGCAAATAAAGGCATCCTGGAGCCTCAGGCAAGCTCCCTGCAGAGAAAACACAGATGTGCTGTATGGCAGCTTATTCATTTTGCAATCCAGAAGGGCTGAAGGAAAGCAGTGGAGATGGGCATGGTCTGCAGGAGGCACCACAGCAGTGGGGGACCTGCCCCATGCTGACAGAATGGCTGCAGCATTAGGTAGGCTTCCCTGCACCCGCAGCAAGGAGCAGGGCTGCTGTGGAGCAAGCAGGGGTAGAGGAACTAATTACAGTCCCCCAGAAAAGTGTTTTGGAAAGGGAAGAAAAGGAGAGGGAAAAAAAAAGAAGAAGAAGAAGAAACAATTGAGAAACTCCTGACTGAGCCATTTCATTTCATCTTATACTACAACAGGAGTAAAGCAAACAATGGCTGAAAGGAAACATTCTGATTGTCATGAATCAAAGCGCCACGTTCATTTTTCATCAAATGCTAACGAGCCTTATTTTAATATATCTATGCAGCATACTTGCATATGTATTTCCTCTCATGGAAAACCCACATTCTCAGCAAAGCTCAGAGCCAGCTCTGTTCCCACCCATGGCCCCAGGACTGCTCTCCTCCAGTCCTCCGCTCCCAAGCCACGTTGGGTGGGGAGACAAGGGGAAAAAAGGTGCAGAAATGGGCACATTCCAACCCCGAGGAGTGTACAAAGCCTCCATTAGAGATGTGATGGTGTTCCATCCTGGAGACACACCAAATCAGGCTGGATGGGGCTCTGAGCACTGATGGAGCTGTGGCTGTCCCTGTGCCCTGCAGCGACCTGATGGCCTTTAGATGTCCCTTCCAACTCACACCATTCCATGATTCTATGATTACCTCACCACCACCACCACCCAACGGCTGCCATCCCACCACGAGGCCATGGCCACTCACCATCAGGTTGGTCAACTCCAAGTAGAGACAAAACACTCTTCCCTCTTCACGATGAGCAAGAAAGAGAGAAAGAATGAGAAAGAGGATGAAGATTTTGACACTGTCACCACTGCCAGGACCAGGAGGGCCCCCTGCCAGCCACGGTGCCCACCCAGGGCAGCCCCTTGTGGGGGTGACGGGGCCAATGTTTCTCGCTCGAGGGGGGATTTGTTGGGCTGTGCTCACTTTACACTGTTACCGTGGTAACGCCCGCTCGGTACAGCGTGTGAAACACTCCATTCGCTTATTGATTGAGCCGCCGTCAAATTCAATCACAAGTGAAAATGGATTTTTTAATGCGACTATTAGCTGCTTTTGAAAGGCAAATTGAGTTCAGTTATACCGAGTCAGCCATCAAAAAACAATTTGCCTTCAGCCAGACGGTCCGACAAGGCGCCGGGCCTGGGGAGAGCCAAGAGGGGAGGTGAGGCTGTGCAATGCAGATGGAGCAGCTCCACTCACCCACATTTCGGGTGGACCTACCCACAGATTGAGAGGAAATAAGGCGTCCCCCCTCAATAACTCATTCAATAAGAAAGGTGGTAGGCCTGGAGGAGCTGTCTTGGAGAAGATGTCATATCTCCGTGACAATATGGGGCTCAGATGTCATCACCTGGCCCAGGAGGGTTGAAAGGATGGTGATGTGGATGATGGGGTTCAACCTCACGCTTGGCTTTGGGATGAGAAAGGCAGAGGTTCTCCCCAAACACAAGGACATACAAGAGCAGGACAAGGGGTACCATACAGCATGAGGGTATTGTAAAAACATAGTATGGCTTACGTTGGAAACGGCCTTAAAGATCACCAAGCATCAATCCCCTGTTGTGGGCTGGATGCCCCCCACCAGCTCAGGATGCTCAGGACCCCATCCATGGCCTTGGACACCTCCAGAGATGGGGTATTGCACTCCTGTTCACACCAAGGGACCACCAAAGCAAAGCCATACCAGCATCACCCACATCTATACCACCCCACGTCCTACACTGTTTGATGAAGCTCATTTCCTCCTAGCAGCTGGAAAATAAGAGTTTTCCTTCACTGATTAGGGAAGTAGATTCTCATTACTATGTTAAGCGAGGATCAATATTGCAGCCAAGTCTGAAAATCAGCCCAGTCTGATGAGGTGCTGAGCACACCAGTTTCCCAAATTGGGAAACAAAGCATCCTGCATGGTGGGCACAGGCAGCCTTGCTCCAGGACAGCTTCAGAAGGGATAAGAGGTGGCAATGGAGAAAGGTGGTGGGATGGGAAAAGCAGCATACTGGGAAAGCCTGAAGTCCATGTAAACTACAACATCTGTGGCTGAAGTGATCTTCATACACATATTTCTACGTATAGATTAAAAAAACCTTTGAAAATGAATGCCATGTGGATTTTTTTTTTTTTTGCCAAGACCAAGGGCCATAATACAGACCATCAAATACAAGCAACTTTTACAACCAAGAACCTAAAAAAGACAGGACTCAAGAATAAAAAAAGAAATAAAATAAAGGTCTATTTCAGGGTTCCAGCCTTTCCAATTGTCCCAGGCATGATTAAACACTTGCAAGAGCAGCACAGGAATTTCTGTAGCAGCACAATCCAAAGAGACCTGCTTTCAAAGGCTCTGTGCTTCCTGCAAAGCTTGTAGTCTCCACTAATGAGAGCTTAACCACATGTTTGTGGTGGATGAAATAGTGTCATTTGGAATGATTATCATTCAAATATTATTTATTTAACCTGCAGCCACATTATATTGACTGCAGAATTGCTGTCATTTTTACTTTTGATGGCTCACTTATTGAGCTGTGCTTGAGGAATTGTGCTCAGTGTCCCCAGTGCTGGAGGTGGATGTATTATCCCTGCACACTCCCCAGACAAACCCACACCTCTGCTTCAGGGCTGGTGGTAGTTCATGTCAGCATTCCCCAACACAAGGCCATTTACAGCCCTTCCACACTTCTTCCTTTGGCCTCCCTTCCTCTGCTGGTCAAATGTGGGGAATTTACCATTCTTTCCATCGATACAATGCACCATGCAGACACCCAAATGCCATAAGGAGGTAGAGTGGATGTTTGCACTGTCCCTCACTGCCCTGGAAGCCCATATTGAAGTGCTGCAGGGGTGAGGCAGCAGCTGAGGGGCTCAGTGCACCCCATAAATTCAGAATGCAGAGGTGTCAGCCTGCACTGTGTGCAAGCCCTGCCATAAAACAGGCTGCACTCCCTCCCTTTCTCATTCCTGCTTCCTCTCGTGTGCATCCCTCCCCTGAAGCCTGGAGAGCTGCATTGACACAACAGGAAATCCATTGCTCTCCTTTTTCTTTTTTTCTATTTTTTTTCCCCCTCTTTTAATTTTTCCCAAATGCAGATGATGAAGTCATCTCTCCTCCGGTCATGAAACATCTGCCTGGAGAAGCTTGCAGTGCGATGCAACATATTTTGATCACTGCTACATCTAATTACAGAGAAGAGGGGGGGAAAAAATCACAAAACAGGGTTCCTTCCCCCCTCCCCCTCTCCAAAAAAAAACCAACACAAGGCATCTGAGATATAATAGAAATGAAGCAGCACTGACAATCAGACCGGAGGCAGCTTCCTCATCAGCCTTGAAAGGCAGATGGCACCAGGATGCAGAGCCCACTAGGAAAGAGAGGGAACTCAAGGGTGAGATCAGGGAAAGATTAATTGCACACGCCAAGGGCATGCAGATATTGAATTAGGATCTCAGTATCCTCAAAGCCAAAGATTGCTCAAGTCAAGATATTGTATGAGCCCGTATGCCCAATCGTTTGGGTTCACCAAGGTGAACCAATTCCCTCAGACCCCTCACATCTACTGTAACACAGCAGGAAAGGAAGGGGGGAGGAGGAAGCTCTCTTCAAAACATCGAACCTCAGTGGTGGATTCACGTTCATAAGTTTAGAGAGATCAACCAAATGCAGCAAGCAGAGGGAGCAAAGGAGAGAAACACTGACTTACTCTAAACAGAGGCAGTGATACTTCCACTCCAGAAGGAACCCCACGTTGCTTCAGGGAAGGGCTGAAGGCGTTCCAACACAGCTCAACGTGGGCCATGGCAGAGCCCTCACCTCGGCCTCCCTCCCTGAAGAACGCAGGCTGGCAGTGGGACAGGTCTCAAAGGCACAGCGGGCGCCAACACCCACAGCCCCTTAGGATTCAGGAGGTGCTCATTGTCTCCTTTGCTTCTTGCTTTGAAACTTTCACCGCAGGGCGTTTGCAAGGTGCGGCCTCCAGCTGCTCTAAGAGGAGCAGCTCCTCGTGCACCGCAGGAAACAGAGACTGCAGAAGTTCACAATAATGCCCTAATCAAAATTGCTGCTATTTCCTCATCTTGCTCTTCAAGCTCAAAGGGAGTCCGTGCCGAACCAGGAACAAACAGCACCTTTAACGAGACCTCGCATGGCAAGGAACCAAGCACAGACACCTGGGGAGCCTGTTCAACTGCCTCGCTGGAGATATGATGACAGGTTGTTTATAGCAGCTTACAGAAAGGCTGTGCAAAACAAACAGAAGGCTGCCTTCCTTCCACCTCTCTCCCCACTGAATTTCAAGGGAAAACCTGATTTCTTTCTAAACGATTCGAGTTTCCAGAAGAGGAAAACAAAACTCTGTCTTGTGATGAATGGAGCTTGGCAGCTGTTGGGGACAGGTACGGCACTTAGAGCTGTGGGAAACTGGCCCAAAACCTTCAGATGCTGCAAGGAAACAAACAGCTGATGGGAAAGATGCCCGCAGGCAGGCAGGGGGGTCCCAGGTCCCCATTTGCATTTACAGTTATTTGTCGGCAGTGTTCTGCTGGCAAACTCAGCCCCATCCATTTTGCCAGCAAGCCCTCTTCTAAAACAATGGCTCCGAAGGCTCCGATTTGCTGCCTCTTATCCTCATCGCGTGTTGAGGCACACAAGTGAGCAGCAGGTGCCTTTCTCAAGCAAACAATACGCACGGATGTGGTCCAAGCCCATCAGCGCACAAAGAGCGCTCTGAAATACCTGGGGAGCAGAGATGCTGCATCCGCCTTCAGCAAAAAGAAATGGGAACACCAGAAATCGTGCCAGCTGTGGGTCGCAGCCCTGCGTAGGTCCTCCACCAAGCTGTGTCACCCTGGGGGTTCTCCGAGATGGGATTTGTCCTCTGAGTTTCTCCCTTTGGGTACATGCCTACACGCGTGGTGGAAGCGTGCAGGCATCTCTGCAAAGCACCACACGCTCCCATTCCTCAAGCAGCCCAGATCCAGCGTTGACAAGGTCAAAGACAAGAAGAAAACTCACCCGAGGCTAATGGGAGGCAGAGAATTGGAAGATTAGTCACCATCCAGATGTCTGCATTCACAGGGAAAGAGAGAAGCGCCGGAAAAAAAAAAGAAGACCAGCTGATGAGGGGTGGAGGACGTGAGAGGCAGAGATGGTGTGGGACTCAGACTCTGCTATTCAGTCCCTGGCTCTGCTTCCAGTCCACACAGCATCTGATTTCCTCACCATGCGCCCCCATTTCGTTTCTTCTCTGTCTTCTTTGTGGGGGCGCTGGAAGCCCTATGGGGCTTGCAAGGGCAAATTCTTCCCAGCATGGCCATAATACAGAGTCCCAAGCAAGCAAGGTCAAAAAGAGACCTTGCACCACCTTGCAGGACACAGGAGAGTGTTCCCAAGCAGATCTGTTTGGAGCATTGATGTTTGCACGAGCAAATAGCTTGGAAAACTTCACCAACAGCAGGAGAGATGGCTAATGGGAAAGGAGTCTGGGAACCAGTGCTGAAAGCAATGAAGGGGATGGGTGAAGGGGTCTGGACAGCAGAAGGACATGGATGCTCTCCATAAATTGTTATTCTTGGTCCTAACGCCTCTGTCAACACCACTTTCTGCATATGCAAATAGGACCATACTCCTGCAATTACATGGCAATCAGAGGCAAATTACACTCTTGCTGTTTACTTTCAGTGTCCTTAATTAATCCGGTTATTAGACGATTAATGAAGCTTGTTTGGTGAAAAACTCATAGCATTTGCAGCCAGAGCTCACGCATGCACACGGCTGACATCTGGCTCAGCAGAACTGGCACGCGGAGCTGGAGGCAACAAGTCCAACCCCAACCCCTGGGGACCAGCAGTGCCAGGATAAGGCTGCAGCCCACCCCATGGTCCAGAGGGGCTCAGGGCTTCAGTTTCCCAGCCAGCCCTTCTCTTTGCTGCCCCAGAGGAGGGGAAGGATCTCAGTCCTCCTCCTCATCACAGCCACCAAATTCAGCCCCTGGCACACTGCTGAGCCCCAAACAACCAGACTCTGGGGGCAGTGGGGGCAGCAGCACAGCCCCCCCAGCCCAAAATCTGCTGGAGAAGCCCCCAGCTCCATCACCCCTCCCACAGCTCCCAAGGCTCCCCGTCCTCCCCAAAGGTCACCCTGGCTCGTGTTTGGTTAAGCCAGGGATAATTAAGTGGCATGTTCATCTAATGATCAAATCGCTGCACCAGGAGCATGAAAGACTGAGGAGAACTAATTAAGAAGCTCATCTGCATACTCCAGCGTTTCCGGTGCATGTATGGGGTTTCCATAGCAACCAGTACAAAAGCTGATGATGGTGTGTGGGTTTTACTGGGTTTTAAGTGCTGTTCCTTCCCTTTGTTATCCCCAGCAGATGACAAAGGCTCTGCAAGGAAAGTGGTGAGACACCGGGCTTGGGAGAGGGATTTCTGCACGGTGAGGAGGAAAGCAAATGCACTGCAAGCAAAGTGGGGAGGGGGTGATTGCAATCACTGTGCTCCATTCAGACCCCTGGAGAGCAGTGAGCGCACATCCTGAGGGCAGACAATAGCACAGATCCCTGAGCTGGTGCTGCTCCGTCAGAGAGCATCCCATGAGCCCACGTCCCTGAGGAGGGGATCACTCCAGAGAGAAGAGCTTTCAGAGGACCGCAGCACATTGCACTGCATCCCAGCATACAGCACCTCACACCTGAGCTGGCTGCAGGGCCTCGGGCTGCTGCTTGCAGAACCAAGACATGTCAAGGGGTGGGAATGGGCAAGACATCCTAAAAACTTCATAGCATGGGCAAGCTGAGCACGCACCGGTACGGATGTTGCTTGAAGTAGCAGTGGGTTCCTGCACTGGAATGCAGTCTAGCACCATTCTCTCTTCATCATGTCATTTTTCCTAAGCACCAAGGCTTTTCCTGCTTTGTATATTTGGCAAGAAACCTTTGCATTTAGATAAGGAGTAAAGCCTGGGATCAGATCTGAACTCTGCAGCAGAGAAGATCAACGTTTTAATGAATTAAATATATTCTAAACCAAACGTAACCTCTTAGCGCTCAAAAATCTGAGCAAGAATAACTTAAAAAAAAAATAAAAAAAGCCAACAATCCCATTCATTCCATCTCTCTCTGGCTGTGAACTGGCCACAGGCCAATCAATTAGCCTGATTTTTCCCCATATTCAACCCCCCCTCCACCTGCCAATTTGCAGGCTGTGAATTGTCAGTGAGCATTTCCCCCTGCTAAAGCCAAGCTCTCTTTTCAGAGCTGTTTGCAGGAGAGCAGCTTTGCTGGAAAAGTGCTCACCCCAGGGCCACGCACAGCATTACATGGGCTGGAGAAAGGCAGGATGCTCTAGCTGGCACATTCTGCATTAGTGCCAAAGGGTTTGGATGGACGTAGGATGTTTGACATCCAGCAGCAGCAGTTACAGATGCCAACACAGCCCAAACTGCAAGGAGCATCTAACAAAGCCTGTGCAGTCCTGACAGGCCTGGGAAGATTGATTTAATTACTCTTCATTCATAGGTCCTTGTGCAGGGGGTGCCTATGCATGAGCCACACCACACTGCATTGTGCAGAAGCAGACCTTCCCTTCAGCAGTGCACCTCCCAGGTCATGGACAGAGCTGGGAGGTTCTGGTTATAAGGCAGCAGGGCTGGGAGGAATCATCTTGGGAAGGTGGTCCTCCTGGAGCTGTATTTATTACTGCCCTTAACCACAAGGGTCCAAGAGGAGTGGGAAAACCTCCAATCCAAACCCAGCTAGCCCTAGATACAGTCAGCACTCAGCAAAGCATTGCTGTCACCAGATCTGCAATTGGTGGGCACGCACCCAGCATGTGCAGATGTTTGCTGGGCTTGGCAGGGCTGCCTCAAGGGTGGGAGGCTGAGGGGGTGAGACCTCAGCTGCTCTGCTCCAGGCTGAGCATGTCCTGCACAGCACTGCCCCAGAGTGCATGACTGAAAGGTGCTGCAAGAGGAATGACAGCAAGGACCAGGCAGCTGGTCCTGCACACACAGCCCTTGCACATGCTGTGGTTATGCTGCCGATGAACATAATGCATGGACACTCAGGACTTGCAGGCACCCAGAACTCACATATCTCCACCTGAGGCTCCACGTCTTGCCATTACCCACATGCTGTTACCCATGCTCATACAGAAGATCTTCCTCTGTGCCTGATCTACCCGGCACCCTGAAAAGCCCTCCTAAGGCTTGAAGCTGGATGACATCCCCTCTGCCCATCCAAAGCTTTCTCCTCCTCCGACATTGTTTTCATCTCCCCCTCCCCCTCTCCTTTTTTACTCTCAATAAAAACATAATTACAGGCTTTTAAAAAAAGCAAATTATAGTGACATACTTTAATTATCTCCAAGCAATGGAGGACTAAATTACACAGTCAGGGAATCGGAGGTTACCTAAAAATAAAAGCAAGAAGCTTCATTAAATGCTAATTGCAGCTTTTGCCGCTGAAGTGAGATTTCAACACAATCTGCCATTGACTCTCTTGGCCATACAGAGAACGTCGCTGCTGGGGCAGACCCACAGGCACACCTCCATCCATGGCCATGGGTGCTGTGCTGAGGGCAACCCAAGCGGTTGGCACTGGGATGCTCCCACCTCCCTTTGCGGTCCCACGGCCCCCAGCACTGTGTCTTCCATCCGCCAGTGGTTCCAAGGCATTGCCCATCCCCTCATTATCACTGGTGTGTTCACCACAGCTCTTCAGACTCCTCCCTACCTTCCCACAGCTGAGGAAAGCTGTGCTCAAAGTCTCCTCTTGTGCCTCCAAAGCTCCCAGTGGTGCTACAAGAGCCTGATGCTCCACGGCAAAGATTTTGGTTGGCCATGGCTCCTGCTGGGAGTGAAGCTTCCTAGTGCTGACATGAGGCCAACCTGCTCACTACAGAGCAGGTCACAAACTCTGCTGCCTTCCGCTCCCAGTGCAAGTTGTGCCATGCTCCAAGCTCAGAGCTCCAATCGGGACTGTGCAGCTCTCGCTGTGAGAGAAGATGGATGGAGACTTGTCCTGGAGCAAGGGACATGCCGTTGGTGTTGTATCCTCCACCTTCCCAATCCATCTGCTTCTTCCAGATTTGCTTACACAGAAGTTCTGCTATGGCTCCGACAGGAGGGCTCCAGCCCCAGCTGGTGGGCAACCGAGAGACGGGGCTGAGAAATCTACAGAGAAATGATTTTGTTTTTCCATCTCCCATAGAGTTGGCCTAATTGTGTCACTGACGTCTGTAATTTGCCTCTCACAGAACAGAGTTAATGATGGGCTCCACACTGCTGCCTCGCACACAGGCTGGGGCGAAGCATGCATACACAGCCCAGGACCTAACACACAACAGAAAGGGTGGTGGGACCCCAAAAGCATAGAGGGGGAGCTCAGAGGAGGAGGTGGACGATGAGACATGAGCAGGGAGACAGCTCTGCCGTGGGTTCCTCCCCCATTTCTCAGCTTCCATTAGAAGTGAAGAAACATGCAGGCCAACCCCGGGGGGAAACTCGAGCAATTAGTGCTATTTAAATTCAACAGTCCTTCATAGGAATAAAGGAAAAATCAGAGCAGTGCTTTTAAGCTGCAAAAGAGGCAAGTAGAACAGCAGCACAGATTTCAGTACAGGGACCAAAAATACATACATAAAGTGCCAGAAACCAGGAATTCCCCCCACCAGAACACACAGTATCTATCTTGCCTTCCAATATGTCAAGGAAAAATGAAATCAGATCCTAAGAGATGCCAGCTAGCTCCCGAAAATGCCCCAGCAGCCTCTGCAGATAGCAGCACCGCAGCCCAGATCTGCAGCGCTCTATATCCATCTCAATTGCTTATAGACTGCTCCCTTTTAATTAGCTTTCATAATCAAATAAGCGTCTAGAATTAAGCGACACTGTATCATGAAATGCCATACAAAATTAACCAGCCGTGTGCGGAGGTCACTGCATCCGCCACCGACTCGCAGCCAGCGCTGGGAGGGATGCAGGTCTATTTAGTGGCGTGCAGGAATGGTGCCAGCAAGGGTAGGTTTTGAGCTGATAAAAATGGGGCCAATTAAAATTCCGTTCCAAGACCAGCGAGGTTGGATTTGTGCAAATATTTTGCATATCTGTTTAAGGGCGCCTTTACATCTTTTAGGCTGCAAGTCTGTAAGGAGTAAGGCTGAATCGCGGCAAAGCACACTTACACCAAAATAAGTGCCCACATGAGGACTCTTTTGATTTAACACTCCACCAGATCCATCAAGAAATCGGGGTAGCTATTGTGCTCAAACAGGGCCTGAAGCAAGAGGGGGACGTGAATCTGCTTGAAACTACATTCAAAAATTGGCCGAGTGACTCCTTGCTCAAGCATCAGAAACACCACTTTGGGATTGGCCCTTGGAACCCAGAGCCCACCATCCCTCCAACCCTTAGTACAGCTCAGATCCCTTTCTGTTACAACAGCTGCCTGGGCACGGAGCTGGCTTGGGTCTTCCTGCTCCCCAGCTATCTCCAGGCTCTGCACTGTGCCACAAGCCTCCTCAGATCTTCAGAGACCAAATGAGCATGGGGATCTGCTGGGTGCCAGCAGGCATCCTCCATCCACACCTCCTCCAGAGGACTCAGAGCATCCCTCATGGGAGGAGAGCATCCCTCATAGGAGCGAAGGGATGCTGTAATTAAGGTGGGATCAGCCACCTCCGTCACTGTCAGGCAGAGTTTGGGGTGGAAAGCTGCTTGTAAAACCAGCAGATTGGTAACTCAGAGCTAGAAACAGAGCCAGAGACATCAACTCAGGTTTTCTGGGAGCCCTCTGAACCAGGCGGCATTTCGCATCCGATCAGACAGTGATGGATGTAGCAGGAGAGGAGCGATTTTTCCTCCTGAGGAGCTCTTTTGACAAGTGTGATCTTATCAAAGTTCCAGGCTTTTCATTATACCCCTTTTTTCTCCCCTACCTCCTGCCTGCCAGCCGTGCTCTGCCCTCCCCACACTGGCAGGGAGCAGTGCAGTGCTGACGGCTGACTGTCCCTGCAGCACTCAGAGAAGCACTGAGACCTCCCCTGGGGCATGCAGGCACAGGAGTGGGGCTGGGGGCTGCAATTAGGTCTAGAAACATCCAAAACAACGGGATAACTTCACCTGGGAGGAACGCAGCTAAAGGGATGGGAGGACACCTCAGCAATCTGCCTCTGGGTGGGATGCTCCAGCCAGCTGCTGCAGAGCACCCAAAGCAACAAGCTGCCCCAAAGCTGGTGGCAACACTTTGGGGCAGCAGCACCCGTCCATGCCTCCTTTCCCCATTTCCCATCTGCTCTCAGCAACAAAGAGGAGCTTGGAGCAGCCACTCATTACCTTGCCTTTCCAAATGCCTTCCCAAAGCAGACAGACTTAGGGACACGAAGCGACAACCCCAAAGCCCTCCAAAGCTGGACACCACATGGCTGGTGCAATGGGCTGCCCCCAAGGCCGGCACTGGGGTCGCATCCTCCACACATGAAGAACAGGGCTGAGGTGAGCCAGAGACATCCTAATTAACCCAGCTGGGTCCTGATGGGGGTGGAGCTGATCTCACTTGTAAATTGGGGGGAAAAAGGGAAATACCTTTGTGCACCCAGCACCACCCCTGGGGAAAAGCAAACAAGGAGAGCTCGTCCCTTCCTGCTCCAGATTCCACCCCAAGCCATGAGCACATGCCCTGACATGATGCTGAGCCGCCTCCTGTCCCTGCCCCATCCCAACACATGGACCCACACACAGAGAAAGGATGCTGAGCCCCATCCCAAACCTTCCCCCCCACCAAACAGTCACCAAGAGGCAGCAAACGCCGAGTGCAAAACCATGGTCTTTTATTAGAAATCTCCTCGTATAAAAATGATCATGCTCTACACAGTCATCGAATAATTCATAAACATCCAGGCACTGAACTTTGTAAATTTTTTTGTGTGTGTGTGTTTTTGTTTTTTTGACTGGTCGGTACATAAAGCAGACATATTTCAATCCATATGGTCATCACATACATTAAGTAACCACCTATAGAAATCAGCACTTTGAACACAGTCTAGGTTTCACTTTATTTTTATTTCGTTCTCCAGTTATTTTTAATTATTTTTTTTTTAATTTTATGTATTTTTTATTTCTTTTTCCTTTTTGCAACATAGAGAATTTGGTTGGAGACGGGAGAGTGAAGGGGGACGGAGGAAGAAGGGAACAAAAGAAAAGGGGAGAATTTATTGAAAATAAATAAAAGAAAGAAAACAGAAGGTTCTGCACAACCACAAACAACCTCACGAATTCCAGAACAGGGAAAATGCTGTTGGTTTGTTTTTTGCCAAGATACAGGAAAAAAACCCAAAGATTCGCTGCAGTCCGTCCCCTCTTCCCCAAGCTCCATCCCCTCTGCTCCACTGCTCCTCCACGGGGAGGCATGCATCGTCACGGTGGTCGGTGCTTTATTTTGATTGTTTCTTGATTTGATTTTATTTTTTGCTGCTGTTGATCATCTTCCAATGGGAGCTCAGCCCCCGGCCCGGCCCGGAGCAGGACCCTGCTGTCACCTCCCTGTCCTGCTCCCCGCTGGGCTCTGCTGTAAGCGCTGGGGTCGGCTCCCCCCGCAGCCTCCCTCTGTGCCAGGCGGTTGCGATCGCTGCAGTTAAATTGCATGGTTGCTGTAGCTGACGTAGGTCTGCTTGGTGGACAGTGCTGGAAAGAGAGACAACGGTGAGCTGGGCAGCAGTGGTGGTATCTGCCCAACCATCTGCCCAGGAATGTGGTGGGGTCACCATCGCTGGAGGGGTTCAGAACCATGTAGCTCTGAGGGTCACAGTTAGTGGGCATGGTGGGGCTGGGTTGTGGTTGGACTTTTCCAACCCTAATGATTCTGTGGTTCTTTGTCCCATCCCCCGACCCCGATCTGAGCAGGGAGATGCTGGTGGAGACACGGTGTGGAGTTTGCTTGTGGATCCAACCAGTGCTGGCTCCCTGTGATGGCACAGAGCTGTGATGGAAGGGCTGAGCTCTATAGGCAGACCATCCTGAAGTGTCACAGTCCCTCGGATGTGCCCCCCAGCCACACCACCTGTCCTCTGCAGACAGACCTGCAGGTGCTCCATGCACCCAGCATCTCCTCCTGCCCCAGCCCAGCTCTGCAGATGGCGAGAGAGGAGTGCATGGCTGCATGTGGCCAGCACAGCCCCACGCCAGCCTGGGATGCCTGCACCCCATGTCCAGGGTTGAAGAACACCCACACAAACTCCCCATCACCTTCCCAGAGCCACCAGCCCTGAGGATGGGGCCAAACACAGGAGGGAATGATGGCTACAAAGTCACATGTGTACCTGATGCACCAGGCAAGCTGCAGCCAAGCCCAGAGCCAGGAAAATGCCACCAAATAAGAAACTGTCCAGCTCCCTGCAGGGCTGTGCTGCTGCCCTTGGGCTGCAACTACAGATCAGGGAGAGCTGTGGGCAGCGATTCACAGCTTCTGGCTCCTCTTGGTGCTGCAGGCAGGCACAATGCTCTGCAGAACCCACTCCACTACATCCCCACGGATGACAGCAGACACATCCAGCCAAGGACACGGGGCATGCCAGAGCCCTACAAGCAGCACAAAGGCATCCTTTATGCAACCCATGGTCTCTGCCATCCATGCTGGACATGTGCATGCCCACTCTCCCCCTTCTACGCTCTGCCTCTGTCTTGGTGCCTCACTGACAAATGAACCTCACTGCGGATTTTCGACTGGTATTCCCAGATAACAATTAGATAGGCCATAAGAAATTAGAGCTGACAGAGCTATTTGTTAGCCGCAGTGTTTTCATAGCCAATCTGCCCATATCAAAGCCCCGTGAATTATTCATTCTGTTGTTTATTTAAGGATATGTGACCTGCTGGTGACAGAGCAAAGAACAGCCCCTCTGCCTGGCGCTGACAGCCCCTCGGTGCCTCCTGCACCAGCAGCAGTGTCATGGCTGGCTTGCTGCTCGCTGCTGCACACCCAGCTCCCCAATTCCCTATGCACGACACATCGGAGCTGGAGATGCAGCAGACAGGAGCTCAGCTCCCTGCTCCCAGCACGTCTCAGCCTTGGAGGCTGCTGCTACGAGTCCCACGGGGAGAAGGATATTCAGCACAGCAGAGAGCACATGGGAATGATGTGGGTTCAGATTGTGGATGAGATGCTCTTGGCTGGAGAGAAGTGATGAGCTGATGCTCCTTCAGCACCGCAGACAGCGATGCCATGGGGAGCCTGGCTCCCCAAATGGGGGCTGGTCTGCTCCCATTGAGCCCACAGATCCCCGCAGACAAAAGGGGATGGGAGGGGAACCCTCACTCCCTGCTACGTTGGGGTGGGACCACAGACCACAAGGAGCTGTGACAGCATCTGACAAAAGCAACTTCCAACATGAGAAAGGGGCTCTGATCACATAGCTGCCTTCCACAGCTCACACTGGTAGATGAAAGAGTGGATTAAGCAGAAAAACTGCCCATGGAGAAGCATTACATTGAGGGCTACAGCCAAGAAGAGCCATTGCACAGGGAGATGTAACACATGGCTTATACAGAGATGCCAAGGGGTATGAAATAGCTCAGGCTGGAACGGGAGCAAGAGTGGGATTACAAAGGAACTCATGGCTATCTGTGGAATAGCTGTTTGGTCTCCATCCCGCTGATGCTGGAATCCAGAAACTGTGGCGGTGCACGAGGAATGCTAGTATTTCTATGGGAGTTTTCTCAGATTTAGCCCAAATAAGATTTCTCTTCTCAAAGCACCTCAACGGGATTGGCTCCAACCATTTATTCCTCCTGCAAGGCTCTATTTTTGGAAACCCAAATGCAAAACAGTCACACATTCCCTTTCTAGGGATTTCCCAGGCCTCTCCCCACAGCAGAGCAGTGGCGGAGTTCCCAGGACAGCCTCAGCCCCAACTGGGCCCTGGGGGCACCCATCCTCCTATCAGCCCCTATTAGGGACTATAGCCTTCCTGTTACGATCCTTCCCCAGGTGCTCATTGCAAGCACACAGATTTCAGCAAGCCCAGCTGGCATCTCATGTAGCAGTGGCAGCATATTTCCCATTCCAGCCACCCACCAGCACTTCCCATGGTATAACACACGTAGGCTTGTGGAGGGAATGGAGGGAGTGGGAAGGACAAGTCCTGTCTTATCCATGTGGCTACAGTGATGAAAAATTGTGTTTCTAGAGTGGGAATAAACAAATGGAGAGGGAATCTGCCCTGCCAACGGGCAGGAGACGATGCTCTCCCATTGCAAATAACCAGAGAACACCTCTTGCCTGCACTCACACAGTGCAGCACAGCATGGCTACAGCCTGCCAGCTGCCCCACCACCATGAGCCACATTACCTTGTGTTTCCAGGTTTTCACACAGCTCTGATTTGGCCTCTCCATTGGGACGGAAGCCTCCCTTCTGGGAGAACTTGTTGGACATGGTGGCCGCCGTCACCACAGCCTTCAGGCTCCGCTTGCGCTTGGGGACGTTCTGCTCCGGGTGGAAGAGGATGATGTACACCTTGGGCATGTAGAGCATGCCCAGGGACACTGAGGCACTCAGACTCACCGAGATGGTGAGCGTCGTGGTCTGGATGTACATCTGCAAGACACAAAGGGATGAGCTCAGACCATCACGGCTCACTGGGATTGGAGGGAAATGGGAGGCTCTGGTGCCATGCTGATGGGCACAGTGAGGACACTTCACCCCCAGGGCCTGGGGCACCCCACAGCCCCACCTCCTCCCACCAGGTAATCCCCACTCCCCAGCTGGTTCGTGGGCTGTTGTCATGTAAGTCACATATTACACACCAACGTTGCCTTTCTGCAGTCAAAACTAATTTCACGCTCACTGTCCAGGACTAACAGTGACAGATGTTTTGCAAAATGAAAGCCCATTAATCTGACTGTAGAATAATCCATTTTCCTATAGAAAGTGTTTGGCAGTCTCCTCGCAAGCCAGGGGCATCTGAAGCAGGTGGCAACGAGCGGCAAAAGGATCCCTTCCCTCCTCCCATCCCCACCTCTCACCCATCCCCTCTCCATCAACATCCCCTCCCATGCTGCATGGCTCACACCAGAGTCTCCCCTGCCTGAGCAGGGTGTGAGCTCCAGGTCTTCATGTGCTTTGTGCACACACTGTTTGTTTTACTCCAGCTGTGCACAGATGCCGGGGCTGCTTTGCAGATTGCTAACAAGGAGGTTTAGTGCACTTTCTGAACTTTATCCCGGAGCTGAGTAGTGCCCAGGGTTTCTTCTGCTGCTGCTCCATGAGATCTTGGGGGCAGAACCCAGAGGCACCCACTGGTGTGCCTCAGATCCTGGCAGCATTTTCTGGAGCCCCAGGAGCAGGAAATTACCTCAGTGCATGAAAGGCCTAAACAGCTCTGCAGGGATAAGGTGCAAGGAGACAGCTCCGTCCCATTCGTGAGAGCCGGTGGGAGGCAGCACCTCTTGGCTGGGGCTGCCATCCCACCCCAGGACCTGCAGGACCCAGGTGCAACCATGCAAAGAAACTTCTTGTTTTGTTCTCCCCCTTTAAGAGGAACCACACAGCCTCCAAAGCCTTCCAACTCAGTGCAAAAGCAAAAAAAGCACCAAAGCTTGCTGTGAGTCAACCACAAAGTTTGGTTTGTCCCCAGAATAAAACCTATTGCTGTCACATGCACCGGTTTGTTTGTTCCACCTTCTCCCTATATGCACACAGAGCCAATTTAGGCAGATTTTAGAAATAAAAAATGTCACTTCATCAGGAGAAGTCAAAACATCTCTCTGTGCCAGAATATCTGCTCCTTTATTTTATTTCCTCCCCCTCCCTCTTGCTTCTCTCATTGGCTGAAGCTCTCCAGACTTTCCCACAAGTGTCCTGGAACAGAACTACCAGCACTGAGGGCAGCGTTGGGTCACCAGCTCCAGGACCCCGACCCCCGCCGTAGGGGACCAGCAAAGCTCGATGTGACATCCCCGTCTCCCACCACGGACAGCTCCGCTCTGCCCGCCCGCTGCTCCCCAGTAGATGCCTTTTGGAGGAGCCTCACTTTGCAGCTCCCATATTACATTCCATGCTGTTGACTCCCACCCGTGCCTCAAGACATGGAGGCGTTTGGGTGATGAGGGAGCTCTGCTCAGAGCCCAGCTCAGAGCCCCTCCCGACCCCCCACAGCGCTCCGGGGGTCTCACAGGAGCACCATGGCTGCCCTCACCCTGAGAAGCCATTTGCTGCAAACAGCCTCGTTTTCAGCAGCTGGTGCCTGCGTCACATCAGAGCAAGCCCCCTTTTTTGGCTCAAAGTGGAATATTTTAGCAAAGGCAAAAACAAAGCACTTCGCATTGAGCCTTTTGCCACACCACAACACGACCATCTTGCAATTTTGGCTCCCACTCTCTCAGTTGGGTTCCAACCCAGAGCCCCCCTTTGCCCCACCATTAAGAACACCTGATCTGCCCCCAAAGCCCTTTGAGATGTTCACTGTGGTGGCAGAGGACACAACGCTTCCCACTTCAGCACCATCCCTTTCTTCACTGCTTGGATCAGAGAAACCAGCCTTTTTCTTAGCCAAGATGCTGCTGCATCCAGGGACCTCATCAGCCCTAAATAACCCAACACAGATCCCCAAACCCAGGCACCAATGGCCCACGTTCAGCCTCATCTGGCAATAATCACACATTGCAAGAGGCCGAGCAAGCCATGCAAGCAGCATCAATCTCAGTCCCTGCAGTGGGTGCTGAGGAAAGAAAATCCCACTTATCCCTTCCCCAGCAGTACTAAGCAAACTGCTGGACACTCCTTATTCATCCTCTCTCTCTCTCTTTCCCTTGCTGAAAGCAAATGTGATAAACAGAGCACCAGACAATGACACTGCTGTTCAGCTGCTGCCTTATCAGTGCAGGAAATTGTCTCTTTCTTTAGATCCTCTGTTCTTGCTATTTCTGTAATCCGCTGGGATCGGTGGGGATAAGAGTTCTTTTGAGCAAAGGCTTGGGGGACTTGTTGTAATAATATGCCACCTCCATGCAAAGTTGTAGGCACGAGGCAAAGGGAAATAAAAGGAAAATGGGGATTTTCATCTGCAGTTGGGGTTGTGGTAGATGGGCTGGGCACTGCTGGGAGGTTCCCTCACAGCATCCCAAAAACTCCAGCAAAACCTACGCTGTGCTCTGCAGGGGCAGCAATGGCAGCAATGGGGACAAGTCTTGGCAGCACAGGGGCAAAGGAGAGGGTGGCCCTTCTGGGGATCTGAGGGCACCCCTCTAAGCACCCCATGCAACACCAGCACCACTGCAGGGCAATGCCCATACAAACACCCCCAGCTTTCACCCCACTGTGCAGGCTGCACAATGACACTTTTTGGACCTTTTCCTCCCCCAAACCACAAACCAAAGCAGAAACATGGAGGCCAGCAGCACCAAGCAGCCCGCAACCCGATCCCTCTGGCTGCTCCTCTCCCTGCGGCCACCCCATGTCCCAGGGATGTTCCACGAAGGCACATACAGCAGCACATCATCATACTGTGCCAAAACACTGCTAGCCCTCCTGGGACAGCCCGGCAGTGACAGGCATTGAGAAAGAGAGCCACATCCAAGAGGAGTTGGGAACATCACTTTTTCCGCCTCTAATCAGCTTGTTAGCAGCCTAATAACAGAGAAGCCCTGCACATTACAAGCCCCGAAGTGAGGCACAGCCTATTGTCGAATTGCTACTTGACAGCCAGCTTTCGGCAGCCCTAAATTATCCCATGACAAGCTGCAGTGAAGAGGTGAGCAACCTTGCGCATAATCTACAATCATTATCATTTCCATCTTTATTACCTACAGTATGCCGAGCACATTAAGGCGGCTTTAAGGGAGCTTTTGTTTTGCAATAATTTCTTAAAAAACCTGCTTTCTTGTTAGTATCTCCCCTGCCATCTCATCAAAATGGAAATGCTGCGAGAGGCTCCATTTATTTCCTTTAATTCTCCTTCACTCCTCTAGCCAGAGCAGGATGGCTCGGTAAGGGATTTTTTGGATGAGGCAAAGCTTAAAGTGTGAGTGCAAACTCAGGTGCTCTGAGCAGAGCCAGCACTCCAGGACACGTGCAAAGTGCAGTGTCCACAGCAAAAGATCCACAGCAAGACAACCCCAGCCCTCTTGCAATACGTACTTCCAAAATGCACTGCTTCAGCAGCTCGGCATCAATGGGGACACACTCAGGGGATAATTACCCTAATTGTGTTGGATCCAGAAGGGGAATCCGAGTGGCAGTCACCCTGGGGATGTTGATGCCAGGGATTTGTAGGGAATAGCAGCAGTGAGGTTTATTTGTCGCAGGCAGCGCAGGGCTGGCAGGCGTGAGCTGCTCGTGTGTAACACAAACGCGATTCCCATTCTGTCTGGCAGGCAAAGGGGATTTTTTCTCATTCATGAGATTTTTTCCTTTGTTCTCACTTGGCTGGTAAAGCACGCTCTGTCCCCAGCACAGGCAAGGAGGCCGGTGGATGGGGGGGTGGGTTTCAGCAGACCCACTGCTCACATTACCCATCCTGTCCCCATGCACAGTGCTGCAAAATGGCACTCAGAGCTCCAGAGGGGCCACATGTCCCATCACAGCTTGTGTGATTCACAGCCACGCTGAGGAATTTGCCATCAGCATCGTGTTGCCAAACAAATGGGTGTTAATTAAAATCGCAGCAAGGTGGTAATCGAGTGAGAAGGCGCAAGGTGCCGTGTGCCCCACTGTAGTGCTGAGGGGTTCTGCTCCTCCCTTCTCTCATCTCCAGCTGCTCCCAGCTCTGGGGGATTTCAGAGAGCATTGATTTGACACAGGAGAAAGGACAGGTAGTGGTCAGGGTTGCTTTTCCTCGGTGCTAATGACACAGGGGCCTGCACCTGCCCCCCAGTCGCCAGCTCCCCCATGGGCCCATCCTCACCACCCAGCAGCAGACAGTCCCCACCAGCCTTGTTCAGAGAGGGGCAATGGGGACTACAGTGTGCAGAAAAAGGGGGGGAGGGAAAATGAGACAAATAAGACAGAAAGGCAAGAATGAGGAAAATCACAAAAAAAAAACCTCCCAAGTGGAGCAAGAGGCTTCAAATCAACGCTTCCTACCACGATATCCAAGCCTGCAAGACCATGTCCTTATGGGTCCCTCCAACTCCCTTCCAATATTCTGTGGTTCACGAGAAAGCATCCCTCCTTGCTCAGCCCCTTCCTGGCAGCCCACAGGTCCACCAGCCACACCGCTCCCCCTCCACCTCCCTTACCTTCTCTGCTGACTGCGACGTCCCAAAAAATATAGGGATGAAGGCTAACCACACAATGCAAGTAGTGTACATGGTGAACCCGATGGGTTTGGCTTCATTAAAGGTCTCCGGGACCCCACGGGTCTTAATAGCATACACAGTGCAGGTGACCATGAGAAGCATGCTGTACCCAAGCAAACAGATGAGGGAGAGGTCCGAAATGTCACATTTGAGGATGCCCCGGGCAAAGTGGGGGTTTGTAGTCCGCTGGTCCTCGTAGTCAATGACAGAGTGGGACGGGTCCACGATGAACCAGATGCAGACGCCCACGAGCTGCAGCGAGATGAGGCTGAAGGTGATGACCAGCTGGGAAGCAGGGCTGATGAACCGCGGGGCACTCACCGACTTCTTGCCCTGCTCAAAGATGCGGTAGATGCGGTTGGTTTTGGTGAGCAGCGCGGCGTAGCTGATGCTCATGCCGAGCCCTAGGAAGATGCGTCGCAAGGAGCATGTGCTCAGATCAGGCTCAGCGATCATGAGGAAGGTGGTGGCATAGCAGAGGAAGATGCCCGTCAGCAGCACATAGCTGAGCTCCCGCCCCGACGCCTTGACGATGGGTGTATCGTTGTAGCGCACAAAGGTGACCACCACGAAGAGGGTGGCGATGATGCCCACGATGGCAATGAAGACAGGTACCACAGCCCACGGGGAGCTCCACTCCAACTTGATAATGGGGATGGGGGTGCAGCTGGTGTGGTTCTCATTGGGCCGCTCATTGAAGTGGCACCGCTTGCAGTGGAACTCATCCAGTTGGTACTGGTAGCCATCGCAGCGCTCGCAGTGCCAGCAGCAGGGGATGCCTTTCACCAGCTTCTTTCTCTCACCCGGCTTGCAGGGCAGGCTGCAGATGGAGCTGGGGAGCTGGCTCCCACCCCCCGGCCACAGCATGTTCTCCACCTGTGGGGCGAGATGGCCGCCAGGCCCACCGATCATGTCACATCATAGAATGGTTGGGTTGGAAGGGTCCTCAAAGCCCATCCAGTTCCAACCCCTGCCATGGGCTGGCTTCCCCTCAGCAGATCAGGCTACCCCATCCATCCATGGCCTTGGGCACCTCCAGGGATAGGGCACCACAGCTTCTCTGGGCAACCTGTGCCAGGATCTAACCACCTTCTGGGCAAAGAATTTCCTCCTAACATCTAACCTGAATCATCATCTTTTTATTTAAAACCATCCCCACTTGTCCTATCACTACCAGACCATGTGAAATGTCAGTCTACCTCTTGTTCATAAACTCCCTTTAGATAGTGGAAAGCCACTACCTCTTGTTCATAAACTCCCTTTAGATAGTGGAAAGCCATAATGAGATCTCCTCACAGCCTCCCCTTCTCCAGGCTCCCTCAGCCTTTCTTCATTTAAGAGGTTCTCCAGCTGATGCTTGAGCCAGACACCTGCTGAAGTTTGCCAAACCACAGCTTTGGCAGCCTGACTTTGCATCCACATGTCCCTTGAGTCTCAGATGCTGCATGACAATCCCCTGCCTTACCTTCAGGTGGAGGTGGTCGGTCCACTGCCCGATGACTTTGTACTCAGGAGTGGAGTTCCTGATCTGGTATTGGTAAATGTCGTAACGTCCTGGCGCATCTCCATTCTCATTGAAGGTCACTGGAGTCCCAGCAATGCCTACAGGAGAGGGACAGCTCAGCACCCAGAGCTCCCCGCAGCGCAGGGTGCCATGAGTGATGGCATCCAAGGGTTTGCTGTTCTGCCCCAGCATGGGATACTTGCTGCAAGCAGCCAGGAGAGTGCCAGCTGGAGCTCAGGGTGGGGAAGTACTTAGGAAAAAAAAGGAATGAAGGAAAAAAGGAAAATGGAGAGGAGAAAAGGGAGGAGAAAAGAGGGAAGAAAAGGAGGAGAGAAAAGGAAAAAAAGAGAAAAGAGGGAAAAAAGAGAAAGGAGGGACAAAAAGAGAGAGAAGTGGGGATGAAAGGAAAAAAAAAGGAGGAATGAAAGGGGAGAAAAGGAGGAAGGAAAAAGGAGAAAAGAAAGAAAGGAAACCATTCCTGGGCCTGAGCTGGTGCAAGGACCATATGGGGAGCCACAGATCAGCCCAGCAGTTCCACCAAGAACTGGAATTTATTGGTAGTGCCATGCAAGGAGTGCTGTTACAATGGCCATTTTATCACTTCTTGAAAAATAGTGAAGAATAGTTTTAATGTTAAGTCAACTGATAAACACTAATAAAAGGAGGGAAGAGAAAAACCAAGCAAGAGGGAAAAATAAATAGGAGACACTGCAGAGGAGATCACAGAGAGGAGATAAATAGAAACAATCAGGAGGACAAGACAGAAAATGTTTATTAAAGAGGTGGAGCGGAGGAAAGAATGCGTTTCCAGAGATCTGGGGACAGACAAAGGCACAGCAGTGTGATGCTGTGGGACCTCTGCCAGCAGCAGTGCAAGGCAGTAAGTTATGGGTGCTGTGTCACCCACAGCAGAGGACACCCAGCAAGCAGGACGGGCTCCCCAGAGCCCCAGACCTGAGAAGTTGACGTTGCGGATGTACTTGAGCAGCTCCACACCATCCACTGGGTCCATCCTGGGGCACAGCCCCACCTTGCCGGGGCACAGGTTCTTGTGCATGTTGTGCAGAGCATGTCCCATGGCATAGACGGCGTCGATGACGAACTGCACCTTACCCTCCTGCTCGTATGAGGAGTCCTGGCCAATCCGCTCCCGGTCTGCGGACACACAAAAGCAGTGCTGCTCATGGGGCATGCAGCTGAGAGCCCACATCCCCGGACAGGGCACAAGGCTGAGCTGCGTTTTCCATCCCATCCTCACCCTCACCACCATTGGGACCAAGGGACCATCCAGGCGCCCTCCATCACCACTGCATGTGTCCTCTGTCACATTCCCCGTCCCCCATCCCCCTGTGCCCCTCGTGTCCCCCCCCCCCCCCGCAGCCCCACTCCTCGCAGACCCCACAGCCTCCCCTGCCAGCCCCATTTGCGGGATACTGCAAGGACCCACTAATTGCCAGCAACAGCTGCCTGCCTCTCCTGTCATAACCACCCTTAATAGGACTGGAAACATGTTCATCATTTAACAGAAGACATCGATCGATGTAACACGCTGTTAATTACAGCTAAGAAAGCATCTCCCATGAGGTGATGCTGCACCAGGGAGCCCTGACCCCAGGCAGATAGAAGGAGAGCTTCCCTGCCAGCAAAAGGCACAGTCCTCATCCTCCAAAGAGGCACAAGCATCCCATCCGAGGGCACCCAGAACTCATCCTGGTTCCATGGAGTGGAAAGGATGTTATCCCCGAGTCCCCATGCTGGGATGAGAACGAACCGCGCCGGACACGGAGGCGCAGTTGACAGCACGCTAAGGCAAATTGATAGCAAACTGACCAACAAGAAAAGATGATATCAAGGAGAGGGATTTATAGCCCATTCTTCAAAGTTATAAAAATGCTTTTGGACTACGTGGGGATTACTCATGCGAAACCCGTCAAGTTATCCTTTCTTCCACGTTATTGACAGGGGCTATTAATCTTCTCCCTCAACGTAGGGCCTCTCCCCACATTCATCTCAGCACGCAGACAAGCCACTCTATCTTGTCAAGATAATTACCCATTAAAGCAAGGCTGTAACAGACTGCACGCGGGCGCTGAGCCCCAGGGGGTGTCCCAGCCCCACTTCTGCCCCCAAAAGCCCACCCACTGCAATGGGAATGGGGCTGATGCTGAGAGGAGGCGATGCGGAGCAGGATGCTGAGGTTCGTGATGTCGCACTCCCGATGCGGAGACAATAAATCTCCATGAATCTCTCCATCAACTGGGGCTGCAAAAGGGATGTGACCTCGCTGATTATAACAGCAGGGTCGTGCGTCGTTCTACAGGGCTGATAATTAATTTTCAAGAGTGTGAGGGGCCTTTGCGGGCACCTCTCTGAGGGCCTTCCTCCTCCAGCGGAGGATGATTTCAGATCAGCAGTAATTCTGAGCGCATCACCAACACCAGCTTTTGGCAGGAGCAAAACAAACCCACAACCTTTGGGGCTCATGAGCCCACCAGACACCTCAGCACAGAGCCAATTTGGAGAAGCCATGGGGTTTAAGGAAAGCGGAGGCATTGTCCATCTCTGCCCCATTTGCAGGAGCATTTTGTCATCACACTAAACACAAATGGGGCAAATCCTGCCCTGCTGGTCCTGCTGGGGCTGTGCTGGAGAACAGCCAGTGGGTGCCACACAAAACCAGTGCCATACTGGGGACAGACTGGAGAGGAGCAAAATGGGGAGAAGAATTGGAGGATTGGCAGGTTGCCCTGCTTGGTGGTGGGCACCTTGCAGCCTGGTTTGGGGATGCAAAAGCAAAGAGAAGTTGCCATTTCTCTGCCTGGTTTGGGCCCTTCCCACACTAGAAGCTAATGGGGAAAGTCCATACAACGCCTACTGCAAAACCACCCCAAATGGGTGTTTGTATCAGCCTTGCAAAGCAGAGCGCACAGCGCTGCATGGGCTGGTTATTTACTTCAGGCCCTGCGTTATTTCCCCTCTCCGTTCATCTGCCAAGCAAATGTTCAGGTGATAATTTATTTCCTGACAAATTCAGATAATTTAAAGACAGCTCCTAGGACATTTGCCATGTCGTGGTTTCAGCTGCCTCCACTGATACCTTGGCCCTGAAATATCGCTTTCTTAAATGCTACATTACTATGAAGATGAAGACGTCAGTGCTTTGCAAGACCTCCTCATGCATCTCTCAGCACTGGGCATTCCCTGATGCAATCCATAACAGTCAGGGGCTCTCAGATACCCAAGCGTGTGGACATGAGCACGTTTTCTTGCTGTCCATCTAGCTTAGCAAACCCAGCCCACACAACAGGCATGAGGCTGACTGGGGAAGCTGCAGTTCCAAAAAGCCCTTCCAAGAGAGGCGTCCCCAAATCAGATCCTTTGGGAAACACCTTCAAGGGTGAGGACATGCAAACTCTGTCCCCACAGCTGTGAAAAGAGATCTAAAAAAAATCAGCCCCTTTGTGACCAAACTTCACAGGCACGGCCAGGTCTGCCCACCCCATGGCACCATGCACAATGTCCCTCCCAAGGATGCGGGGACGTGCCCATGTCCTCACGTCCTGCCAGCTGCAGCCTTCCAGCCGCCGGGCTGTTATCTGTCTTCAGCCGGTGCCAGGCAGGCAGTAAATCTCTCCCATCTCTCAGTAAACATGTCACCTCCTTGAGCCTCCAAGCATCACCTCGGCAGCAGCGCTGTCAGCAAGACAGATCCCCTGTTTGCCTTGTTTGCTGCATTAATCCCTACAAGCCCGCTTGAGCTGGAAGTGGCTAAAAACACCCAGTGGGGTTTAAGGAGAAGGTCAGGAGCCTGGCACTGAGCTCTGCTGGGGTCAAAGCACCCAAGGATGCTCCATTCCCTGCCTGCAGCAGCGCAAGGGTGCATCAGCAAAGCAGTCTGCAAGGAGACAAGGGCAAACAGCACAGCAGCACATGCCCTGGGGTGCTCACCTCCTACCACACTACTGACACAACAATCAGACACATTTTTCTGCCAGCAGCACCTCATCTGGGGCCTGTTCAGTTGAGATAGGAGCTGTTTGCAAGGGAATAAGGGTGCACCAGCGGCTTCGTGACTTTCACAGGACAGCAGTGCTTCTGCCAAGCACAAGGTGAGAAATAGGCAGGCGTCTGAACACTGCTACATAATGCAGAATATAGCCCAAAATCTGGGTGGTGTGGTGCCTGCAGATGATGGGGCCAAGGGAAGGGAGGAGCACACGGATTGTGGGAGGCAGCGAGCAGCCCTGGGACCAGGACCAAACACACACAAACCAAACACATTCCTTGCACTTCCTAGGTCACACACAGCACACAGGGATGGCCAAGAGCATTTCTGGAGCATCGTTCCCACACGGTCTTTTTGCTTAGCCCCAAAAGCCCGCTCAGAACCGAGCCCACCACTCACGGAGCACCAATTGCCACGCAGCTCCTTGAGCTGGGCTGGCAGCTCCTGGGCAACAAAGACATGGATGAGCTGAGAGGTCATAAAGGGAAAGCAAGCAAAACGCTTCTAATGCCCACCCTGGGCATCATCCTCACATCCCCACGGACCCCACATGACCCCGCAGCATCCCCGTGCTCCTTACTGGTGCACTTTTTGATGCTGCTGCCCTTCTTCAGCGCGTGGCGGCTCAGCTTGCAGTGGAAGTTTTCCTCCCAAAATTCAGCAAACCAGATGTTTCGGCGGTTGTTGTCCAGCGTCCTGCTGGAGAAGTAGCGATCGAAACCTGCCCGGGGAAGACGGGACAGAGGGGGTGAGCCCCCGGGCTGGCAGGGAGGTGCCCAGCATGGCCCCAAAGCCGCCAGGCAGAGGGAAATGTCTTGGGAGCAATTGGGAAGAATAACATCGCAGGCGGTTGCGTCCCAGCAGCCATCCCAGCAAAGCAAGGAGGTGAGATGGGAAACCCAGCTGGGGGCAATGCACTGGGAAATGTAAAGCCTGCGTTAGCACAAACCCTGTGGTTAATGGGATGCCATCAGGAGGACAGCTAACAAGGAGACGAGTGAGCCACTGAGCACAGCCTCTTACCTTTGACAGACACACGCTTGGGCAGGATGGTGACGGAGCCCTCAGCCACCTCCTCCAGGTGCAGCACCGGGGAGATCTTGGAGCCCCAGCTGTCCGAGCCCATCCAGATGAAGTGCCCCGTCTGGTTTGCCCTTTTGGCCGCCTCCAGCACTCTTCTGCAGAGAGAAAGCAACGGGCGCTGCTCAGCAGCACGGGGTTGGGATGCAGCTCTGTGCCCATCCCAAGAAGGAGACAGCAGCGTGGCATGGGAGCGGGGCTCAGACCCTTTTGCATCTCCCATTCCCAACACTCCATCAGCACCAGGCACCACACACACCGGGTGCACGAGAGCAAACCACGCTGCTCCACTCCAACACCCTCCATCCTCTCCAGCCTGGGCACGGGCTGCTTCTCCCACCCCATTTGCATATTTGCTGACTGGTAATCGAATTTCCCCCTTAATTACCCAACATTAGGCTTAAAAAAAAAAAAAATCAGGTTATGCTGCAGCAGGCAGGAATTGAGCAGCACCGGAGAGCTCTGATCAGCATGGCAAAGAATGGGAGAGAGCCATCCAGCACTGCCAGGGCCTGGATGAGGGCTGTCCCATGCCCTGCTTAAAGCCATGCTCTGCCCCGTGTGTGGAAACCTCTCTTCACGCAATATAATCCTATTTGGATGGGTAAATGCTTGCAAACCCCAGTTAATGGGGCTTGCCATTTGCACAGCAAGGTAAATCCCCTGTTTCTCAACACACAGCCACGTAAATGTCACGTTTGCAGACATTTCTATTAAGGAAGGAAGGAAGAAACTTGGAGCATTTGCACATCTGATGTAAACTGATTTAAAATCGCAGTTTACCCACATTTACATAATGTTTGCTGATTAATAAATTAGATACTTAGGAAATCAGGGGCAGCTCCATGTGAATCACTCTGCTCCATCATCAACAAGAGCTCCATAAACAACACAAACAGGCTCTGAGCAACCCGATCTAGCTGCAGATGCCCCTGTTCATTGCAGGGGAGGTGGGCTAAGTGGCCTTTTAGGGTCCCTTCCAACTCAAACAATTCTGTGAATCAAAGAGCTGCAAGACGTTGCTGTGCTTGTGGAGCTGCTCGTCAGCCCCAGGCACGGCTGCAGAGCCGGCGGGCAGCGAGGAGGGGTCCCCAGGATCTGCACTGGTGGGGCTGAGGCTGAACAGGGCCAGCAGAATGCAGATTTCTCTCCCTTGAGCTCCGTGTTGCTGCAGTTCAATGGCAGAAAGCAGCCAGGTGGCCGGCTGGAAGTCAGCCCCGACAGATCCGTGCCACGCTGCAAGGTGCATCCCCTCCGTGCTGCACACATATCCGACCCAGCCTGCAGCACATCCTCCATCCCATCCTCCCCCACCTCCCAGCCCCTCCGCACCTGATATCGTCCTCGTTAGCGAAGATGATGACCGCCCGTGCGTGGGAGGTCTCCAGGAGGCGGCGGATGATTTTGTCGAACTCTCCAGGCTTGGGCTCCCGTGGGATCTTGACGGATTGGGCCACGCATACACCGCCTGCAGCACAGACAGCCCGGCAGTGAGACCCCCACCCCCACCCCATGGGGACAGCCCCGTCCCACAGCCCTGCGATGCTCAGATATGGGACTCCCCAGCCCACCTGCACCCCAGTGAGCTGCCCGGCCCTGTGTCACCCCCTGTGGCCCCATGCGCTGACCCCGCTGTGCCAGCAGAAGCTGATGCTCCCCAAACCCACCCAGAGCCACCCCACGGGGGGTCCCACATTTGGAAGATGTCCCGCAATGGCTGCACCAAGCCTGGGGAGCAGCATGGAGAGCACAGCACACCATGGGGGCACACACCTGAGCCCTCCCCACTACCCGTCCTCTGCAGCCTTCAGTGCATCCTTCCCTCTCATCCTCAGCAGCTCACCCCTGCTTTCCACCCACCATTTCAATCCACGCCACATCACACCCCATCCCCAGTGGGTATGAACTCCCCATCCAGAGGCTCAGGATTTTCAAACTGCCACTGTTCCCACACAGAGGCATCACCACAAGCACCAGTGCTGGCTTTTTGCAAAGGGCTCTCTCCTCATGCAATGGTCAAATACAGGACTTGGGAAGAGTCATCAATGGGCCACAGCCCTGGCAGAGCCCTTTGGCCCTGGGTCAACAGCACAGCCATGCAGAGGGATTCATTCCCTTCCCTGCAGCCCCACTCCATGCCCAGAGACCCCCAGGTTCCTCCTGCTGGGCTGGGGAGAACCTCCCAAGCCAATCACCCAGCCAGCCATAGGGCATGTGCAGAAGCAGCTAATTAAAATTAGGAGAGACAAGGGGAAGCTGGCAGCTGGACACGTCCCTGCATGTGGCTGCCGGGCTCCCAGCTCCAAAAATCCAGGGCCCTCCTGCTCCAGCATTACAACAGACGCCAATAAAGAGAGAGAGATGAGAGAGAAAATTAAAGATTGCAGGACCTTCAGGATGTAATTGATGGTGTCGATTTGCATGGCAAATGACACAGCTGATATTCACCTGCCACTAGAAGATCCCTGCTCAAGCAAAGGTCAAAGCAATTAGCAGGGTTGAGGGTTGAGTGTTGAGATGCCCCAGATTACAGCACTGGAGAGGAGCAGGAGGAGGACGGGAGCCACTGGGATGGGAGGATTCAGTCACTCCAGCAAAATGATGTCCTTTGCCCCTTTGCAGCCCACTGGCAGAGAGGGGATGATCCAATTGGGCCGAGGTCTCTGCTCACTTCATTCCCAATGCAGCCAAACCACTAAGACATTTCATTTATTTTTTCCTCCGGTAAGAAGAAACTGGGCCAATTTGCTGCTTGTTTCCCATCTGGGGAGCCAGATGGATGGAGAGGAGGGAGTTGGATAAACAGATTCCCGGACAGCTCGGCGGGCAGCAGCCGGCAGCGCCAGCGGGACAGACACATCGCTGCCCGGGGACGGTGGCTCTGCCTATGGAGCCAGTGCAGCTTAATTACAGTTTCCATAGCAATAGGAGGAGAAATTCCAACCAAAGCGGCAGTTTGCAAACACCAGAGCCTTCCAAGAGCCCGGTGCGGTCAAGCGGGAGTGCACACACTTGTGTGACAGTGCTGAGGCCAGCACAGCATTGTGACACTGCGACGCTCCCAGCAGTGCACATCCTGCTCCAGGCTCACGCAGCACTGCGTGCTCCTGCACACAGGTGGGCAGCACAGGGACACGAGGCTCCAAGTGTGCACTCAGCATCTGCAGCACCAACCCCTTCCCAGTGCAACTGCAGCAAATCCAGCCTTGGGATTTCCCCAGGGTGGCAGTGAGGGATCTGCATTGGGTTCTCCCCATGCATTCATTCCTCATTCACCTGCTTAGAGCAACACAGCTGCTCAGAAAAATAAGGGGACAAACGTTGCCACCAGCAAGGGCTTGCTGCTCGCATGCACGGGACGAGGAGGTGACACAAGAGATGGGCCCATAAATAAATAGGAAAGGAGATGAAATCGATGGCAATTCAGAAGTGGCTGAGTTACGCAGCAGCTCCGTTAAATCACACTAACGAGGAAGGTAACAAAAAAAGGATACGGCCAATTAGGGCATAATGAGGAACTTATTACTGCAGCGGTTGGAGAGCGCAGGGCACGGGAGCGGGATGCAGCCAGGACAGCAGGTGGGAAAAGCAAAGAGGGAACTCCAGCAAGGCTGGAAAACTGCCCTAAGGACAGGCAGCAGTGTCTGCAACCGCTTCCAGTTTATTAAAGCTAATTGGGGCTCTCTGTACTCCAAAATAGCAACACAGAAGCAGCCCAGGTGAAAGCCCCAGAGCCGTCCTCCACCCATCATGCATAACGCCGGCAACACCAATTATATATTTTTTTTCTCCTTAATTAATGGTCTGGAAAAAGAGGCCAATGGCAGTGGGGGAGGCTGGGGCAGGACAGAGCGGTATCTCAGTGCTCCAGCAGCCCCAGCTTTTAGTGCCTGCATTATTCATAACCATCCCCCCCCCCCCCCGCACTGCTGCAGGGAGGGGATTTGCCACGATGCTCCTGCTGTCTCCATGCAAAAATCCATTTAGTCAAAACACTCCTTTATGGCATAGGAGCAGGGGAGGAGGTGGTGATGGGGACGTGGTGGCTGCTCTCCCTCCTCCTCAGCAGTGCAGCGTTGCACCCTGGCTGCGGAGCCCCACGGCTGGGGAGGGGGCAGGAGCTGAGCTCCGGGGACACCTCTCCTCCCCCAGGTTTGAGGGAGAGCCAAAGAGGAGCAGGAGACTGGAGAAGCACCCACAAGCAGCTGGGAGATACCTGACGTAAGGATGCTCAAACACGAGACTTCATCCTGTCATCGCTGACGGGCAGCACCAAGGGGTGCAGAGCGTTTGCAGCAAGAAGCCTTCCATATGCAGCATGGGTCCAGCTGCACACCTGCCATGGGCCGGGCCAGCACTCCTGCACCCAGAGCTGCAGCTCCCAGCTGGGACAGCCCAGTCCCACAGCAGCAGAGGGGGAAATAATCAGCACGTGGCCATGTCCCCGTTCCCATGGTGTCACCTCCCAGCATCCTTCGGCCGCTCGCCCGGGGACTCTCCTCATTACAGTGGGGTTAACACGTGTTGTCAAACACAGGTCAGGGTTTAATCTCCACCATTACGGGCTCGGTGGGAGCACAGCTGCTCCGGGAAGCGCAGCGCTCAAGTGCCCTCTTGATTGCAGGTAGATAATAAGCTTTTGCTGTCGCTAACGTACACCATCAATCAGGGAGCGCTGTGCCCGGGCTCCCTGCAGAGCTGCAAAGCGCTGTGCAAATGCATTGGGTTGGAAAAAAGCGGGGGCTGATTCAGCCGTGCTGCAAACAGAGGTGTGCGTGGACCCCTCTGGGCTGGGAGAACTCCCCGGGTGCTGCGAGGGCATCGGGGCACACACAGCCTGGCTGTGGGGTATGTTGTAAATGGATGAGAGCATCAGCCCTGTGCTTGCTTGGCACAGGGACGTGCAGGGATGCTGCAAACCCATGGCCAAGCTGGGGCAGGAGGCCAAAGCTGGGCATCGCTGGCTGCTCCCTCTCCCAGCAGCCCAAGTTGCCACCAGGTCCCTCACTGCCACCATCCCTTGGCACGGAGCAACAGGGAGCACCCACCTCCCACACAGCCATTTCCCACCTCCCTTTCCTCAAGGGGGCCATTCAGATGAGGTCTCCAAGCCCAGAGGTTTAGTTGGCAAGTCGGTTGCTGCAACCCCTGCCTTAGGGTTCATCATTCACATCACTTCCAACCCACCAGGAGCTGACATGTTGGAGGAGCTGTTAGGGGCACAGCTCACACTCTCACAGGGACACAGCTCCTGGCAGTGAGGGTAGCACTGGTCTGACCTGGGCATGCAGGGTGAGACACCCCGCTCCTCACTGAAGCAGCTCTAATCACTCCTTCACTGCTGCACAGCCCCAGTGAAAGCAACACTCAGAGCATCCACGCACGGAGAGGGCTGTGTTACCCCACAGCTTCCAGTCCCACTGCTGCCAAAGCACCTCCTCTACCTTCTTCATGGGCAAACCTGGGGATACCATCCCATTTCGCCACCCCATACCAGCCCTGATGCATCCCCACATGCAGCAAATCTCAATGCACTTCACTGCAAGACAGGCATCTCTGCCCGTCCCTCCTGGGGATGGAAAGCAGGGGGCAGAGGCAGCTCTCCCAACCCAGTCCCACCAGACCAGAGGGATCCCAGACCCCCAAAATGCTCTGCATCACATCGAGCCTCCATCACTGGAGGCTGCTGGCACTCACTGCCTGCCTCGGCCTTGGAATGCGTTCAATTGCCGCTCTTCAGTGCTTTGAAATCTCATCAGACGTTATGGATCTGAGCAATTTGTGCCTGCTTTTCAACCGCCTGCATTGCTGGGGCTAAATCAGTAATTAATAAATTTGCAGCGGGGAAAAGAATGGGAAAAAAGCGACTCCTCCCTTCGCTCCAGCCTGGATCCCAGGGATGCTGCACAGTGATGGCACTGTGGGGTTCAGTGCTTCTGGGCAGCGAGACAGGGCACAGCCTCAAAGCCTGGGGTTGCTGATGGGTACCACCCCCACAAAAGGACCCCCCATTACACACACCCTGCTCTGCTCCTTCCCTCGTGGTCCCCCTGAGACCACAGCGAGGACAACGTCTCACCACGTGTCACCCCACTGGGGACGGGACAGGAGTCAATGTGTGCCAGAAATATTAACAAGCACCATGGGCTGCCTGCAAAGCCCAGAGCCACCTCCCAGCCAGCGCCTGCCTCCACCGCAGCTATTAGCTCCTCTTTGTCCTGTCCTCTCCTTCCCCTGCTTTCCAGCACACAAAGGGATTACAGCCAGACGTGTAACCGGGAACAGAGCAAAGAGGCAAGGTCAGCCTTATTTACAAGCAGATTGCAGGCACACACACTGCCCAAGCCCTGGGTCTGAAAGGAGGTGAAGGGGATCCGGGGGGTTCTCGCACCCACCAGCAAACAGCTTGAGGGCAGCGAGGTTATTTTAGGTGGGGAAACTGAGGCAGGAGGCCATCCGGAGCAGCCTCCTGGCTGCATTGTGACACACAACGTTGGCTTGAGCAGAAAGAAAAGAGGAAGAAGGGGGGGAAGGAATAAGAAAAATATCTCAGGAAATGTTTGGAAACACAAAGCAGTGATGGCACTAGAGCCTCGGTGTCCCAAGCATGTTCCCAGGGCCTGCAGAGCTCCCTGTCCCCATCCCACGCTCTTTGTGTGTGCAACAGCAGGAGGATGCTGGGACCCAACCGTGACCCACACGAGCAGAGCTCTGCCCACAGGCACCCAATGGGCTGTGCTGCTGGATGGGTACATCCAGGATTTCGGTCCCTGGGTAGAAGATGCTCAGAGATGCATAGGCATCCCACCCACAGGGCACAGCACAGGGAGCTCCCCAGGGTCAGCAGATAGCCATGGTGAGCCATGTGCACGTCCATATACCAAACCCATTGTCAGAGGTACCCGGTGTCTGCTTGCACCCTAAGGTTTGGGAGCAGCTCACGTTTAGCATTGCCTGAACTCCCTGCTCAGCTTTGAGTGTCAGAGCCCCTTTTGGGGGTGACATTCTGATGCATCAGCCAAAAGTAATGAGCCCAGCGCAAAGCAGAACGACAGCCATGGATGTCACATGGTAATGAACAAATGCATCACAAATATGTATCAGGCTCTTAACTAAAAATATAGAAAACTCAGCGAAGGATAAAACAAGAGAGGGGGGAAATGACAGTGTGAAATTGATCCAGGCACATGACTGAGGAGCCTTGCATTCGCCTAGAAATATTGCCCTCTTCACAAAGCAGAGCGCGGCACATTATGACGCGTGGCACAACACGCTGTGCACCAACCACTTCCATTACATAAGCATAAATCTCATCCTTCATCTCCAAGAGCTCGAGCGACAGCAGAGGTGTCAGCACACAGAGCCAGGGGACGGCAGGCAGCTCCGTCCCCTCCAAGTGACACCGTGGGTTGGGACAGCCCACTGCTGGCCTTGGGGCCAACCTAGATGCAAACACACAAAACACCCACTGTCTTTGCAGGGCGCTTTGGCGGAAGGGGAAAGTGCGCTTCAAATGCTGAAAAGTGAATGAATCCTGAATGAAACACAGTCTTTGCAACGCCAGCACCTGAAAAACCTCCATGCTGATGAATGATGGCCATCCAGCCATCGGTGCAGCCCCCGGGGGCCAAGGAGTAATTGCAGTATATAAAACCTAATGGCTCTGCAGGGTCAGGCTGCAGCCCACAGCTGCAGGGCGGTTCTCCGTGGGTCACTCAGCAGAACACATTGCCCTGGGGTGAATTCCTTCCCAGCCCACCGGTGAGGGGCTGCTTTGTGCCGTGACCGCGGCGCTGCAGTGGGTTCAGCACGAGGATTCGCTCGCAATCGAAACTGAAGGTCAAGTTGCTAATGCATCAGAAAGCAAACAGCTTGAATGCTAACTGCTAACTACAGCAATGAGCATTATTGCCTGATGGAAATAAAAACCGACTCGGAACGCTCAGGCTTGGCATGAGAAATGAAGCGCGGCGATGTTCTGGAGGAGCACGCAGAGGGGGGGTGAGCAGCGGCTGTGGGGGGGACACTGCTGTGTCCCCAGGCATTGCACCCCGCAGTCCTGCTGTGTGACAAACGGCGGCCGGGGCCGGATCCTCAGCCCTGCAACATCACCCTGACAGTCTGCAGACACCTTAAAGCAGAAATAAATTGCCGCCTGCTTTGTGCTGCTGGAGGAGTGCAAATGAGAGCCAGACATAGAAGAAGAGGCTGTAAAAGGAAAGGAAGGATCCTTCACCCGCTCCCAGCGTTGGTGTAAAGGCATTTGGTGACAGCAGAGCCATCTGAATTTATAGGGGACACAGAGGCGCAACCCGGCTTTTCCTCAAACATTGCAGTGGGCAAAACAGAGCACGAGGCTGGGGGAGTTTGCAAATTAAAAAGGAATGGGGAAGGGGAAGGGGAAGGGAAAGGGAAAGGGGAAACAGGAAAGGGAAAGTGAAAAGGAAAAAGGAAGAGTAAAAGAGAAATGGAAAAGGGCAAAGAGAAAGGGAAAGGGGAAGGGGGAGGGGAAGGGAAAAGGGCAAGGGAGAGGGGAAGGAGGAGGGGAAGGGGAGGGGAGAGGCGGGAAGGGGGAGGGAAGGAGGAAGGGGAAAAGAAGAGGAATGGAGAGGGGGAAGGAGAGGGGGAGGGAGAGGGGAAGGGAAAGACAAAAGGAAAAAGGAAAAGGGAAAGAGAAATGGAAAAGAGGAAAGGGGAAGGGGAAGGAGAAGGGGAAGGGGAAGGAGAAGGGGAAGGGGAAGGAGAAGGGGAAGGGGAAGAGAAAAGGAAAGGGGGAGGGATAGGGAAAAGGAAAGAGAGAGGGAGAGGGAGAGGGAAAGGAAAAGGGAAAGGGAGAGGGAAAAGGGAAGGGGGAAGGGAAAAGGAAATGGAAAAGTGAAAAGGGAGAAGGGAAAAGGGAAGAGGAAAAGGAAAGGAAGGGGAAGAGGAAGTGGAAAGGGAAGGGGAAAAGACACCAAAAAAAAAGAAAACAAAAAGCATGTTCTCATTCCACCAGGAGCAAGGAAACGCTGAGGACGCCCTGCTGGGAGATGCTCACGGAGCAGCCCAGACCCCATGCTGGCAGCCGAGTGGCAGCGGCTGCGCGTCGCTGCTGGGTTTGATGTACGGCGGCGCTCATAGAGAAGAGAGCAGGGGAGCAGCGGTACTGCTGATAAGGCACGGGCTGCACTTACGCCGCCGTTCTACCGCAATTACAGTGGAATTATGCTTTTTGATAACTAAATTATCACTAATGCACATAATCGTTGGGTTATGTGGATACACAAATTACAGGACTGCCTCAGCCCCGGATTAATACGCGTGCATTTCGGCTCCGTGTACACTCGTTTATACTGCAATTACGCCATCATATCATTAACCATCTGGTTATAGCAGTGCGCATCAACCACAGGTATCTCCAACCAGGAGGGCTGCAGTGGGACCACCACTCCCAACACCAGTCCTTACTGGTGTGTCACGGAGGCTCTGAATGATGCCCAGTCCCCCTGGCTCCCTCCACCCCACACCCAGACCCACAGAGGGCTGCTGGGCTGGCAGAGCATCCTTGCATGCCATCCTTGCATCCTTGCATCCATGCAATGCTACGCTTGTTCCAAAATAAGGGGTAGGGCTAGATGAGCCCGATGCCGTGCCACCTCTCCATGTCATACAGCAGACCCATCAGCCCTTCCCCTGCCACAGGGCATGGGCACCTCAGCAGAACATGCCAGCCCAATGCAAGCCAGGAAACTCTCCATTTTGGGTGCCAAACCACACTTCATGTCATGCAATATACCCCTCATCTTCAGAGTAGTAGCTTTCGCTTTATTCCCATCATCCCTAGGCAGATGGGGCTGCAGTTAGCACTTACAAGCCCCAGTAGAGACAACAGCTAAGCTGTTAGCAGAGCCACAAACACAGCCCTTGGCTCACTGCTGAGCATCATCCCTCTCCATCACAAGCACCATCCTCCCTCATCCCCCAGCTCAGCAGCCCCTGGGTACCACCCCATGCATCTCCTGCAGCATCACAAGCATCATCCCCTCTGGTCCCCAGCCCAGTATGCCCTGGGTACCACTCTCAGCCCCATGCATCTCTTGCAGCATCACAAGCATCATTCTCCCTGTTCCCCACCTCTGCAGCCCCTGGGTACCACGCATGCCCAACCTTCACGCCCCCAGCCCCATGCAGCCCATGCAGCAGCCTGCACTCACGCTTGGTTTGTGCACACACAGCACAGTGAGCATCCCAGCACCTCTCCACCACATCCCCACCACGGGGTGTGCGCAGCCACACAGACAGCCTCAAGTCACTGCATCCACCAGCTCTGAAACATCCTCACACACTCCTCCTGCAGGACCGCAGAACCATGGAAATATTCCGCTTTTCAAGTCAAAATCCTGAAGAGCAGTTTCCAGGTTGAATCCCCAGATGGGCTTCTCTGCATATTAAAAGCACAGCCGGTTCCCAGCGCCACGGCGTGAGCGAGAGACAGAATTAACACTGTTCCTATTTATAGGGCTTTGATTAGGAGCTCGTCACCTAGAAGTTTTTATTCCCTTTATCCATTTATAAGGCCATAACACAGTTTGACTAGCTCCAGATAGGCTGGTGTCCCACCGATTTTGCCAGAACTTAATGTGCCATTCAGACACAGTTAAGCCAGTAATAGGCAGCAGCCTACTCTCTGCAGGGTTTTAAGTGCCTCAGAAAACACTCCTCAGCTCCCAGCTCACCCTGTGCGTGCAGTGCTGCAGAGGTGAAGTGATTGGGGGTGAGGATTGGCCCCAAAGGTCCCTGCATGGGATCTTGGGATGGCCCCAGGAGGTGCATGGAGCCATTCCCTGCGCTGATGCTCGCTGTGATAACACCCACAGCAGTGATGCCCGGGGGTCCCTGCTCCTCTCAGCCAGTCCCCAGCAGGTGCTCAGCATCCATCCGGTACCCACGAGCTTTTCCAGCACTCCCGAGGCTGTTAATCCCTCCTAAGCATCCCAGTGCTCCCGTCAGCAAAACGCTTTCTGGCTCCTGACAAATCCTCCCAAAGAGTTTTGCTGAGCGCAGACTTTCCGCCTGTCCAAAGCCTATAGACAAGTTAAAGCACCTGCCCTCAAGGATAATTCCACTAAAATTGGGTAAAGCGTGTGCCGGTGCCAACTTTATTTTCTGTTAAATCCTGAGACTATTTGTAAAAGTCTTTTCTTCTGGAAGGCGCCCAGCTCCGTGCGGAGGGAGGGGGTTGGATCGGTCTGCATTTGCTTGGCAGCCAACGACCCGGCAGATTTGAGGTCTCCTCATGTGCAGGGAATGGGATTTCAAGATGCTTTCTGAAAGGAGCTGGCAGCAGCCACCCTGCCCTGCAGACAGACGGCTGCTCCCATCCGCACCGCCGGCACTGAGTTGCTGGCAGCACATTGCCCTGGGACGCACAGCCAGGACACGGCCAGCTGAAGACATTGCCCCCACGATGTCCTTACAGCTCAGCAACCACAGCAGCCCCAAAGCCCCCAGCTCATCCCCTGAACTGTGCCATCCACCTCTGCTCATGCACTGCAACCACACCTCAGGTCAGGATGCCCAGCCAGACACGTCCCTCCCTCTCCCAAACAAGCTGCAAATCATCCAGTTGCCTTTTCTGCTCCAAAACGCACTCCAAGTCCCCATCCCAGGAGAAAGCTGCTCACCATCCTCCCTGGATTTCTGGATGAAGGCTTCCACACCGCTTTCCCCATAGCTGCCCTCGGAGGCCAGGGTGGAGACGTAGTTCCACTTGAGGGCTTTGACGATGTCCACCATGGCTTGGGCCTGGTAGGTGTCGGATGGGACGACGCGGGAGAAGAAGTCGTAGCGGCTGTTGTCGCTCAGGTCTGGCGCGGTGGAGGCATAGCTGATCTGGGGGATCTGGGATGGAGTTGGGCAAGAAAAAAGCATCAGGAGAAAGAGGCAAAATCCACGCTCTCACCTTACCCGCATTCCCAAAGCTGTAGAGGTCAGGGGGCGGACATCGAGGAAGACTGAGGGTCAGGTGGGACTCCAGATGGACACAGAGCGCTCCACAACACCCAGAACCAGCAACTCATGGAGGGGAGAACGCAAGGTGGGGGGTGACCAATTCCATTAGGTCTGCGCCAAGATCTGGTGAGCTCCATCCACAGTGGGGTGCAGGAGATGTGAGATAGACCCCGTAGACATTGGGATGTGCACCCTCTCTGCACCCCAACAGCTGGCACGGGGGCACCCACAGGAAGGGGACCAGCACCACGTGGGGCCAACAAGAGCCAAACCCCAGCTGTGCCACCTGGAGGAGGCAGGGGTGGCTGAGGGACCACACAAAGCTCAGAGATGCCCAACAGAGACTTCAGAAGGAATTCCCAAGCTTCATGTGTGGCCCACATGGAAGAGACAAAGAGGAAGCCTTGTTCCTGCCCTGGACACCACGCTAAGAACTCCCTCTGGCTTCCTGCCCATGAGGGACAAAAATGAGCACACCCTGACAGCCCCTGGCCAGCCAACACATAAATAAGACTTTTAAGTTAATCAGACCTCCTGCACCTCACACAGCACATTAGAATGATTTAGCACTGGAGGATCACACGATGCTTAGCACTTATGCAGCACTTTACATCTCCAAAACATACCACAGATGTTTATTTATCTTAAAGATGGGAAAGGCTTATTAAGTTATCAAGCCCAGGTCCTTCCCACCAGCCTCAGTTCCCCACTGAAAACGTAGCAGAACCATCACCAGCCCCATCCATTGGCCCCGCATCCCATAACCTTGAGTGTAGCACACTCCTCTCCGGAGGCAGCTCAGCATCTCTCAGCAAGGCCTCGCCGAGCCCTGCTGAAAAGCAGGACGTGGTTTGGAACTCGGCAGCAATACAACAGCAGGGGCTGGAGCTCAGCCAGCTGCAGCCTGACCGTGTCACAGCACTGCAGGGGCGGTGACAGCCCTGCCTGGGGCCACCACTGCCCTCCTGCATTCCCACGGACTGTGCTCTGCAAATGGAAGAGCTCAGAGCATCGCTGATCTCAAACTGCTGCACGCTGCAGGGGCAAGCAGATGCAGAGCAGCCATTCTCAGCTCCTGGAGAACTTTCCCCCTCCACCCTTTATCTCAATTTAGGAACCATTCAGCAATTGCAGCTCGCAGAACAAACACTGTCAGAGCCGTGGAGAGCTGCAGGGAACCCCACGGATCCCTCAGGCTCAGTAGGCATCTGGGTGCTGCTGGATGCCTCCAAGCTGCGTTTGGTCACCAACCACCACTCCTGCATTCAGCAATGAGCCGATCTGCAGCAGCAGAGGAGAGCTCAGAGTAGATGGGATGGGGAGAGGTTTAGGGCGTGCAGGCACCCTCGTGCGTGTTATAAGACCAAGTCACCTTGCTGGGAGCATGAGCTTGGTACCTGCCTTCTAATGATGATGCTCCATAACTCCATTGGCTAGGTACCAGCATAACCCTGTCCCAGTAAGGGGAGCAGGACCCATCCTGGCTCACCCCAAAGCCACAGAGCTGCCCAGCTCCCCCAGCTCCCCTCATCTTTCCTCCACTCGTGCTCCTGGCCTGCACCACAGTTTTCTCTTTGCTTCTCTATTATTTTCCCCTCCTCTACTCCAGGCTCTCACTCTCTATTAAATGCGATCTCGATGTTATAAATCCACGACTCCACCTGAATGCTAAATGGTCCCTGGAAAGGAGCAGCACCCCTCTACCTACCTGCAGTGCTGGAGAAGAAAAAAGGGAGAGGAGAATGAGCAGGAGAAGGAAAGGAAGGAACCTTTATCAGGACACAAATGGGATTATTCTCGGTGACAATCTGCTCTGTGCTCCTTTCTGAGGGGCTGCGAACTGCTCTGTGGGGAGCTGTGACCAAGAGCTGGTGCTCGAGGTGTGATTAACATTCTGCTCAGCTGGCGAGGTGTGTGCCCAGCAATCACTTGTCTGGGGAGGGAGCTGGGCTGCACGGCTCCTTCCCTCCATGCCTTTTCCTTGTGTGGGAGCATGGGGGATTTTCTCTATAAAATGGTTTAAATAAAACCACGTGTCCTCAGCAGTGGATGGGGATGGGGTTGGAGATGGGGTTGGAGATGGGATGGGGGTGAAGATGGGGTTGGGATGGGGTTGGAGTGGGGATGGGGATAAGGTTGGGATGGGGTTGGAGTGGGGATGGGGATGGGGTTGGGATGGGGATGGAGTGGGATGAAGATGGAGTGGGGTTAGGGATGGGGATGGGATAGGATGGGGTTGGAGATGGAGTTGGAGATGGAGTTGGAGATGGGAATGAGGATGGGGATGGGGATGAGGTGGGTTGGGGATGGGGTTGGGATGAAGATGGATTGGGATGAAGATGAGCTAGAGTTGAGTTTGGGGATGAGGATGGGATGAGATGGAGATGGGGACAGAGATAGGGACCTCCCAACTGTGCCCCCAGCATGATGCATTCCATGCAAGCCACCAAGGGCTGTGGAAGAGCTGCTGGGCTCTGTATGGAGATCATGTGTGGGATTAACCCCTGGTCCAACCCCTGCTCGGAAACATACCTAGAACATACCCACTGATGCACAGACTGTAGCAGGATGCTGGATTCTAATAAACAAATTGAAAGAGCTTTTCGCTCTCACTATACTACCTTGGATGGAAGTGAAAATAAAAGACCAGTTCCCAAATGACCATTTGATAGATTTCCTCTGCCTTTTTCCCCCTCTGCCTTTTTGATCTCCTGGTTTACAATAGCCCAAATCCTGGCATCAGCTATTTTCTCAGATAAAAGACAGAAGTTCTTTCAGGTCCATAAAAGCAAAATGCAGGCAGGGAATTCGAGGTTCTTAGAAAGAAGGCTGCAGGTGGGGGGGGGGGGGGGGGAGCTGGCGATGCATCTCGGCTGCAGGTTTGGGCACAGCACAATGAATGAAGTCACAGAGGCACTGTGTGGGTCCCAACTCCTCGCCTGGGTCATGGCCAGCCCAGGCTGAACACCGCAGTGTGGTGGGGAAAGGAGTGGGATCGGATCTCCTGCACCCCACGGCTCCTTTATCCCATCCAGAACAAGCAGTAACCCAGGGATAGGAGGAAAAAAACTCCTTCTCCCTTTGCTTTGGACAAAAATACAGAGTCAGCATTGTTCAGAAACACCGTCAACCTCCAGAAGCATCCCCAGGGCACGAGAGCACGGCAGGGGAGCAGGCAGCAGCTGGGGTGAGGAGTGCAGATGGCAGTTGGCCACTGTGGTCAGCCTCAAACGCTCCCCTGATACCTCCACCACAAAAGCACTGAGTTTTCACGCCCACCCCATTGCCACCAGCTTACAAGCTTACACAGCATCTTGTCTAAGAGTGGAGGAACAGAATTTGTTCCAGATTGGAAAGAATTCAGCAAAGGTGACAACCCCAGCACGGCCCCAGAGGAGATACATAGGGATGCAATGCCCCACACTCAGCACAGCAGCCCTCCCCCCCCCCCCAAAGAGATGGGGTCAGGAGCAGCTAATTCCCTAACGATAATTATTAATTTCATGCATATCTTATGCAAACCTCTGGTTCACCGACAAGATGGAATTGATTTAATTAGAATTTCCATCATTGAGCCATTTGGACGGCAGCTTTTAATTAGAGGGAGCGTAAAGCACCACAGGGGCTGGGGGGGCTGCAGGGCCTGCTCAGACCTCAACCCTACTGGGTCCCCAGCTGGAAACGGGGGGCAGGTACCCAAAAACCACCCACCACGGAGCTGATAACCAACTCCTCTGCTTCCCAGACCAATGCCACCGACTGCTCCGGGGTGACACAGCCGCACTTGAGGGGATGCAGCTCAGGGCAGGGAGTGATGCACTCCCATCCTGCACGCTCCTTTCCCACAGCCCAGCAAACCGAGCACATGAATCAGATCGCTCCGTTTTCCCCCCAAAAAAGCAGCTCCCAGCACAGCTCCTCGCCGGCCCTTCACCCTCCTCCTCCTCATTCAGGGCTGGGGCAGCCCCAGGGGCCGCAATGTGCTTTAACAAACCCAGCGAAATGAAGCAGCAGGAGCAGAGCGGGTGATTAATCAGAGCGTCCCCCGACCCGTTTCCACCTTCCTGTCTTCATGAAGGTTATTTACCCGCTAAGTATCAGTGCGTGGTGCAGAATGCAATGCTCCTCCACTCTCCTCATCCCAGCGCTCACCCCACAGGGTCCGCGCCTGCCCTACATTCCCAGCCAGCAAATCCAGCGTGCACACACACGCGAGCACACGCAGCTCCTGCACAACGGGCCGCCGTCCTCCCTTGGGTGAATTATTCATGCTGTGCAACACCCCTGTGCTAAAAAGAGCTCGACTCATTGCAACACAGGAAAGGAGTGCCTCAAAGTGCTCGGTGCGCCCACACGCCAGGGAAGATCCTTGCCCTGCATGAGTGCTGGGTCAGCACTGGATTGCAAAGCACAGCCCAGCTCCTGCCACAGCCTTTGGGAGTCCCATTTGCAGGGGGTGGATTTGGTTTCTTTTCGCATCGCTGTGGTTGTTCGGGAGAAAGTGGGTAGCGCTGAGGCTGGAGAGGCAGCAGACAGGGGTGGGAAGGAGCTGGAGCGTGCCAGAAAGCTCTGGCGGTGACGACAGAGAGATGCTATCGCAAGGAGGCAAGAGAAGGGATTTGGGGGGAGGATTCTCTGCATGCAGAGCTGCGAGGAGTGATGAAACCAGTTTGGACAGAGGATGCCGCATCTGCAAGTTGTTCCACTGATGTACAGCTTTAATTAGGCAGTGGCATCTAACGAAGGACACGTTATTTATTTATGTAGCATGGAAGCGACAAAAGCCCTTCCAGGGTTGCGCCAGCCCTCACTGCCAACAGATTTGGGCTGGTAAGGAAGGGATGGGGATGGAGCAGACCTGGGTACGGGGGAGGGGATCACAGGATGGGTTTGGGGTGGCATGGAGGGACCGCTGCCACAACCCACCCAGCCTCACCCTGCACCCAGGGGCTCATCTCCGTGCCTCCATTTCTGCTCTATTCAGCACAAGAGGTGTCCTGGCACTTTGTACCAAGGGCTTCTGCTCCGGCAATGGTTGGGTGCATGGTCCCAGGGCCAAACCTACGGCTCCAGCCCAGCAGTAGGGCACCATCTCTCAAGGGAACAGCAAAAGGCAACGTGAGCACAGCAGTGGCTGGGGAGGCAAACGCTTTGCTGAACCTCAGAGCGGAGCTGCCTGAGCTTAAAGGTCAGCGGCAGCGTGAAATGGAAGTTGCCTTATTTTCATTTTAAGCATGTCCGTGCCATAAACCCACTATTTGAATAACAAAGAGCGACGGTGAGCAGGCAGCACAGGGCACGGCGGGACCCAGAGCCCTGCGGGAGCAATGTCCCCATCCCCAGGGCCTGGTGGGGAGATGGGGGCTGCAATGGGGACACTGAGGTTTGTGACACGTCCCCTTGGGCCACCAGCACCAGTGCCATGGTGCATCGGGGCTGAGCTGCGTCCCCCCCGCGTGGTCACTGCTGCTTCACCCAAGCAACCAAACATGGGGAGAAAGGGGAAAAATAACCCAAACTCAATGCAGCTCCCTGCACTCCTCTGCCTGTCACTCCGCTGCCTCCTTCCTCCCTGCCTCCCTCTCTGAAGCAAGCGCTCAATCTTTTTTGTCTCGGCAAATAGCTTTTAAGTTCCTCCCGCTCCCCCTAATTTATATTATTTTAATTATTGAATAGCCCTCTCGCTCGTTGCCTGGAACATTAACACGTTTTTAAAAGGGACCCAGAAAAATCAAACTCCATCAGCGATCTGTTTTTCAGGCTCTGCTAACAGCCTCCAGCCCTCCCGGGAGGGCTCAGCGCTCCGCAGAGCGAGGATGAGGAGGGGGAGGCAGCCAGCCCTGCAGGAAGGGAGGGTTTGGGGGGCTCAGAAAGGGAAGGCAGCACCCAGAGCATGGCTCGGGGCACGCAGCGCTGCGGGGTGCACAGCCTGTTTGCATTGCTCTCTGCTTTTTGCTGCTAAAGGGGCTCTTGTTCAAACACTCGCGCTAGCCCCAGGACATTGCTGTGGATAAATAGAAGCACAGCGTGGGGGATGTAATTATGAACTCCTCGGTTTTCCTGCAGTTGGAGCAGAGGGAGAGCCAGCCCTCAGACGATGCCATGGCCCCAAGCACTCTGCTCCCCCTGCACACCCTGACCAGCAGCAGAATGCAGTGGTGTCCCTACATCATGCCTGGGCTGGAGCACCAAGCACCCCCTCCTGCAATAGATGCCTCCATCGCAGCAACAACGGCAGCTCCAGCACCTTGGCAGAGGTGTGACCTTACATTTCGGGTGCATAATCCAAAACCTCCTTATCAAACCGCCCATCACCATAAGCCGTGTTGGGATGGTGTGCATGAAAACACAGCTCCTCCTAACACGAGCACTGTCTGTCTTGGGCTTCTGAAGATCCACCAGGACAAAGCTCCGAGCAACTCACTCAGGGATGGAGGTGGCATGAAGGAGCCCCCCGTGTCCCATGGTCCCATCCTGCACCCCATCCCAGCCAACCTCCCCATCCATAACCTGCAAGGCCATCTCCATCCCGCATCCTCACTGACGCCAGCAGCGCCAGCATCCCACCCTCTGAGATAAAACCCTGCTGCTGCAGCATTGTCACCGAGGGAATGGAGGAGGGGATCCCTGGGGACATGGGGGAGGCAGGAAAATGGTTTTAAAGACGCTCGTGAGAGTTCCTGCCTGCCCCCAGCCACGGAGGAAGGAGGAAGCGTGAACAAGTGCGGTGCTTTCCCCACACGGTTGTTTTTGCCCCTATTTTTGGGACCCATACCTTGAAGAGCCGCAGGATGTTGGCCACCATGATGGAGACAGAGCTGCCCGAGGCGCCGATGACGCCGACCACCCGCTCGGGTTTGGTGATGATGGGGGGCCCACCGTTGACACAGCGCACCTCGGTGCTGTCCTTCTCAATCAGGGCTTGCACGAAGGTCAGCGACTGCTCCAGGGCGTGCGTGTCCCGCGAGCACGTGTCCAGGATGCGGGCACCCAGGGTGATGTTGGGGAGCAGGTCGGGGTCGTTGTTGATGCGGTCCAGGGCGAAGAGCATGGCCTCCAGGCGATGGATGCCCTTCTCCTTCTTCAGCTCCCCGCAGGCTTTGCCCTCGGCACCCCGGCCGTGCACGGGGAAGAGCCCCCCGAGGGTGATGTCCCCGTCGATGCGGATGGAGTTCATGTGCGGGTAGCCCTGGCCCTTGGGCTTGGCGGCACCCCCGGGTGCCCAACCCCAGCTCCAGGCACTCAGGAGGAGGCAGAAAGAGAGACGCTCCATGCAAAAAGAAGCCCCGCTCATCGCCGAAGCCGTGCTGGGGCAGAGTGCGCGGCCCGAAACCCGGCAGCGCTCAGGCAGGCAGCATGGCTCCAGTGGCTCCGTCAGTAGTGCCCATGGGTGACACCAGCCCTCCGTGTGCCGTGAGAGGTGGGGCTGCTATGGGGTGTTGGGGCTGGCATCGCTACGCTGGGGAGAGGAGGTGATGTGAGCCCAAGTAGAGCTTCAGGTCCTTCCTGCAGAGCCCTTGGGAGGGAGAAGGGGGAGGGAAAGAGAGAGAAAATCAAACAGGAGCACACAGAGAGAGGATTTGGCTGTTTCAAGCTTTCATCAGAGAGTCCAATGGAAAAGATTTGCGATATGGGACTTCTTTGCATCTGGGCAGAGAGGCTCACATGGTTCCAGGAGCAGAGCGAGGTGGGAGTCTGGATGGGCTGCAGGGAGGCAGCAGGGCCTATCCCATCCCATCCCATCCCATCCCATCCCATCCCAAAGCCTCTCAGGGGAGCTGGTGGGTTGGCTCAAGTCTCAGCATAGTGCTTACAGAGAGATGCAAACCCAAATGCACCCACAGCCCTGACCCCTCTTGTCTTAGAGCATCCCTCCTGCCTGAGTCACAGCCTCCTCGAGTCCCCATCCACAGCCCTGCCACAAGCAGGCTGCTGCCATTAGCAGCTTGCCTTCATCCCTGCGCAATGAGGCCAAGCAATGGAGGTGCCAAACAGCTCAATCCCAGCAACGGGGGAACCCAGCAACTTCCCTACCTCCTGCCATGAGGGCACCGCCATCACCACTGCACACCTCAAACACTGTGCTGCAAATCAAGCTCAGAGCTGACCTAGAGCTTAAGCAAAAGCTGATCTGGCTGTGCGATGAAGAAACCAGGAATTATGTATCCAAAATGCCCCCCTAAGCATTGCTGCTCTTCATTCGGACTGCTGAGCTCTGCATCAGCTGCTGCTTTCTTGCAAGCAGCAGTTATTGACAGCTTTCAGTAGCAAATATCGACAGCACCGAGGGCTCACCTGAGCTGCAAGGAAGGTTTGGCTTCCTGCCTGCCCCAGGGAGGTGAGCTGACTTTTGGCTCAAATTAAAAGCAGCTGAGAGACAGCTGGTTGCAAAGGTGCTCAGCCCCTGAGCTGGGTATCCACAGGGGAGGAGCAGTGGGTCAGAGCCTGCTTGGCATCCTTCACTGGGACAGTGCTATTTGTCAGGCTGTGCTCACACCCACACTTGCAGCCCTCTGTCCCTGGAGGTGCCCCTGCCCCACAGCACACCCCTGCCTCAGTTTCCCCTTTGGGGTGGGTACTCCCTTGTAGCAGCTGCTGATGGATGCTGCAAGGGCAGCGCATGATTAATACAAGGCACCAAAAAGCAGAGCACAGCAGACAGATGCATTCCCCAAGTAGGACGGGCTGGGATGGCTCAAGGAACAGCTTCAATTGATCTCAGCTCTGGTACAGAGCTCAGCACCCAGCACCTGCTGGGCTGAACCCTCCCCAGCCCCATGGGGGGTGATGTTGGAGCTGAGCCCCTTTACACCCATGGAGAAGACTGAGAGCTCCGCAGCCTCACCAGCTGGGAAGGCCTTTGCCTCAACTCACCCCCATGAATTATGTACATCCCTGCCCGTCGGAGCCACTTGAAGGCCCATCTCCAAAGCGTTTCTGACAGCTGGGGCTTTTAAAACAACTGGAATTACCCACTGCTGAGCTCTGTGCTTCCCAAGGCAGCAGCTGGGGAGTGCTGCAGCACAAAAAGCTGCCCCAGCTTCAATGCCACCTCCCAGCAGGACAGTCCCATGGGCACATCCCTGTGAGCGCATCCCATAGGGATGGGGATAGGGGAAGGACCATAACTCCACAGGGACAGTCCCGTCTCCTCTGGGGCTTTGCAAGCACCATCCCGTGCAGGGAGCAGGGCAAAGGGAAGCACCTGCTGCACCCAGGAGCTGCATTTGGGTCTCTTCTCGTGCCCTCACCCCATGAGCCGCAGTTCTGCTGTCAGAGCTCCACACAGCCCAGCTCGGAGCAGAAGCTGCCCCCACCCCAGCGTGCAGCCCCCAGAGCCCACAGCCTCTGCCTTTCTTCTTGTAAGCTTTTCCCTCTCTGCTCTCTCCCTTTTGTGCCTCCTTTGATCATACGCTCTGAACGAACTGAAGGTAAAAATATCATGGCAGGCAAGAAAAAAAAGCGCAAATAATGGGGAGGGGAGAGCTGGTTCGAATCCCTTGTTGAATCATTAGGGAGATGCAGCCTGAATTACTGTACAAGCCTGCACTGCAAGCAGCCCGAGCTCTCATCGAAAGGGGCAGGAGATGAGAAGCCATTTCTCCAAGACACATCCCCTGGATGAGGAATCCTAGCCCAAAAAATCAGAGTGAGGAGGAGGTGCATCCATCCGTCTCCCAAGGAATGGGAGCTGCATCCCCTGCACCTCCCCAGCAGATCTTCCTGCACATCTGGAGGGGGAGGCACACCTGTACTGAGCACTCGGTGGGGTGGGGAACACACCTGTGAGCAGCAAGGTGGTGGAGCTGTGCTCCTGGTGCTGTTTGCACAGCAGGGCTCACCATGAGCAAAGAAAAAACACGCACGTATGCAAGCACCTCGGAGTACATCTGCATCCCGGGCAGAGTAAGGAGCAAAGCTGCTGCCTCTTGCTTCCACCAAGAGCTTTGTTGGTGAGGAATGAACCCTACCATCACCCTCATCCCAGCCCTGCAATGCTCAGATCTGAGACCTGGCATAGGGTGCAAGGACTAATCCCAGCCAAGCATATTTCCAGACCCGGCAGGAAATCCCACGGATTATTGCCTTGCTTGGGTCAGATAAATCCAACCAGCACCCGGAGCTGCAGAAGCGGGCAGTGCTGCATCTCACTACCCCCCAAACCATGTCGGGACAGGGAGAGCCAAGGGGACAGGAGGGGGTGCCCCAGAACCCTGGGGACGCGGAGGAGGTGCTGCACGGTGGCATCCTGCCCCCCTCTAGTGGTGGCCGTGCTCCTGAGCCACCTGCTATCCCTGTGGCATCTCCATCCTCGCTGCCAGTGCCCACTGAGGAACCCATCCTGGCACAGCCTTCCCCAGCCACCAGCAGGCTTCAGCTCTTGCAGCCGTGAGCACTGCACCAGAGCTGCAGAGAGGCACAGCTGAGGCGCACCGGGTGCTGTGGAGCCCAGCGATGCCATAGGCAGTGGTGTACCCCCGGCTGCAGCTCTCCAGAGATGGACCCTCAACCTCACCGGGGCTCTGCTCCTCCCAGGGCAAGAATCATAGACTTATGGAATGGCTTGGGTTGGAAGGGACCTCACAGACCATCCAGCAAGCAGCTGGCAAGCAGCAAGGCTGGTGTGGCTCTGGGTGAGGCAGATGGATCCCCTCTCCGAATGCACCACCAGCGATGTTTGCAAAATTTCCCTTCCCCATCCCGGCGCTGCCACAGAGGCAGGAACAGTCAGACAGAAACCCCCATATCTGCAACTGCTGCTGCCAGGAGAGCGGCCTTGAAGCCCCCAACGCTGCGCTCAGTGTGAGGGGCTCAGATGGAGTCCCGAAGGGGGGTGGGAACGAGGGGCACCCAGCCCTGCCCAGGGAGCAGAGCCGCCCCAGTGGCACAGGGATTTTTGCAGCAAGACAAGAGCTCCTTCAAAGGGACAACCAAGAAAGAAAGGAAGAAATGGGCCATTTCTCTCCAGGTCAGAAGGAAATTACTGCACTGCCATTAGCTCCATGCAGCAGGCAAGCAGCTTCAGCTCTCACGTGCCCAAGTGCTGAGCACTGATCACAGCAGCTCCATCACTGCGGGCAAAGCCGAGAGGCGCAACGTCCGCGTCCCACGCAGAGCTGGAGGCTCAGTGCAGGACAGCAGAGGGTACCCACCTCATCCCACACCCACCCCTCCAGGCAGACCCCCCGCCATGCCCCCACGTTGCTGCCGCCGCTCACTGGCATCTTTGTGGAAACCAAGGCCATTTCTTTGCCCACCTGCTCATCCTTCGGCAGGCAGGGACAGCACAGTATCCCAGTTAGCTCACTCCAGCTCTTCCCCACTTGCAAGCTATGGCGGGGAACTTTGCTTTGGCTCCTGCATTTATTTTTTTTTTCTTAATTGCAAAGCCTCTGTGAAGCACAGCAGAATTCAGACGTGGTGAAGGAGGGGATGCCGGGTTAAGTTCTCTCTCGCCAGGCAAAATCTTAAGTATTCAGGTCGAGTGCCCCAGCGTTCGCAAAGCCACGGCTCAGCAGGCAGCAGCAAGCAGAAACCCCAGATTTTAACCCCAAAACTCACCTGATCCACCCCTGGATGCAGCCCCTTCAGATGGATGCACAGCGCTAGAAATCACAACGCCCGCACAACCCCAGCCCTGCCGACCCGCTCGGCTCCGTGAGGTCCTGCAAACGCCGGGATCCGCTGCTGCTGCACTCGGTGCCTTGCAGGAAAGGCTGATGCTCCCCCGCTCAGCCCCACGGATGTGGGGACGGCGGCAGCCCCACGCCGGGTGCCACCACTCCACGCTGCCCTGCAGGCTGCTGCAGTCCGACGACAGCAGCTCCCACTGGGAGCGGATCACTCCAGGAATATTTATCACGCTATATATTTATATATATATATATCCTTAACTGCAGGCGAGCGCTCTCCTTCCCCCTCCCATCGCAAAGCAGGCCACGGCTAATCCCTCACTTTGAAGGATTGGCTCGCAGTGAGGGGAAGGCAAGAAAGGAGGATTCGGCTGCAGAGCATCGACGGCAGCGCCGCACCTCGCCGGGCTCCCACTGCACCCAGCAGGCAGCTCCGAGGGGGGAGGAAGGAGCCTTGCTTCTGCCACACACAGCAAAACCCCACAGTTCTGCACAGCGGAACGGCTCGGAAAGGGAGCACAGCTGAAATGTTGGTGCTCGGCGATGCCTGCAGTGCTGTGTGCTGTTTCTACTCCCCATTGCGCCAGCACCCCGAGTTTCCCCTCTGACAGCACCAACCTCTGCCTGCACGCAGCCCTGCAAACACGGACACCTCCGTCCTCAGCCAGGCTTGGTGCAGGGCCATCAGAAAACCCAGGGCCACCCTGAAGAGGAAGCCCCACCGTGAAGCCCAAGAGCAAAGGGAACGGTGCCCACGGTGGGCTCAGAGCTGGGGAGGGCGGAGGGAGCGGGTTCGTGCATGTTATAATTAGGACCTGCCACTTCTTCAAGCCGTTGCCTTTCTGGGAAGAGCAGGATGGGGGTGGCTGAGCTGACAAATCCATCCTCCTGCTGCCTGATGCCGAAGTTGAGGCACGTGACGCCCTTTTTTTGGGGAGCCTGTGGGCTCCTCCAAACGGCAGCGCTGTGCCCCGGGATGCAGGCTCAGCCTGCGGCTGCAGCGCAGCTTCAGCTCCTGGTGGAAAAGCCACACGGAAAGCCCCTCTCTGCATCTCTGGGGTGCAGAAACAGCTACAGCTCGGAGCCTGCTGCAGCCCCCCAGTCGGATCTGCCCATATCCACAAACCCAGGGCATCCAGAGCCCTCTGCTGCCCTTGCAAAGCTGCTCTGGGCGGGAGACCCGACGCAACCCCCCCCTCACCCGCCGCAGCAGCACAGAAAAAATCCCCGCTCCCACCCAGCGACGGCAGGGAAGGAAGAAAGCTTTTTCTTTTGGCACTTCTCTTGGCATTTGCCTGAGCTCTTCACTGCATTCAACAGATCGGTTCCGCTCCATCCTTCCCCGCCAGCACACAGCCAGCGCCGACAGCCCCCCCCCCCCCAACGCCCCCAGCCCAGCACTGCACACCCCCAACCCCACATCACCTACGCGGTGCGTTCCCCCCCCCCCCCCCACACACACACACTCCCTTCCCCACCGCAGACACCGCCGAAGGCAGCGGCTCTACCCCTGGGGCAGCAGCAGGAGAGCGGCAGAGCACGGCCAACTCATCGCACCGGGGGAGGAGGAGGAGGAGGAGAGCGGTGGGGCCGTGTTTGGAAGCGCTGGGAGAGTTCTCCGCTTTTTTTCCCACGGCTGCCAACTTCGGCTCCCGCAGCCGCACCGCTCTCCCAGGAAAAAAAAAAAAAAGAAAGAAAGAAAGAAAAAAAGGAAAAAAAGCCACCGAGAGGCGACAGAGGAAAACAAACCCCGGGAGCTGCGTGTGTGCACAGCGGCTCCCAGCCCGGAGATGGGGCTGCTGCAGCTCCGGGTGAGGCTGTGCCCCCACCGGCCCCCCTCAGGCTGCAGAGGGGACTCCCACCCCCGGGATCCCCCTGCCCTGCGGTCAGCTCTGCGGCCCCTGCCGTGCTGCTGTGCCCGCTGCGGCGACGTGAGCGCAGCATCCCCCGCCTCGAGCCCCTTCCTTGTCCCGTCCCCCCCCCCCAAATCCAGGCTCAGGGTAGAGCCGTGGGGTGCCCCCTCTCCGTGTCCCGCAGCGCGGGGTGCAGCGGGGAGTCGAGGGGCAGAGCATCGCCGCCCCATCGCTATTAATCATGCAATGAGGTGGGGAGGGTCCCGGCCGCTGGGGACAAGCTGTGGCCGAAGGGGAGTGAGGGGCTCTTTGCTGCAACCCCCCCTCCTCCCCCCCACCGCCGCAGCCCCCACCTTCAATTAAAAAAAAGGGGGGGGGGGGGGGGAAATGCTGGAGTGGAGCGGAGAGAGAGAGCGGGGCTGCGGGAAGGGAGGGGGCAGCCGCTCTGCAGGAAGGTTTGGGGGGGTGGGGGGGACGCCCCGCACTTACCCGCGGGCAGCGCACGAAGTTGGCGGCGGCTCCGACCCCTTCTCCGGCCGCGGCCGCCGCCTCCGGCCCCGGGGGGGGCTCGGGCAGCCAGGGGGGGCCCTGCGGCATGCGGAGGGGACGAGCCCTGCCGGGGACAACCCCCCCCGCAGCCCCGGCCCCGGCCCGGAGCCGAGAGAGCCGCAGCCGGGCGGGACCCGCCGCGCTCCGCAGCCGCGCCGAGGAGGAGGAGGAGGAGGAGGAGGAAGAGCAGCAGGAGGAGGAGGGCTGGGGCCGGGGAAGTTTTGCATGAAGAAGCGCTGGGAAGCCCGCCGCGGGGTTTGCCAGCCTTTTAAAGCAGCAGCGCAGCGCGGAGGGATGGTGGGGGGGGTTAATGGGGCGCCCCACGCCCCCCCGTTGCTCCCCCCGGGCCGAGGAGGGGGGATCAGCTGCACCTCCGCCCGCCCCCACCCCCGGCGGTGCGGTCAACGCGGCAGCGGGAGGATGATGGAGCCGACACCGCCGTGCCCCCCGGACCTGTCCCTTCCTGGCACGGAGCAGCGAGATGGATTTTGCTCATCTTTGTCCTCTCCTCCCATCCCTTCCCATCACCTGCAGCCGTCGGCAGAGCCGTGAACACAGCAGCAGCACCAACAGGCACCCAGGCCTCCCACACCTCATGGGTCACGTTCTCTAATTTCTGCACTTGAGGGAGCAGAGGAGCATAATAACACTGAGGGGTACAAACGCTGCAGCCTCTGCCAAGCCCTGCGGGACCCTCCAGTGCCAGGGGAGGGCACAGGGCAGTCCCTACACCGGGCTCAGCTCCCACTGTGTGCACTGTCTGCCACCCCCAAATTTCACCTTCTCACAATGAAATCAGCAGAACAGCACCCCGGGCTGCTGCCCTTCTCTCCATCCTCTCATCAAATGATGCCGTCACCCACTCTGTGCACATTCCCATGGATGTGCACGTGCACTGCCTTGTTTTTGTTGCTATTAAACAACCCACCGGGCTCTGGCGGCTCTAAGGAGCCCATCGTGTCGTGTCGATTCATTAATCTAGAGAAAACACAGCCCCCAAGTAATGACCATTGACACATTAACTGCTCCAATCCATCACGGTAATGAGTGTGAGATAATCGGTCACTGGAGTACAGGCAGAGCACACCGTGCATGTGCTCAGACACCCCAGGCCCTGCACTCGGGGGATGCTGCAGCTCCACCTGCCCCAAAACACAAAGCACGGCCCTTCCAGCACCCATTTCCAGCCTTGTCTTCGCTGAGGGTTGCTTCATATTGCCTGCTTGGCAATATGAATCAACAGCAGCCCTGGGTGGAAGGATGCAGCAGCTCAGGGCTCAGTGCTGGTAGCGCTGGAGGACAGACCCTGTTTGGGATGCTGGAGAGGAGCCGGTGTCCCAGAAACACTCTGGACCTCGTGGCTCCCAACACAACAGCCTGGCCAGGCTCTGGAGGAGCTACGTGCTGCCCAGCAAGACACACTCTCCTGGAAAGCTGGCTGGGCTCCCTCCTGCCATTAAATAAGTGGCAATATTCCCGTGGAGTTGGATGCTCACGGGATCGTGCCCGGAGCGCTGTCTCCTGCAGGCAGATCGGGCTGTTGCAGTGATCTCATATCCAGCCAGAGCCAGAGCGGTTCTCGTTGGCATTCAGCTCTGGTGCAGAGGAGGGCAGCCCTGGAGATGGGTCGGGCCCTTCCAGGCCCCCCATGCACACACCCAGCTGCAATCCAAGCAAAAGGACTGCTGCACTTTGCCTTCTCCACAACTGATGGGGAGGGGACACAAGAAGACAGAGGACTGTGGCAACACAGCTCTGGGCTGTGCTTTGCCCTGCTGATAACAAGATCCCATCCCCAAGGAGAGGTTCAGGCCAGCAGCTCTCACCCAGCGTCCGTCTGTCTTTGTTGTCTGTGGGTTACTTCCGAAATAAGGCTGAAAAAGCAGACTGATGTGTCTGCCTGGCTGTTCCCCTGGGGCCATTTAGGGGTGTAGAGGTGGAGTGACCCCATTTGTCCACCCTGGCTGCCAGGGTAAGGATGCACCCAAGGGGTTATTTGTCCCAGCCTGGTGCAGGACAGAGATATATGAACAGGAGTATGGGGTACACCCATTGGTGCCCGTGTTCACCAAGGACACCTCTGCCTGCCCCAATGTGACAAAGCCTTAGGGCAGCCCATCCAGGCCCTGAGTGCCCCAGGCTCATGGGATGCACATGGGGCTGAGGGGGGCTGCAGCTCACCGTGGGATAAGCCAGGCACAAATCCCCTCACTGAAAGCAGCTCTCGGAGGTGCCCTAAGGTCAGCCTTATCCTTGCTGCTTCGGGTTGGGTGAAGCCCTCCACCACCTCAGCGGGATTTCAGGGGCATCCGGGTGAAGGATTGGGGTCTGACTGCAGCAAGGCGACGCGGACACGTGGCTCTGCTTCGCCCAGGCCCCGAGAAATCGCGAGGGAAGCTAAAACTGCACCCGATTTTGGGCTGAAGCATCGCCAGCAGCGTTCTCCGCTAGAGGCGCTCTGCGCTCTTCGTGCTGCTGCAGCCACCACCACCTGCAGGAGCAGAGACCGCAGGGCGACAAAGCGAGGGCACGGCTTTGGGCTCATCCCTCCCTCCACCCCGGCTCTCACTTCTCGTGGAAACTCACGGAACAGCCACTCATGAGAACCTTCGCTCCTTTTCCGCGTCTTTTTACTTCGAGGTCTCTTAGGTCAACCTGGGGGATAAACCATCACCTCGCCCTGGTGCTCACAGCATGAAGCTGGGCAAAGCAGCACCTGGCTGCCGACAGGTAGCACTGCCCCATGGCTGGCAGCTCCTCCAGCAGCTGGGGGAAAGCTCCAGTGGGAGATATCCCTATCCATAGCCATCCCCCCCCCCAGCCCTGAGGGAGGCTCTCCCCCCCAGGCGCAGCATCTCTCCTCCCCGAACCCCATGGATGCGCAGCTCCATTTCTCACCATCCTCTCCCCGCTGTCAGCCAGGAGGCAAAATATCACCGGCGCTCATGTCAGCGTCGGGAACGTCAAAACACAATTAACATTTAGAAACCTGGCTCAGCCCGATGGGAAAGGCCACGACGAGGCGGGAGGGATGCGAGCAGCGGGGGCGGGCGGGAGACATCCCAGTGATAAAGTGATAAGGAGAGCAGCACTGTTGGGGGGGTTATCTGACATGTGTGGGGTTACCCCCCACGTGCCCAGAGCCATCCCGAGTTCTGTGCTGCACACCCCACAAACAGTCACCGCTGCAGACACTGCTGGCCTTCAAGTCAGAGCATTTCCAACCATCAGATGCTCCGGGAGAGTTCAACACTGTCAGCAAATGGACGCAGGGATCGATACGGCCTCACCGGGCTCCAAGGAAGAGGAAGGGAACAAATCGCTGCCTCTCCCCTCTTGGAGGCAGAGTTGGAGGAATACACCCCACCCTGAGCTCAGCTCCACGCTCACCTCCAGGACACGGAGATGACAAAGATCAGCAGCTCCACGAGCTCAGCATCCTCCCCTGACCCTCCAGGCCCTGCACGAGGCTCGGGCACACCGTCATCCCCCATGGCACAGCCCCCACCCACCGCCTCCAGCCTGGCTCCCCTCCAGCAGGGAAGGTCACCACGTCCCTTGCACACATAACCCAGCAGACGCTCTGCTTGCAGTTTTCATTTTATTTTTTGAATAGAGGAAAACATGAAACCGCATTTATGGACCGGACTCTCCGGCTCAGCTCTGCAGAAGGGTTTGAATTATTGATGGCTGAGCCACCACCTCCTCCTCCTTCCTCTCCATGGGTCACTCACGGCACGGAGGAGAGGCGCGAGGAGCGTGCACGGCCCGTGTCATCTGTGGGATGTGCTCCCAGCACTGCTTTGGATGCCATTCTCTGCTGGTTAGAAGGGTGAGGAAAAGAAATCTTTAATTCCAAGCGAAATATGAATAGGATGGTAATTAACCGCAATATCAGTGCTATTAGAGAAGTCCCAGCAAGGGTTGTTTTCGTGTGTGTTTGAAGAAAAATATGTTGGTGGGGGTAAGGAGGGTGTGTGGGGATGGTTTTGGGGCACCCCATTTTTCTGTAGGGGAAGGAGGAGGTGCAGCAAAGGGGTGGATGTGGGCAGGTTGGGGGTCTCGGTGCTGGGGATGCAGGAGCCAAAGGGAAACCTGCAAGAAAAGGGGAGGAGAAGGAATTCAGAGGGAAAGGAAGGTGGAAGAATGCACTGCCACCGCTGTCCTGCCCCCTGGAGGGGTACTGAGCAGGAGGTTTGCACTCACATCAAGCATCAGGGAGAGCACGGGGAATGGGATGAGCACAGCTGGAAGTTTGCAGGTTGTTGGGAATGGGACACGAGGAGCACATGGGGCAGCCCAGCAATGCCCTGCAGCCGTCTGCCACCTCCATGCACAGAGAGTGCCCACAGAACAGCCCGAGCTCTCCTGCATTGGGTAATCAGAGCTCGAGCTGTGATTTACCAAAGCAAGGAAAGGGTGGCCAAACAAAACACAGAGACAAAGCAATTTGGCGTGCCCAAAAAACGCACCAATTACAGACCTGGAGGGGGGAGAAAAAGAGTGAAAAATAAAAAGAAACCGCTTTGGATTTCTTTGCACAAGAAAGAGACTCCTACACACAAACAGAACATGAATATGGGTAATGGATATGGATATTTCGGAGAGCAAAAATGGTACTGACTGAGCTCTTATTGGATCAACACACACACACTGAGTCCATGTTTCTCTCGAGGAGTGAGGATAATGGGATGCCGAATGTCAGACCGCTTTAAATATATATAAAACTCATTATATGCTTCATGACTAACCAGATTTTGATGGAAAGTGTTGCATTTTAAAGAAATGGAGTGGTTGGGGGGCGGGGGGGGGGGGGGGGGGGGGGGGGGAGTTGGGATAAAAAGCCCATCCGGGCTCACGGGGAGGAATTAGCGATGAAAGAGGGATGATTCGTCTGCAGGCTGTGAGCGACAGCCACCCCTCCTCCTCCTCCTCGTGAGGAAGGCAGCTGCACCTGTGCCAGTTCCTGGCAGCCCCCCCCCCCCCCCCTGCTTCCCCATTATGGGGGCTCTGGGCCCCTTCCAGCAGTTTCCCTGCACCCCAAAGCCTGCACGCTGCTCAGCTGATGTGGGCCCCCAGCAAAAAGCTGCCTGAACCCCCAACCACCTCTTTGTGTGGACCCCCCTACGCTCCCCCCCGTGGCATCTGTGGGCACAGAGCTCACGCAGGGCGTACGCAGCCCCACTTCTCCACGAGCAGCACTGCTCCCCACGGCTGCCCAACCTCCTCCATCTGCAACGCCGGGTCCCCCTCTCAGGGATTTATTCCTCCCCTCCCCGTGCGCGCAGCCTGAAATTCCCCCTCTGTGGCTCAATGGCCCCGGAGCGAAGGAGGACAAAGGAATCGCGCCCGGCTTTCGCAGCCCAGAGATGGGAGCACCGCCGCTCTTCTCCTCGGCAACACTCCCACCTAACGGCAGGAGAGCCGAGCGGGCTCAGCAGCAGCGAGGAGGCCGACATTCCGATAGCAACGAGCGCGTTAACCCAGCGCCCATCGCACGGGCAGCGCTGGCATTTCGTTGCACGCTTTGCCACAGTTCCCCTCTTGCAGCGCTGATCCCCCGCTCAGCCCACCGCCTGCACCCCGCAGAGTGCCCACCACCCCCGCGGCGCTGCAGCAAAGCCACAACCCGCACTAACGTGGCTTTTCCCAACCCGATGTGCTGGCCAGAAACCGGCCACAGGCTCTGGGTGATGCCCTGCATCTCGCTAGGGATGCTGCTCTGTATGGATGCGGGGAGGGGAGGTGGGATTTGGGAACGTGACTTCAGGGACAGCACGGGGGGCAGCTGCTGGCAATGGGCTCCAGCCACTGTGTGCGTATGGGGTATCAACTCCAGCCCAGATGGAATGATGGTTTATGGGAGAGGACAAGAGATGCCGCCCGAGTCAATGAGGGTCCCCCGAAACGAAGAGCAAAGGCACGTAATGTGAGCACCCGGCGTCACAAACGGCACGGAGCTGTTCTACCAGCAGGAGGCAGGTCGGGGTGCTCCAGCCAAAGCATCCCACACGTCCACAGGCACACGGGCAGAAGCCTGGACAAAGCAAACTGATATATTTCTCTCCCTAAGGGTGGCTGAAGAAGACCAAGTGCCAAGAGCAGTGGGGGAAAGCAGACCCAATTCTCACACCGGTTGCTCCCATCCTCATTAGAAAGCCATTGGGAAGAGATGGAAGGAGCGGCTCTTCCAGAGGAATGGGGTTTGTGGTGCCACCAGCATGAGGCTGTGCAGTCCCAAAGAGAGGGGAGCAGGCGGCTCTGCTCGGTTCCATTTGGATGCGGGAGGGGTTTTGCCACCTGCAGTGCTCACGGGCTGCAAACTCTCTTTAAAGGAAAGAAAACTAAAGGAGAGAAAGAAAGGAGAGAGCACATTTGGTGTTAAAATTAACGGTGATGGCCAGACGGCACACAGTGCCTCTGCATCAGCAGGGCAACGGGAGGAAAATCTTTACGTGTTAACTAACACAGACACTGCTGATGGAGAGGAGCCGATTCCCTCAGCCCTCCCATCCAGAGCACTTTGTGGGGCGGGGAAGCAATGGGGTCTGGCTCTGTCTGTGGGACCCCCGAGGTGCCAGGGCAGCCCCAAGACTGCCCCAGCAAAACGACAGCCCCGTGCCCCTCCCAGACCCTCCATAATTCATGCAACATCCTCCTGAAAGAAATACCCTCCTCAGGCATCAAATATTCATGGCCTCGTACTTTGCAAGGAAACGCTGCCTTCCTTGGAGCCCGACCAAGCAGCCAAGGCCGGCACGGATTTGCTTTTGCAGGAGTAATTATGTTACCCATCGACCAACTGCAGCAATGAGGGGCTGTGCTGGGGGTGTCGGTGCGTCCCCCCCCCCATGCAGGAAAGCTGCAGTGAGAAGCAGCACCGTACCCAAACCCCACTGCAAAGCAGAAATCCTCCTTCTCCGAGTGGCAGAACGCTGCCGGAGCACCTCAGAGCCCCAATTCCAATGTCACCGGGCTGCCCTGGGGGGACGTGGAGGGGACAGTGCAGCTGTGGGGCTGCGGTGGCACATTGGGATGGGTGAGAACCGCCCCGATGGCACAAAACCCCTCCACCAATCCCTGCTGGGCGTCGCACGGCCGCGACCGAATAACCCATCTGCTGCGCTGCATTAATACTTAAACGCCCTTTGGATTAATCTTTAAAGAAACGATCGCATCGTTATTAATTAAAAAGAAAAAGGAAGAAATGGCGCTGTCTGCGGGGCGGTGTCTCCCACCCCAAAGTGCCCCAGGGCTGTCCCGGTGAGGTTGGGGCCATGGGAGGAGCAGCTCCAACAGCACTTGGGGGGGACATCGCCCACCAGGGGACCCGGAGCAGAGCAGAGCCCCCACCTTGGTGGCACGGGGTACCTTCAGCACACACTCCAGCAGCAGCACCATGCAGTTAATTATTCCCATCTTGTCCAGCGTGATAGGAGCTGTAATAAAGCATGGCCCAGATTTCACGGTTTCTCACGCTGTAAACCAATTAATAATAATAAAAATATGCCTTCATCAGTCAGCCCTCGCCTTCGTTAGCCAGCTGGGCCAGGACAGCACGGCTCGTGGCACCCCAGTGAGGGGGGTCTCCCATGTGTTGGTCACTGCAGGGTCCCCAAAAGCCCCCAGCCCAGGGGTAAGGTGGGGTGATGCTGTGTGATGTGTGGGTACAGGGGAGGAGGGAGCTCAGCACATTCAGCGAGTGCTGCAAAATGATCAGCAGCAATCTGCACAGCCAGGGGTCAGCGGGTCAGCCTTGGCCAGGAGTGAGGTGGTTTCAGGTGGCTGCTGTGGGACTGCTGCCAGCTCCCATGGTGAGGGATCCGCCCGTCAGCACTCAGCCCAGTGCAGCACATTGCTCCCGGACCACACCACCCCCCAGGGTGTTCCCACCCACCCAGGGGTCCCTTCCAGCCCCCCCTCCGCCCCACACACACACCCCAGCTCCTGCATGCCAGAGCCACAGCTGCACTCCCTGTATCAGCGCATCACCCAAATGCATCCCCTATGTCACACTGTGCGTCCCATATCCCCACATCCTGCATCCCAACCCTCACATCCTGCACCTTGCATCCCACAGCACGCATCCCCGCATCCCACATCCCCACATCTCCTCATCCCCGGGCTTCCAGCAAATGCCTCCAGTGCCTTCATGTGGCAGCCGCCCTCACTGCAGCCGGGCTGCAGTGGCAGAAAGGCGCTGGGGGCGTTTTGCGGCTCTGCCCCGCGGACCGTCTGGCGATGGGCGCACAGATCCCGCACAGATCCCGCACAGATCCCGCACGGCGGTCGCCCACGCGCAGCGGTGACACAAACCGTGTCGTCCCGCACTCCCACCCAGAGCTCTCCACGCGTCCTTCGGGAAATCCCCCGCTCCCAACCCACGCATTCTACCCAATTCTGTGCCCTCCCGGTGCCCGGCTGCGTTTTTTATTTCCTTTAAACGCAGCGCACGGCTGCGATGTTTTGGGTCCCTTCTCCTTCGAGGAGGGGGGTGGGAGGGCTGGGGGATCTCAGCAGGAAAATCACGGTCCCCACTCCCCCCCAGCCCCGAGTCACGGTGACCGCCCCCAGTTTGCACCGTCGTGATGCTGCACCCCGAAGGGGGGGGACTCTCTCACCTCGCTCAGTTCCGGCCCCCCCACGCTGATTAGCAGTTGCTAAGCGAGCAATTAATCAACCCCTCCCCACCCTGAGTTTGGTAGGGGAAGGCAGCTGCCAGCCCTGCACACCCCCACCGAGGGTTCGGGTGATGGATGGGGGGAGGAGAGCGCATTTCCCACCCCACAACAAAGCCATAGAGGTGGACGCACAGCATGGGAACCCCCCCCCCAAATCCCACAGGGCCTCTTCCCCTGCTGGGGTCAGGGGCACAGAGGGGTGTGATGCTCAGCCCCACTGCAGCTTCCAGGCTCTCAGAGCCCCCCAGCCCCTCGCTGCGCACTCCTTCCCTTCACATCCCCCCACACCTCCCCTGCTCACATTTCTGTGCTCTTTGAAAGCTGACCCCCCCCGGCTCCAGCACCGCCAGGCGCCACATCTCAGCCCCACGTAACCGGAGCTGGGAACGGGCAGTGATACCACTGACAGCCGTCCCTAATCCCCTGACTGGGCACAATGTCACATCCCCATGGCATGGCTGAGCCACACCATAGGGCTGGGTTCCACCATGTGCCTGGGTGACACCCGCTGGGGACACACGCTGCCCCCATAGACCTTTGGGGTTGGGGGGGTGATCAAACAGCCTATATGGCTCAGCCCCATGCATTGCACCATAGCTGTCTCCCTTTGCCTGGGGCATGAAATGGGGCCAACGGACAGAGCACAAAGCCAAGGGAAGTCCCACAGCAGGGGGTCCCATCCGATCCAGCATCACCCCCACATACCCCCCCCCCCCTTCCCTCCGAACAGTGGGACTCCCCCCAGGGATGGGCTGTGAAGAAGGGACAGCTGCAGAGCCCTGTAGGGCAAAGCCACCTCCTCCTCACGCTGCTTTTAAAGGCAGCACCGGCGGGCACAGCCCTAGCCTGACCTGCACAGCTCCCAGCTGGGCTGACCCACTGCTCCCACAGCCCCACGGTGCCATCAGCCCCCGCCCCACAACGCACAGTACAGCCTTCGGGTGTCCCAATGCTCAGAGCAGCAATCACCCATTCCTACAGCTTCCCCCATCCCTTCGGCTTAACGGGGTCCCGGGGAAGCCCCTCCCACACCCCCCAACGCAGCTGCCGGGACGGCTGTCCCCGTTAGATGGCAGCAGGGAACCGCGGTGCCGTCGACTCCGGTCCCGAACCCATCATCATCACCCGCCTCCTTCCAAACCCGTTAATTAAGCCCGGCCGGGACACGAGGTGCGGCGTCGGAGAGTGGAGCTGCTCTGACCACCAACCCCCCGCCCTGCCAGCTTGGCTGTGCCCCCAGCCCCACCACCCCCAGCCCCACCACCTCCTTCTCCTCCTGCACCCCCACCCCTGCGCTCCCCCCACGAGTCAGGCGTGAGCAGCACCTGAATCACAGCAGAAAGGGAAGAAAACCCCTCGGTCCCTTTTCCAACCGGAGCTGAGAGTCAAAGGGAAAGTTTGGCTGGGAAGGGTGTTTGCTCAGAGCCCCGACAAGGAGAGGGGTGCACGGAGTGTCCCCTTCGTCACAGCAAACTCAGCATCACAGCAGCCCATCCACGTGGTGGGGACAGCGCTGGAGATGTCCCCTCTTGGGGACACAGAGGTGACCACGGGCTGCTCCGCACGCAGCCCTGCCCTCTGCTGGGTCTCCCCTCCCCAACCCCCTGGCAGTGCCCACAAAGAGAGGCGTCCCGGGAAGCAGTTCAGGGGACCCCACGTGCCCCCACCCCATGCAGCACATCCCATATTGCCCCCGACCCCCGGCTCCTCTGCCTCCCTGTTAGCTTTGGATGTGCCACTTGCAATCAAACACCTCGATTAAGATAAAGATAAGGTGAGCAGACAGGGCCAGGCAGTGAGTGCTCCAATAACCACCCTTCACATTCTTCTCTGCTGCGTTCCCTATTAATGATCTACAACCTCTCATCCCTTTTTCCTCTCATCCCTTCCCTCTCATCCCTTTTTACAGTTCACTGTTGGTCCCCAGCCCTGGGGCTGCAGGGGGCTGTGTGTGTGTGTGTGACATGGGGGGGAGGCAGAGGTATTTTCTGCACCTGGGTGCTGCTGGGGAGTGGTGCCGAGGAGCTCCTGGTCTGCAGGAGGCATGGAACCGCAGGGCCAGGGGTTGGAGGTATCCTTGTGAGGATGCTCCCGTGGCCACGGGGGTGGCAAAGGGCTGCTGGTTTGTGCCGCCCCTTCCTGGCAGGAGCCACGTGAGGTGGGACTGTGGCTCGTGTGGCCACTGCTCGCCACGCAGCTGAGCCCTGGCGCGCTCAGTGCACGCGTGCCAAAGCGCAGGAGGAGATGGGAAGGGGTTGGGGCAGCAGCACGGGGCTTTGTGCTCCGCAGCCCCGAGGAGGTTTCATGTTACTGGGAAGCGGGGATGGCGGGATGTTCCCGGACAAAAGACCATTGTGCGCTGTGAGGCTGCACCGAGCCGTGGCCCGGCCCCAGCGTGGCCCACGGCCCCTGGCAGGGGCCCGAAGGAATAACCCCCCCCGGAGCACTGAGGGATGCAGAGCAGCTAACAGGGCACCGAACCCCCCAGGATGGGTCCACCATGGGGTCCCGTGGGTGGCTGAGCCACGGAGCCAAAGCAGCCACCCTGCTGCCCTCCTCAACCTAAATGTGTCCTCAGCATCCCAGGGGATGGGGACAGCAGGACAGACACCCAGCAGGATCCAGAGCAGCGCACAGCCAGACCTGAGGCTGCTGCAGCCAAGCGGGGGGGGCAGGTGGGGATGTGTCCCTGTGGGTGCCAGGTGGGGATGTGTCCCTGTGGGTGCCAGGTGGGGATGCGTCCCTATGGGTGCCAGGTGGGGATGTGTCCCTGTGGGTGCTAGGTGGGGATGTGTCCCTATGGGTGCCAGGTGGGGATGCGTCCCTATGGGTGCCAGGTGGGGATGTGTCCCTGTGGGTGCCAGGTGGGGATGCGTCCCTATGGGTGCCAGGTGGGGATGTGTCCCTGTGGGTGCTAGGTGGGGATGTGTCCCTGTGGGTGCTAGGTGGGGATGTGTCCCTATGGGTGCCAGGTGGGGATGTGTCCCTGTGGGTGCTAGGTGGGGATGTGTCCCTATGGGTGCCAGGTGGGGATGTGTCCCTATAGATGCCAGGTGGGGATGTGTCCCTATGGGTGCCACCCATTCATGGCATGCAGGGACGTGGTGGCAGCCCGGGCACAGCACACACAGCCCACCCACTGCTGCACATCCCCCAGCACACCCATGGCTTCACCCCAACGCTCGGCCCTTCCCCTCCCAGGAGCCGATTACTGCCATAAATGTCGGCACATCATCAGCTCGGGGGGTGATGGCAGTGGGTTCTTCACATCACCAGGTGTCCCCCCCCCCCCCCAGACCCACACATCTCCACGCAATGGGGTCACAAGTCTGGCGAGGCCCGGAGCCACGAGGATTAACGAAGAGGGCTCTCCCAGTGATGAACACACCCCGGGTGAACTGGTTCTGTCGCCTTCCAGTTCCCCAACGGCGTGGGCTGGGATTTGTTTTCCTGAGCAGCCCTGCAGGATCCGGTTTCCCCTTTCCCAGGGAGACGAGTGGGAATCGGGCACCCAAATCCCAAACACAGCTCAGCACCGGGATGGGGCGGTGTGGGATAAAGGAGCATCGGGTGTCCCCCCCCATACCCCCTCCCCAAAGGGCCGCCCATCTGCACCACGTGCCTATTGGGGAAGTTCAGCATCAGCGTAACTTTAGGATCTGTCCCCGGAATGGGGCTGCGGGACATCACTGCAGTGCTGGGGGATAGAGCTGCCCGGGGGGGGGGGGGGTCGGGGGGGGGGGAGGAGAAGGAAAAGAGGTTTAAATGGATGAAACTCACTCTGGGCGGCTCCACGTGGGGCTGGGCAGGAGGGAACAAAGCCCGGAGGGCAAACAAAGGCCCCTTCCCTCGTTGGCTGGGCTCGTTGGGGGTGTTGGGGTTTTTATTGGGGGGGGGGGGATTTTCCCTATGCTCTGAAATGGGATGGAGAGGAAATCCTCCCTTCTTCACGCTCTCAGAGCCCCAAAAGGATCAGAGCAGCCCTAAATGCGGACCCCCCCCCCCCAAGGAGCACCTCCAACCGACCCTACAGGGGGCTGAAGGGGGGGGGGGTCCTGCAGCAGCCCCGCCCCACACGCGGCCCCGGCCCCACAGCCCCGGCCCTATCGCTCCCCGCCCCACAGCTCCTCCCCCGGCTCTCCGCTCACCCCGGTGCCCTTACTTTAATTTCCAGCGCGTTTGGGCTATTTTTAACAGCTGGACCCCCTCCAGTAAGGCTGAGAGCGCACCTTCCCCCCCACACCCCCCCCCCCTTTTTTCCCTCCCCCCATTTTTCCCCTTTCTGGCTTTATTTCCTTAACGCTTCTGACCCCTTTTCCTCCCCCTGGAGCACTTTGGGTTTTTTTTCCCCCCTTTATTATCCCAATAAAAGGGGACCTCCACAACTTAAGACCCTCTCTGCCTTCCCCTTCCAGATCCGCGTTTGCCCACGGGTGTGCGTGGGGGGGGGGGGGGTCCCAACGAGGAAAATTAACTCTAATCATAATTAATAATCATAATTAATAATCGTAACAACAGTCGCTCCCTCCGAGCGCCCATCTCCGGGATCGCACTGACGGTGAGTGCTGCACTTTGGGGGGGGGGGGGGAGGGGGGGAGATGGGGATGGATATGGGGGGGGCAATGGGGATGGATGTGGGGGTCGTGGGCTCTCTGCCCCCCCCCAACACCCCCCCTCCCCCCCCGTACGCCATTCTGTGCTGCGGGTGGAGGAGGAGGGGGGGGTTGCTCCGAAAGTAATGCCTCCTATTTTCTCGCGTCGATCCACCCCCCCCCCCTCCAACCAACCCCCCCCCTCACACACACACACCCGACGTCAGAGGCGGATGTCGATGGGATGGCGGTGGAGGTTGAACCTTCCCGCCAATGCCCCGTTCCGCGTTGTCACCGCGCGACAGATGGCAGCAGAGGGGCGCTCCGACAAAATGGCGTCCGACATCGAAGTGCGTATGAAGCAGTGGTGTGTGATTGAATTCCTGCATGCGGAAAAGATCGAACCCGTCGACATTCATCGACGGCTGCTGAACGTGTACGGAGACCAAACGGTGGATGTGAGCACCGTGAGGCGGTGGGTGGTGCGTATTGCTGCTGCTGTTCTTACCGGGAGCCGCAGGGCGATGCGACTGGAGGGGCTGAAGGGGGGGGGGGAGGGGGATGGGAGGGGGTTGGGGGGAGGGGAGCGCGGTGCGATCCGTTTGTAGGGCTCCAACGCTTCGCATCGGACGGGGCGGGGGGTCCGCGTGGCGCTGTGTGCGGCCCCGGGTCGGTGCGGCTGCACCCCCCCCCCCCCCCACCGGGCTGTGTGTGTGTGTGTGTGTGTATGTGTGTGTGTATGGGGTGCAGCTCCGTGCAAAGATGTAGGGCCGCGGTTCGGCTTCTGCCCCCCCCCAACCCCCGGCCTTTCCCCGCGGGGCGGTGCTGCGAAATGGGGCTTTATTACCGCCCGCAGCACAAAGCCCCGATGCTGCCCTTCCTGCCCGCTTTCTTTCTCTCTCTCTCCCCCCCCCTCCTTCCCTCCCTCCTTCCTTTCTTTTATCACTTCCTTTTATGATGCATGCCCAGGAAGGAAGGGGGGTGGGCTGCCCTTAATAGCCGGGGGGGGTGGGGGGCTTCAAAGCAGCCCCGGGGTGTGTGTGTGTGTGTAAGGGGGGGGGGGGGGGTCGTAATGAGCGCTCCTTCCCCGCCGAACGCGCTCTGCAACTTCTCCACTATTCCTCCCCCCCCCCCCCCGCGCCCAGGAGGTGCGGCTCAGCCCCCCCCGCTGCCGTCGGGCTCCGTTTCCTGGGCGTGCAATGATGGGGTGGATGTACGGCACCGCCCCCCCCCCGGTTTGTTTGAGCGGGGATGGATGGATGAATGGGGCTGCTCGTATGTTGGGGGGGGGGGGGGGGGTGGGGAAGGCCTTGCAGGCATTGCTGCCTGCTTGCAGCACGGCGATGGGGCTGGGGAGGAGGGCAGAGCGCTCCAGTAGGGACGGAGGGGGTTCTCCATCCATCCCTCAGCCCCATCGATCCGCAGGATGTGTCCCCGCCGCCCCCCAGCGCCGCTGCGCCTCCCACCCGTCCCCCCCCCCTCTGCAGAAAGGTTTCTTTCTCAGCTGCTTCCTTCCTTCCATGGCAACCCGGCTGCTCCCTCCCCTCTGGCTGCGATGCATTGGGGTGGGGGGGCTGAGCTGCAAACACCCACTGCCGTCCTGTGGGTGTTGGGGAGCCGAGCATCGCCCACGTGCAGCAGCGGCCCTGCAGCCCCATCACACAGCCCCACCCCCACGTTGCACCCTCCGTATCCCCATCTGCAAAGAGCAGAGCAGAGCTTCGGGACCCTCCCAGCAGTGGGGTGATGCCGTGGAGCCGGCAGTGCGTGGCGGGGGGTGGGATGTGGGGGTGTTGGCACTTTGCTGCCGGGCTGTGGGCTGTGTGAGGCTGCAGCCCCCCCCGGCTGCACGGGGTGGGGGTACAGCACAGCCTGCAGGGCGCGTTTCCTCCGATTCTCTCTTAAACCAGGAGAGAAGCGCTGCTCACCCGCCGCTATTTCCCTTCCCTTAACCTGAAGCAGAGAGCTGATGGTTCGTTTCCTCAGAATGGAGGACCCCGGGATGCTTCAAGTTGTGTTTTCGGGGCGTTGATGTGACCGCGTGGTTTCTGCCTCCAGCAAACCAAAGGGGGGGGTGGAGAGGGGGCAGGGGGTGTTTTGCACTCGTGAGTCACTTCCAGAGCTGATGCGTGGGTTTGAGAATGCTCAGTGTGAGAGCATCGTCTGCTGTGCCCCATGGTGTCCCCCATAGGGCCCAGCATCCCCCTACCCCATAACGCCGGGACAGAAGCAGCAGTGCTGTCCCATGGAAGCCACGTGCTTTCAGCTCACGTGTGCCTAACCCTGATGGAAGGGAGCGTATGGGAGAAGGACCCCCTGTGCTGTGCCGGGGGTGCAGTTGGGACCCACAGGACGTGGGGATGCTGCTGTAGGAGCAGAAGAGTTTGGTGTCGTTTCTACTTCAGCTCCTCCATTGGGAATGGGACCAGGGCTGTGCCCGTCTCTGTATGGCTGTGGCTGGGAGCTGACTGTGCTGTGCTGTGGTGGCTCCGGATGAGCAAGTTTTCCCTACAGGTTTTCCCTCCACCCCCGGGAACGTTATTGGGGTGGAGGAGGTGGAGAAACTCGCTCCTCTGTGGGATTTCCCCACGAGCGAGGAAAGCCACGCAGCAATGGGACGGCCTGGGATGATCCCTGGTGTCCCCAAACCCGGGAGCAGGGCTGGGTTATGGGATGCAGCGCCCATCCCAGCTGGGAGCAGCAGGGATGCTCAGCCCTTCCCTTCCTGCACTGGAGCAGGATGCAGCCCGGGACCCCCACAGCCCCCCCATCCCCCAAGGCCGTGCAGCTGCTCCTCCTCTTCCACTTCGCCCTCTCTGGTGCAGCGTGTGGGATCTGAAGGACTCCAGATTAAATCCGGAGCCGCTCAGCCCACGTGGGTGGAAGGGGAACTGATGCTCAGCTGCGGGTCGGGCTCCCCAAAAGGCTGTGGGGCCCCCAGGACGGCAGCACCGGGAGCCCTCCGTGCTCCATCCCCACTGCTTCGTGCCTTCGTCCAGTGCATGAGGGCTGATGGGGGCCGAGGGGCTGCTGTGCCCCCCCCCCCCCCTGCAGTGCCCTATGGGGGTCTGCGCGCAGTGGGGCGGTGCTGAGTGGGACGAAGGGGCATCGGGTGCTGCGTTGGGGCCGTGCGGCTGCACCGCGTGGGCGGGGGGTTACAAAGCAGCACTGGGGGGGGTTACAAAGCAGCACTGGGGGGGCTCTCCCAGTTCCCATCCCAGCGGCACACGCACGGATCCGGCAGAGCCCTCAGCGGGGCTCAGAGCTGCGCGTTCAGCCGCTGTGTAACGCGATGGGGCACCGCGCAGCTCCAAAACGCAGCACCTCATCCCTCACCATCACCTCCCCCCCCCCCCATCCCTCACCATCACCTCCCCCCCACCCCACAGCGGGGGTTCCCCCTCCCGCTGCCCACCGCGGCCGCTCTGACCCCAGGGATGCTCCGCTCGTCCCCCGCGGCCCCGTTGAGTCACTTCCGCGGCCCCCACCGCCCTCCCTCCCCCCCCCCCCCACCCCCCCCTCCCTCCCTCCTTCCCTCTCTCCTCCTCTCCCTCCCGCCGTGGGGCCGAGCGCTGACCGACCTTCCTCCCCTTTTTCTCCCCGCTCCTCCTCACCGCAGCCGCAGGGAAGGATGAGCGACGCCGGCGCCAAGCCCAGCCCGCCGCTGGCCTCCAAGGGGGAAAAGGACGCGGCGGAGAAGAGGGGACGGGGGCGGCCCAGAAAGAAACCGGAGGTATGGAGGGGGGGGGGTGGGGGATGGGGGTTGGGGGGGGTCACCACGAGGGATGGGTGGTGGGGAGGGGGGCACGTAGGCACACGGGGATGGAGTGGGGGCGATGCTCAGGGTGCAGCCCCCACCTGCACCGTGGTGATGAGGCACCCCCAGACTGCCCCGTACCCCAAAGCCCCGCACCTCAAAGCCCCCCCCCCCCCCCCGCACTGGGGAGGAAGGCTCTGGGTTCTCCCGCAGCTCCTCCCCTGGAGCTGCCTCTGCAGCCCGGCTAATTAAAGCCCTATTAGCACAAGCTGCTCAGAGGGATCAGATGCTGGGGGGTGGGGTGGGAGGGGGGGGGCTTTGTGGTTGCCACAGCCCTCCCACAACGCTTTGTGCACAGCCCCGCCCCTCCCCCCTCCCCCCACGAGGGCGATGTGTGCCAATTCCCAGCGCTTTGCTGGACAGGTTTGGGGTTTCCCAATGGGATGAAATTGGCAAATGGGGGCGGGGGGGGGGGGCATTGAGCAGAGGATTGAGAAACCAGCAGGAGATAAGCTGGGAGATTAACACTGGGGGGGCGGAGGGGGGCACTAAAGGACAGCAGTGCTTTGCCCCAAAGCAGCACTGACCCCATTGCAGTGCTCCCACATCGCAGAGGCACCGACCCCATCCGCAGTGCCCCCCCTCAACTCTTTCCCCCCCCCCACCCCCCTACAGGATCCCAGCGAAGCGCCCACCCCCAAGAGACCCCGCGGACGGCCGAAGGGCAGCAAGAACAAGGCCAGCTCCAAAGGCAGGGTAGGTGGCTGGGAGCAATTAGAGCTCAATGAGTGGCATTTGGGGCTGATCCCCATTCCCACCTCCCCCCCCCGCCCCCCCCCCCCCGGCCATGGCAGCTGCATCCCGGGGAGGGGGTGGGAAGAAGGGCCGTGCTGTGGGGTGTCTGCATGCACACACCCTGCGACCTGCCTTCAGAACACACCACTCACATCCTGCGCTGCTGCGTGAGTCACGGCCGGCGCTGTCAGTGGCTGCGGGATGCCATTGGGGTGATGGGTTTTGGCAGCAGAGGGATGGGAGGGAGCCCAGAGGTGGTGGTGGTGGTGGTGGGGGGTGTGGGGGTGCACCATCCTGACCTCAGCTTTTTGTTCCCCCCCCCCCCACCCCGGAACGCTCAGAAATCCTCAGTCACGCCAGGGATGAAACCTCGGGGCCGACCCAAAAAACCGGTGAGTGCTCCTTCCCCTTTTCCCCTCCCCCCCCCCCCCTCCCCATCCCCCCCAATCCCAGCCGTGGGGCTTTCTGTCGCTGTGCCCCCCCCGCGTTGGTAGCAGTGACCCCATCCCAATGCGCTGCGTTTTATGAATGGGGCGGGCGGACGCGTGGGCCGATGCTGAGTCATCCTCACAACTCAGCGCTGAGTCAGCGCCGTGTGCCCCCCCCCACCCCCACCCCCCCACGGGGCACAGCCGCGGGCATTGGGGCTCTGCACACCACGGCTGTGCCACACTGCACTGAAGCAGAGCAGCTCCACGGGGCTCCTCGTAGGGGCAGTCCCAGCGCCGGACAGTGCCCGTGCCTCAGTTTCCCCACTCGGTTCCCCCAGGCCACGTTTCTCCCTTGCTTTGCAGCAGCAGGACGAGGAGGAGGTGAACATTTCCCAGGAGTCATCCGAGGAGGAGCAGTGACCCCTCCCGAACCGCCGCTACCTCATCATCACCCCCCAGGACTGAGGGAGAGGGACGGGGCACAACCCCCCCCCAGCAGCACCCGGCTTCCTCCTCCTCCTCCTCCTCCTCCTCCTCCTCCTCTTCCTCCTGCCCCGCTCCTTCCTCACCCCCAACAACAGCAGCACTGGAACAGAGGGCTCAGCCCCACGGCCCTATGGGGGGGACCCCCACCCTCCTCCCCCCAGCACAGTGGGGCAGCCCCACTCCCCCCCCGTTTCCCCCCCCGCTGCATCCCCACGGTGCCCACTTTGGGGTGACCCCTTTCCCCATCGGTTCCGGTTAATTTTATTTTATTATTTTATATATATATGTAATTTGTTTTGGGTTGGTTTGGGGTTTTTTTTTTTGTTTGTTTGTTTGTTTTTTAGTCCTTTTGGTTCTCCTCTCATTCACAACTACCTCTGGATATTTAAGTTCTGCTCTCGGCTCGTGGAGCACTGCTGTGCCGGTGTGGGGCCGCCGGGCATCCTTTGCTTGGGGTCATCATTTTCCCCTTTATTTTTTTTTGGGGGGGGGGGGTTGCATTGCTGGGGTCGCAGCAGGGGGGGATTCCCCCCACTTCAGGCATTTGTTCATTCATTTTTTTTTTCTACTGCTACTTTAAGGGTTCGGTCACTGCTGCTCCTGGGTGGGGGTAGGGGGAGACCGGGGGTCCCCCCCCCCTGTGCCACCCCCACGGCTGCAGTGGGGCTGGGGGGGTTCGGTGTCAGGTTCAGGGTGCTGCCAGTGTGGGGCAATGGGGGGGGGGGGGGGATTTATTACTGTTTATTTTTTTGTTCCACTGTTAACAACCGTCTGGTTTCCTATTTGCAGTTACTTGAATAAAACGTTTTATGGACGTCTGATGCTCTGCTCTGGGGTGGCGCTGGGATTGACGCTCTGCTCTGGGATTGAGCCTCCTATGGGGTCTGGGATTGAACCCCGAGTGGGGTCTGCCCATCATCAGCACCGCTGTTATTACAGAGAAACGTTTATTTGCCCCCACTTGGGGAGCCTGGGGTGTCCCAGCCCCATAAACCCCATATAGGGCCTACAGGAGTCCGTGGGGCTGCACCTGTCTCACAGCCTCAGTGCATTTCCCACCCCATCCCCAGTGCATTTATGGGGTTTTTAGGGTGGTTTCAACAAAAACAGCAGCAGAAATGTGCAGGAAGGTGGCAGATGCCCCATTACCATCAGTGCTTGTGGGGCCACTGACGCTGCTCCTGGTGCTGTGCAGCCGCTGCCGGGGAGAGCTGTGGGGCCCGGCCCCGCTGTGGGGCAGCCTCAGGCCCTCCAGCCCCCACGGGACCCCCAGTTGGGACCCACCTGCAGGGAGGGATAGAGAGCCTTGAGCCACCACAATGCAGCTCGTGGCCCCCAACCCCAAAATGCAGGTCCTGGCCCCAAAACGCAGCCCCCCAACCCCAAAACACAGCCCCTAACCCCAAAATACAGCCCCCAACCCCAAAAGGTGCCCTCTCACCTGGTGCTCCTCCGCCTCCACCAGCAGCTCGTGCTCAGACTCCTGCAGCTCCTCGGCGGGGTCGTAGCTGTACATGGGCAGCAGGCGGTGCCGCAGGCGCTCCGACCTGGTGTGGGGATGGGGCTGAGCAGGGATGGGGCGCAGAACGGGGGGGCTGTGGGGTGGGGGTCCCCGGTCACTCACCTCCGCTTCTTCTGGACGTACATCACCTGTATGGGGAGCGGGAGGGGGTGTGAGTGGGATGTGGGGATGGGGGGGGGATTGGGGGATGGGTTGGAGTTGGGGATGGAGTTGACGAGGGGGATAGAGTTGGGGTTAGGGATGGGATTGGGGTTGAGAATGGGGATAAGACTGGGGATAGGGTTAGGGCTGGGGTTGTGGACGGGGATAGGATTGTGGTTGAGGAGCGGGAGAGTGTTGATGGGGACGAGGTTGGAGATGGGGACGGGGACAGTGCTGAGGTTGGAGATGAGACGGGACAGTTAGGGATGGGAACAGGATTGGGGCTGAGGATTGGAAGAGTGCTGAGGATGGGGGTGATGGGGTTGGGGATGGCACTGAGGATGGGAACAGGGTTGGGATTGGGGATGGAGACAGGGATGGTGCTGAGGTTGGAGATGAGATCGTGGACAGCGTTAGGGCTGAGAAATGGGACAGGGCTGGGGTTGGGGATGAGAGCAGGACTGGGGCTGGGGATTAGGAGAGGGTTGAGAAATGGGACAGGGTTGGGATTGGAGATGGAGATGAGGTTGGAGACGGGACGGATTTAAGGCAGGGGATGGGGACAGCAACGGGGTTGAGAATGGGGCGGGGTCGAGGATGAGATTAAGGACGGGGAACGGGGTGAGGCTGCGAAGGGAGATGAGGGCGGGCGCAGAGCGGAGGTCGGGGTCGGTACGGGGTCGGTACGGGGTCGGTACGGGGTCGGTACGGGGTCGGTACGGGGTCGGTACGGGGTCGGGGTCCGCCCGCACTCACCGCAGCCACGACGGCGCCCAGCAGTGTGAGCAGCACGAAGGGGCCGAGCACGGAGCCCACCAACGAATCGCCCGCCGCGCCGGGAGCGCTGGGAGCCGTCGCGTTGCTCATAGCTGCGGCTGCGGCGGTGCGGCGACGGCCGCTCCCACCATGGGGACGGATGGAGCGGCGGGACGGCGGCGGGGCTGAGGCGGCCCCGGTAATGACGGCGTGCAGTGCGCCGGGGGGGGGGGCGGTTACGCAGCGCTCAGCCACGCGGACGCAGCGGGAAGGGCCGTCTGTGGGTGCCGTCACCGCGACCCCGGGGCGCCCTCCCTGCGTGGGGCCCTATGGGAGGAACGGGCCGGGGATGGGGGGGCGGTGAGCACCCCGGGCTGCTGTGCTGCTCCCCCCCCCGCCCCAAAAGCAACCCGGCCGTGCGCCGCCACCCCCCAACCCCCCATCGCAGCGCGCCCCACTACGACGCAGCACTGCAGATCCCACACACGGAACCGCCCCACGCACCTCTCCGAGCACCGCACCGCACCGCACCCCTCCGTGTGCCGGACCCCCCCCTCACCCCGCGCACTGCCCGCCCCTCGCGCCCCCCCCCGCCCCGCACGGCCGCGCTCTGTGCCCCCCCCGCTCTCCCGCCCCGCCCCACCTGCGCGCACCGCCCGCACCCGGAACCCGCTCGGCGCGTGACAGCGGGGCGGGGCTCGGCGCTGGGGGGCGTGGTTTAGATGTGGGCGTGGCTTCGCGGAGGGGGCGGGGCTCCGAGTGCGATGCAGAGCCGCCGCTCGGCCGCTAGGGGGCAGCAGAGACCGGGATGGGGGGGGGGGGGGTGGAGAGAGAGAAGGGGGAAATAGAAAAGGGTTCAAAAAAAGGGGAAGGGGGAAAGGAAGGAGAAAAATGGGCCAAAAGGGGACAGGGACAGCATGGGGTCTGTGGGGGGGGTTTGGTTACAGCCCTCCTTGGGGACATTCTCTGCCCTGGGGTGCCAAAACCCTTTGCTTTATCAGGCCGGTTTGTCCCCATGCTGGAAGGCTCCTCCAGCGTCCCGTTGTCCCCAACGCTCCCAGCCATCCATCCCAGTGCCCCCCGCAGTGCTGCTGGCCGCGCTGCCCTCACTGCACCCACCGTCGCTGCTGCCACTCCATGGCCCCCAGAGGTCCCCCCAGTGGGGACGGAGGGAACGGATCAGCACAGGATGCTCAGAAGAGGGGTCACCGTCACCCCAAAACCCCGCAGCGCAGCTCACCCCACGGGGCCCACCGTACCCCATACATCCTCTGCATCCCATACATCCCAAACCACACATCCCACGTCCTTCCCAAACCTCAGCCCCGCTCCCACATCAGCAGCCATGGGATCCTCCTGCTCGCTGCTTCCCCCCCCCAACCTGACATTGCTGCACCTAAAAATAAGACCCGCGGCTTCTAGGAAAATTGCTTGGAGAGAGTGAGCGAAGAGCAGGGCTGGGGGAGCACCGGGGCTGCTCAGCCATGAGGAAATCACCCTTAACCCCCCCACCGAGAAACATCGGGCAGCAGAAAGAGAGCACCACCAGCAGCCTTGGGGTCACAGCCCCTCTGTGGCCGGGGGGCACTGAGCAGAGCGGGCAGACCTACAGCAGAGCCAACGGGCTGCTCTGCTCCCCAAAGTGCAGCAGAACACATAGAACCCCCCGCAGCCACCCTCACCTCCCCCCCCATTCTGTCACGGTATCCCTGCGTCTCTGGGGGGCAATGTCAGAAACCAACACCATCAAAAGTCACCTTTGATTTCCCAATGGAGCTCCGGCGCTGTGCTGTGTGTCAGCCATGGCTGCGGATGGGCTGCTGGCACTGCTGGGACCTGCAGTGTGATGCCACACCTGGGCAGGGTTCTGGGCAGACACGGCGCTGAAGCAATGGGAACAGTGAGTGATGAACATGGGTGAGGACGGATACGGGGTGCTGCTGCTGCTCTGCATCCCCCCAGCAGCAGCAGAAGGGCCATTTCCACCTGTGGGCTTCTGAGCGCTCCCAACGCTTCTGCCCCACAATGCAGGGCTGCAAACGCCTTACAGCTCACCCCAACCCCACAGCACCACCCCCCCCACGTGGAACCCGAAGGGCTCCCACCCACTTGCAGGGACCCTCCAGCATTTGCTCCTCCAGACCCCACACACAGCAATTGGCAGCAGGGGGGGTTCCCCCCCCCCGTGGTCCCTCTGCCCCATCCCCACCTGAAGCCGAGAGACCACGCAGCAAACAGAGTGTGAAACATGGGTGTGTTTATTGGTTGGCACTGAGTTACAGCCTACCCGCTCCTCCAGCTCACACCGAGTTTTTGTTGTGTGTGGGGGGGGGGGGGGGGATTTGTTTTCAATTATGATATTATTCTGCCCAAGACCCCCCCGGCACACACACAGGGATGCAGGCAGTGCTGAGCTGCTGTGCACGGCCCAGCTGGATAGAGCCAACACACAGCTCACCCCATAAGCAGCGCAGGGTTGGTACCAATGCCAGCTGAGCGTGGGGTGCACATCTCTGCTCCCCCTGGAAACCCCACGGGTGGAGGGATCCACAACACAGAGGGTGGTGCTAAACTTGCTGGGCAGCACTGAGTGGGAGGGAAGGAGAACAGCCGTGCCATGGGTGGGCTCCCAACCAAGAGCTGACCCTCCAGGAGAATCTAACAGGAATTTGAGTTGCAATAAGAATGAGTCCAAGTCGGTAAGAAAGAGAAACGCAGCATTTCCAAAGTGCCCCTGCGGTCATAAAGTGTTTTTGCAAACCACCTTCGCTTGATCTACCATAACCTTAGAAACACAAAGCAGGGAGTGAGGGGACACGGCTCTGCAGTGAGGGAAACACAACGGATGATGGGAATTAAATATCCAAATCCATCTGGGATTCGTGGAGAATGGAGTGCTGAGAGTCACCGCAGACCTCAGGCTGCTCCCAGTTCTCCCTACCACAGGTTGACATTTCCACCTGAAGCCAACAGCCGTTTGCTGGCACCTCCCACCTGAAAGCACTGATTTGCAGGAGCACCTGGAGTGATGCTGACTGCAGTTGTGCAGCCCCAGCCCAGACCCAAAGAATGAGATGGAGGTGTCTGTGGTGTTTAAACCTCATCCCAGTGGGAACGGAGAGGCCGGGAGCTGGGTGACAGCAGCAGCATTGGGGTGCTGTGGTTAGAGAGGCAATGGAACAGACTGACAGCTGCTCACACTGAGTGACACCCAGCTGGTACAGTGGCACTCCCTGGGTATCGATCTGCCACGCTATGGGGTCTGCTCTGTGCTCAGGGATGCTGCCAGAGAGCGGTGGGTGCAGAGCTCAGGAGAGGACTGAGCAGAACAGAACTGCAAGGCGATGGGTTCCAAACCTCCCCACTCAATGAGCACAAAATGGGCCACAGAAGGTGTTCAGCAAACGCCCCTGGACCTCCCAAGGGTGCTTTCTGAGCTGATTTCTCAAGTGTAACATCAACATTCTCCATTTCCCTCCTCCCCCCCCCCCAGGAAAAACCAAACCAAAGCCAGCCCCGACTCAGCAGCACCAAGGAGAGGTTTTATAAAGCCCCAAAAAGACCTCTGCAATCCATTAAGTGCTCTTCTTCACTCATCTACACCTCTTAATTCCATACAGACAGCACAGCCACCGCACCACGGCGCCTTTCCATACACCACCTCCCACCACCAGAGCCATCCCTGCACCCAAGCTGAGCCCAGCAGCGACAGAAACGAGGGCGGGTGCACGTGTTACAGTCAGACAAGATGGGAACACAGCAGCAGCGAGCTCACCTGCACCCCAAAGCCCACGCAGCCACTAGAGGATGCTGTGCCATTAAGCGGGGAGAGCGGAGCGGATCTGGGAATGGAAGGGAGGATTCCTGACATTCCCTACCCGCATTTTTAGCCACCAAACCCTTGGGGTGTGCACTAGAGGAGAAGCCACGCTCCAGCAGATTCCAACTCCTTGGCGTTTTTCAGAGCTTGCTTTAAGGCACATCCAAGATCACACTGAACTGAGCTGCCTTCTTGCTCAACGGAAAGCTTGCTGCAAAGAAAGAGCCCACAGAGCACTTCTGCCTGGCAGCAAAGCTGATGTTGGTGGTTACGGTTCCTTCCCTCCTGCCTTCCCTGCAGCAAAGGGGAATGAAGGCACTGCAGTGGGTGCTGTCTGCACAGCTCCGTGCCCGCACCACGCAGCACCTCTCCTCTGCTGTTACAGAATGCACCGCTGCTGCTAAGCTGGAATCAAACCCACGTAAGGAGGAACCGCATCCTGCAAAAGGAAGAGAAACAGATCCCAAAGACAGCAGACGTGCAGTCACCTCTCTGTGCCACCGCTCTATTGCAAAGCAAGCGGAGAGATCTGATCTGAGGACAGCCCTGGGGAGGCTCCATTTCTCTGTGCATGCGATCCTTTCTCAGAGCAGAACAGCTTGGTTAAATCCTGCAGGTCTACCAGGAGAACCCACGGACACTCCCAGCTTCTTCCTGCATCTTAAACTCACGGTGCATGATCAAGGGATGGGGCGCAGGAAGAGCAAAGCAAACAAGCCAGGTGCTCACCCTCCCAGCTGATCCCGGCAGCAGCTTCAGGAGACCCATAACAAAGTACCCCTCCACTAAAGGGCACGTCGTATCCCTCCTTCTATCAGGTTTTAATTAGCTACTGGTGAACTGAGTTTAGCAGTGACGCCAGCCTACAGCTTCAGCTCTGTTTAAATGCATTAAACGAAGTTAGCCAGCTGCCCATCAGAACTCCTCGTCCATCTTTTTGCTAAAGGTGACCCAACCAACATCTTTTTAGCTTGCAAAGTTGAGAGCAACCCCGAGCACTGCTCAGCCGGGCCACGTGCCCAGCGTGGCAAATGCCAAGCATCCCTGTTTGGAAGCTGTTGCAATGCCAAGGAAAGCAGCACGGCGTTGCTGAGCTCCAGCTGCCTGCAGGACAGCACCAAACAGCTCTGCTGAGGACACGAGCAACAGATAAAGGAGGTGCAAACCTCCCTGCCATCTGCTAGCACCGAGCTTCCCCATCGCCAAGGAACTATTGTGCAAAACCCAACAATCCATCTTTGTGCAGCAACCAGAAGTACTCCAGCAGCCCTGAATGCCAGTTTTCAGGAGCAATGGAGAACCACCCACACTTAACCCCTTCCTGGCCAACTCCGAGGGCAGCATATCCCCCTTTGGTGTCGTTCCATTGCCCTGAGCCTCTCAGACCAGCAGCCACAGCCATGGCGCACATTGACCACATCCCGCGTGGTGAGGCTTCTCTTCCATGGAAGACAGAATGTCTCTCATGTTATTTTTAATTGAAATAGTTTCTTCCTTTCAAACTTGCCCATGGAAGGCCCCACAGAGCTAAGTCTGAATCTGAAACCAAGAAATCATTTTACAGCAATAGCTCCAGGAGTATCACACTGTACATTTGCTGCCCACCGGTTCCAAACTGCCACTGATCTGTGCACAGAAATCACTCTCCCACCATTCCAAAACCTCATCAGAGAGGTTTCCTACCGCTCAACAGTGGGGCAGTTTCAACCCTCGTTGAGTTTAATTACATTTGGAACACCTCCACATGGAGACATCCACCTCCTCTGGTGTGTAAAGCCTCAGGTGAAGTCAGTAGGGCAGCACCAGGGCTGACCAGCACCTGCTGGAAGAACCAAGCAGCACTGGAAGACATTACCCACCTGTTACCGTCCTCCTTTTTCTCCTGCTCCAACATTGGAGTTCACAGAACAGAACAAACAGCAGCAAACCCATCGGTTGGCATCAGCTTAGCCCTGCGTGCTGCTGCTGCAGCAGTAATCCAGGCTGCCCTGTCAGATGAGCCAGCACTGTGTTAGTAGTTGGGGTTTAAGGGATAATCATGCTAAGCAGAGGTGTCTAAGTGCCAAATGCACTTCCCTTCTCCATTAAGTTCCCAAACACATCTATAAATCCAGATGGGAGCATGCACGTCCCCGACACCAGGATTTGATTCTGACAAGACCGGAGGAAGTGATTCAATGCCAGAATTGGGAACTGCTCCCATAGAGAAGCCCTTTATTCTACACAGCACACCTCTCCTTTACTGCCACTGCATCACTGACCCTGCAACCCTGAGGTGTCACTCAGGGCACAGAGCACCCCAGTAGGAAAGCATCCCAAGAGCCAGGCATTTTGCTCACTTTCTCCCCTCTTCCTTGCTTCCCAGCGTGCAAAGTGTCCTCACGTGCACAATGGATACGTACAGCACAGAAAGCAGTGAGGAAGAAAGGAATACTGTAGTCAAGAAGCTGCAGAGGACACCGAAAATTTCATTCCCAGCAGCCCATCACCCGAAGGTACGATGAGGGACAGAGCCACTCCAAGCTGAAGCCACCACAAACAGGGCAGGCATTTACCTAAGCACTGCTTTCAGCAAACCAGGCATGTGAATCCTGCAGCTTTGGGGTGACTTGATGAATTTGCAGCAAACTTGCAGGCTGTCTGAACGAAGCGTCTGCTTTAGTTAGAGAACACCTACAGCTACACCAGGGCCAAACATCCAAAGCTATGCAGAAAGCCAAACAAACAGTATTACTCTTGAACAGGAAGCTGAGACACGTTGTAATGACAGGTTTATAATGCTAGGCTTAAGGGGTCAGTCCAGACACAGCATAGTTCGAGGTAACAATTCCACTAGCTCAAAATAGCACCAGTTCTAGCAAGGATGGGAACCTGAGCCTACAGGTTGCACGTGGTGGGGTTTTAGCACTGCTCACAATACCAGCCCCGTGCACTTCCACCATCTCCACTCCAAACCCAGGGTGTGTGCCACCTTCCAAACAGCTCCTTAAAAACTCACTGAGCAAGGCAGTTCAACTGTGGGTCCCAAACCAATTTAGCACAATGTAGGCAGAGTCTCCCTAGCATGCAACGCAGCTCCACCAGTTACTACAGAAGACCTCAGATGCTGAGGAAGACAAGAATTTGCAGGTGGAACAGGACTAAGTTACGTTCCCAAATCCACACCTGTTGAATGAAAGCTATTCCTGCCCCAGGAGCTATTTCCAGTTAAGGAGGCATAATATCAGCCACTCCATGTTACTGTGTTAACAGCATCAATTCATGCCACATTAGAACACTTTCTTGGCACAATTTATTTTTCTGACCCAGACAAATAAGCCATTAGCAAGTCATTAACAATATTCTACCCTAAATTGTCAGTTTAACAGCCCTGTAAAAACATCTTTTTTTAGTTTAAAAACAAAAAGTGTGCATGCTGTTGATATTAAAACTGCAATTACTCTTTCAGGAGTACCAGCTGTTTTGTTGCAAAGCATTCTCCACATACTGATCTGTACAGTAAGACAAGAACTCAGTTGAAGGCAGTAGATGGCTGTGTTAGGTGCCGCCCAGGGCTCAGTGACAGCAGACTGCTGGAATCCTCGTACACTTCCAAAGACAAGATTGAAGCCCTTGTGAGAGTTTGGTTCAGGCCCATCAGCAGAGAGCAGGACAGTACTGTACATTCGTCTCTAAGTCGAAGTGAACTGAACTGGTGCAATTTAGGCTCGATTCCAGGCTACTCCTTGAATAACGCCTCTCAGCTTTTTCTTATGCACGGTTTTTCATGTCAGCAATCACTGGCACTGCTTTTGGCCTGGCTACCCCACATCGATGAAAGCAGGGAGAACAAGTACAGGAACAGAATAGGATCTGAAAATGAACAGCTTCTTGCCAAAGCAGCAAGGATACCATTCCCCCTTGTCCCAAGCTCCATGGATATTTCTATCAGATTTCCATGTTAAGCGCTTCTTGGGAAGAGAGAAAACTCTGAACAGTGAGTATTTATTAGAATATTTTTTTTTTGTTAAATAAAGAGGAAAAAAAAAAGAGTACTGCAGATTTAATTTCACATCTTGGCTATGTTCTGACAAAAGAGAAGTTACTGAATTCAGCAACTGCTTCTTGTCCCAAGCCAGGGATTAATTAATGCCCCTCCCAAAAGTTGTACCTGTCCCAACCCACCCCCCAGCCCCAACCCTTCCCATTTTATTTCCCAACTAGACAACACTGTTGGCAAATCAAGACAGCATGAAACTTACATCAATAAAAACAGAACAAAAAAAAAAAAGTGAAGTGTGCCAATGCATCAGGGAAGCCATCCTATTAACGGTGTACTTCTCCAACCAGCAATTCTGCTCAGGAGTCAGCTGTACCTTTCACGGAGGGAGAGTTTAAACATTCTGAACGTGCTCCACGGTGCAACTGCAAGTGCTGCAGAACCACAGGACAAGAGATTGAACACCTGAATCTTTCCCCCTGGACTTCTTGTCGGGGATACACGTGGTTATCCAGCCAAGGGTTCGCGCGGTAACACTCAGTAAGTACAATCCGATGCTTCAGCACAAGTTACGATATCCAGTTCAGCACGGTATAAGGCATGTGGACAAGAAGAGACATCAGCAGAATGCAGCAGGATCAGCAGAACAGCATTGGTGATCGACGCTCCAGTTTGTCAGACTTTGAGCCCCCTCTGAATCCCCGCTTCCTACCACAGACAGTGAAATCTGTTTCCTACCGTAGCGTTTCTGAGGCTATTTATTTTTGGCCAAGCCTTAAAAGACCAAACTCTTTTCGTTTCATTTTGATGTGAAAGCAGAAACGTCGGCAGAAGCTGCAGGAGAAGCGACTGAGCAGCAGGGATGTCTGCAGGTGATCAAAACTCTGCCCTCAACTTCAAGAGTCACTGCACCAAATGGGAAGTTGCTGAATGGGGAGTAAACTGGCCCAGCCACTAGCACTGCCACAGAACGTGTATTTTTAGAGAAAAAAAAAACAGAACAAAAGGCAAACAGATTAATTATGAACCCTTCTCTTCAGAAGCAGACCAGGATTAAAAAAAAATTAAAATGTTAGATCCTCCATCTAAAAAAAAAATGTTGTTTATACATGTGTGCTGAAAGCGACCGCCACGCGGGTCCAAACAGCACCTTACAGTACAGACTAAGACTTAAAGAGCTGATCTCACATTTGAAGTCTTTTAATTAAAAAAAAAAAAAGAAGTGGCTATGGCTGGGATGACACGAATGGGACACTTCAGAACACAAGGCAGAGGCAAAAGTGGCAGCCTCGCTCGCCAGGCAATGGAAGCGGTGTGACGGGAAAGGGGCACTTCATGCACAAAATGTATCTTACAAAATACATATCCAAAAAAGCAAAAAACAACAACAAAAAAAAAAGCCAACAACAACAAAAAAAAATCCCACCTTGCACTAAATTGCAGCACTCTTAACACTTGCTCTGCCACAGGCTGCTGCCCATGCCTTGTTTGATAGAGGAGGCATGTGAAAAAGGGGAGGGGGGGGGAAAATCCATGTTTCAGTCTGTTTTTCAAACTCTCTCTCACAGGGACGTCCTCAGTCATCTGATGTCAGACACAGAGCCCTCAGAGTACGTCGTGGTCATGACTGGAGTGCCGTTGTTTGCCAAGCAGCCTTGCCTCAAGGTTTCAAAATACGAGGCCTGCACCGGTTTGTGATACTGCAGAACTTTGATGGCATCTTCTATCTTAAACCATTCCCTTTTCCTTCCTGCAGGCAAAGAAGAAAAATCAGGAGCTGCAGCAAAATGATGTTAACCTTTCTGTGTTTAAGGAAGCTGCTGATGAGCTTTCAGCAATCATCATGTGTGCATGCTGCAAGAACGGCTGCAGCCTGTAACACAGCATCAGTACAGAAGACACCAGGATGCAATTTCTGTTCAAGTCAGATAGGATTTTAGGACAGTCCACAACACACTTCAACCACCACCCAACTTTGGTGAATCGGCAAGTGAACCTCAGTGTTCACTTCCTGCTCTTTCAGTAAAAGCACGTAAGGACACAGCCTAAGGAAATCAGCTTACAGGTGCTACAGTGCTATTGGCAAACACCGTGAGGAACAACAGGCTCATTTTCATTTATGAATCTGACTTAAATGCAAAGATTTCAAAAGAAAATAGAGAATGATTAATCCACGCTGCCCACATACATCTTCTTCTAATTTTAGGAAGGACAGCTTTTCATGCTCTGTGCCTGGTGCAGGAATTAAACACAACACTGCTGTACAGGCAGCAGCTGCATGGCTGAAGTGACCTCTCCCAGGCCGCAGAGCCAACTATTTGGCCACCATTTTTCTTTTCCTCAAGCAATCAAACTTACCAATATTGACAGAGTCCTCCCAATCTTCCAACACTTCAGTGACAATAAGTACGTAAACATATGTCCTGTGTTTCCTGTCTCGATTCTGGAAGGCAAAGTGAACAGAACAATGACAAAGTGACCAGAGGAGAAAAGGCAGTGGGCACACAGGGCACGGCAGCTACAAGTTGTGTGCTGCAGCTGGGATGCCATGGTGCATGATGGGCTGCTTCCCTCACTTAACAATTAGTTTTTAGCTACTAAACAATACTGCATCTTAAATGAGAGGTCTGGAAGTACCCATAGGGGCTGCAGACAAAAAAAATAGTCTAGTTCCTAATGTGTAAAACAGTTTCTCCGAGGTACCCCCTGCCCACACATCTCAGTGCCCGTGTTTCTGCATTCCTGCTGGGGGCACTCACACCTCTCCACGTCGCAGAGCCCACTTTGGGCAATGGTTACAGTAGGTGCTCATGACTGGTTGGTGTTTTGGGGGCACCGAGGAAGGGATGAAGGCACTGAGAGGATTCAGCGCTGTGCTGGCTTGTCACTGCTAATTCCAAATGAAGCAGAAATCGCTGGTGAGCAATGCCACCAAAAAGATCTGCATATGTGTATTAATTACATGAGGAGCTTCGAGCCTTTCTTCAAACAAGTCACCCACGTGACTTCACAACAAACTGGGAGGCGACTGTTACTCCAAGAGGATTTTATACAACCAAACTTTCCACCCCCAAACCACACTTGAAACTTACCTCAAAAATTCCCACCAATCTTCCTAACGTCCCTTTCACTCCAGCCTAGGAAAGTAGAAAGGAAAAAAGAAAGGCTTTAAGGACAGCTCAGTATTTCCCCATTTGCTGTGCAGGAGCAGCTCCTTTAGAACAAGAAGCAAACGCTGTAATTCAGTTAACGGTCACAAGAGAAACTGTACAAATGTTTTGTGAGCTCCAACCATGCAGGCATTCCCAGCACTTCTTCCCTTCTTTTTCTGTACTCAAATCTTTTTTTCTCTTTTTTTAATTCAATCTGGAGGAAAACCAGAAAACGACTCCTTACTGATTGCACAGCGATACACCCTGAATTCCTACCAGAACCTTCTCTAAAGGTTGGTACAGCCTGAGCACGGATAGAAATCGCTCTGGGGCTCAGCAGTTTTACCTTTTTAGAATTATAGCTTAAGAAAATAACTTCAAAGCATGAGTAAGACATCCACTTACAGCCCCAAAGCAACGTGACATCTCCAAGGTATTTCAGGGATGTCCTCCATCCGTTTGAAGCAAGTTACAGCAAACATAAAACACCTTCCAAGTTGCAGCGTGGCCTCCACAACAGCAACAAGACTATTTCTGATATACCACAAAGCACAGGTGCACATTGGAGGAGGATTTCTGAATCAAACGCAGGGACGAAGCAGACAGATCTAAGCAACAGTTGTGCCTTACACGCTAAGCATCCACCTTCATCTGGTCTGCTGTCACTGTTCATACATCTACACACATTGCTGGGGCTCGGACACATTCTCTAAGTGCATGAATGCAAAATGCCACCCCACTCTCCTGCCCCCAGAGCCCTCCTTCTCTTCCCATAACATACGCTCCTTTTTATGACTGTAAATGATTGGAATTCAAGTGCTACAGACGAGGTGGGATTTTGCTCCGTGACTTAACTGGTGTGAAACAACACGCACAACACGGCACACAACCCAGCCACGTTTGGAAGGTAAACTGAGCTGCTACCCCTGGCAGCTGGAGCACACGGTGAGCAGTGCAGGAAAGCAGTGTGTCCGCTCCTACAGCACCAATACACCGGCCTGAGTTAGCCAGGCTTACTGTTTCTTTAGGGAAAGGTATTCAGGAGAGGGGAGTTACATATTAAATGCTTAATAATTACACAAACTCTCTGTACTGAGCAGCTGGGACACCATTCTGTGCTTGTTCAGCTACTACTCCATTGCTGTAGTCACATGCTTTTGGAAAGGAGGACCTCTCATTAATTAGGAGCCCAGTGCTTCAGTTCCCAGCCCATACTGAACCAAAACAGCTAGAGCAAACACCACTGCTGCTCCTCCCACAGCTGCTGGTGGAGCTGCCCCAAAAGAACCAAGGCTTTGTAGCTCCCACCACCCCAAGCATCCCCTGAAAGCTGAATTCTTTCCATCACACACTCCCTGAGCTCGACTTCTAGGAAGCAGCGTTTCAATTGAATCTCCTACACTGGTTTTGGATATGAAATTTATTGTCTCGTCAGTACTTCTGACATTCTGTCTGGCCCATAGGTGGGCCACTGGCTATTAACCACGAAGCTATTTCTGGAGTCAAAGAGCAATTCCATGAAGGTCACCGTTCACATGCATGCACTCAGCGTGGCTAGCACAGAGAAGTCATGCTGACCTTTGCAGATGAGCAGTTCTACCTCATCTGAAGAGCTGCTGCTGCTAACCTGGACTAATGGCTCTCAGGAGTGAACCGGACAGCAGCAAACGCTTTGAAAGGGTCTCATTCCAAGAAGGAAACTCCTTTGGCAATCTCAAATGGTGGCTTTATTTTATATTATTTAGATAAGCAGCCCTATCACTCAGCCAGAAGGAAGGGGGCGAAGGACAGAAGGCTTCCATGTTCACAACATAAATACATCCAAAGATGAAGCACCATCAAATGGATTAGGTAAATCAAGGTTTTAAGCCAATTTTCTCCACTTGCTCCTGGAAGAGATTACTGAATGACTGCTCTCCTTCCCTACCTGCAGAGGCACTGAATGGAGAGCCAGGGTTATTCTTGTCTGCTCTCCAACCTGACTACAAACAAATACACCTCCAATCAGGTACACAGACTGGAAACTAAGCAAGAGCACTGCACAGCCAGTTTGCCAAGCAGCCTATGCCCAGCTCTGACAGCATGCTTGCACTAACACAGGCAGGCATGGAGCCCTTCCTTTTGTTCTGGTGAAGCAAAGAGGTATCCAAAGTAACACTCAGTCTACAAACCGACATCCTTATTCTCTATTCAGCCTGGACTTACTCATCCAAATGGCACAAAACCATGACTCCAAGCAAAGGTGCTGTAGGAAAACCACGTTGAATTATTATTAGGCAACTGAAAGAAGTGCCAAGGCTTCCTTTGTCTGTGACTTTATCACATGCAAATGGTGATATGAGTAATACAATTCAATCAAACATTAGGCTGACCATAACCAAAGTGAGAAATGGTAAAGCCTTGAAGACTGCAAAGCACGTCGACCATGAAATCATTCAGTCCAATGACATTCACCCAACTTCACAGGTGCTAGAAAAAATACCTTAGCTGCTACCCCCAGCAAAGAAAGCTAGGTCATGACAGCAGAACTTCCAGGCTCCTCTTAGGGCTTCTATGGGGGCCAACCCCTCTGCACCTTTCCTCTTCCCCCCCCCATCCCTGCTGCATGGTGATGAGCATTTTCTTGGAAAGTTAGAGCCCAGCCACAGGCTCACCAAGGACTGGCACTGGATCTAAGCCTTAATTTGCACCAGATGACTCTGGAATTTTCTCCTCAGTAGTAACTGAATTGAGAACCATGGGCTGCAGCAGTATGCCTGGCAGCGGCAGCACGAGTTATTTGGGCATGTGTTCACCACCCCCCGAAGCATTAGCAGTGCTGCAACCCCCAGAGCACACACTCGTGCAAGGAGGACACTACTAAATCCATCAGCAAGAAGCCGAAAAGCCCCAGCACTGTGTTCCATCTGCAGGGGTGAGAGCACAGCGCCATTGAGCAGCAGTGCTCCCCAGGCAAGGGCGGCCAGTAGGCTGGCAGTGCAGGCTCCTCATTCTCTGCTCCAAGCATCCAGCAGACCCAAACCAGTTTGCAACACCTAAGGTAGTCCTAACTGGAAGGCAGTCTTAGCAGGAACGTGTCCCCACCAGCAGCACACAGCTGCCCCAAACCAGCACATGGCAGGGGTGGGCTGGGCACGCAGGATAAGCAACCAAAATGGGGAGGAAATGAAGTTTTACTAGCTCTCCTGCTCATGGAACAACTTGTTTGAATAAAGAAAAATTACCGAAGACATCCAAGAACAGCAGGTTCAGGTTTCAAAGCTGAAAATAAGTTCGGGTCAGATGCAAAAAGCAGCCTGCAGCAACACCATCTGTTCCTAGGGACAGCTTTTATTTCCTTCCATCTGAGCTAAGGAAAATGTGGGTTGGAATTTCAGCTATTTTACTTTGCTCTATTAGGCTCAAAGCCTGCATCTACTATAGATTACTGCTAGGCAAGAGGACTGTGGTAAAACACCCAAATCTCTAATGCTTGCAGTACCGAAGGCAGTAAATCACACCCATAAGGGCTGCTAGCTTAGACAAGTCCTGAAGACGCCAATTATACAGCAGCTAGGCAAATTTTCTTGCTGTCTTCACTGTGTCTCTTTCCTGCATTACAATTGATGCATACCTCTGCAGTTATACAATATCAGGAGAGTAAAGAATTTCCGAGCATTGCACTCATTTTTATGAGCTTTGAGTAGATAAGGTAATAGACAGTAGCGACATTGGTCTGCTATTTGCACAGAGTATTACTAAATCTATGAAGAGCTCAAAGCTATCACACCTCATTCATTCACAGTCCCTGCCGTGATGTTTCAGATAAAACACAGGGCTTCCTATGCTGGCACTGAAAGACATCGTTATTCGTATCCTAAATCACTCACAGAACACATGAAGCTGAAAAGGTTGCTTATAAGCCATCCTTGAGAGGGAAACTACTGTCCAGCAGCCAAATCAAAGTGCTGTAAGATGGACTACTTCTGATACCAGCATCCATTGCCTGTTTGATCACAGACAAAGCACAGCTTATCTTCCTTTTGCTCCCCACGAAGAAAGCACGACCAACACTTCCATAATTTTATAGAACTTGACATTTACTCAGTATTTAAAGGTCAGGATGTGAAAGATGCTATAAGTGCAGAATTAAATGCCTTTAACAGATGAATGTGGAGGCTTTCTTCAAAGTCACTCCATAATAAGTTTAATTTAAGGCAGCTATTTCTAAAACATGCTCTTCACCAGTTGCTCACACCCATGAAAAGCCCTTATTCCCAACATGACATTCATTTTGAGGAGAGAACGCAACAGCAGAGAGAAACTAAATCCAAGAAGGAAGAAACCCAGAACACACTATGCTGGCAATAGTTAGTACTTTAAAAGGCCGTGTAATCTTTCAAAAGGGGAACCTGAGAACACATCTGGAGCTCACAGCTGTGTGGGCGACTGGCTGCAGTGTGCCAGAAGGGTGGATGGGGACAGGACAAGGGGGAATGGTTTTAAACTGGGACAAGAGAGATTTAGTTTAAATATTAGGAGGAAGTTTTTCACGCGGAGGGTGGTGACGCACTGAACAGGTTGCCCAAGGAGGCTGTGGATGCCCCATCCCTGCAGGCATTCAAGGCCAGGCTGGATGTGGCTCTGGGCAGCCTGGGCTGCTGGTTGGGGACCCTACAGGGGTGCTGAAATGAGATGATCATTGTGGTCCTTTTCAACCCAGGCCATTCTGTGATTCTGTGATCGTTCTATGATAAGTAAGGGGCCTCACTCAGAAAGATGGCTCTCATTCAGAGCTGGAGTGCTCATCTGCTGCCACTCTGCCTAAAGAACTCTGTCACTTCGTATTGCATACAGACAATGGTAAGCGTGACAAGCGTTGGTACCTGTCTGCTTCAATACATCTGCTGGGACAGATTAATATGGAGAGTCCTTATGTAAACTAGGACAAGGACTTGAACTCAAACTGGGACAAAGGGATGGCAGATTTCACTCGACACCTCATGTTCCTAAGAGCCATTCTGAAATGCTGAAAACAGAAAAAAGTCTGATTTCTTAGTGTGACAATTACAGCAGTGATCTCAAACACATCAATGATGGAATTAAAACATGGAATGCATGAGTTACAATTCTTCATTTAGGGAAGCAGATTTTAAAAAGAAAATGCATACCATGCAAAAAAAGACTGAGTTGAGAAAAACCCGCCCATTGTCATCTACAGAGACCACAACTGAAAGGGGATTGAGTCCTTCCAGCTCTCCCAACTGGCTCTTATTAAAAAAGGAAAAGGCATACCAGCATCAGCAGATGCAAGTCTGCAAATTTCCTCCGTGACTGCTCAGCACGCAAGCCACCCTCCTGCAGGATAACCACTGCTGTGTGCACACAGCACAGGGAACACTGGGTTTTCTCTCTCCTAATGCAGGCAGTGGAGCTGCTCAGCCGACCCGCTGCCTCCTCCTGACCTGCCCCAAGAGAGGAGCAAAGGCAGCAAACCTACACAGAAAGCAGCCTCAGCTGCAACCCACAGACAGAGACACACACACACACACACAGAAAAAGCTGAAATTCACATGAAAGGATGAACAAGGATTAGCTAATTCTCACCAACAAGTTCCAGCTAGCACAGCTAGCACGCACACCAGTTGCCCAGCAAGCACCCTCATAAAACGCTGCCCCTGCCAAATCAGTAGTGCAGGCTGCACGAGTCCTTTACAGCACGAGTGTAGCAAACATTTCCCTCTCACATGCACATTCCCCAGCAACATTTTACAGTAAACAGCTCGCTGAGTCCAAGGCAGCTGATATACATTCTAATTCGGTGTACATATTGCAAGGAGAGCACTGGAACACAAACAGATTTGAGGAAGGCCTTATAAGCCTACAAGCTGCCCTGTGTTTTTCAGCTGGTCTGACCATACACTGTAGGAGTGCTCAGGTAATTTTATCCACACAACAGGCCTGCAGGAGAGCCTTTACCCCAGCAGCCTCCCACTGCACGGCACCAACAGGACGAGCTGTGGCAGAAGTTAGCACCTCTGCTAGGCATCCTGCAGCTTTCTGAGCTCACTGTGTTTACTGTTTCTTGAGCAGCATTCAAGCACATAGGTAGTTTGCTGGGAATGACTCAACCCTGCCAGGCTGCCACAGTTTGAATTACACTCTCATTCGGCACCAGTCCACGTGAGCGAGGGAACACCAGCTGAGTGAGAGGGGATTATCTCAGCCAGCCCAAACCAGTTCCTTCTCTGCAGATTGAGTCCATGCCAAGGCTTCCTTTCAACCACTGAGCTGTCATGGAAAGAGAGCAACTCTTCCAAGCTTCCCTGCCTGAGAAAGGGAGGGTCGATACAGATTTATTTTAGGGATTTGAAAGGCGAAGCCACGCATCTCCTGAATGAACCTTTGACTTCTGTATCAAATAACTTCATAATTAATAATGATTAGGTTGTAAAGCAGGACTCTGTAGCTAAAAATATTCCTGTTGTTCTGGTTAAACTCACTTTGGCTCATATTTGAAAGATTAACGAGTTACTAAAAAAGCAAGAGCTATACTACAGGCTGCAAACAAAATTCGCAAGCAGCAATCTCCAGCACTAGAGGGGCCTGAAAAGTTCACTGTATAATCCTTCATATCTCTGATAAACTGGTAGATTATTAAATGTCCAAAGAGAAATACACAACAGGTATTTCCAAATACTCAGGGGAAAAAAAAAGACCTTAATATACAAGGCAATTAAGTACAGCAACCACTGGAGAAGCTTCCTCCCAACTCCCACCAATTAGCTCTTCGTTTCTGTTCTGTAGCACAAAGATTCATAAACCTCTTGAAAGCATTTTAATCCTGCCTTATGTAACTATGGACCTACTTGGTCATCCATATATAATCATTTAATCGTTTCTGAATCCAAGCATCTCTCCTATTCAGTCATACTCAGAAGTGAGTCCTAAAAACAAATTCTACGTGCAATGTAGTCAATTACCATTTGCTGACTTTAAATTGCTTTAATTAAATATGAAAAATAGCTCTTCCAGCTTCAACAGAAAAGCGTGCCTTCTCCACACAGGCCATTCTGTGTGCTGCTATTTGCCTCCCTTTCTGAAACAGCTCCAACTAAAAAACATGAACACATCACAACTGTTGGCTTTGGTAACTCTTGCCACCAAATTCTGGTATTCACATAAAGCTCAAACTATGCAGCAACCCAAAACTTATCGAAACCCCTATATTTGAGGTAGGTCTGGTGCACTTCCACTCCATTATTAGGCAGCTCCACAAAAGCAGTGCTGTTTTTTAAAGGTCTCTTAAGAAAGTGTACAACAAAGAAAGACAAAAAACGGAGGATATCATTGAACTGAAGTGATTATAGCTTAATTTTAACTATTTTCAGGTAAAGATGAGGAAAAGTTCATTCCAAATGACAGCCTTAATTATCACAGAATCCTTAGAGCTGGAACAGACCTCTGAGGGCCATCTAGTCCATTATATTCCTTCATTTAGGCCTCTGGTTCCCCACACATACACAATGCAGATACCACAGTGACCATAGATTTCTCTTCACCTGCAGGAAAACAAGCTGGAGTGATGAAAACACCCAGAGCTCCTGCTCTGTAAGCCCTTACCTCTTCGCAGACTTCCCGCACAGCAGCCACGTTGGGCTCCTCCTCGGGCTCCATGCCACCCCCAGGGACGATCCATCGATCAGGATGACGACTACTGCTAACCAGCAGCACCTGAGGAGAACAGAGCACAGCAGATGCATAAATACAAAGCGATGCTGCTGCTTAGAGCCCAAGTGAAGGAGGGAATTTGTCTTTGCATCTCACGCGCCTCCAAACATGACCAATCCAATGTGAGCTCTTGAAAACACTTTGCTTTTTCCAATGCAGTCTCATTAGCCCATTGCAAGCAGCAGTGCCAACTGCATGATCTATAACACCAAGGCCCTCCAAATTATTTCAACCATTACCTTCTCGCTCCTCTTAAGCATTAAAGAATAAATTAAGCCTCTGCATACCAAAACAACAATTTGCTATTTGATACAGCATCACAATGTTTACACTGTAAGAGTCCACTGCTGTACTTGCTGTCACTGCAGCCTCGACAGCTTGGGATATCTGTCATGCAACAACACGAGATGGCAGAGAAACTGCTCAGGACCTCCACCCTTTGCAGCTCAACTCCATCAGGACCTTTGGCCTTGATTGCTTCTGTAGTTATGGTAATGATATGTACAAGTCAGGTAACTGCCCACCAAAAAAACTGATGTAAAATTCTTTCAACAAAGGTTTTCAATTCCCTGTTTGCCTCTTCTTCAGCGGCAAGCACCAAGGAGCTCAGCTCTGGGGCCAGCACTTGGTTGCCTTGGGCTTGGATGAGGTTGTCCAATGAGGTGTAAGCAAAACAAGCTTTTAATTAACCACCTAAAAACCCCCCAAGAAGGCAGCATAGATGGACAGACTTCCTGTGGGAGTTTTTCCTCAAAATGTTTTATTCCAAAGTAATGCAGCAGTTGGGTTTAGCCTCATTATTAAACTTGCTTGTTGTCTTTTGGAAACAAGAAGCTAACTAACAACCTCAGCTGCATGAAAATCCCCCAAAGAAAACTGAGACGCTGTCCTTATGAAACCTACTTGTGATGATCCACGAGCAGGGACGGAAACTAAAAACAAAACTAATACTGTTTTTCAGCTCTCTAAACAAAGCTCGTTCATTAGAGTCATCATGCTATACTTCATCATTTCACTGGCACAAAGCTCAGAGCCAAAGCAACTTGCTCCAGAAACTTTCCAGCATACCAGTCCAATTAGGTTGCAGGCCAGTCATAACTGTTTCAATCAGATATTCTGAAGTTAAACTGAGCAAGATGCTAAAATCCAAGGCTTTACTGTGTAAATATTGACCTACAAGCGGAGCATGAGAAGATTTGCACTAATTTTCAGGAACCAACCTACCTACAGACCTCAAAATTACACTTGTGTGACAAAAACAAGATCAAGAGTTTGGGGTTTCTGCAGTACTTTTCTATTTTGGAAGCTCTCACCTGCCAGCCAACCACCCTGTAAAGAGATTCTTTCCTTTTCGGGGCCATCCAGGCAATGCCCAGGGACGAGGGCAGCCCACGGACTGGAACACACCAGGGTGAGAATGTGGATCATTTGCAGACTCCAAACAGCAGCTCTTCAACCAGGAGCAGCAAAGCTTAAAGCAGAAACTGAAGAGGGGTCACAACAAACGTTTTGGCAACTGCTGGCCTAACCTTTCCTAAGTTTGGAACTCAACTCTGCGTTCTCAAGTGTCAGAATGCCCCTGATCAGCAACCTGCTGTGGGTCCTATCCTACCAAAGATGATGTCCCAAAGCCTCCTTTTCCTGCTTCAGTCAGAGCCCACGTCTCAATCCTGCAATACAGGAAGCAACGTCATTTACTGAACAGTTCCCTTCAAACCCCCGAGCCCTACACAGTCTGTCTATTAAATTGGAAAGATTAGAATATACACCAGAAATGAATTAAGCTGAATGGGCTGCCTTAGTTCTGCTGGATTGTTTGGACCGAGGCAATGCTTTACCAGCACCAGTAGGAGCTTTTTAGGTGTAAAGAACAGTTTAAGTTGAAGTAAATTAACTTCAGCTGGTCTGGCAGTTGAGCATTTTCTGAATAGAATTAGCACGAACAACCTGTGCTGGGAAGGAAAAACCTGTCATTCTCACACTTTTATGTAATCAGACTATTTCCTGTTTAATAAAAAGGAAATCCCATCCAGAGAGAGCAGGAAGCTTGCCCTGCAAGGTCACTCTTTTTGAACAGCTTTAAACAGGATATCGCTACCAATGAGCTCTCCCCAGACAAAGGGCCCAGGTTCACAATGAGGGTGAGACACTGTCCTGCTCTAAAACTCACACATCTAAAAACTGCATCCCGAGGCACTCAGCATTCAGAGGTCCCTCTGATCCAAACCCCCATTTCCACCAGGGGCCACAACCCCTCTATCTCACCAGCTGCCCCAAAGCCAATAAAAACGCGATCTGCTGAACACAGCAGTGAGTGCTGGGGAGGAGCAGCCTGAATGCTGGCTCCAAGATAACAACTGCATTCCTCAGCAAGAACCTTTCCCCTACAGCTGGCTGGGGGAGCAGCATACCTGGAGATGGGGAGATAGCAGCTGAGCAGGGGCTGAGCTCCCTCAGCATAGAGATGGAACAATGTTTCTGCCATAACAAGGTCGGAATCGTTTTCCATCTCACACCACAAAGCTATGGACAGAGAATGGGAACTACATCTTTATTTTACAACGTAGCAACAGAAACGTTATGCAATCGCTCGTTTAGACTGAGCCTATTTCGGTACAATTCCACAGAAATATGATGTGCACTGCTCTTAAAGGTCTACCTGGTGGCTGCTGTGTCCCCATCAGCTATGTTACTGCTTGTGGATCTACTGCAGAGAATCATTCGTGTATCTCAAAAGAGGTCTTAAAGAAAACAGCCATGAGCAGAAAATGCTTATTTCTGAAATCTGCTTAAAAACAGAGAGGAAAAACGCCAGATTTCTGGAACTAAAGCAGCAGAAATGGAAGAACGGTGTGCTGCTCAGAGGCGGCTCGGTCACTGGTGCCCCTCACCCAGCACAAGATATCCTGGATCCACTGTTAATGGAAGACTGGTAATTACCCACAGGCACCTCTGTAAGGATACAACCTAGACATTATGGTTTTGTCTTTTGCTTTTGTCCGTTTGGTCTTAATTCAGGCCAAAACACAAAGGCAGGTTTACAGTTCTGTTTTATTCCTGCTGGGCAATTGTTTTTAAGAGGGCTCCTGAGGCTCACATCCCGCTGGGGGTCTCAGGGCAGCTTTGGGGGCCATGCTTCACAGCCTTTTTGGAAAAGCATTTTCAGGTATCCTGTCGCATAACCAAGTTCTGTTTTCCAGGCTTTGGATGACAATTATATCATTTCAAAGCAGGGAAGTGAGCAACACAAGCCCCTTTGGCAACACACGAGGCAGCCCAGAGGCGGCACTCATTCACAATCAATGAAATAAGAGAAAGGTTGGAAAAATAAGCAAAAGTTTGAAGTCTACAGCAGGGGCTCCTGCACAGCACAGCGCTGCAGTCCTGATGGTAAGCAAGCTTCAAAGCAGCACGCAGACAAACAAACAGAAAGCCCAGCAGCAGCGGGGCAGCACAGCAGCCTTCCCCCAGAGGCAGGAAGGGCACTGAGATCCACGGAGAGAGCTGGGAACTCCATGGGAAAAGGGGAAGGAGGCTGCCACCAGGATAAGCCTGGGGGCCCCGATACGCACTGCTGACCTTACAACGACTTCATTATGCACAGATCTTTTTTTTCTAATCACATCACTTCCCCCCCCAGAATAATGGTGCTCCACAAAGCAAAAGCTGCAAGCACACGCAGCTGAGCTGTATCTGAGTTAACAGAGCAGATTGAGGCTCAGGTTCTCTCTTGTGACACTCGATTTAAACAGCAGCCATCCATAAATAAAACAACAGTAGATGCATTGTAACCAACGTGATTCCTAGAAAGAGGCTCCAAAGAAGCATTACAGCAAAGACCAAAAGGGCTGCAGCATGATTAAAAGCTAACCTATGATGTTATTAGAGCTGCCTACCTGCCAGCCTTCCAGGAAAAGCCTCCAAACACACATGCCAGCCATGGACAACCAGGCAGGAAAGGGGCAGCTAAGATGGCAAATAGGTGCTCCCCATCCCAATGCCATCCTGCTGCCAGAAACCAGCTTACAGCTGCCGAGACCCCCTTCATATTTATTTCAGGTTTTCTACCAATATAAAGTCACAAAACCAAGTATTTGCAGAGCATCTGAAGTAAGAACCCCCTCCTGATATTTAAAACCTGTTTCACACTTTAGCATCATTTATTCCAACACAAACTGCAAGGAAACAGCACGTCTCACACCACGCTTCAGGGAGATGGGTGGAGAAGAGGGCCTGCTTCAGTGCTTTCTTCTGTACAATCTGTCTTTGTTTGAAAGTTTTAATTGAATGGGAGTGTCTGTATTCAGGATTTGGAGACTCTGGGTTGCCCTGTCGCCAGACAGGACACTGTAGCGTTATAAAGACTTCCTATGCTTTACCCAAAGCTAACAAATGCTCTCACAACCCCGGTATAATTTTACTCTGTGCTCTTATAACTGACAAAACTGGGATCCATCTGACTGTATCAAACCACCTCAGGGCACTAAGAACACGGGGGCTGACACACTGTGCTCCTGAGGAGCCATGAGGCACTGCTCCCCACAGCAAAGCCTTGCAGAAGCTCTTCCATTCAACTGGCAGAAACACAGCCTCAATTACACTACACCACAAACCACGCGCTTTGCCAAATTACCAGCACTGAACGGCCCAAAGAAGCATGCCAAGGAGCACAAGGTTTGCAGGACAGCTCCTTGTGACCTCTTGCTATTCAGGGCACGTTACAGAGCTAGCACAACGCATGGCAGCAAGAGCACAGCCGGTGGTTAGCAGGTCACAGCCAGCCCTGCACACTGCAATGCACAACCTCAACAGCAAGCCACTGAACGGCCTGGTCCTGACCATCACAGGAGTGCTGCTTTTCCTCAGCAGCATGTAGTTTTCTCAGATGAGCAATGTTTTGGGGCACAGACACCCACATCTTGCTCTGTGGCATAATTTGATTTAACTTATGATGCCAGACCTGGAAAACAGAGGCAGCAAATGGATGGTGGGAAGCTGGAATCCAGGCTGGATGTGGCTCTGGGCAGCCTGGTCTGGTGGTCGGTGACTCTGCACACAGCAGGGGGGTTGAAATGAGATGATCATTGTGGTCCTTTTCAACCCAGGCCATTCTATGGTTCTATGGAAGGGGAAATCATTCATCCTACAGAACATGACAAAAGTAAAGCACAAGTCTTGAGAAAGGGAAGAAGAGCTGAGCTGGAAGAAGTTCATGTGATTTCAAGCACTTGGATCACACCTACAGCGAGATAACTGGAGGAAAAAAAAAAGAAAGAAAATCCTGATGGTTTTTAGGCCACTTCTTAGAATAATAATAATCCATCATCCTGTACCACACTCCTTCAAAACACCACGGCTCACATTACCGTTACTACACATTTCTTGTAACTTTAGAGTGACTGCTCGCTCCTACAGGGGATGGACACAGCCATGAGCCTCTCCCTGCAGCAGGGCTACGTTTCAGATAACCACAAGAATTATCTTCAGGGCAGAAGCCAACTGGAGGGCCTGAGCCACGGCCTCAGAAGCAAAGGGCTGATAATAAGGCGCTCCCAAAGACCCTAAACCCGATAGCCTTGGTTTGCCTGGCAAAACCCATGTGCTGACCACGCAGTGCTTGTACAGCTCTCCCAGACTCCTTCCAGAAGGAAGGCTGGCTTTGGAACTGCCTTTTTTGCAAAGGGAAATGAAGAGTTTGGTCTTTTTCACACACAGGCTGAGTGGCTTTGCATGTCAGCTGTGTGTGCACACGCTTAACTGTTTTATTTAACAAGTTCTATTCATAAAATAAAGCATGTGGGTATCTTAGGGCCGTGAAAACTCTTGGGAGCCTTTTCATATGCAAGTATTTCCTTCTACCTATTACATAAACCTTGTTACACAAGCAAAAGTAGCCATCCCAGTCAATAAGAATGAAAATAACATTTGAACCACCTGAAGCATCTTAAAAGAAAGTAAAAAAATCTCCCCAGCAGGTAACTGTATCCCTCTGAATTTTACATGTTAACCTGGAATTTCTGAGAACAAAGGGGTAGTGTGCATTATCCACTGCACAGACAGCTACAGAGACACAAACCCTGCTACGAGCACTCAAAACATGAGAAAGAGCCTTGGCTGGTCCCTGCAGTCAGGCTCCCAGCTGAAGAATGGACTGCTGTTCAAGGAAACTGAGTACCTGAGGCCCAATTACTGGATATTACAGACAGCCTTTGAATATTAAAGTTTACTGTTTGTTACGCAGATCAAAGTTAGGGAACTCACAGTTCTATCTCAGTTTCTCCAGGAGAACCCATCACAAAGGTGATTTACTTTAGTTAACAAAACAAAAAAACCAACCCACAACGATAAAACCCGAGGGGGTGATTCATTCTCCTTTCCCTGGGAAGGGAAAGAGAAGAGTTGCTTCTACCCAGAGAAGATGTGCAAGAGACCACAGCCTGGCCGTGTCCTTGGGCAGCCCCAACTGCATGGCAGTGGGAACAGCCACGGTCAACGAGTGATCGTGAGCATAAAGAGGCAGTGACAGCACACGGAAAGCAAGGGGAGAAAGGCAAGAAAGGCAGGTAAAAACTCTGATCTGGCAATCAAACGCTGAGATAAAAGGGTGCATGCAGAACTGTTACAAAGAGGAGTAAGCCATCACTGCTCTTGGGTGCGAGGACTCTCTCCTCTTTCCCTTCGAGTGGGTACAGCCCTTTCCTCGAGTTGCAGGGGAATAAAAACTGATTCAGTCTTTCAGTTTCCCAACAGCTGATGGAGCTTCCAGCGAAGCAAGTGGAAATTTAACCACTTTCATCCCATTGTAGTTTGGGAAAGCACAAGAGACCATGGGATTGCTTACACAGGCTTCCATTACAAAAAGGCAGAAAGCACTCCGTGGATAAAAGCTCTGTTTTGTAGAAGACTACACTCTTGCTTTTGGAGAAAACCAGTTACAAGCAGAGCAGAGAGGGCAGAAGCACAAACAAGGCATTTCTGAATCAGCCCATCTCCCACTGGGGATGTGGTAATGCATCAGCAGCAGGCACAGAGAACTTCATTTGGTTTCAACCACAAACTTTTCTGCAGCTGAAGGGAACGTCAAGAGTTAAGCTGAGCCATTGGAACAAGGACCCTGAGACTCTATTCCACAGACAGCACTACGATCATATGATGCCGAGCTCCCTTTACTTCCAGGCAGCAAAGTGCTCCAAGTGGTTCCAGCTAATAATATTTTTACATTGAAGCAAACGCACAAAGGATGGCATAGGAACACTGTGTGATCACCAAGAGTCTACAGTTAACATTTGAAAACTGCTGTACTACACCCCACTTTTGTTCCAAAGTGACCCAGGAGAGGCAAGAAGAGAAAGGTTAGTTTGCATTCTAATTGCTTTCCCCAATTGAGGCCGTTGTGGGGCTCCTTAACGTGGCTTTTGGTGGCAGTGTTGGCTTGGCACACACACACAGAACTACAGAGCCAGAGCTCTTACCAGCCGCTGTGTGAAAGTTCTGTTTTCTCATCTTAATTTAGCCTTCATTCGCAATTAAAAAAAAAAGAGACAGCCAATCCGGGATGCTATTCTTCCTGCAGCATTTCCTCCAAACGTCTTTAAAGAATACCAGTTGTTAATGAGCAGCTTGTCCTTTCACCAGATACAATGCAGGCATGCTTAAACCTGTAGCTACACCAGCGCGGGACTTAAAGCCAAACAGTTGCTTTTTATTTCTGTTAAAATATAACAGGGATGCTGCCATTAAGCAGGCTTCCATCTGCTCCGTGATGCTGAGAGGTTACTGACACGTTCTGGAACCTTTCCTCATTGAAACAGCTGGCCTACACAAACAAAAACCTGCACTATTTAAAAATAACACCATAATAGCAAGGCTGAGACACACCGACAATGGCAGCAAGGAATGATTTCGGAGGTAGCACAAGAATTGGGCTCTCTTGGTCTGAGCGCTCTCCTTCTCTGCTTACACTGAAGCAGCAAACATGCAGGGATTTCACTCCATGTGAAAAGATGAAAATAGCAGAGCGCCGGCGTTGGGTGGCTGAAAGGTCCTTTGAAGTCTGTTCACCCTCTTTGAATTAATCCCATCGGTTCCCTTCTTCTCCCTCCTGCCCAAAGAGACTCCTCTGCAGCGGTTTATTGCTTATAAAGCACCAGAGAAACACACTTTCCATGCAGTCCAATTAAGAAATGTATTTTCACTCTGTTTGAGATTCATGCTTAAATGAGTTCTCCCTTTGCAGCTTTTTAAAGGCCTATGTGACAAAGACATCTCTTCATTGCTTTCAGTGGCATTCCATAGCTCCTTTCCTGTCCAGAAGTGGTAGATTCCAAACACAATACAGAGAAAATGTGCAACCTCAAGCAGCGTAAGGAAAAAATACATCACTAACTAAAATCACAACTGAAAAAGAAACGTTAGAATGATAATGCTAAGCCTCCATGTGCAAGCGTAACGCCCAGCCAAAGATGCTCTGTTTAAGCAATCTGCATTTACTGCTAACAAACTGGGAAACCTACAGAACCAGAATGGTCTGCCCAGTAAGGGAAAGCAGGATTCCCCTTACTGCTGGCTCACTGATTGTTTAAATGGTGAACGAATCAGGAACTCAAAAGCAGTTTCTTTAAACTCATAGTGGGAAGTGAAGGAGAACTGGGATAGAGAGCAGCTACTGTTTCTTAAGCCCTTAAAAGAAACGGTAACCAGAAGCAGAAACAAACAATGCTTTGGTACAGCATGCTCCTTTATCAAAGCTTGCTTTTGGCCTTCATTTTTCAACAGTAAACTTGAAAAAGGTCTTTATTAACATATTTTGGCTCTGTTCTTTTCCTCCCTGCCCAGAGAGACCCTTTAAAGAGACCTTAATTCCCACTTCAATAGGAGTAATCAATCAATCAATATTTGATAACAACTTTCCTAAACCAATCTGTTGAACAACTCCACGCAGTAGGATCACCACAGATGAGCAGGCACGATGCAGTTCCAGCTCTCCATTAAATGCACAGATATCATAAATAAATGCACTGCTTGAAAGACTGTGTGAGGTCCTCAGGAGGCCAATTCCAAATAAAACAAAACCATAATTCATTAATTCGCCCTTTCCGTGGCTCACAACGAAGCACCCACGTGTGCACGCTTGAGGAAATCAATCTACATCCCACACTGCATCATTAACAAAGCAATTAGTGTGCCTTCATGTCACAGCCCAGTGCAGCACACCTGATTTCGCCGGTGTGAGCACTCATGGGGCCAAATGCTAAGAGGGACTGAAACTAAAAGGAGCAAACAGCACTCAGGTGAGAACCCACACTGCCCCAATACGCACAGTTCTCCTTGTCTAACATGGCCTGACGCCTGGTTCTTAAGGAGAACTGCCTCCCCAGCTGTGTAAAGTTGCATCAGGAAACCCAGATGCCTTCAACCATGCCAGCTGATAAGCCCCAACATCATTACACAATGTGATTACAGCCTTCTTCACAGCTAGCTCAAAGGATCACAAATTCCCTGAAAGTCGGTGGGAAGGCGCAGCTGCAACAAGTTGCTGTTATATTTATTTCAGATCATTTACGCTTGAGATGTTGACACTCTTCACCATGACAGCACAACTACAAAGGCTTTGCTAAGCCTCCACCACCACGTTAAATAATAACTGCACAGTATGCTAATTGACTTTCCTCCAGCAAACTGTCTGCATTCCCTTCCGATTTCCTGTAGCTACAAATATGATAATCAGGAGAACAAAGCCTTCAGAACAGCCGCTCAGGAGTCAGTCAATGGAGCGAGGTGCGCCCGACTCCCTAATAAGCAAGGACGACCTGCAGCCTCGTTTGTGCCAAGTGCTGCAAGCCCACGTCAAAAGCACATTGAAAGAGAAAACAGCAAAAAAAAAATCCACATCTGAGCAAAGTTCCTCTTTCCAGTGTCAGCGACAATCCGAGCCCATGGCAACACTGCCATTCTCAGAGAGCCCAATTTACCTTTAATTCCCACTTCCTCCCCAGCCTCTCTGGACAGCAGCTCCTGGCACTCCATCAGTCCCCTTTTATCCCCGTTTCTTTTTATAAACCCAAGGTCAGGTTTCCTCTCCCATCTCATGTGATGCACTGGACTGAAGTTCTGCCAGCGTGGTTGGTCCAGGCCATGCCAAAGCCCAGCGCTCCTCACCGGGCTGCTCCACCATCCCTCAGCCTCAGCTCGGAGGCATTTTCCTCGCGTTCAGCAAAGAAAGGGGGGAAAAAGAATGAAAAAAAGACAAAAAAAGGGGGGTGGGGGCGGGGGAGAGCCCCAACTTCCCCAGCGTTGAGCGAACGCACCCGCACCGCGCTCCTGCACGGGAAGGGGCAGCGCCGGGGCACTGCCGCCCGCAGCTCAGCCCGGCCCGGCCCTCACCTCCTCCTCGCTCTCGCTGCGGAAGCACAGGCAGGCCGCCCGCTTCTTGTAGCCGTCCCCGTCGTAGGTGCGCGTCTGGTTGGACTTGAGCTTCATCATCCTCCGCTCCCAGGGGGCGGCCCGAGGGACGGCGAGGCCTAGAGAGGGCCGGGGCGGCGGGGGCGGGCGGGGAAGGAGCCGCCGGGGCTCCCGCGAGGGGCGGGCGGGGAAGGACGGGGGGGACGGAGGGGGGCCCGCCTCCCCGCGAGTCTCTTTCTCTGTCAGTCTCTGTCTCCCGCAGGCCGGGAGCCGCCCGCTACACGCTGCCGCCTTTCGCCCGCCTCATCCCTCCCTTCACTTCCAGCCGCTCCGCCGCCGCTGCCAGCGCTCCGGCCACCGCCGCCGACGACGACCGCGACGCCATCTTGGGGCACGCTACGCAAACGGCGTAAAGCCGCCGGGCGGGGGAGGGGGCGGCTGCTCCCTCCAGCTGCACGGCGCGCCCGCCACGCAGACGGCGCAGTCCGGCTTCCAGAATCGCTCCCCCCCTCCCCGCGGCAGGCACAGACGCCGCCACCACGCCTCCGCCCGACGCCGGCCCTGCGCGCCAGCGGCGCGGCGCAGAGCCTTCAAGAATACGGCGGCGGCTGCGTGCCGGGGCGCCCTGACAGCTACGCAAAAGGCGGAGAGGCAGAGCCGGCGCCCAGCGCACATGGCTCCGCTTTGACAGCGGCTCTACGCAAAGCGCGCAGACGCCGGGGAGGGAAGAATGCCCAATTTGCGCAAGGACGGCTTACGCCAGTGGCGGAACGCGGTCGGGGGCGCAGAACAAAGGGGCGGGCGGCGGGGCGGGCCCGGGGGGATGGGGCCCAATGAGGCCGCCCTGGGCTCAGCGCTGCGGCTCGGCCGGCCCTGCTGCGGGCACCGGGGGCCGTCCCCGGGGTTGGGGGGTGGTAGGGCGGCCCTACGGCCTGCCCTCGGGGCCGTAACCAGGCTGGGAGGAACCTATCTGGGCTGGGAGCCGCTTTCCACCTGCCCTGCTCACACGGAGCTCCTGCATAGAAACACGTATGAACATTACAGCAAAGCAGGCAGAAAGTTCAGAAAGCCCTGGTGGATGTGGACAGCGTAGCGGCCAGATAGCACCAGCACAGCTGGAAAGAAGAGCTGCTTTCACGCACACAGTGCATGAAGATCTATAGGCTGTGCAGTGCCTCCTGGCTAAATCCAGCCATGTGGACTCAGCAGTTCAGCCACAATTAGGCTCAGCTACATGGAGATGTACAAACCTCACAGGAGGCAGATGGACTGCTTAATTACAGTGCAGGTTTGAGGCACCGTCTCCCTACAGCTCTAACTCCCTCAGATAGCAGATTTTAAAGGGTTTACAGTTTGCTTCATCCCTACACGAGGACTGTAAGCAGCTCCTTTGACACCGGGTTCTGTTTCTGTATTCTGCAATACTAAGGCTGCTCCGGAGATAAGTATCTATCAGGCGACAGAAAACCGTTCCCAATTAGCAGCATCCCATTATTAGTGTGCGGGTGACACCTGCTGGCAGGCTGCGTATTGCAGGGCAGCCCCGGCCTGCACACCTCCCTCTCCCACCCTGCTCTGCTCCCTCCTTTCTTAACTCAGTGTGCTCAGAATTTCTAGCGCAGGAGACGCTGACCTGTCTGCCCTGTTTACGTACAATTCACAACACAGGTCAGGCCAACGCAGCTAACTCGCTGAATTTCCCGTTTACAAATAAGAACTCACTCTATACAGACTCACTGCATGATCAGAAATGAGCGTCTTCCCAGGCAGAGCAGAAAAGCTGCCCACAGCACTTCTGTGCTGCCAAGAGCTCCTCAGTCCCCCCCATAAATCACCTCTGCACACGAGCAAAACCATGCGTCAGTAATCACCACACCTACAAAGTTCCTTCCCACAAAGTGTTTTCTCACCACCAAGTTACTCCATCGCTGTGTGCATGCCAAAGATCTGAGTCACCTCCCTGTTATGTGAGCTCTAAATTATACACTTAAATAAATCACACTGATGCAGCACAAGTGGCATTTTCACCTATTTTATTATACACAAAACATGAGCAGGTTTACTGAGGAGGCTGACCACGTCCACGACCAAATCCACCTCTCTGCAACAGAAAAGGAAGAGCATTAGAAATCACCATATTAAACAAGCAACATGAAATACACTCAGTGCTGAGACCACTGACAGCAGAGCCAACCATTTGTTCTCAACACTGCATTACTTCGATAAGCATCCCCCGCTCCAAGCATAGCTTAGCTCTGATTTGAGACTAGCTACCCTAAGCAAACAAGAGACACTATGCAAAAATGAACCCATCCTGGCCAGCCCTATCACATCTCAAACTCTTCTGTTTCTATAGCATAAAATAATACACTTCCTGTAGAAAGCTCAGCTTGCTTGTCAGATCTATCAGCGACTTTATGTCACAGCAGTAAGGCTTTGTTTCCTCACCAAGAGTGCAAAAAGCCAGCTGAGTGTAAGGGACAGCAGCTGCTGCTAAGCACCATACCCAAGCATGCATAGATACAATATATGCAGTGTCTCTAACGCAGAGCACAAATAAATGAAGCCAATTTGAATACAAATACTTACAAACTGGAATTCAGTGGCTGCTCCAGCACCAGCCTCAGCCTTCTTGTCAGCACCAGCTGATGAGAGAAGTGACTGAGTTACAAACCACAGAATCCACTCGCCAAGTGGAGAATGACAGAATGCTAAGGGCTGGAAGGAAGCACTCACAATCATCTAGTCCAACCCCCCCCTGCTAAAGCAGGTTCCTGACAATAGGTTGAACAGCAAAGCATCCAGGAGGGTTTTGAATATCTCCAGAGAAGGAGACTCCACAAACCTCTTCGGGAGGTTTGGTCTAGGGCACTGACACCCTCAAAGAAAAGCTTCTCCTCATGTTCAGATGGAACTTCCCATGTTATAGTTTGTGCCCCTGGTCCTGTCTCAGGGCACCACTGAAGGGAGCCTGACCCCAGCCTGGAATCCCCCAGCACATCTTGACAAAATTTAAAGAAAGAATGATAGAGCAGGTAAAAATGAACTCTGCTGTGTAAATGCCTACACTATGCCAACAGCCTCATTTCCCCCCTTTTCTTTTCAAAAGGAGGTAAACGCTGAACACAATTTTCCCGAAGAGAGAAGCTGCACAAAGAGTGAGCTCAGCCTGACATACAGCAACGACACTCACGTGGAACAGCGCTGCGTCTGTAGGTATCCCTGTCAGCTTCTCCCCGAGTAAGACGTGCAGGGCGTTCACCTTCCAAACCTGTAAGCCAGGACAGTGACATGAGAGGACACAAATGGTGTATTTCAAGCATGACCCTGCACCTGGATGTGATCCCTCCAGCCAAGCATTACAGCCAGAAGCAGAGCTGCACCTTAGCTCAGTGGATATAAGCTTAACTGAGAATCAATAGAGCAAGGAAAACTTCACCTCAGGGGTACAGTTTGCTAGAGCTTGTGCTTGGGTTGAAGTCATAAACAATGTAAAAGCTGAATTTACAGCATCCAACACAGCTACAACAACTACTTCAACTAAGGACCAAAACTGATTTTAAAAGAAATAATCAGAAGTGCAGGGAATCTGTCACGTTTGGCAAGGTTGTTCCTAGCTATGTCACAAACTGCATGGCATTCTGATCCCAATCTAAAATACTACTATCAGTATTACAAATCCTCCACAGCAGAATAGATTAATAAAGCTAAGAGCAGATTATCTGTGTAACATCAGATTAAAATCTGACAGAATACTTGCAGTAAAGAAACAGAAGAGGTGGAACTGCCTGTTTCTGTGCAACTCGTGGATTTCCCCCAGAATATCAAAGATTAAATGCTCCCCCACAGCATCAGACCAAGGCCTCCATGCTCAGGCAGTAAGACACAGCTATGGCCAGCTGCTGCTTGGCACATCACAGTGTACTTGTGGTCTCAAGCATGCTGCATGTCTGAATCATGTACTAAAGTCTTTTCCACTCTGTGCACTAGTTTTCCCATAAATTAAAAAGAAAACAATTATTCTAATAGACTCTTGTTACAAAAAGAAATACTACTCACTGATACACAAACTGATTAATTTCTCCTCAACGTGCTTCTACATCCCTCATTTCTATCATGGTTAACCCATTATAACACATCCCAGTGCTGATGCATGGGAAGGTGCTTTGTATTTTTTTTTCTTAATTTAGTCTCCCCATCTTTAATTTTTAGAGGTTTCATTACACACATAACAAATTGTAAATAGAAATACTGAAATCTGCTTTGGACTAAATGTTCCAGCTTGTTTACCAAGTGTCACTTGAGAAAGTTGATAGCATTGCATGAAAGCACCAGAAAAGACAAATTTTAGCCAGGAACTACAAAAGCTTTCATCAGATATGCAGTCACTCCAGCTCTCTGGATAAACACAGCTTCTAAAGAATAAACTGGATAACACCCAAAGCTGAGAGATCAAAGAAACCATCGTGTTCCTAGATTCAACACAATTCTTTCTTCTGAAGCAGATGATGCTACAGTTTTGTTCGCCTAAAAGTCAAGTTGTGGGAGCTGCAGGCAGAACTCCTCACCAGAACATGCCCACAGCCTCTGTCCTGAGCACAGGGCCCAGAAGCTGCTGACTGGGCTAGGGCTACCATGTAGCTCTGAAGCATAGAGTGACAGGAGAAAGCTTTGTCATGCAGGACTCCCCTTTCAGTCCTTGTTTGAAGGCAGAGTAACACTTCAGAAGAAGCAATTGCACAGAAGCAAGGCAGAAAACCCAACATCTCCCTAACTTGAGAGAGAATAACTATTTTTTGCCCTTAAGAGATCTGGCAATGCTGTTCTGCCAGCCACAGGTGCAGTAGCTCTCTCTCATTTATCTCATAGTTTCCAGAGAATTTTGGTCTGAAATTTTACAGTTCACATTCTACACTGTGGTGTTTCTTTGCTGCCCCTGGTCAAGAAACCAGGAAAAGCAAACAAAAGGTATTTTACAGAGCACTCTTGGCAATCTCAGAAGACAACATTAGCAAGCATATGTGTTTGCATGACCATCATCTCCATTTTGCTTTGGGGAATGAAAAGTCAGAACTATAAAACCAGCACACCACATGGACTTGTAAATTTTATAAAGCAATGGCAGCATTAACAACATGCTGCGAAGCAAGTCAGGCTAACTGTACGTGATAAAGGCAGAAGAGTGCATACCCAGCTTCATCTCAGGTACCAGAGGAATCCCCACATGGATTGTCCAGCACTGAGGCTCAGCCTTCATTTTCCATCACTGAACCTTGGACCCCAGCCTGGGTGCTACACCCAAACACAGTTTGTTCCCTACACTGGCAATCCTGGCCTCCCAAGGAGCTCTTCTAAGGACACCTCTACTAGAGCCAAGGTTCTCCGTATCTGCTGGGCTGACAGAGAACACATATGCCATCTTCCCGATGGAGAACTGCAGTGGTCTGTGTGCTCTTCCCAGAAGAGGCCAACAATCTCTGAAAAGGCCTCTGGAAGCTCCAGACATCACCTGTCCCCTAGATCCACAGCCTGCAGTTTCAATGGGCCTGCTCTCAGAGGTTCCACTCCCTTGCATTATCAGAGAAGGAAGGCTCCATGTACTTTCCTCTGTCTCACAACTTTCCTCAGCCACCTCCAGTTCTTCAGTATTCCAGTAGCCATCAGATCAGTGCCAAATATAAATGCAATTAAACCTATAACTATGCATCATCTATTAACATTTATACATCCAGAAGTCACAGCAAATCACACCACTCAGTACTGGAAGCTGACATCCAGCTGACTAACCTCACCTACAATGTCTAACACGGACAACCTCATTCTCTGCTTCCTTCTGCTGACACAGCTGTCACCTCCCAACCACAGTTTACCTTTGGGCCGTGGTCTGCCAGTCTCCGGGCGACTGCGGCGCAGGGTTGCAGGGACGATCTCAGGGGGAAGGTGAAGGTAATCACGCAGGTACTGGATGCCCTCGTTGGTCAGGTACCAGTAGAAATGCCTCCAAGCAAATTGCTCTTTCACATAACCACGGGATTTCAGAGACTAGAGAGAGAATTCTCAGTTACTTCATGCTTAGCAGGGATAACAGGCAATAATCTAGAAATAAAGTCCACCTGCAGAAAATATAATGACAGCACACACAAAGGCATCAGAGCTTCAAAAAAAAGAGAGCTAGAGATGTGGATCACACCAAAAGCCTTGAACAGCCTGTGGAGAACAGATCAAGTAAGTAAGAAACAGCAATTATCAAGAAAATGGGACAAGTGTAATACAAAAGAAATGATGGCTACAAGGGGACGTCTGACAAGGCTTATTTGGTAACAAGTGGCAATATTTATCCACGAGTATGCAATATACAATACCTTATGCCCAAAGCCCAGCTGGCACGCAGCCTGCTCCCAGCAGTTCGCCCTCACCTCCGTACCTGCATGGCTTTCATGACGTGGAGATTGGGCACATTCTTATCAACGAGCTCAGGATGCTTCGGCATGTGGACGTCTTTCTTGGCCACCATCACTCCCTCCTTAAAAAGGAGTTCGTAGATGGCAATTCGATTCTTCTTGGGCATCAACATCTAAACAGAGAGCAGGCAGTAAATACTGACTATTTAAAATGAATGCACTCAGGTGACTGCCATTCACCAGAAGTAATAAAATGGTCGCACAGCTGTCCTAAACAAAAGCCTGACACGAAACAAAACCCTGCAGATTACATTTCTTTAAAAATGATTTTGAACCAGATTTCAGCATCTGAATACCTGGGCATCCAAAACTTGTTTTTAACATTAAGTCATAGCACCATATTAATGACTGCAGACTACCTGGCGCCAGTTAGAGAGACAAGGGCTACCACTGGCAGGGCACAGACACAGCTCATGTCAGTGCATGTTTTCGCTGCACCGAAGGTGCTGCAGGCCTGGCAATGTTTGCGTTGCTATCAGTAATTCACACTCAGTTCAAGAGCCAGGGAGCTGAGCAGTCCTCCCAAGCTGTCCTCCCAGAGCCACAGTGCACGAAGGACATTGTGCTCCCACAGTGCTCAGCTGGAGCCCACTTGAGTGCCACAGGCAGGCCCCAACAAAGGGACCGACGCTCAGCACCTCGGATACCCGAGTGGAGGGAACCCCCAGAGCCCCCAGGGCACGCTCCACCAGGAGCAGTCCCGCGCCAGACCAGCGGGCCTCAATCCCCCACGGTCAGAACGGCCAGGCGCCCCCTCCAGTAGCTCAGCGAGGCTCCTCCGCCGCTCGCCCCCGGCCCATGGCCCTGAGCGCCCCGCGGCCCGGCCTGCTGATAACTGGGCCTCACGCGGCCTACTGCACTCCCAGGTCTCCCGCCTCGACAACTTGGGCCCAGATCCCCCCCAACTCCGGAAATCCCGCAGCGGAGGGGCCGGGCCTGAACTCCCCGCCGCCGCCAAGCTGCTACTTCACGGCGCTGCCCAGGGATGGAGCCGATGCGAGCCCGATACGAGCCCGGAGCGCGGCCTCACCGTGACAGTCTCAGCGGGGCCGAGAGCGGAAAGGAAGACGCATGCGCAACGCGCTCACTTCCGGCCTCCCGAAGGCCCCCAAGCGCTGAGGGTGTCCGCGGCGCTGCCTGCAGCGGGGTGCGCAAGGCCCCCAGTGCGGTCACCGAGAGAGGTGTCCGTCGCGATGCCTGATGGGAACCACCGCTGTAGCATCAGCATCCCTCGTGGTGTCATCCTCTCACTTAATCCCGCCTTTAAATATTAATAGAGACAGTAAGGAAACACGGAGCGTGCCTTGAGGCTGTGCAGGGTGCTAGATGCCATGCAACAGCCTCCATGGCCATCCTCCCTCCATCACTGGCCGTACCATGGAGCAGCTCCACTTGTGCTCACACAGCCTGGCTGCCCCCGGTGCTCCCCAGCAGCTGCCATCCTCGAGCCACGTTGGGGCAGCCCCAGTGCTCAGCTGGACACTCCATCCCCAGCACCCAGCAGCTCCCACATGTGTCACAGAGCAATGGGATTTGCAGTGCTGATGACCGGGATCATCCCCCATGGATTAGCACATGGCCCAGCACTGCTCAGGCCATACTCGGGGCCGATGGCACAGAGGGACCAGGAACCCTGCAGGGCTGAGGCAGTGCAGAGTGACCTGAGCAGAGCTTGGGCATGGCTGCCTTTTGGTACGTGTGAAGCAATCACCACGGATAAAACATTCATCCTGAGAGGCTCCCACGGCCCCTCCAGGTGCTTCCAAGCAGACTCATAACAGGGAGCAGCAGACTTTTTTTGCTTGCCTTTATTTACAGGGAGGAGAAAGCTATACCCTGGGGACACGAGGGGAGGGGATGTTTGCAGGAGGGCTTCTCCTGCCCTGCTCTGCCCACAGCAGGACACCCAGAGACACCCCTGTGGTGCAGCATCCCCCCAACGAGCTCACATTGCAGCCCTGCTGCCACCTTGCTGGCAGCCCAACCCTTGCTGCAGGAGGAGCTGGTCAGCCGGTGCTGCCCTTTGGAGCCAGGCTGTAAATCTCTGGCTGGGATCCCAGGGAGCAAAACGGATGTGCAGGTATGGGGAGTTCCACCTGTGCTGCTTCCTCCAGAGCAAAGGGCTTGGGGTTTCTGAAGGCGTCCGGCGTCCCCTCAATGCCCCAAAGCATCGAGACAGGATGGAGGACAGCTGGGCCACCCATGGCACCCTGGGGACACTCACAGAGCAGCAGCCCTCCTCCAGCACACCGAGCTCCCCAGCAGCACCTTGTGCTGGGAGTTTGGGCACCAGCACACATAGCTCTGCTCCCACCGCTGTGTGCCACGAGTGCTGCCTTTCTGTGCCAAGAAATGCTGCCTGAGCCTTGGCCAAGCATCAGAGGGATGCTCCATGTGCACCACAGCTCATCCACCCCACTGACCACCATCTGTGGGTTCAGCACAGCCTCGACCCTCCCTGCTGTCCTTCCTTGGTCCTGGACGTGGTGGCTCAGGGCAGAACCAGCGCAGGGTGGCAGGACACGAGCTGTGTCCCATAGAGCTCCCCCATGCAGCATCCAGCACTCAAGGCTGCTTGGAGGTCTCAGCACCCCAGGGGAGATGGGTGCAGGCTCTCTTAGGTGAATCTCTTGATCAAACCGGGGGGCAGCTCCCAGCCCAACCTCAGGTCTGCCCACACCACAGGGCAGGCACAAGGAGAGGGGAAGGGGGGCTGTGAGCCATAGGACGAAGGGGGAGGAGAGAGCGTGGAGAGGTGGCAGCTCACAGCACAGTGCGCGGGGAGGCTGAGGACCCCCCCGCAGCCACCCAAGCTTATTCTTTGCTGCTCCTTCGGTAACGTTTTCACCTTGTGCTGCGAAGGAGTCATTATGCCGAGCCGGGGTGGCGATTGGCTGGCTAAAAATGCCTCTGTAATCTCCGTGCTGATCTTTACCCCCTCCTCCCCATCTGCCGTGACCTTCCTCCCAATGTGCAGAGCCAGCCCGAGCGAGACGGAGCCTCTGGGTTCCCTGCCAGCACCCCGGCCACCCCCACTGCCGCCCAGCCTCCGCACCCCAGCGGCCTCCCCGCGCCCTCCCATGGGCCCTGCAGCCATTCGCCCAAGGTACCGACGCGCGTCCCTGGAGCTCCCAGCGTGTTCCGGCTCCAGGAGGTTGGCAATGGGTGGGCGGTGGGTGATGGGGACAGCGGCGGCCCCGGTGAGTGGATGGGATGCTTGGGTTCGGCGTGTTCCTGTGCACCCTGATGGTGTCAGCCCTGCAATGCTCCCAGACCTGGGAAGTGAGATTTTGGCGTAGCACCTCACCGCTGCCTGGTTTAAGCCACTTCCAAACTTCCGTAGGATTGAGGATGGCTTTCTGTCTTGTGCCTGGGCTCAGGGGGCTGCTGTCAGGTGGGAAACAGCAGTAAGGGTCTCATGGGGGACAACAGAGGTCCTGTGGCATCCTGTGGCTCGCCCCCGCTCTGTGTGTTATGCAAAAGCTGCATCAGCTCAATAACAGCCTGCACAGCCCTGCTGGCACCCGAGGGCTCCTGAGGGGCTGCTGGGGGGTCCTGAGGGGCTGCTGGCCCCAGGAGCGCCCCAAGTCCGTGCTCGCTCTGGCAGCTGCGGGCTGGACCGTTGTGCTGCTCCATGGAGAGCCCACAGACCATCCTGCGCCAGGAGCGGGGTCCCTCCAGCTCCCCACAATGGATAAAAGAGGGCTGGGAGCCAAAAAGCCAGCCTGAACAGCCTGCAATTGTCAGGGCTGTCAGCGCTGAGCAAACGGAACAATTGTGCTCGTCTTCCCTCTGCCTCCTTGCTATGCGCTTGGCATCCTCTTAGTTGCCTGGTGAGAAATTCAGGATCCTGCCCTCAGCCCTGGGTTCAAAGAAATGCAGGCTCTGCTCGCACCCCCTCCTCACCCAGCACCATGGCACCAAGCAGCCGGCAGGGAGCTGTGCGAGGAGGCTTAGGATGAGCCAGGGGCTCCCGAGGGCAGTGGGGGCAATGCTCAGCCCCCACAGCCCACAGCTACCCCTGGGTATGAGGGGCTGAGGGATGCGGCTGCAGGGACGCACGGAGCAGCCGGTGGCATCTTGGGGCTTTGCCACCATTTCGTCCCCTCATTTTGGCTCCTTTAGAAGAACGGGGATAGTTCACCTATAGGACAAGGAGGGGGAAAGCCGAACCTCGTGGGGCAGACCCAGGGATGCAGCAACGACTGCAGGGGAGAAACACATCTCCTGGCCCCGTGCCCTGACCAGGATTGCTGCCCTTGTCCTTCTCATCCTGCTGCACTGCACACATCTCCCCTCTGCCATTCTTGCTCCTTCCTCACAAACAGCCAAGTAAGCGCTTTGCTAAACGGATTAGAGCTGCACTCCTCCTGCAGCCTCCCCGAGCTGCTCCTGCAGTTCTCAGCCCCGCTGGGTGCTGCATTGCCACACATCACATATTTGGGACACGGCGGTTCCTGCAGCACAGCCGCTATGGGTTGTCCGAGCTCTGGGGCACGGTGACCTTACACCAAGATCTGGCTCCTGCAGCTGGTTGGCAGCGCTCAGCTGGGGGCTGACGAGGCAGAGAACAACCCCATGCAGCAGGGGCAGTGCTGGTTAGGCAGGGTGCTGGTGGCACCGCTGGTGATGAGGCTGTGCTGTGTCCCTACGCCTCCTCAGCTCAGGGACAAGAGCTGGAAAAGGGAGAGGAGAGGCCTGGGGAGGAGATTAACACCACAAAGGGGAATTTATCAGCAGCTGAATGCCACGTCTGCCACTGATGACAGCACTGAGCCCATCCCCAGGTGCTTGCAGAGGTGCCCCCATCCCCTCCTGCCCCTCTTGGCCATCGCTGCCTCTTCCCACAGTGCCATACAACCGGCCCCATGGCACCGCCCGGCTGTGTGGGATGGATTTAACTAAAGGGATTGAGGAAAGGCAGGCTGGACGGCTGTAGAAACCTCCTGTGCAGCTCTGCCCCATGGACAGACTTTGTCCCCGGTGGGGCAGCTAACAGGGCAGTGTTTGTGCAACACCACGAAGGCAAACAGAGGATCCTGCGGTGTTTTAGCAGAGGAGCCTTGGAGAAGGCACTTCCCCATGGGGCAGGGCAGCACAGGGGGAAGGAGGCAGCGACCCCAACCTTGCCATGGCTGTGGGCTATAGGGACATGCTCCTCCCGGCTGCTGCCCACAGCAGACTCTGTGCAGAGGCATTTTCCCAGGAAAAATGGAGCCTTTATGTCCTGGCCCCTGCCCCGGAAGGGGCTCACAGGATGCCTTCGGGCTGAGTATGGGCAGACAAAAAGGGGATTGTTGTGGTGGGAGTTGGGTTGCTGGCAGCACCTGCCCCATGTCGGGGGGCCTCCACAATGACTCGCTTTCTGCATAATTGCTGCAGAGGGGCCAATTATCCTCCGATGCTAATTAGAGATGCAAAATAGCCTTGTGTTTGCATTCTCCCAGCAAGTGAGAGGGTTCCTGGGACCTGCAGCACATCTGTAGCTGAAGCAGGGCATGAGCACAGGGGCACCCGCCCCAGCTTCTGCCCCTCCTCCCCCATGCACCCAGTGGGAAGCAGAAACAGGAGGGCAGGGAAGGGATGGGGACAGCAGAGCAGAGGGACCCGATGGGCTGGGGGCTCTCCCACTGCTCCCAGCACCAACCAGCTCAGCACAGAGCTCTGTACCCAGAGGGTTCTGCGGTAATTTGGGAGATGCATCATCCTTTCCTTGCCTGGAAGGCAGATGGGAGGATGCCATGCTCAAAATCCCCTCCCCATCGCCATGCAAAGATCAGCACTCGTGTCCTGCAGGGTGGCAGTGCCGGCAGCACATGGCATTTCTGCCCAGCCCAGCCTCAAATGCAGCACTTGCTGCAGAGCATCACTGATCCGGAGGGACCCCACTCGCCCTGGGCTGCGTGGCAGGATGCTGGCAGCCACCAGCAGTGCATTCGGGGATGATTTGCTTCTCAGTTCACCGTGGTGCTCGAAGAATCTTAATTTCAGAGCGCCAAGTAGCCATATAAATCAAGCCTAATTTCCTGCCAATACTGGCTGCTGCTTCCCACGGGGAAACTCATTTTATTGAGGGGGAAATGAGTTATTGCAGGAAATAGTGACCGCTGGGATGGTGCACGCCGAGGGAAGGTTTGTCATGGCTGTGTTTTTGCTACAGGAGCCAGCTGGCACTCACTGCCGGGGCTCTGCTCCGTGGAGGCAGGGCTCCATGTATCACAGGTGACAGTGGGCTGGGCAATGGAATCCCCCATCACTGAGGTGCTCCCCATCACCTCCTGGGAGCATTGGTCACCCTGCAGCGTGTAATGCCAAGAGCTCCCCTGTGCCCACATGCTGCTGGGGCTGAGGGCAGCTGAGACGGTCCTGGCTTAGAACCTGTGCTGAGAACTGCCAGCTCATTGCACACAGAGATGACAGTGTTGCCCAAAAGCAGGTGTCGGAGCACTGCTGTGTGTTTAACCTACAGCACCCAGCAGCTCAGCACCCTGAAATGGCAAAGAGCAAAGCCCACGCGATGCTGCAGGAGCCCGAGCCCACCCCTGCTCTGTGTTGGGGCAGCATTATTTCACCTGGGTCTTGCACTGCCTTCTCCCCTGCTGCCAGGGCAGCCGGGCCTGAACTATTTCAGGGCCCTCCTGGCCTGCTAAGAGGTGGGAAGACATGCTCAGATGGCACACAGAGCCCCACCGAGCTTCATTAAGGAATGGAAGGCTCATTAGGGGAAAGCTGAGCCGTGCTGAGCCTCATGGGAGCGGGTTGCATTCTGCGGGCAACCCGATCCAGGCAGCTGCAGCCCGACAACCAGACAGCCTCATTACTGCAGCTCCTGTGGGCGGCTTCGGTTACTCAGCCCGAGCCGCTCGTCTCCTGCCAGCTTTGAATTTCCCTGACATCACCCCAAGCTGGGGGAAAATGCAGGCAGTGGAGAGTGGGGGAGCCCGTCGGTACCCCGGCTGCAGGCTGCTGCTCCCCGTAGGGCTCATGGATGTGGCACCCTGGGATAAGTGCCCAGGCACAAGCCCTGGGGTTTGGGAGGAGGCAGCAGGTGGGCACTGCCTGGTTCCATGGCCTTGGAGCAGCAGCTTATGGGGTGCAGCCGCTTTGCCCCTTCCCCAGCCCCATCCCATGCTTCTACGTAGCTCTTGCATCAGCTCCTTCCCAGCTGGCACATTTGGCAGGGAGATGGCACCAGCTGCCTCTCCGAAGGTGTTTTGGGGTGTTTGTTTCTACAAGAGCTCAGCCATGAAACCCTCCCCACCATGCAAGGGGGAGGAGTGGAGAGAGAACTCTGCTCTGTCCTGTCCTGCTGCCCTGCACCTAATGCACGAGGATCCAAGGATCCCAAAGAAAAGGCTGCCCTGCTCAGCTTCCCCAGAGCCACGCTGCAGCACAGCTGAAGGGTGATAAGGGCCTATTCCAAGCCCCGTTGGAGCCCTGCAGCATCAATGGGGCCGGACACCCATGCACACCTTGCTGCCGTGTGCCACCTCCCACAGCCCAGCACCCGCTGTGCCCCGGGAGCAGTGCCGGAGCACATCACTGTTCTGTGACAAGTGGGTGCTGAGCACCCTATAGCCCCGGGTGTGCACACAAGGCACAGCAAACACCTGCCTTTCCTCGTACCTAAGAAACCTGATGCCAAGGCATGTGCATGTCGAGGCTGGGGGGGGGGGTCCACATCCTCCCTGGATGGTTTTTGCAACCTTTTAAGCATCGGCTCCATCCCCGGTTGCCTTGACGACAGGAGGCTGCAGGCTGGGCGCGCTCCCGCGGCTGTGCACGGTGCTGCTGCCCGGCTGGTGCTGAGCGCAGCGCAACGCAGCGCGCCCGTCCCATCGAGCCCCCCCCGAGCCCCCCTGCGGCCCCCACAGCCCGGCCCAGGTAAGCGGCAGCCCCTGCGGTGCTTTCCTGCAGGGAACCTGGGGAGGGACAGGGGAAAGCCAGGTCCCCCCCCCACCGGGGATGGGGCTGTGGGATGCTTGGGGTGCCTTGTGTGCGTGGGGGGGTGCAGGGGGGTGTTGTGAGGAACCGGTTTATGTTCACCCCCAGGGCAGGGTATGGTGTACCCGATCCTGTCTGTGGGCTGGGGGGATGCACACGTGACCTTCAGTCCCCCTGTGTGCCCATGAGGGTGCTGGGGCTGTGACCCTGCTGCGCTACCAGGGGTGTGCCTCAGTTTCCCTGGTTGCTCCAATGGTCTGGAGGGGAGAGGACTTGTGTTGTCCCCACCATCACTGTCTCCTTGCCCAGATGAGCACCTCGCCCTGTTGCTGAACCCCTCCTTTTGTTGCCTTCCCCCCAGCTTCTCCCTGTTTCCTACCCCCTCACTGAGCCCCCCACCCCCACCCCAGGTCTCTTCCCCCAACACTGACAGCCAAACCCCAGGCACCTGGCAGCCCCATGGCAGCCCCATGGCAGCCCCGTTCCCCTCCCACCACTGCCAGCCCTGGGGTCACCGAGTGGCAGGGGATAGGACCCCCCCCAAGCATGCAGTGCTCTGCCTCCCCCCCCTCCCTCACATGGAAGCAAGGTGTCAGCACCCCCACATCCTCCAGCACTTCTCGGCTTAATTGCAAAACACATATTTGGATTTCTGTTTAAACCCCACTCCTGGGACTGCAAAAATCCCTACTCAAGAGTCAGAGCATCCTTGTTTACAGCAGCGAGCTAAGAAGGCAGACTGAGAAGAGCTGCAGAGCTGCAAGGCAAGTTGGAACCCCAGCAGCTGAGGCTCAGAGCAGTTTCCCTTCCCCAGGCCTGAGCACATTATGGGGCTGACAATCCTGCTCCAGATCTCTGCACCCTGCTGGTGTCTATCCACATTCCTGGCACATCCGCTGTACCTGTTCTGGCTGCAAGCTCCCCTGGAGAGAAACGCTTGTGTTATCTGCAAATGCCATGCATACTTCCAGAAATCTGAGCAAGGCTTGTAAAATCCCTTAGAAGACTTTGATGGGTGTCCTGCATGCTGAGCGAGATAACGCTGGGGAGAGGAGGAGGAATATTTCTGCAGAGCACACAAAATGTGAAGCTGATTGCTGCCAGGTCTTGGAGCAAAAAGCATTGCCCTGGTACTGCAACGTGGCAGCATTGGCAGCACGCAGCCCCATCGCAGCCAGATGGCACCCTGCTGTCCACATATGGGACATGGGGCTCTTGTAGCGTTCCTGGACCAACCCTTTGCAAATGCTCCAGTTTGGAGGAAGCTGCAGATCTGCTCACTGGATCTCCCCCCCCCCCCCCCCCCCCCACCTATCCTTGCTCCCCCTGGACTGGGACAAGGCACTGCCACGGGCACATCCTGCACAGGGCTCAGTGGAAGAGCAGCTCTCAGAAGTTTCCCACCATCACCCATGCATAGCCCCAAGGATGTGCTGCCACTGCGTGCATTATCCCCAAGCCAGCCCCACAGCGCTGCCATGTCTGAAACCCCACAGAGAAGCACAGTGTGTATGAGGGCCCTCTGAGCCCCACACCTGGGCAGGGTTGGGCTGTTTGCCCCAGGGCTCCCATCCCAGCCACAGCAGTTTTGCTGAGGAAGCAGGACACAGCCCTGCAATGAGCCGTTCCCAATCTGAGCCCGTGGCTTGGGAAGACCCAGGCTCGCCTCCCCTCAGGCTTTGGCTCGATTTGATAATTGGTGGGGTGGACACACAGCCAGGCTTTCCCTGGATCGCTCACGCCTCCCCATACTGCCCAGCCCTGAGCCTGGGGCTCTGCTCAGCTCCAGCTGCCAGTGGGAACCAGCAGCACCCACTGCCCAGAACTTTCCAAGCCCCATAGGGATGCATGGAGCTGCCCTGGCTGGGGGGAGACCCCATGCACCCAGCTGGGTGCCCACATCTCCCCAGGCCACTGTCACCATTGTCGCACCGTCACCACTCCCCAGAGTGCAGCCCCCACCTCACCACTTCCCACTCCCCCCATCCCATCTCCTCTATCCCATGGGGATCACTGCTCCTTTGTGGGGGAGGAAACTGCAACTCATTCCCTGTGCCATGAGCATGCAGAGAGCCCCAGTTCTGGTTCTGGGGCATGGGGAGGGCAGCCAGCAGCGTTTCCCTTCCAGTAAAGCATCTTGCAGAGCATGCAGGCTTTGCACATGGACCTGCTGTCGTGCTGGGATATCTCATCCACCGTGCTTTGCCGTGGCAGGAGCAGCATAGGGTGCTCATGCCCATGCTGGGATACTGCTTCTTGGTGCAATGGGTGTGTATGAGGTTGGATCCTGCTCTTGGCACTGCTGTTCTGGGTCCATTCGTCTTCAGCTGGAGTGGATTTTATGTGGCATTGCATCACAGTGGCACTGTGGCAAGCGGTGCTGCACCCACCATCTGCAATTAGCAGCAATAGGGGCGAGGAAATCAGCTTCCTGCAGCCATGCACCCAAAGTGGGGCTGCTGCAATGCAGCCTGAATCCCTCCCAGTACAGCCCTACATGCACCCCCGGCCTCGTGTGCTTGCAGAAGGAAAACAAAATGCAGCACCTATTTCACATTACAGCTCCTTGGAAGGGTGTTTTTTGACAAGCCAGGACTCTGTGTTTAATTGCAATAAAACCAGCTCAGACAATTGGCTCATTTTGAATTGCCAGGGCTCTCTGCTGTACTGATGGCCCTGCTGGGAGCCACCGAGGAGCTACAAGACAACAGCAGGCAGCAGATTGCATCCTGTGCTGCTCACGTGCTCCTGCAGATGAGGTCCTCGGGCAGCACTGCAGGGCTGGGGCTGCATTGGGGCCGGGACGCTTTGCAGGGGGGTTTGGTGTCAAGGCTAATCCTGGCATGGCATCAGCCCCGTTAGCACTCTCAGCCCCACAGCAGGGCTCAGATCTGTCTCCTTCTGGTTTGTCACAAACCCAAACCTTGGGGAAGGATGGGGACAGGGACATGGGTTCCATCCACGGTCTGCTCCCCTCCTTGCAGTGCATCCGCTGCAGTCCTGCTGTGGCAAAGGGCTCTCTGCAGCAGGGAAACCTACACTGGGAAGGTTTGCAGCCCCTCCTGACCCCACGTGCAAGCAGCAGGATGGGGACACGTGCAGACAGCTGCTACCGCACCCCAACCTACTGCATAACTCGGGGCATTGCTCCATGGCCTGCAGGCTCAGAGGTGATGCTGCAGCAAAGGCGAAGCAGTGCACTCCCATCTGCTGCTCTGCTCAGTGGCTGTAGCAAACCCACTAATGGTGCATGTGGTTGTCTGATGCCACCCTCTCCATCCCCACTCCCAGCATGGGGGGTGCAGCCTGGTTCAAGCGGCACCCACTGGTGCAGCTGCGGGGATTCCCAGCTCCTGTGCCCGCAGCATCAGCAGTGCCAGCCCTCTGCATTGCAGCACCTCCTGCCTCCATGGGGTCAGCGCCCGCATCCCAGCCCCTGGTACCTGCACAGGGACAGAGACCCGCTGCGGCAGCAGGAGCTGTGTCTCAAGAGATGAGCTCTGCACTGAGCGGGCTGCTGGGGAGGATGGAGAGGTGCAGGGGGACCTGAGGCTGCAGGAGCAACCCAAGGGCACGCCAGCATCTGCAGGGGCACGAGCTCAGACAAACTTCACTGCTGCAGCTTGCAAAACCCTCTGGTGGCATTGGGGTGGTTCAGGGCAGTGAAGCAGAGCCCCTCTGCTCAGGGTTCCTGAGTGACAGCACCCAGCTGGGGCTGGCAGCTCGCCCACACCGCGCTCAGCCGCCGGGCATCACCGCCAGCCGCCTCAATGCAAAGCGATGGGCTGCGGTGGAGGGGGTGGTGGGGGCAGTGCTGCTGCTCTGAGTGCTGGGCATCGAACACAGCTCTGGCTGCACGGAGGGCACACGCACATGTGCATGCATGTCTGCCTGCACGCATGATTGTGTGTCTGGGTGCATGGCAGGAGAGCAGCAACAAGGAAGCAGCGTTTGCTGGAAAGCAATGCAGAGCCAAAAATAACCCCCAAAGCTGCAGCTCAAACCCAAACAACAGCACTGAACGCTGAGCTGCAGCAAAGCCTTGCAGCACCCCCTGGCCTGGGGGGCTCGGTGCCCGTGGGTCCCATGGGACCCTCCCCAGGATCCCCAGCGCTGCCTTGGGCTGTCCCCATGAGGATGCCTTTGCACTGCATCCGTGACAAAACTCAGAGCCAAAGTCAAGGTGTAAACAAATCCCACCAGCCCGGGGCACACTGTGGGTGTGTGGGGAGTGGGGGCCGTGCTGCGGGTGCCCCATGCACGTGGGTGGGTGCTGCACGCCATGGGCTGCACGGGGACAGTGCTGGCTGCGCTCCGCACCGCCGCGCTCCCCATCCATCTGCGTCTCTGCGGCGGAGCAAGGGACAGTCACACGTTTATTTTTAACTGGCTGGGGAGGGCGGGCAGGGATTGGTGGGTTTCTTGGTTATATCACTAAATCCCTGCGAGGCCCTGTTAGTTCCAGCACAGCGAGCCCGGCCATGGCGCACCAGTAACCGTTTCAGCACTCATTCCTCCCTGCCCCATCCCAGTGGGGCCCTATGTGCGCAGATGGAGCAACAGAGAACCCCACACCCCTCATCCCATCGGTGCACCCCATGCCATCGCCCTCTCCCTGGTGTGGAATGTGACCCAGGTGTCCGAGTGTCCCATTGCATCTCCAACCTCCCTGGTTGTGACGGTGCGTGGGGATCACATCTGTATCCCCCCCACCCCAGCATTTCTGTGTGGTTTGTGGCTGTGTGGTCCCCATGCTGGTGGCAGATGCCATGCAGGGCAAGCCCAGCACATCCCATGGGGAGCAGTGTCCCACTGTCGCCGTGATGTTCATGGTCCCCTCTCCAACCCCGTGAAATGCCCATCCACCAACCCCATCCCCACGCCCCCATGCGATGCCCATCCACCGGCCCCATCCCCACAACCTCAGCCCCACATGCAGCTCCGAGCGGAGCAGTGAAGGGTTAAGCCATGCAGCAGCCCCCACGTGATGCTCCGGGGATGCCGTTTTTCTGTAGATCAGGACGGATTAGGCTGGAATATCAGGACGAGAATTTCTCCGGGCTGCGCTCCCCCCACTCCACGGCCCCCTGAGGATGCGCAGCAGCTGGGCCAGGGCCCCCCCTGGGTAAGGGCTCCCCGTGTTGCTCCCCGCATTGCTCCCCGCGTTTCTCCACCCCAGCAGAGCAGCTTTAGGGTTTCGGTGGCTCTGCGGCAGCTCTGCCTGACCAGACATTGCATAAGAAACCCTGGGGCTCGAGCGGGGCTTGGATGCCCGCATCGAGTCTGGATTTTGGATGGCACCTTAGGGGGGGCTCATGGGGGACACAGGAAGGGAGACAGAAGGGGCACTGTCCCCATCCCGATCCCCTGCAGCCGGACGCTCACCCTGCGGCAGTACAGGGGATGGGGATGGAGATGATGGGGATGGGGATTCTGACGGTGACGGGGATGGGAATGGAGTCCCTGCTGCCCAACCTGACCCCTCTGCTCTCCCCAGTGCATGAGGCTGCTGCTTGCCCGAGAGCCCCCGAGCGCCCGCACTGACGGCCGAGGCCGTGCCAGGAGCCATGTCGGGTTCCTACGACGAGTCGGCAGCAGCCGCCGAGGAGACGACCGACAGCTTCTGGGAGGTGAGCCTTTGCCAAACCCTGTCCCCGCGGTGTCCTGGTTTGCTGTCACCACCCCACACTGTGCCCTTGCCTCCTGAAGCCAGCCCAGCGCTGGGGTCCCCGCTGCAGTGGCTGGGGGGGGGTCCTGGTGGGGCTGCAGGAGGTCCTGTCCTGCCAGCACTTACAGTCAGAGGGGGCCAAAAGGAGGTGGCCTTAAGACCCAGAGCAAAAGCTCCATCCGTGCATCCCACCATGGCATCCATGGTCATGGCTCTGTCCCCGTCTATCCCTGTCCCCATCCACACCTCCATCCCCATCTCCATCCCTGTCCCCCATCCCCATCCCTGCTCCCGTTCCCATCCCTGTCACCAACCCAGGTGGGGAACTACAAGCGCACGGTGAAGCGGATTGACGATGGACACCGGCTCTGCAATGACCTCATGAACTGTGTGCACGAGAGGGCCAAGATTGAGAAGTCCTATGCCCAGCAGCTCACTGACTGGTCCAAGAGGTGGAGGCAGCTCATTGAGAAAGGTATCAGGACACCTGGGTGCCATGGGGGGGGGGGGGGGTCTGAGCTGCATGGGGTGCTCACCCATCCCCTACACCCCCAGGCCCCCAGTATGGCAGCCTGGAGAGGGCGTGGGGTGCCATCATGACGGAGGCGGACAAGGTGAGCGAGCTGCACCAGGAGGTGAAGAACAGCCTGCTGAACGATGACTTTGAGAAGGTGAAGAACTGGCAGAAGGACGCCTACCACAAGCAGATCATGGGGGGCTTCAAGGAGGCCAAAGAGGCTGAGGATGGCTTCCGGAAAGCGCAGAAGCCCTGGGCCAAGAAACTCAAGGAGGTGAGAGGAGAACCACGGCATGGCCGTGCCTTGTCCCAACCCCAGCTGTAGGTCCAAGCTGGATGTCACATTTCTGCAGGCAGAGGGGCAGGGCAAGAGCTGTTCCTGGTGCTATGGTGTCCTTGTTAAGCCCACATCCATCCTCTCTTCTCCCCATAGCTGGAGACAGTCAAGAAAGCCTACCACCTGGCCTGCAAGGAGGAGAAGCTGGCAATGACCCGAGAGGCCAACAGCAAGGCAGACCAGTCCAACACCCCCGAGCAGCAGAAGAAGCTCCAGGACAAAGTGGAAAAGTGCAAGCAGGATGTGCAAAAGGTGCGAACCGTCAGCACTGTGGTGCAGCTCCACTGCTGCCCCTGCTGTGGGCTCGTGCAGCACAGGGCAGTGGAAATGGACACCACCATTTTGCCACCCCCATTTATTCCCATTTCCCTGCCTCTAATTGTCTGTACAAGGTTACAGGCAGTAGTGAGTGTGAGCAGAGCAGAGATTTTACCTTCCCCCTGGGGCAAGATCTGTCCTGCATCCTCATTTTTCCCTATGGAAGCTCTTAGCTCAAGAAGGGCTCCCCAGCATGGAGACCCGTGGGTCAGCCTGGCTCTGTGGGGAGGCTGGGGGGCTCAAGGTGTAACCAGGCACCTGATGTACCCTGCAGACTCAGGAGAAGTACGAGAAGGTTCTGGATGAGCTGAACAAGTGCACCCCGCAGTACATGGAGAGCATGGAGCAGGTCTTTGAGCAGTGCCAGCAGTTTGAGGAGAAGAGGCTCAACTTCCTCAAGGAGGTGCTCCTGGATATCAAGAGGCACCTGAACCTGGCTGAGAGCAGCAGGTAGGTGCTCTCCCTGCTGTCTGGGCAGAAAGTACCCATGCAAAATCTCTTTGTGCAGTCCTGAAGGGACCAGGTGCTTCCCATCCCCTGCAGCACAAGGGATTGGGCTCTCTGATCGACACAATGGTCACTGAGTGGTACCAGAGCAGTGCTCCCCAGTGCCTCCTGGGGGGGATGTGGGGGTGGCACAAATTGGGCATCATAGAATAGAATCATGAAATCACTCAGGCTGGAAAAGACAACTAAGACCACCAAGTCCAACCCCAACCCACCCTCATTATGCCCTCTAACCACGTCCCTCAGTGCCACATCTCCATGGCTTTAAACACCTCCGGGGATGGTGACTCCATCACTCCCAGGGCAGCTGTGCCACTGCATCGCCTCTCTTTCTGAGAAGAAATTTTTCCTAACACCCAACCTGAACCTCCCCATCCCACCATCCCACCCCCACCCTGTGGATCCACCCCCATGGCACCCCGGCCCTCACCTCTCCCCACAGCTACGCCAACGTCTACCGGGAGCTGGAGCAGACCATCCGCCTCTCAGATGCTCAGGAGGATCTCCGGTGGTTCCGCAGCACCAGTGGCCCCGGCATGCCCATGAACTGGCCCCAGTTTGAGGTGAGGTTCAGCATCCCCCGGGATTGAGACCCACATCCCAACGGCTGAGTGCTGAGAGCCGAATGCTCTGTGCCTCCAGGAGTGGAACCCGGACCTGACGCACACGATAACGCGCAAGGAGAAGATGAAGAAGGGTGAAGGGGTGACTCTGACCAACGCCAGCAGCACGGGCGAGAGCGGGGCGTCAGCAGGAGAGCGTGGGAGGTGAGTGAGTGCCATCGGGGAGGTGAGTGCCATCGGGGAGGTGAGTGCCATCGGGGAGGTGCAGCCCACTGCACCGGGGAACACATGGGATTTGCCTGTGCAAACACTCCTGCTGTCACCCTGGGGGGGATGAGATGCCCTTGGCGGCAGTCCTGCTCCATCCTGCCATGTGCTGTGCTGTTAGCTGGGGTCCTGCTTGCTGCAGCTTGCGAAGCCCCCTGGACTGGGGTGCCTGCCCATCCCAAATCCCCTCTCCCTCCCACCCCAGTGTCAGCAGCCACGACCGCGGGCAGACCTACAGCGCCGAGTGGTCCGACGATGAGGGCAGCAACTCCTTCAACGCCAGCGAGGCCAATGGTGGAACCAACCCCTTCGATGAGGACTCGGCGGGGAAAGGCGTGCGGGTGCGGGCGCTGTACGACTACGACGGGCAGGAGCAGGACGAGCTCAGCTTCAAAGCAGGTGAGGGGCTGTCCCGTGGGAGATTCCCCTTTTGGGTGGAAAGTCCATGAAATCGCGCCGGAGTTATCCCAGCTCGTTGGCAGAGAGAATCGTGAAGGTTGGAAGAGCCCTCCGAGGTCACCAAGTCCAACCTTCAGCCCATGGCACTGAGAGGGGAAGGCACAACACTGGGTGGGATGGGAGGGAGGGGGCGCAGGAGGAATCGCGGGACACGCTTTGCATTCCTGCCCCGTAAACCTCACTCAGCACCAATCCCACAGCCCAGAGGATGCTCCAACCGCAGCTCTCCCTTCCTCCCTCCTCCTGCAGGGGACGAGCTAACCAAGCTGGGTGAAGAAGACGAGCAGGGATGGTGCAAAGGGCGCTTGGACAACGGGCAGCTGGGGCTGTACCCCGCCAACTACGTGGAGGCAATCTAAGTCTTGTGCTGTGCTCCTCGTCGCCGTCCGCAGATCAACCCGCCCTCCGTTGTCTCCATTCTCCACCAGCCGACCGCCGTCGCTCCGTCTGCTCCGTCACTCCTCCCCCCTTTAGAGATTCAGACATATTTTCCGACCGAGCTTTTATTTTTTTAAGAGTTGTCTCCGAAGAGTATTTTGCATAGTCGCTTTTTTCTTCTTCTAAGATGATGTGAGGCGAAAGACGACGCCGTCCGCTCCGCGTTAGCTGATCTTTCCCAGCGCAAAGCCGATACCTCAAGATCTTAAAGCCCAACCAGCGAGAGCCCCTCCTTGGTTGGTTTTTAAAGATACTGAACTCATGAGCCGCCTTCCGATTGGCTGGAACTGTTCCGAAACGCACGGCGCTGATCTCCTGGGACCAACCTAATTCACCCCTCTCCGAAAAGAAAAAGAGAGGCAATGGGGTTTTGCACCTTTAATTTTGTTATGTTTTCATGTTCTCTGCTCCGATTCCACCTCCATCCCAAAAGGAAGGGGGCAGACGTCCCCTCCTGCCCCACAGCCACCTGTCCCCATGGGGGGGAAGAGAAGCAGCCCCACCACGGAGCGTGGTGGCACCTCTCCATCTTCCTCCTCCTCCTCGCTGCCCAAAGCCGTGCCCTGGGTGCTCTGCAGGGAGCAGCACTCTGTGAGAGTGAAGCACATCCCGAAATGTTGCTTCTTGGCCAAGGACCCCACCACGGCCCCACGCAGCCAAACTGGGAGAGAGTGGGGACCCTCCGGGTGCAGCTGGGATGGGTCCTTCAGACCCCTTCCTGAGGTCCTACAGGGGGAGGGGAACCGCAACCGCGCTCGCTCCATTCCTTCAGCTGCACTCTGCACAGAGCACAGCCCCCAGCACCCATGGGTGCTCCTGCGTAGCCCCCACACCCCACCCCTCCTCGCTGCCCCATGCACTCCCCTATAGCTCATCACCACCGTTTCTTTCTTTCCCACACCCTCCCACCCTCCTTTGGCTTTGCGAATTGTTTGGCTCCAGGGACGCAGCGCTCCTCCGAGGGCAGCGTGTGGGCACTGTGCCCTCCTGCCCAGCACACGATGGGAAAAACAAAACCACACAAAAAGTCAGACAAAAAAAAAAACCCCGACCGCCCGTCTCAGCAATGCACCCTGGTTTTTTGTACATTGATCGTGTAATTTAAGAAGTATATATATAATATATATATATTGTGATTGTAATGACCGTGGATACAACAACTAAAGCAGCAAGCGAAAATAACCGACCTCTGTGCGCGTCCTCCGGGTCCGGTTTGGGTTTGCGTGCGCCGATCTGACTCTGCCCTCGGGGTTATGGACCCCCCTGTGGGGTGAGTGCCAAAACACCCACACACCCCCCACACCCCCAGTGCCCTCTGCAGCCTCAGGATGGGGCTCTGGGTGCTGCAGGACCGGGGCTCGCTGCCTTTGGGGTCAGCTGGGAAATGGCACAGGGAGCTGTGGGCTGTGCTGGGGGCTATGGGGGGGGAGCACACCCTGCGGGGTGGGCCAAGCCGTGGGGCAAAGCCTTGCAAAGCCCTCAGGGGGATGTGAGATAAAGCAGGTGGAGAGCATTCCCAGTGAAGGCAATGGGATCCTGAGCCGTACTGGGGAAAGTGGGAGGTGGGAAAGCCTTGAGGTGCTGGCATGACATGCAGAGCCTTCCTGCAAACCCCAAACCCACAAGAGGTGCAACATGCGGGTCACCAGACCCTGTCCCACGCAGCCCTGGGAAACAGCAGCAGCTGTGAGCAGTGGGGTTGAGGGATGGGGAGAGGGGGCAGAAAAGTGATTTTCCCTTATGTACGCAGCAGGGTTTGGGGCTGACCCCGCAGTGCTGCCCTGTGCCCATGGAGAGCAGCAGCAGGACATGGGCAGCTCGATGGAGGTGCAGGCAGAAGGACGAGCATGAATTGGTTTTTTTCTTTCACAGGGATGCAGGGCTCCCTTCTGCCCTTTCCACCTGAACCCAAACCACAACTCGCCGCCAGGCAAAACCATGAAGAAAATCAAACAAATAACGATTGTAATGTACAAGGTGGACATCGCCAGGCAGCTCAGAGCTTTGTGAAAGGCGCAGTCCCCACCATCCCCAGTTCTGTGTCCAGAGGGGAACGGCAGAGCTGCGTCTCCTTCCCGTAGGAACAGAGCAGGCGAAGGGAAATCCCAAACCCAGCAGAGAGCACAATGCTGAGGATGGGGAGGGGGGGCTCCGGGGTATCCCGTGCCCAGGGCTGGGAGTGTGGCTCAATGGGGGCTGCTGTGGGGCTGAGCTGAGGTCCCACGTCGTGCAGTCGCTCCCTGTGCAAAGCGCACACCCTCAGCCACGGGGTGGGATTTGAGGTGGAACCCCCCCATATTTGCAGAGGGATGGGGGATGCGTTTACCCCGGGGCCTCGTGCCTCTGTGTGGTGTGAACCCATAGCAGATGGGGGCGGGTGGTTGGGGGCACCTCCAGCTCCCTCCCACCTCACCATCCCTTCTGCCAACACGCCTGGCCCCACAGTGCCCATCCCATAGCCGGGGCCATTGTCCTCACTCCCGCCGTGCGCCCGGGTTTGTCCATCCCCCCCATCCCCATCCCGTGCCCAGGAGGGAGGGATGAGTCCCACCACTGCACCCCATGTTTGGATGGCCCCACCCCCAGCATACAAGAGCCGTTCTCAGGGTGCACCCAGAGCAGCTCTGTTGCAGCTCAAGGGTTTGCTGGTGAGAAGGGGGAACGACCCCAAAGCCCACCCCCGTGGTGGCACAGGGGCAGAGTGTGGCTGGATGGAGCGCAGTCCCAGTGCTCCCTGTGCTGAGGCAGGTGATGCCATGGAGTTACTGGGGTCTCCTATGAGGGGGACATGTCCTGATGATGCCCAGGGCTGCAGAGAAGGGAGGTGACCCAGTGACCCCAAGGACACTCTCACCATCGATCCCAAGACAGTAGGCAGCCCCCCCTCAGCCCCCAGCACATAGTCTGTCATCTCCTTATCCCCCTTCGCAGCTTCCAGCCCCTAAATCCACTCCATGTATGGTCCTGGCCCTGGAGCCGGGCACACAGTGGTGCTCTCTGTGCTCATCCCCCTTCCAAGTATGGGGTCCGGGGACAGAAAGGTCCCTATGGTCCACAGGGATGACCCCAACCACGGTCCTAAAGCGCTGGAAGACGATGACGAGGTGGGGGAGGGCAGTGAGGGTCCCTGATGCCCCCCAGGCTCAGTCCCTCAGAGCGGGTGCACAAACTGGTAGACGAGGCGCTGCGAGATGTCGGGTTTCCGGATGATGCCCTTTTTGTAGTACTGCCGGATGGAGCGGCTCAGTTTGTCGTAGTTCATGGCCGGGCGGTTCTTGCGGATGCCCCATAGACGCGCCACCTGCGCCGAGTCCTCGATCTTGAAGATCCCTATGAGGGGAGCGGGGATGGGAAGTTTGGGGTGACCCCTCCGGGCCCCGACCCCGGGAGCGCCCACCCACCTTTCTCCTTGTTGAGCCAACGGATGAAGCGCCCGTAGTTGTGGGGTTTCAGCAGCAGCTCCTTCAGGAACTGCCAAAGGTGGATGGGTTGCCCGGCGCAGGACGAGTCCACCTCGCTGTCCGCCCATCCGCTGTCACCCCCTGCGTAGGGAGGGATGGGGTGGGATGGGGGATGAGCCCTTGGGGCTGGGGGCAGCGGGGAGAACAGCGGGGTCCGACCCTCAGCCGTCCCATAGGGATGCAGGAAGCCCCCCATACCCCATGCTCGCATGTGGGGCTGAAACGAGGGTCGGGACCCCAGCAAAGCCACGCGGAACTCACCGCAGTATCTCACGTCCCCTGGGGCAGCTTTTTCCTTCATCCACGCAGCTGGAAATTGGGGAGCGGGCGGTCAGAGGGAGCCCACCCTGCGGCGCTGCGCTCCCCCCGGCCCCATACGTACCCGACTTCCAGATGTCGAGGTGTGCGTGGAGGACATCCCCGCAGAGGGGCGAGCGTTGGCAGAACTGCTCCTCCGACATCGCGCACAGCTCCTTCCCCGACAGCTCCTGGAAGGACTTCCCGAGCTGCGGCAGCCGGTACTGATGCTCCGTCCATAGGATCCACTTCTGCACGTTGCCGGGGCTCCAATCTGCTGGGTCTGGGGGTGGGGGCAGTGAGAGCAGCGTCACCCCATAGGGCCGGGGGTACCCTGTGCTCATCCGCCCCCGTGGGGCCAAGATTGGGGAGGACGAGCGAGTGGTTTCTCCTCACTTTGAGGGGGGTTTGGGGGCGTTTTAGGAGGATTGGGGGGCATTTAAGGAGCATTGCAGGGGGGTTCGGGGTAGGTTGGGCACTTTTAGGGCACTTTGGGGTGGCTTTGGGGTATCAGAGAGGTTTTGGAGCATTTGGGGCATTCTGTTTCAGAGCACATCCAGGTGTTTGGGGGCATTTGGGGTGTCCTGGCAGATTTTTGGATCTGGGGGTATCTAGGGGGTGTCGGGGGGCTGCTCAGGGCAGATTGGGCATCTCAGAGAGTGTTTGGGGCTTCTGGAAGCGTTATAGGGGTTTGGGGGCATTCTGGGAGGCTCAGGGTCTTTTGGGGGTATCAGAGCACATGGGGCACTTCGGGGCAGTTCTGCAGTTTTTGGAACATTTTAAAGGCCATTTTCGGGGGTCTGGGGAGATCAGATGGGTTTGGGGACATTTTATGGGTTTCTTTGTGGGTTTTTTTTTGGGGGGGGGGGGGGGGGGTTCTGCATGCACCCACCTGCGGCGATGTTGAGCAGCTTGCACGCCGTCTCGATGTCCTTCAGCACTTCGCCCACCACCATGCTCTGCATCTGCTCCAGCGAGTGCTCCTCCAAGGGCAGCCCCCCCTGCAGCTCCCCATCGCCCCCCAGCCCCAAACCTTGGCTGTCGATGATGGGGCACTGCTCCGGCTCCTTCTTCACCTCCCCTCGCCCCCCCGGGGTGCCGCTCTGGGAGGTCTCCCCCATCCCTTTGGCAGCCCATGCGACGTCCTCCGAGTAGAGCATGTCGAAGTAGTGCAGGCAGAAGGGGGTGCCGGGGGGGCTGGGGCTGCCCATGCTTCCAGTGCTCAGACCTGGGATGGGGGGGGGGGAGGAGAGGCTCAGGCACAAAGCAGCACTAAGCCTGTTAGAGGGGGAAAATCCTACAAAGAGATGCACAGCGCCCAGGGAGCCCTCGGAGGAATGTTGGCTTAGGGTTGTGCTGGGGACAGTCCTGGTTTTGGGGTGGGAGATGGAGTCCGGGTATGGGGCGCTGGGGGGGTCCTGGGTGGGGCTGAGCCCCCAAGGCCCCTACATGTGGGATGCCTAAACCCTGCAGGCACAGTGATGTGCATGGAGAGCAGCACCTGAGCGCGTCCCAGCAGCGGTGGCACTGCGGGTGGCTCTCCTGGGCCATATGGCTTTGGCCACCCCTGGAACACAACTCTCCCTTCACTCTACTGCAATATAAGCTGCTGCCATCGATCCGTCCCCATCCGCTGAGGGCTCAGGAGGATGAGCCTGCAGAACTCCTGTGGCAGCCCCACGGAACAGCTCCGTCCGCTGAGAGCGCTATGGGAGAGGGATCCGGGGGACCGATGCTCTGCGAGGGGATGGGGATGAGGGGAAGGGGCAGCACGGAGCTGCACAGCACCGCTCAGCCTGGCGGTAGGTCTGCTCCCAGCACGGTGTCACACGGCGTTGGGAACGGCCCTGCTGGGCACCAACCACGTCCTGCTGTCAGGGATGGCACAGCCCCATGCTTTGGGACCCGGCACCACAGCACCGAGCAAAGGCAGTGATGACGAGGAGGAGGAGGAGGAGGATGAAGGGGCTGCCCCCCACCCCCCCCCCTCCCAGCAGTTTCCCTGAGCGATGGCACCCGCTCCCAAACCTCCCCTTCATCTGCTGCAGATGAAAAGAGCAGCTTTAGCAGATCCGCCTTCCGTGCAGCCCCACACTGCTGCGGCACAAAGGGACGCGGCGACAGCTGCACGGCTCCGGCAGCACAACGGGAGGGGTCCCCAACGCTCTGCACTCCCCCTCCTCTGCCAGCCCCGGAGATGGGCACAGGGAGGATTGGGACGTTTGGGAACGTGGCCCCAATGCAACCTCCCGAGCGCCGCGCTGTACTCGCAGGGCGGGGGCCGCTGTTTGCCTTCCCTGGGTGGGAACTGTTTGCTCGCAGCTTCAGGTGCCTTTTTTCCCCCTTCCCTCTCCCTCGTTGCTTTTCCCTCGAAAACTGGAGCTGCTTCCTTAGGGCAGCACTGGAAGGTACGGCCCATCCGTGCGGGTCTCAGCCCTGTGTGAGCGATGGGGACATCGCAGTGCCCCGAAGCGATGCTGGCAAACGCTGCCGGGCTGCGCACAGTGACAGCTCCACGGGGATCGGCCTTTGAAACAGGGGAAATTAAATACAAATAAAAAATCCCCCCCTCCCCCCCGACCCTCGAACAATGGGGCCGTTAATTACTCCTAAGCCGTGGTGGAACAGGTTGTGCCGGGCACGGGGCACCCGGGACAGCCCCGAATCCACAGGTGCTTCCCAACCACCCCCACGGGCAGTGGGGGGAGCGGGGCCAGGCTGTGTGCCCCCTCCTGACCCCAGCACTGCGACGGGGCCGCGCTGTGACCCAGAGCCACCCCACACATCCCTACTGCCAGCAGGACACCCTTTTACCCTCCAATCCCAAAGCGACAGCTCGGAGAGGGTGGGGACCCAGCGAAGTCCTCCCTGCCCCCAAATCTGTTTCTATCGGGGATTTGGGGTTTGTCCCCTGTTTCTTCCAGCAGCAGACAGCACACAGTGTGAGAGCCCCCAAACCCCACACGACAGTGCCCTGAGAACCACCCCATAGCCGGGCTGGGGACGTGGGGCAGATACAGAAATGTGACAGATCAGGGTCTCGCTATGGGATTGCAGCCCCACACCGGGACAAACCCAGTGCACAGGAGGGATGCAGCCCACTCGGGGGTCCCAGAGCTGCCCCCAGCCTTTTGCCACCCCCTGACCCCCCCCATTACCTGCATGGGGGCTGACGGCTGGGCGCTGTGTCCCAAACCCCAGGTCAGGCTGCCCCAGCCATGCGCTAACAGCAGTGGGGTGGGGACGGGCACAACTCAATGGTGTCCCGAGCGAAGCCGCAGTGCTCGGCGTCCCCCAGGTGAGCAGCAGAGCTTGGTGTTCCCCATGCAGGGCCAGGGAGCCCCTATTTATAGCAGGCAGTTCCCTGCCCACGAGAACGGCCGTATTGTGGGGGATTTGGCAGCTGAGCGGCGTTTGTGTTTCACTAACCGAGCAGAACCATAAAAATCCAACCTGGAGCCAACGTGCCTCGAGCACACAGGGCAAAAACACAGCAGAAATCCAGAGAGACACAGCGGCCCTAAGAGGCGCTGCTCCGGCAATAGGGCTCCGAGATGCCCCCGAGCGCACAGCGTCTTCATTATGGGACCCAGCAGCTCAGCACTCTCGCGGTGAACCCAAATCACACCATCTCCATAGAGCAGGTTGGGGTGTGATTTGGGGTGGTAGCTCCCCGAGGAGCACCCGGAGCTCACAGCAGGGGATGGCCGTGCCCCAGCTGCCCTGAGAGCCACGGGAAGGGATGACCACGGCAGACGACCTCACACCCATCCCCAAGCAGTGCTAACGTACAGCGGACGGCAGGAGGGTCCATAGGGACGGTTGTATGGCTCTTACCTTGACGGGGCTCAGCAGCAGCATCGGTCCCAGCAGTGGGTGGGAAGAGCTGACCCTGTGCTGCTCGGCACAGTGCCTGGGGTGGGCATGGCCCCACGTGCAGTGCCCCAATTGGGACGGTGTCCCACTGCACCCACCCGGCTCACAGGCTGCGAAGCATGGGCTGCCAGTGGGCACTGTATGGGGTGGGGACACGGATGGGGCAGAGGGAGCAGTGGCCGAGGGATGGAGGAGGTGTGCGACGGGGACGGGACGCGCTCAGCAAATGCCTCCTCAGCCCATTATATCCAATTCCTTCCTTATTTACCTGAACAAACAGGCTGCGTGCTTACCTCAGCTGGAGGTGTTTGAACAGCCCGAGCGGGGTTAACCCTTGAGGGGTGCAGTGTGGTGCCAGACTCAGCCCCACATGGGACCCCATAGGGGAGTGGGGCAAACCCCCATTAACCCCTTCCCACCCAAACACCCACCCTGGAGGCACAGATGCTCAGGGTGAGAGCAGAAGGCTCTTCTGGAGCACAGAGACCCATTGGGTGCACCACGGCGGCACGCAGCACCCCGTGGCACATCAGGGGGATCAGAGATGCTCTGAGCCCCCAAAGGCAAATCAGGACCCACTGCTCCGACCTGCACCCCAAAACTGTTGGGGATCAGCACAGGGATGCGGCCCCTCTTCCTCCCCACACTGCTGCTGTATGGGGCACAGTGGGAGCACACAGCACTCCAGGCCTGGGTTGTCTGCACCGGCAAAAGCAGGAAAAAGCTGTTCTGACCGAGACAGACCCCAAGATGGTATTTATGGTCACTTTGAACACGTAAAGAACGCAGCACAGCTCAGGCAGTTCTCCTGCGTGTGCAAACTTGAACTCCCATGCACCAAACCCTGTGCTGTGCCCCAAACCCTCACGATTTTACTGTCATCCCCCCCCATGCGTCCCATGGCACCCGGGGACTCCGCACCCCTTCTGCTCACCGATAAGCACAGGTGTGCGCCGGGAGGAGAGAGGGAAATTAAACCCCGTGGAAAGGCGGTCAGAGCTTTAATGTTATCTTATCCTATGGAAAACACTGCCCCCAGATTAGGGCTGCTGCCACCCGAGGTGAGCGTTCCTCCTCTGTTTTGGGAAACACAGCCGGGTCGGGAACACGTGGCAGAGAGAGACGGTGGTGGGAAGGATGGGGGCATTGCGGTGGGGTGGGAAGGTGGCATAGGTGGTGGGGGGAGAGAGGTCCTCCCAGTGCCCCCCCAGTGCCCCCAGCTCACTGCAGCTCCAGGACTCCCCCCTGCACTGCTCTGAGCATCTTCTCCCTGCTCCCGTCAGTGCACAACACTGCACTCAGTGGGGATCATCCCTCCAAGCGCCACACAGCTGCAGCGCGCTGAGCTGCCGGGGACTGCACCCACAAAATTCGGGGCCGTATGCAGCGCCCTGACTCCCCATATGGGCTCCAGAGTCCCCAACCAGGACCCAGCACACAACCCCACAGCCATCCAAGCGCAGGGAGCTTTATCAGCGCTCGTGCATGGGAACATAGGTGTGTCAGCTGCGGGGAGTTAAGATACAGAGCAGAGCCTCCAGGTGAGCCACACACCCATGCGTATGCTGGGAAACCACTGTAGCCACCATTCCCTTTCCCTCTCCCTGTGCAGTGCACGGCCCCATACTGCAAACCACTGCCCTCCACCACATCTCCACACAGATATCGGTGCAGGGGATGTTTGCAGGCACGGGTTGTGCACAGCACCTGTCCTCCTGGCTGGGATGTTGGCCGGGGCCTCCTTTGCTCGTTAGGTTGAACCATCATTCATTAGCAAGGCCAGGAGCAAACTGGAGGAGGATGCGATGGGATGGCATAGGGCAGACGGGGCTCGGCTCTGTAGGAGCATCCCAAAGCCAGGTCCCCTCGGTGCGCCCGGCCCCTGTCCTGCTCTCCGCTGCAGCTGGGAAAGCTCTCCCAGCTCCTCCTATCTGCAGCACCGGACATTTCGATAAGTGAAGGAGATTAAAGGGAAAAGCATTTCCCTGCCTCACTGCGCATTTGCTTTGTTCAGGGGGAGGCGAGCAGCACAACGTAGGGCTTGAAAATGGGGAAGCAGCCCCAAAAATGGGGAGCGGAGGTGGGAAAACACCGGGACTGGCAAAGCCCATCTGATGTCTGCTGCAGGACCAAGGGTCCCCAGTGCCCACCACTCCCCCAGACCCACAGAGGTGCTCCCAGAGGACGGGGGTGACAAGGAAGGTGGCGTCCCTACAGATGGGGCCGGCAGTGGGGCTGCCCCACATGGGAGCCCACGGCTGCGGCCGTCTGCGTCACCCCGGAGTTGTGCAATCCCAGCTGGTCGGGAGCAGCTCCGGTTACGATATGCAAAAGAGGAAAAGAATAGGTTGCAACACGTTGGGAACAACAAAAGAGGGGAAATGAAGTCTGGCTTTTCTGCTCCGCGTGCGCAGCTCTGGAGGGGTTTTTTCCTCATCGCCACCGCCGGGCGGTGGGCTGCGGTTCCGCCGTGACGGAGCAGCACTCCGTGAATCAGCGCGGAGGAATCTCTGCCTGCAGCAGTCGCCGACTCCACCGCGAGAACAACACAGCAGCAGCCCCGGAACGGAGGGAGAGAATAAAACCATTGACAGGACTCGATGCCACTGTGAAACCACAGCGGGCACTGAGCCGGGCCGGGCAGCAGTTCCCGGTGTTCTGCAGAGCGGGGTCCCCTCTGCTGCGTCGGAGAACAGCACTGTCACAGCACAGCACAGCACAGCACGGTGTGGGGAGATGGGATTCCCCCCGCAGGGATCCCAGCGGCTGCTCGCCGCCCTTCTGCCGCCCGTAATCTTAATTGCTCTCCCCGGGATGTCCGCTCCCTGCGGCTCACTTCCACCCCGGCCCGCGCCCAGCGGGTTTATCGCGTTTGGAGGACGGACGCGCGGAGGTCAAAGCGGCCATCCCAGGAAGAGCCACCCCGGCGGAGGAGGGGATCGGGCGCCGTTCCCAGCGTTGTCCCGCAGCTGCCGGGGGTGTCCCCGCGCCAGCAGAGCAGAGGTGGCGGAGGGGACGCGGCCCTCCCAGCAGCGCAGGGACGGAGCGGGGGCTGCAGCTTTGGGAGGGGAACCCTTTGGGGTTGGGGCTCCGCTGGAACCCCAACGGGAGCCGCATTACCGAAGCACACGAGGAGCAGCCCAGGGCGGGCGGCACCGCGCAACGGCCCCGCGCAGATGCGCTGCAGAGCATCTCCTTAACACCTCCTCGCCCCACACCAGCCGTGCCCCTTCCCAAAACCCGGCAGCACGGAGCCGGGCGCGGCCACTCCCCTTTATTGCCCCCGGCCACGCGCCCCGCGCCTCCCCATCTTCCAGCTGCTGCCATAAACCCCATTTACGGGACGACGTGCGTGTGCTCAGCGCAAACAGCCGCGGTTATTGCTGCCGGCACAGCCGTGGGGCCCACCCTGATAAAACAACCCGGGGCTCCCGACCGCGGCTCCCCGGCCGCGGTGCCGCTGACGCAGCCGGGAGCACCGGGATCCACCTGCGTGTTTGCTGTTCCCTGCTTAATGCCCCGCTCCTTTCATCCCCGGGTTGCATTAAACTCCAGCTTTTGTCTCCCGGGATTAAAAGCCTGGAAGTGGCTGCGGGTCGCCCAGCGGTGCCAGGAAGAGAGGGCTCAGGGTGCGCCCGGCTCAGCACAGAGCCAATGCAGGCAGAGGTGGGGCGAGGGGAGGTCATGGCCACCCCATGCGTGGCTTTGGGGTGCAGGGTGGGGGAACCGTTGACCACAGACAGCTGCGGGGCTGGGCTGCCCGCTGCACCATCTGCATGCAAACTAAAAACAACCCACATTTGGTTGTTGCTCACAGCAGGGAGGATGCAGCTGGATGATTTTAAGGTCCCTTCCAACCCAACCATCCTCTGGCTCTATGACCTTTAAGGTCTCATCAACCCAACCATCCCATGGCTCTATGACCTTTAAGGTCTCATCAACCCAACCATCCCATGGCTCTATGACCTTTAAGGTCTCATCAACCCAACCATCCCATGGCTCTATGACCTTTAAGGTCCATTCCAACCCTACCATGCCATGGTTCTATGATCCTTAAGGACCCTTCCAACCCAACTATCTCATGGCTCTATGACCTTTAAGGTCCATTCCAACCCAACGATGCTATGGTTCTATGACCCTTACGGACCCTTCCAACCCAACCATCTTACAGCTTTATGACCTTTAAGGTCTGTTCCAACCCAACCAGCCCACGGCTCTATGATCCTTAAGGTCCCTTCCAACCCAACCATCCCATGGCTCTACACTGCATCTCCATTTCCTCACCCTTCAGCCCATCAATGGGGTGGAGCAATGGGGCCAGCCCCCCTCGCCATGCCGCAGGCACCCAGCAGCAGTTCCCAGCCCTACGCACGCAGCCAGGTGAGACAGGCAGGGCTCTGTGCCAGCAGACACGACGTCTTCTTGCACAGCCCTCGGCAGCTTTGTTTCCCACAGCGGCTGCCATGAAGAAATGCAAATTCATTCTTCTCCTCCATTGCTTTTTTTTTCCCCCCCTCCCAACACGTGCAAATGATTCTCGGGCATAACGGCCCCGGAGCGTGGGAGCCACGGGGTCAGGGAGAACCCGTGAGCCGCTCTGATGCCCTGCGAGCCCAGGGCAGCACACAGTGCCCCGCAGCAGGAGAGGCTCTTGGGCACAGCTCCCCACAGCCCTGTGCTGTCCTCCCCAGGAGAGCCAGCAGAAGGTTCTGTCCCGGGTGAGAAGCCATCAAAATCAGCCTCAAAGCCGCAGCGTTGGCTGGAAGTGAGAGCTGGCAGGGCTGGGTGGGAAGGGATGGCAGGAGGTGAATGGCACTCAGCCACCTCTCCCCAGGCTCAGAGCAGCTGCAGCACTTTGGGACCAGAAAATCCCAAACCTGCCCTGCAAGGGCTGAGGTTCCTGAGGGGAGGGGGGGGCAGACCCCCATTGCTCCATACAGAGCTCAGATCCCAGCGCCCATTGGGATGAGGCCACACTGTGCACGGCGGCTCCAGGGCAAAGGTGTTGCTCTCCATCTCGCACTGTGGAGGGGTCACGGGGACAACCACGCAGAGCTCAGTGCAGGGCAGCTGGGGATGAGCAATGCACGGGGAGCTGTGACTCAGCCATGAGTCACCCGGCTCCTAAGGACATGCGTTGTTCTGATAAGCATCACCCAGGTCTGACACCACCAGCCCAGGGAAGCAGCCCCCATCCTGCCCAGCAGCACCCACACCTGGGGGGCTCAGTGGGGTCCCAGGGAGGCAAGACTCCAATCAAGGAACAGGGAGCACCCTCTCCCACCTCCGCAGGTATTTGCTATTCCCCAGCACACAGAAGCTGCTTTCCAATCCAGACCTCCCCATGGAGCTTCAGCACCACGAGGAGCCCCCAAAGAGCCTGGATGGGGGGGGGGAAAGCATCGGTGACACCCTATGGGAAACGAGCACCGTTCCACTGTGGTCTCACAGGATAGAATATGAAAGCAGACAGCAATTAACGCCCTCTGCTCTCTCGCAGGAGCCAGGCTCCAACCTCAGCCCCAACCATGACCCCACATAGGGCACCCGCGCCCCAAACCCAATTCTCCCCATCCCGGTGCTGGCTTGGGCCCCAGTGCAGCGAGAACATGGCTTCTGTTCTCAGCTGTGGATTTGAGGGCAGCAAAGTGTTTGTTCTGTCAACACGGGCCTAATCCTCAACCAAAAGCCGATGAAAAAAGCCATAGGGGGGAAGGATGGGAATGAGCTGCCCTTTCGAAACAAAGCCCTCACCGTGACACCCACGGCCCCAAAAGGAAGGAGGGCATCGGCACTGCCCGAGGTAAGCAGGGCAGGATCCCACCCAGGGACGTGTCAGTCCCCATGGACACCCACAGCACCCTGCAAGGGGAACAGGAGCCACCCGTGGGACCCCAACCACGTGGGTGACGACAGTGCAAGGTTTAGGGTTTGTCTGGTGAAGGTCCCAATGGCAGCAACGCCAGGTTCCCACCTCCCTTTGGCCAACACAAAACCAATGGGCACAGACACGACCCGGGGATGTCCTGGGATTAGCAGCTGTCCCATGACACAGCTGTGACACCACCAGCCTGCCATGAAGGCGCTCACCAAGAGTGGCATTTCCAGAAGGGCCAGGACCCCCTTTCCTGGTGGGACGACTCAAAATTCTGCCATCTCCGAGGTTCATCTCCAGCTCAGCACGTGGAGCGCCCGACGCCGCACACCCTATGGTGGATCCCAGAGCTGACCCTAAGGAGCATTCACATCCCAGCCCCAATGGCACAGCTGCCACCAGCCCCACACCGCAGCACTGTGGGACCCACTCCTGCCCGCCGATGGCAGCAGCACCGCACCCTCAGCCTGCAAAAAAAAATACGTATATAACCAACAGGAAAAAATACCTCCAGCAGTTTCCATTTGTTTGCTCGTTAAATAATGGCTTCCTTATCGCTACGTATGCAGATCCCCTTAAAATTCGGACAAACCTGCTTCTCAGGCACCGTCACCTGCTGCCCCACACCCCGCACTGCCTGCAGGCACTGTGCAGCACAGCGGCCCCTGTGCTGACTCAGCCTGGGATGGGGGTCCCAAAGTGGTGGGATTCCTCCTGGAGGTCTTTGAAAGCCCCCCCCGACTCCTGGCAGAGCGCCGTGGATGTCCCCAATGGAGCAGGTGGAACAGAGGTCTCTTCCTACAGCAGCCACCCCATGGTGCTGCCCCGTGTTTGGTGGGGCACCACGCTCCCCATCACCTCCTTGCTTTGAGATGGACAAAGTAGGATCGCCCAAAGCCTCCGCTGGGAGACGCCCATCCTTCTCTCTCCGCCCTGAGCCACCACGCACCATGGAAGTGGATGGATACGTGCAGGAGATGTGGGGACACTGGAGGTGCCGCCAGGTGTCTCCGGGCAGCCAGGCTCAGGGACATCACATCCTCACTGTACGCCACGGGGAGGTCAGGGAGAACGGTGCCATCGTGTCAGACGGGGTCACCCCCAGGATCACATCCGATGCCTCTCCAGGCTTCTGGGCTTTGCCACCGTGGGTTGACGTCACAGCCCAGCCTGCAGCTGTCAGAATTAATTGAGGAAACTCCAGCACGGTAAACAACGAGGAGGGAAAACGGGGCAGATTAGATAACAAGAAGTGCGAGGTTCTCCTTCGCTCCCCTGCACGGAGCTCTCCAAGTCCCAGCCAGCAGCGCACAGCGTGGGACACACTTCCTTCTGCCAGGGTGGGGACACCTCCATGGCCCCAGGGTTGGGTCTCCTGCCCTCCTTTGGGGCTCCAGCAGCACACACACGTGGGTGTGTTTGGGCACTGCATCCCCACTGACGGACATCTCTGCCCATAAGACATCCCGGCTCTGCTCAGCTTCCAACCCAGCGGGTCACCTCCACGCGGGCAGCAGCAGGCTGGGTGACACCATGCCCCCCCATGGCAGGGTGGGAGCAGCACAGAGCACACCCAGAAACGTGTGACCACCTCCCCACCCCGGGAGCAGGGCTGGAATCTGCTCCAGAAGCATATGGGGACACGGCACCATCAGCAGCTCGGAGACCCACATCCCACCACGGAAGGCTGCAGATGAGGAACACACTCAGCTCCCTCTGCTGGCACCTACTCCAGTCCAGGCCCACGTATGGTGGAGGTTTCACGACTGCAGATGAAGATGTAAACAACACAAGGGAACACACCAAGCTCTTAAGCCAGCCCTGATCCCATAATATTTGGTGATCCCATAATGTTTGGTGGAGCAAACGACGCTGCTCTTACCTGCGTGTGCCATCTGCTGCTGCACTCGGTGCCCGGTGCATACTTTCACTCAGCTGTTTTATGAATGGGATACGTTTGAGATTATGTTCCCTTAAATCATTTCTGTTTAACTGCCCATTTCCAATTAACGCAGCGGCTGAGCACACAAATTACAGCTCACGGAGAGCTTCCAAAGAAAACCTACACCTAAAGCTGATTGCACACATGGAAAGTGTGAGAAGGAACCACCAGACCTATGTGTGCACAGAGGCCCAGGGATGATGCAGGATTTCCTCGTGCAGCAGTCACGGCAGTGAGATGACCTCCACTACAGCAATGGCAGCAGGTATAGAATCACAGCATGGCCTGGGTTGGAAAGGACCACAGTGCCCATCAGTTCCAACCCCATTGCTATGTGCAGGGTCGCCAACCAGCAGCCCAGAGCCACATCCAGCCTGGCCTTGAATGCCTGCAGGGATGGGGCATCCACAGCCTCCTTGGGCAACCTGTTCAGTGCGTCACCACCCCCTGGTTGAAAAGGTACTTGCCTGCTTGGGAAGCAGCATTAGGAGGGAGGTGCGATCACACTGTCCTGCTCTGGTGAACTTCTGACAGGTTGCAACCCTAAAGACAAACAGATTCTTTCAAGCAAATAAGCAGTCAATGAAAAGTTTGGGAGGGAGGGAGAGAAGGGGAGGCATCCCAACCTATCCAAACACTGCCTTGTTTTAAAGCTGCCCGTGAGCACCCAGAGCTCGAGGGGTGCGTTCTGCTCGTGGTGCAAAATAAATACCCATAGGCGCAGGCAGCAGGATGTCTGCTCCCCGTGGGGCTTTCAGTCAAGCTTAAAGAGCACACGAAAGCTTCAGGCACTTATTCAAATGTTAAAAAGCAAACCCAGCGCGCACATATTGAGGTTTCTTGCGAGGATTAGTAACAAAGTCACATGTAAGCAAGAGATCAGCTTTATCTAAGCTGCTCCAGAATATAGTTTATATAGGCAAATGTTTCGGCTGGGTGCCCTGAGCAGCAAGGCCTGGCCTGGGAAATGCCACCAGCCCAAGTGACGGTGCACGTGCCTCCAAGGACCTCCACCTGCCCTCATCCTGACCCACGGGGACGCCGGACACCCCCCCTTAGTGCTTCTCCCCCAGCATCCCCCACCCCGGTACCTGCACTGAGTGCCCCATGCAGCCCAATGGGAGCCCTCCTGGAACGCAGCTCCCAGCACAGCCCCCCGTCCTTCGCAGCTCTCCTCCCCCATCCATCACCTTTCACCTGAAATGGGCCTCGGGCACTCATCACACCCTGACCCAGGCTGGGAAGTCTGATTAACTCAGCACGCACTGAATTCCTTCTTTCTAAAGGCAGTTGGAGGAAAGGCAGAGAGAGAATTGAGCACATATGCCTCAACGCCTGGGAATCCCTGGGACAGGAGAAAGAAGGGCGCCTTTAACTGCAGGATGACACATTCAGAAGGTTTTTTTCAGCTTCAATAAAACTCTCAACGGCCACAGAACATTTTTTTTTTCTGTGTTAATTTAATCATACAAATATTCATTTATACATTAAGGAAAAAGCTTCCTTTTTATTTATTTATTTATTCGGTTTTTTTTTTACCCCCAATGTGCTATCGTAGGACTTCTCCCGGACTCAATGAGGCAACACACCATCCTGTTCTACACATGCACTCCCCCCAGAGAGAATAGACAGGCTGCAGAACCACCCACTCACTCACACAAGAAAAGAAATGAAACACACAACAGAAACCCAGACACGGGACAGCGTGCATTCCCCAACCCTGCAGGCTCTGCTGCTCTCCAACCCACACAGCTTTGTCCCCGTGCTGCAGCTCAGCACAGCCCACCCCCAGCACAGCACGAGCGCTTCGGGGCTGAACTCCCACCCGCACTGTGCTCTGACTTCCCCGGGTTCACAGAGGGCCCACGGACCCACTGCCTGTGCCCAACACAGCGAGAGAGAGGAGATGGATTGCAGCCTTTCCTCTTTTCGGAGGGGCGGTGGGTGAGGGAGATCTTTCTCTGCTCGGGACAGACGGGTGTTAATCAGAGAGCTGCAGCCTCTGTCACTGCAGCCTTCTGTGCGGGGGGGTTCCAGCCCCATGGGGGTGATGCAGCCTCCCAATGCTTTACCTGCTATACCTCACAAGCCTGAGCTCTATGTGCATAACCCCCCCGGCCCGGCTCCTGTGAGCTGCAGCACACACCGCACGCGAACCCAGCAGCAGTGCTGACGAACCACGCCATTGGTTTCACCTGCCTGATGTTAAAGTCTCCACGAGTTTGAATGCATCATCCCTACAGAAAGCAGGAGGGATCCCAGCGCCCCCACGACGCCCGAATATCTCAGACCTCTCTCTGTGAGATCAGGAAAGCTGACAGCAGCAGCAACGTGAGGGCTGTGCTTCAAGGAACCAGAGCAGATAAAACCACCTCCGGCCTCAGAGAAACAGTTCTTACGAGAGGAAAAACCCAGAGGTGGAGCAACCTCTCATCTCAACGCTCTCCCACTGTCACAGCAAAGGTTGCAGCCCCGACTCTCAAAGCATCCGCAGCTCTGCACCATCATCTTCAGAGACCATTCCCACTATGCCAAAGCTCAGCTCCGTGGGGAACAGCTGCACTGTGAGCAGTGTGAGGCTGCAGGTTCCAGCAGCACCTCAGCAATGGCCCTGCCTTTCTGCACACCCTGGAGCAAGCAAGTCTTGCCACAAAGGACACCGTGGATCGGAAACACTCAGGAGAGAACTCAGATCTGTGCCGGACAAGTATGCCTTCTGAGTGGGAAAGCACAGGACTACTTGGGGTGCATCATGCAAGCTTTTCTCAAGAAAAGGAAGATTCATTCCTAGCAGGAGCAGCACAGGAACACAAGCGTGGCAGCCATTCTCGACACGAAGAGCAGACGTGCCCAGGAGCAGAAAGCTGAAGTGGGGGGGATGTGAGGCTCCAGGGTCTCCCAGCTGACGCAAGGCAAAGGTTGCAGCACCAGCTGCAGTATGACACTGAGGTCTTATTTCCTTCCCCTGCCCCCTTCCACTACACAGCTGACAAAGGGAGCTAATAAAGATAAGGAATCACCTCGTCATCTGGACAAACAGTCTGCAGTGTTTTAGATGCTTTCAGAAGGGCAGTGGCAGTACTGCAGATGCGATGGTCAAGTCCGTGCCTTCAGAGCTTGGCACATACACCACCTGCTCAGAAAGGAAGGAGCAGAGGAAGAATCCACTTGCCCAAGCTACAGTGCAGCAATGCAAACTACTCCCTAGACTGAATGCTAAGGGAACACAAACTTCACCAGGGCAGAAGGATGTGACAGGACGAGAACAAAACACTGCAGCGGCACCAAGCAGTGCAGCACTACCTTCCATGGGAACGTTCCAGAGCAGCTCAGCCTGGATCTGTACCACTCGCCCAGCTCTAGCAAGCTGCTGACACAGAGCCGGGTCTGTTCACCAAACCACACGTGCTCCCAAAGGTCCGATTCTTCCTCTGCTGGGTCCGGGGAAGACCCACACGAAGCACCTGTATGCACTGCTTGGCAGCTGCAGTGCAAACTGATCCCCCACTCAAAACAAATCAAGAAAACGCCACACACCACGCAGCAGCAAGCCTGAGCTCTGCTCTGAAAGGAGTCTGCACCAGAAAGATGGGGAAGGAGGTTGTGGGGTATTTGCATATCACTGTATCTTTGGCAGACGGCTCTTCTGGCCTGCAGGATTCCTGGGAAGGCAGTGCCCTGCAGGAGGACCTGTGGGGACACAGCCCCTCAGGAAGCCACAAGGCCGTTCCCCCTCCCTTCACGCTGGGCTTTCCAATCAGTGACTGCATGAAGATACACTGGAGGAACAACAGAGCAACCCGTATCTTTAGAGGAACGCGTCCTCCTCCAGCAACAAGCCCTGGAGAGCCCGTTGGAAAGGTGAGAGCCTCAAAGCTATACAAGCCAGGATGAGAAAGGCAAATGAATACAAGGCGACAGTGGAATCCAGCAGCTGATTCTAACTCGTGCTCTACATTCAAAAATGCAAAGAATTAGCCTCTAAGCTAACGCTTCATAACAGGAGAAAGGAACTCAAACTTACGCTGTGTGAGAGAGATGGGAGATTCAAAACTATAAGGACGTGACTTGCAAAGCTTTGCGACTATCATCGAGTGAATTACAGCTACAGAAAAATAGCTTCCTCTTGGCACAAGACTGATACACTTGCTTGGTTGCTCTAGGCACAGCTATTGTACATCAAGAGTTAACAAAAAGAGTATTTTAAAATGCTAACCACGTAGGACAGCTCTGGAACTTTAATAAATCCGTTTTTCTTATTCGTATGGTTGGGTATACGAGCACTTCGTGTACAAGAGGAAGGGAAATGAGCCCTCCTGTTATCCTCACCCGGTCCCACTGTCCCTCCCTTCAGTGGTGATGCTGAGATCCGCTGCTCAGCGGGGCAACTGACGGCAACGCTCAAACCAAAAGGGAAGAACGAAGACACAGAAAGAATCCATTGAGGAGACGAAGAAGTGGGTCAATAAAATCAGAAGGTGAAATTAAAAACGCCGAGCCGGGTACAGACCCAACCTGCCATTAAAACACGTCCAACACAAAGAAGTCACTGCACAAACCCGCAGAAGATGCCAAGCAAACGTCCATTGGGTAACAAGCAAAGGATGGCAGCTCCACCAAAATGCACGCTGTCCCTTCTTCAAAAAAGAAATATGAACAGGAAAGAAAACAAATTAAACATTTGCTCAAACTACAACCGCTCCGTAGGCAAATTCTTTTCAAAAGATGGCTTTTGCATTTCATTTTCTCTCTTAAACTTCTCCGCTACCTAATTACTGTGAGAATGACTTCTACAAAATATCGTGGTGTCGGTATAGTCTTCTTCTCATAGCGTTAAACAACACTCCTGAAATTCAGCATTCACACATGCATACTGAGATCTTTCCTCCGGAAACAGTCTTAAGTTATTGGGCTTTTGATTTAATTTTCTTCTTTATCCAGAACACGGAGGCAGAGAAGGGGGGTCCACGCTGTGTCTGTCTGCCACGTGAATCCCCCTCCCTTCCCCCAAAAGTCAGTTCTTTGTTAAATTCTCCTCTTGCCGATACCCGTTTTGTGTGTTTGTGTTTTAAGACTGTCCGAAGGGATAAGGACCGTGGAAACCCTGCAAGAAAGTTGGAGACATAATCAATTTCAACAGGCAAGAAACAACGGCGCTCAGTGCGCGCCTGCAAATCACCACCATCCCATCCCAGCACTGCTACGTTGGATGCAACCCTTCACCCATCAGAGCAGCAGCCCCAGCTGCCCAGCCTTACCAAAGGCTCAGAAAGGAGCTGTTCCCCCCTGACACAGCAGCTGCCACCCACTTACCTCTGTCAGGTGTTATCTAGGGCAGCTAACAGCCAGGCAGAACGCTTCTCAGCTGCCACAGGGCCACGTGAAGTAACTACTGACAGCTTCTACACCAGAGCAAAAGCCATTTGTAGATGCTGCTGTCCTTGCAAGGCCAACAGCTGCAGCCTCACAAGTCTATTCTAAAGGTTACAGCAAACAGTAAGGCCGGAACTGAGAGAAAAGCCTACGTGAGAAAAAGCAGCATTCTGAAATCCACGCTCATCACATGCACTTCTGCCCTCTCAGAGTAACGGTACACATTTTTTCCAGGTGAAAGTCAGCCACCACATCTCAGCAAAAAATTAAAATCTTGCTATGGAAGCCACTGTCCCCTCATTCACACTCTGCAGTGAGCAGCACCACAGACCGAGGGACAAGTCTGCAGTCCACAGCAGCTCCTTTCTGCAATCCCCACTCATCCTGATGAAACACTGGAAGGCTGAACAAAGCAGGGAGCAGGCAGGCAATGGGCCTCGCATCGCACAGATGAAGTTTGCCACAGGGATGAAGGTAGGAGCCACACCAAACCCTCCCGTAAGATCCAGGTATGCATTCAGGTCAGAAGTGAGAGGAGGGAGGAAAAGCTTTATGTTTCTCTATCAGAGCTGGAAGACTGTTAGGCCAACACTTTGCTTCTTCAGGCCACCCCCTGGCTGGCTTGCTGCTAAAACAGCTCCATCAGCACAAAGCCATCCTCTGTCTTTCAGGGAAGCTCTGACTTCAAGTTTTCACCACTTCACCTTTAACAGGAAAAATCTCAAAGGAAACATTATTTCCTGCATGTTCTGCTGCAGCTCCCTAACAACCCTGCTGCATGAGCCACAGAGCCACCAAACAATGAGCCTTCAACATGACTCACATAAAGAAAGCACCAACTGCACTACCTTAAGATCCACTGCAGAAGTTCAAGAGCTCCGCTGGGTATCTGTTACAAAGCAAGTGCTATCAGAAGCCAATTATTTTGATACAGCTAGTGAGGAAAAAAGTTAATTCTTTAGGATATATCAAATGGTAAAATACAGTGCAATGGTCAATTGAAGCATCCACCAGCAGCTCTCAAAATTCAGCCCGAAGAGGATTAGCAATTAAACAGGACATCTTACAGACTAATTGGGAGGTATGGGAAAGAAAGCAGAGAGCTGGAAAATGCTGTTTGCAGAGGGAAATGTGCACAAGTGATGGGAAAACAAGCACACCTCAGCCCTAGGAATATGCTGCATTCCCAGTCTGTGCTATCTTCAAGAGATAACACCCGACAGACTCCACAACAGCTCGCCTCTGAAAGCAGGAGCTCCCACCACCAGTATGAGATAGTCAACGTGTACAAAAATACTGCTATCAACAGGAGGAAGAGCAGGAGGGAAACTGCATTAAAACAACGTGAGCAGGCACACAGATGCGCACAGAAATCAAAGGACAGGGAATGGAAACAGCAGTAAAAACAACCCATCCTCAACAGCCTCATCTCAAAGGGGTTCAGCTCTTGTACCTACAGAGAGAAGGCAGGATTTGCTGCTGATTACCTGTACAGGCATTTGCCAGGACTTGCTTCATCTTACAACTGCCTGCACAGAATACTGTTTGCAGGCAGTGACTGCAAGCTGTCACCAACCCCACAGAGCTCCTCCAGTAACTGCTGCCTGCTCCCTCTGCTGGGTGCTGCCTGCTGCACAGCACAGCCCATCGCTTACACTCATCATGGGCAAAACCCTTTTTTGTTTCGTTTGTGCACTCCGTAAGCCAAGACACCTGCATCACCTTATGGAATAGAAGAATTAACGCAGTTAATGACTGCATAGTGCACGCAGCTTTGCTTCAGTCAGGCATGGGAAGAGTTCATCAGCCTTTTTGGAGGCAGAGGCAGCCCCAGCACAGTGGAGATCAACCTTGTTTTCAGAAAAAGCCTCTGGAACCCCAAATACTACATTATGTAGCACGTAATTTAAAGCTAAACTATTATGCTAACAACGTGCTTATTAAAAACAGGGTTTTGCTCATCTTTAGTGTTCGATTACTGAGCACACAGAGCCTGGTGCTGCTTGCTACACTGCACTTGACAGGCTGACATCTCCAGGTGAGCTCCTCTCCCTGTTGCAGCAGTGCTAAGGGCAGCCTCAGAACCCGACTGAGAATAACTTCTCTTCATGCAATGAATTTCATCACAAAGAAAGACCCCAAAGCCTTTGGTCATGGGGTTACCGTAATGCAACGCTGCATCTGAGGAGCTCTTCATTGCATTTCACTCACCTATGAGATCTGTTAGGACATATGAGAACTTACAAAGAGTTAAAAGACTTGTTTCTTAAAGGCAGTGCGGACCTTGGTTTGACATCAGAGCTAACAGCCCTCCTGCATGGAAGGAAATAATCTGTTCTAACCCAGCACTGATGCAGGAAGCATTCGTTCAAATCCTTCTGGATATTTCCGGGGGGGGGGGGGGGGAGAAACAACCACCAAATGATTCTAAAATCACATTTCTGCATCCCAAAGCTGTTCACTAAGCTCTTTTGTTCTTGTTCAAAGGTGGGGACTTGGGTGGGAATGGACAGCAGCACGTGTCAGGGAAGGAACAGCAATCTAAGTACTTTTATTCAGGTGTTTTTATGAGCATATCCTTCAGCAAGAAACCCTCACCCCCTCTGTGAAGGAAGAATACTCTCCCCTTCCTCAGTAAGGTGCAAGCTCTTTGCAGAACGTTTGTTCCTCATTACATGTATTCCATGAACAGTGCTAACAGCGTCCTCACACCTAAAGCCTGCAGTTACTGCAGCAATGCAAAGTGCAAATACCAACCTCCACTATAGGACATTTTTGAGAATAATTATCCCTTGTATGCAAGATTTCACACCATAAACATGCAAAAATAATTCTGCATGCCAACGCAGTTTTCCCAAGTTATTTTAGCTGGAGTGTTTCACACTATTTTTGGTGAATTCCCTTCCATTCTCACAATGAGATGGCTGTTGTTATGAAAAGCTCAGCTGCAGCTCTGCACATTTACTTTCAGTTCTTCCAGTACCTTCCACAGAAGTAACTGCTAACTTGCTGGTGAAAGCATTCTGGCTATTAAGACAAATACACGAGCACAGAGGACCCTGTTTTTTTTTTCAAGCAAAGATTGTGCATTAAAATCGTTGTAAGCAATCATTTGACTTTATTGTCTAAAAGGGAATTGAGATTGGGACAGTTAAATGCTGTGCTTAGTAAATGCTACGATCTTGTGCTAGAAGAAAGGCCAGACAAGCACAGCAAAGCCTTCACATTCACATTCACACCCACAGCACCGGGATGTGAGGAAATAAACAGGAGAATCATTCAACTCCCTTTTCAAACAGACTTGTGAAAAAGCAGAGCCTTTTTAGTTAACACTGAAATGAAACCAAGATTAAGTTAACCTTTCATAAACCATCACAACACAGGCTTTCAAATAGCTATCTTTATTTCACCTTTGTAACTGAGTCAAGATCAATACGAGGTACACTCGAAGAGAGACAGGAGTTTGATGCACAGCTGCCAAGCACTACAGGGCCAGTGGAGATGTACAGAGCTGACGAAGGACACGAGGGCTCAGCTACATGATTAAGTTACCATGCAACAACTTTGCTCCTGTAACTTAATCAACGGCGTGCTTTTAGTCTGCAGAGATAAAGAGCAGGGAAACTGGTGGACAGCAATGGAGCACAGTGAAGCTAAAATTGCATTGTACCACGTTTCCCACAGGCCAAAAGCACACAGACTGTTTGTTTTCATGGATGAGCTAACATGCAGCACCCAAACATGTTAGTCTTTCACCAGATAAACAAACCAGCTCATGCAACACCAATTTAACCTGCATATGCTACGCAGCAGTGTGGCTGTCAAGGACTAGCTCCAGTAGTTTCAAGTCCAATATTCTCCCCTTTTTGCTCTAGATCAATTTAGCCATGTGTTAACTAGTCCAATTTAAAGCCCAGACACCAGAATAGAAGGAGCTTCTTGTCTATGTGGAAGCAAACATATCTCTGAGGCATCTTCCTTACCTACAAATATAGTTTGGTACCCAAACAGGATTTTTTTTTTTTCCCACTGGAAACTATCTGAAGTCGACAGGGGTACTCCAGAAACATCTCAGCTCGAGTGCCCTGGTTTGGAAGAAGCACACTTCCAGGAGCAGCAGCAGCTTTTAGACTTGGAGAGGAGGCAGTCAGTGAGAAGGCTCTCCGGACAGAGGGAGGTTTGGTTTCCTCTAGGTATATAAAACTGCCATTTAGCACAGATCAGAGTTCAGCCGCACACAGAATGATGACGGGGAGCATAAATACAGATGGGGAAATAAGGTGGCACTCTGAACTCCAAATATGCTTGTATTACATCACCTTTTGAGAACAGCATGAGCAATGAACAGAACAGATTAGCATCAGACAACTTGTAGAATGCAACAGCAGTGACAGTGCAACTTGTTTTGTATGGGTGAATCTTTGCAGGTCTGAACTTCTACGTGCAGTTATCTGCATTACAAAGAAGGAAGCAATACCTCAATTCATATGGGCAGGCCACTAAACTCAGCAACAGATGTATATATTGTTTTCATATAAGTGACAAATACAATATGAATGTCAGTATATGGCTATCCACTTCAGATCTTCGTTTAGACATTTAATATGTACATTTCTTTTCTTCGTTAAGGAATTTAACTCTCATTCCCCAGGCTCTAGAAGACTGCATCTTGTGCTTTTAATGTAAAAGACTGTCACAAGAGAGCAGCAGTGACCTCGACAGTGTTGCTATGAGACAGGAGCGAGTAAATAGAAGGAAACTATATTAGCCTCATCTCTCTTGAGAATACAGAGAGAAGCAATGCCAAAGAGGAGAATAAAATACCCATGCATGGGTATATCTGGATTCTAATACGGCTCATCCCTATCTGGAGATAAGCATCCTATTCTGCACTTAAAGCACGTTTGATTCTAAGAACATGCAAAAACTCCACTGGGAATAGATATAACAACATGCTTCAAGCAATGCCCTGAACACAGACCCCCATCTACCACCTTCCAGCAGTTTACTTCAGAAGGTGAGCAAGATGGACCCAACGAAGGCATATAGTACAGCAGGAATAAAGTCTACACTTAGTTTCTTTCAACTGTGTCACAGGTTTCATCCTATCTGCTTGCAGAACAGTCTTTTTTTTCCCCCTAGGAAAGTTTGTTTCACTGAGCACAGCATCCATACTGTGTGCTCTGTGCTGCTGGAGAAAAGCTGAGTGCTTCCATGTGTGGAACGTTGATATACCAGTCTCATTCAGCAGCAGATGGCACATCAGCATCACAGAGATCCTGGCTCCACTGGGGAATTTTAGAGGACAAGTCACACCTGCTCAGCTGCACCAGAGCGAGAACTAATACAGACAAGGTCTGGCAACTTCTAGCATGTTTTACAACTGCAGCCACCAGAAACAGCTCATTTCATCCCTAGGATTTCATGGTCTCGAGCAGCTGTGTGGCTGGGGGTCCTTCACAATCTCTCTGCAGATGGGAAGCCTGCACACCAATCTGAGAAATATTAAGGGCTTACATCCCTTTTAAATGAGACACTAGGCCTTAACTGAACCTTAACCTCCCCCTTTACTATATCTCACCAGATGGTGTGCTAAACATGCTAGGAATTCAATCCACTATCTGGGGGCATGAAAGCAAATAAAAATTAGAGGTTCTACCCAAGTTAAGTAAGATTCAGGTATCCTATATCCAAGTATCTTAACAGCCAACTCACAGTAATCTTTGTTCCCAGATCTTGAAATCAAGCCTCTCACATCATTATTCTGTCACAAGACAATGGCTCCAAATGTCATGGTTCTCTTTCTGCCATTCAATCAGCAGTCTAGGTCCAGGCTCCAGGGAGGAGGGGGAAGCGGGCCAGCTGAAGCAGGCTGTGAGACAGAGCTTTTACACAGAGATACCTGCACACCACCTGCTGATCAGTTGGTTTAATACTTCTAACATCACCCCAACAAGCCCTCATCCACTTCATGTGAGCCTCAGCTGCTTACACATTACTCCTTCTTAGGAAAAATAAATCTTCCTGAAAACTTTGAATCTTTCTGGGAAAGAAGGAGGCACACAACAGTGCAAGACCTAAACCTAAAGGGAAGGCAAGTGTGTTCACCTGACAATTTAAGATGAGACCAAGTACTTAGGATGTCAAAGCTACAGAGATCTGTTCACTACAGAGACAGTGTTGTACCACAGGTACTGTACCAAGGTGACTATGAAATCTGTGGCATAATGCTTCTTGCCTTGGACAGAAAGGGCATGTCTGGAACAGGACTCTGATCTTCACACCTACCTTTAATAATTGCTTCCAAAACAAAAGCTAACTTGTATTACGTCACAAACAGAAAGCACTGTGAGAGACAGACCTCAATAAAAAAAAATAGATCAATGAACCTTTTACACAGCCCATCCTCTTTCCAGAAGTCATCCCTTCTGAAAGAAAATAAGATTTATCTCAAATCTACCCCAAAACCACCCACATGTTTTGAATGTAAGGAGGAACAAGAAGAGAAAGAAGGCCACTTACCCTATGTCTGGGGTTAGGTTATAATGACTCATCCCTTAAGAGTAATGTTCATGAACTTTGGGTTACTAGCTAGACCAGTTCTTAAATTTAGCGAGAGCATCACTGCAGAGCCTCAGTCTCTCCCCTGGCTTTTCTTCTCTGCAATATAACTGGTATATGCTACGTCCTCTGCATCTCAAATAGGCACATGTTTCTGACTCCTATATTCTTCCCTAGAAAAGCCAAAATATTCTACTCCTCACCCAAGAGAGCCTGTTGATACACCCAACCTCCTGGCACTCACGTCACCCTAATTTCAGTAGGAAGGGCAAAGAATTTTCCATAGAGAGAGACCTGGTGAAAAAAATCAAAGGCCACAATACTGCCAAAACCCCATTTCCAGGATTTCTGTGCAGGAGCTTTCTCTGAAGTGCATCTCTTAGCAGTTCCACATCTATCCACCTGCAAGTGCAAATCAACTACAGAGCAATTGCCAAGTCCTGCACTCAGAATACAGGCAAGGGGGAAAAAGATTAAAAAAAAAATTACTTCCAGTCTAAAGCTGACCACCAAAACAGAAGAGAGTTCACCATCTAAATCAAACTCAGTATTTAAGTTGTGAAAAGCTTAGGCAATTCCAGCATCTCACAACTGTAACTTAGCAAGTTTATTTCCATCCCCCTCCCCACCAAACTTTGCTGGGATACGTACAACAGATAACAGCAGGGCAGCACTCTCCACCCAAAGCTCCTGAGGTGAAGTTTATGCAAAGAAAGTTATGGATGCCTCTGCTACGACAGACAACAGTCCATCTGTCCAGAGAACAACGCTATGGAAGTGTGCACTGACATCCAGCAAGCAACTCTTGAACAGCAGTGACTTTCAGTCACCGTTAATCCAAGTTGTATTTGAGTTGATAGGTGAAAGGCTTTATTTTTACTTATTTCCAAAGCCATCCATTTCAGCTCTAGTGAGTGAAAATCCCAAAGCAGAAGCAGAGCTTATTAAAAATTGATCTTTGGGGTGCAAAACACAAAAAGGATGATTGGTAGCCTGTCAAATAGTTATTCTCATGCATGCCATCAGTTAAAAAAATGCATAGCCCTGGTGCAAAGTAGGACACTAAAATATGATCCACTGGTAGAGGACAGGGAGTTCATCCAGTTAGGAACTAAAGTGCTGTAGGTGAACTAACATTAGGGCTTTATTAAGTCATTCAGCAACCAAGTGTTATTGTCCTACACAGCCTGCTTAAAGTACAGTAAAGCATTTTTGAAGGATTTTAAAAATCAAACTAGTTTGACATACGACAGTACACACCTACACATACTGGCTGCATTAACAGGTGGATTCTGAATTGTAAATAATCCTGCAATTCATTTTTCACACACAAGCAAATAAAAAGTCAAAATATCACTCAGACTCTTATAGCATCCACCAAGCAAGCTTTTGAGAGAGGTTTAAAGTAAAGATAATTTAAAAGTCACCTACAATTATAAACAAGACAAGGACACAACAATAGTCCTCTGACTGTTCCTGACAGATAGCTTCTGGGACCAAAACACTGAGCTCTGCAGTCTCTCCACACCAGTTTTAAAACAACAACAAAAAAAAAAACACAACAGAAGTCATCTGGTTAATCTCAAGTTTTGAAGGTGTGGTTACTTTTTCCTCTTTTTAATTATGTAAAACTCAGGAACACATCTTGAGAGATATTTTGACTTATTTGCACATGCAGCTGGAATAGGCTCCAGCCACTGAGAGTTACAGCACCCAGACAAGATTATATAAACTTTAAGAAGGACTCGAAGCAAAAACAAAAAGAAAAGGTGGATCTGGTAGAGTCTATCAGAGGCAAAAGTATTTTAATATAACATGAGGAGTTGGCAGAGTCGGACAGTCAAATTCAAAACCTTCCTTAGCAGGTCTGGCAGAAGCAGAAGGGAAGGGCTTTGCAGTTTGTGATGAAGAACTATTACATACATCACAGTCTCATCACCTACCCATTCTCCTGTTCTCCCAGGGCACCTACCTTACTGTATGTCACTACCGACAAGTTGTTCGAGTGACTGCTGGGGGAGAGATTTACAGAGTTTTGTGACAGTCCATTCTGATCTTGTTCAATTTGGTCAGGAGCAGGCCCCCACGTGTTTTTGCTGATTGTGCCTAGCTCAGAACCCCCAGGGTCTTTTAGGTTGTTTTCATCTGGTTGCCTGTTCTTCTGTGGAGAGGCGAATGGGTTAAAGTTTCCTTCTACCTTGCGGTGCGGTTGTGTGTTGAACTCCGTTTCAAAGGATGACAGCTGCTGTGTTACTCCTAGAAGTCCTCCAACTTCCACACTGAGGATCACCCAGATGACATCTGAGGAAAAGGAAAGACACTTGGGTCATTACTGGATGGAGATTATGGAGATGGGGAGAGAAGGAGAAAAAACAGGGCACGAATTCACTCCTTTCTAATAGGAAAAAGAATGGATTGTTTTTTAACCCATTTTGTAGAGCATCAAAAGTAGTGGTTAGGCACTAATCAAGTCTAAACCTTCAAGAAAACCAAGGCAGTTTTACTCTTACTGAACTTAAAGGAACCAGGTCAGGACATACAAAAAGCCAGCTGACATGACAGCCTGAAACTCCATCCTTCACTTTACCAACAGGATGCACTGAAAAAACTGTAAGTGACTTTAATGAAGATTACACAGCAGGACTGAAACAAGAACCAGACAGAATCCCTGCCAATCTGCTCAGATGGTAAAGAAAAGGTCTTTTTTTTTGTTTGTTTAGCATTAAAAGGTTTGGCTCTTAAAAACCATACACACCAAGAAGGGTTATTTGGAAAATAAATAGGCTTATGACGATTCACATTCATCTATCTCTATTCTAGTTCCAAGATGTCCCCAGCAGGTGGACACCTACCTAGACTGGTAAACTATTACACAAGTTTGCAAACTACTGGTTAGAATAAGAACGTACATAAGTTCTTACATAACACGTGTCTTTTGTACACAGATAAGATTGTTTTTCTACTTACTAATTCATTTGTACTTCATGCAAACACTATGGCATATTCACCTAAACGCATTTCTTGGTACGTATCCAAATTCAACTCTACTGCTTTTTTTCCCCCCACCCCCCCCCATTAAATGTGCTCCAGTTCTGTTTTGCTGCACGGAGATAGAAAATTAAGCACAGCAATACGTAATCTCAGCTGATCTAATAACAGGACCTCAAGTGACACCTAACTCAGGTTCCAGCTTTCCCACAGTGCCAGCCTATAAGGGGCTCTTCTGTGCTGTCACCGCTGGCGTGGGGGAGGGAGACAGCAGGTACTGCTGTGCAGTTTTACCACCACTTCACAAACAGCTTTCATGCACTGAAACTCTCCTTCCAGTCACTCACCACAGGCAAGGCAGCTCGTTAGCTTGCGTTTTATAACCCAATTAATGACAGTGAGATACCACCCTACACAAGCCCAGCTGCTCAAGGAGCACAGCACACTGCCAGCACCCATATCCCACACAGCACTTCTGGCTCCCCCTGCTGCAGGTCTGACCAAAACCCAACCAGCAGGCACATCCTGCTGGACCTGAGCTCAGGAAAGAGGCATTAAGCAGAGGAAAGGCAGCTCTGATTCTAAGCTTACTTGCCAACAAGATTTTAATTAGTAGGTGGTTTTCTTTCAAAGTGTGGAATTTGAGGAAATTCAGTGAGATCTTAAGCTGTTTGTCAGCGTGTAGGAAAGCCTTGGATTAATAAACACACAGCCTGGTGGCAGGCAATGCAAGTTGAACAGGCCTTTCTACCTTTCAACCTAATTTATGCACACATTTCAAGGACAAAGTTACATCCACTTGCAACACAGCAGAGCCTTACTCCTGCTGACAATTCTGCCAAAGAAATGGAGCAAAGAGTTATTTTTGACTCCCAGTGCTAACATCTCTCACTCAAAACCCATGTACTTGGGACGCTCCCAACTGCCAAAACAGACACAAAGCTGTTCTCAGTATAAACTACAGCTGGCTAAAAATGACTAAAAGAGTCCAAATGAATGAAGATGTTGGTGGCTCAGCCCAAGGCACTGCACAAAATCATCAAAAAGTGATTTTTAAACACAGAAAACCATTCACAGTAGATGCACCAAGTTTAACTATTAAAGCTTTTCCTACACTTGTCAGGTTGGGTTCATACCATTTAGATTTCGTCTGTATGTAATTTGTGATGATCAGCACTGAAAAACTTGAGAGGATTCTGACAGGGTAAGAGCCTCAAGGAGAACTGTACAAGTTCCTTTGTTTCTAAGAGCTTTGTGTAATCTGCAATTTGTTCCAGTGTTTAGAAAACAGTTCTGTGCTGACCAAGACAACAAGGCAGCTCACTTGATGTTTTCTGTTTTCTATATTTAGTCTGGCAGACCTCTCTACCTTTCTGCTTTTAATCAAACCTCACTGAAGGCAAGCTTTGTCTTTCAGATCTAACTACAGTGAGCACTGCCCACCAGACCAGCAGAGCACAACATTTTCAATATGGAAACCAAGGTCAGTCCACAAATGTTAGTTTGGTTCTCATATCTTTGCACAGCACAGTGTCACGCCAACAGCAATTACAATAAATCACACAAAGATTATGGGTAGATTATCACTTTTATCAGGGGAGCATCTGCAGCAGGGCAGGAGCATCCTTTCTGTTTATGGTGGGAATATCACGAGGAAGTGCCAGGAAAGGGATCACTCACCTCCGTAATACAGTCCTGTGGCAGTGCACATTCGCCACTGTCCCTGATACATTCCTGCTGTGCTGGGGCTGCACATCTGAACGCTGACATCTGCAATCTCCTGGGGCTCCAGGGACCTGACCATTACCATGTTTACATGGCCAAACTGGTCTCCCCCAACATACTTCAGACAAACTCCTGGAGGCCATACTTCTGTCCCTGGGATTAAGCAGAGCAAAAAAAGTTAGTGACAGTGCACCAGGAAAAGGTGTTGTGTCCATTTTTATGAGACTGGATGAAACACTTATTAAAACAATTGCGCAATTGTTCAACAGTTAAAGGAATACCAAGATATATATATCTATCTCACAGCCAGCCAGAAGAATACAGTTTTCAGATAAGGTTTAACTGGTTTGTGACCAGCAGTCAAGAATCACATTTGTATTGAAATAATCTCTAGCTCTTCTTTATGCAGGAACATCCTCAAAGTCACAGCGCAACAGCTGGAAAAGAAAAAGAATCAACATAACTGACATTCACTTCATACTACAGACAAAGAGGTGAGACGTCATTTTTCTTTTCCTCATTTCTGCCTCCCTACGTGTAGCTCCTGAGGTTTTCAGCATCAAAATGTATGTTATTAACTCAAAGCGCTGGAAGCATTTTCTTCCAGGCATTCACTCCTTTTTCAGCCTGTTAGTCTCGAGAGGAACTCATCCTCTGAATTATAATTGAAGAGCCAGTACTGGTTTTTAAAAGGATTTGTACCCCTTCCTGCACCAACTCTTCCTTCGGTCTTCCAAAATGGTGGAAGTGATTGCAAGCATATGATTTTTTGTGGAGAACAGTGCTTAGACTGGAGATACTGGGACTGCCAGTGTGACCTGGCAATGTGGAGAGATTCAGAAAGCAGTTACTGCATGCAAACACAGCCGTTTCCTCCAAAGATAATAAGTACTGGGGCAAAGAAAAAAAAAACAGAATTTTCTTTTGCTGCTTCTCCAATTTGTGGCAGGCCAAAGACTTTGAGAATACCTTCTGCTTGGCTGAGGTTGTAGGAAACAGTTAATTGAAGCAACCTTCAAGAAGCTTGGAACCACTCAAAGTCTATTCTGAGGCCAGAGTGGTGGATGCTGATCTGACCTCAGGTTACCTCCAAGAGCATCCTGCAAAGGATGCAAAACAGCTTGTCTGCTAATTTAATCCCTGTGGATGCTTCAGTGAAGACATGGCAAGGAATAGCTTTTTAGTAGAATCCTTATTTATGGAACTCTCAATCTAGCAAGGAAATAAAGACGTGAGTTAATAACATTGGATATTCAGAGTGGATAACACACTGCTACAATTGGAAACACTGCAGAGATAGGGAGGTAATTCAAAGAGAGAAGCTGAGTGATTAGCTGATCTCAGACTAAGGCATGGGGGAGACAAGTATGAAGTCTCCTCTGACAAGGCTGGCAGCCAAGCAAGGTTTAGTTTGAACAGTGTGATTTTTATCAGTTAAGGACTGAAGGAGCCTAGAATGCTGGAACTAATAAGCCCCATAAAAGGAATCAATCATAGAATTGTAAGGGCTGGAAAGGACCTCTAGAGATCGAGCCCAGGCTCCCTGCTAAAGCAGGTTCTCTGCAGCAGGTCACACAGGAGACTCCACCACCTCACTGGGCAATCTGTTCCAGCACTCCGTCACTCTGACAGCACAGTTCTTCCTTGCATCAGTATGGAACTTCTGCTGGATGTCCCTTTTTCTACTGCTGCTCACCACCAAGAAGAGTCCGCAACCACAACTTGACTCCTGCGTTTTAGGTGTTTATAAATACTGATGAGATCCCCTCTCAGCCTTCTCTCCTCCAGGAGGAACAGTCCCAGGGCTCTCAGCCTTTCCTCATACAGGAGATGCTCCATACTCTTTGAACATCTTTGTCGCCCTCCACTGGGCTCTTCCTACGAGATCCCTTTATTTTTTAGAACTGAGGAGCCCAGAACTAGACACAGTGCTCCAGATGTGACCTCACCACGGCACAGCAGAGGGGGAGGATCACCTCCTTTGACCTGCTGGCCATACTCTGTACAATGCACCCCAGGATATCACTGGCGTTCTGGGCCACAAGAACACACTGTGGGCTCACTGCTCCTCCCCAGCAGGGCAGTCCCTGACCTGTACTGATGCAGCCAGTTATTCCTCCCCACGTGCAAGACTCCACACTTGTTCTTGTGGAACCTCACCGGGTTCCTCTCCGCCCAACTCTCCTGTCCATCCAGGGCTCACTGAATGGCAGCACCACCTTCCCATGTGCCAGCCACTCCTCACAGCTCTGTATCATCAGCAAACTTGCTGAGGGTGGACTCTAACCCTTCATCCAGGTCACTGATGAAGATGATTATGTCATTCTATTTCAGTACACTCATCTGTCAGGAGATGATGAATTGCAGTAACTGTCCTGCGTGCACAGCCAGCAGCAGCTGGGGGTAGAGTGGGAAGAAGAAATACATCTTAAATCTTGCTGGTCTTTTAGCACTGCTTCTATTATACGGCCTGGTCTTTGAGCAGACAAGCCAAGCACTATCCTGGAAGATATCAGAGCAGGGTATTAGTTTTCAGTAACATAAAAACCTAACTGAACCTGGCTTATTGCTAGCGTGCCTAAAACTGACAGTCTCCCAGAGCTGTGCTTGTCATACCCGTCAGACACCAAGTGCTTGGGTGACACATGCCTCAGGTATTTCTTGTTCCAGGACTGAAATCATTTAATCAAGGGCTCCTGTAGAGCTGTTAAAAACCTTGGCTTTACTTCAGTTATCTACCTAACAAGCAGATATTATCTAGAAACACCATAGTCTTTTGAACTTATATCTTAATTAAACCTTAAAATGGTTTTAATATGCTCTGGTTCTGCTTAAACTGTAGTCACAACACAGTATGTGGAGGTGTATTTAACTAAAACATGCCTCAACAGCACAATTTTAACAAGATTTGGCCTCCAGTACCAGTATTCAAGCACAGATGTACTCTTAACAAGAAGTTGGGCTTTAACCCACACAGAAGACAAAACAAATTTTGGCCTCGCCAGGAGCTCGTGAGTCAAGATGAACTTCTTTTCCTCATTTCAGCAGGCCCATGGGTTTCAGAAGGTCAAACACACCATGAACAATGAAAAATGGCTTGAACAAGGATGTTAAATTAAGGCTGAATTTGCACTCAGGAAAGAATACATCAGAGGAACAAGAGAAGGAGGAGTCTGAAAGGAGCTACGTAGGGGGTGTAGTCATAACTCACACAATTTAAGATACTAATAGTGGATAAACAAGATCTGTCAAGCTTACTACATTTTAAGACTTGTTTGAGACAGTTATAAAAGTTTTCCAGTCAATTTTGCAGATTACTGGAGTTTAAGCAAGCTTTGTTTGTTACCTTTCTAAGTAAAAAAAAAAAAAAAAGGCAGAAAAAAATAAATTTAAATAATTAAATCCTTTTCCTCAAATGATGCTTATAAATCAGTGTTCTTACATGCACACTTTTCACCCCCAATATCCTGATTAAATACGTAGATTTTTAATAGGGTTTTAGTCTTCGTTACACTTCAGTATTTAGCACAGATCCGTACAGCACTGAGTACTGCAGTCGTTTCCAAGTAAAGACACTTGCACAGCTGTATGTTACTCATGATGATTCATGGTATTACACCTTGTCATGCTATCATTCTTCTCCACAAAAGTGCAAGCAGGTCAATTAAATTCAGACACACAGGTTAAACATTCATGCAACATCCTGTCATTGCAACAGTCAAAGACAAGGTATTCCCCTTTGCATCCTCAGGTCTCTCTGACTACATCCCAAAAGATTAAGCACTGTGTTTTGCCTAGTCTCACTTCCCAAATTTCAGCCACTGCTTTGATTTATTTCATACTGGAGTGTACTCTCTCCGTCTCTGCATTCTCCTAAAGCATGAAAAAGCCATTCTGCCAAAAGCATATTAAAAAGTAAAGGGTACCTGCCACATAGCTGCTACTTCTCAGATTGTGGCATCACTGCATCCACAGAGTACTTTAATACTGAGAGCCCAACCACCAAATGGCAGGCAATCAGAAAAACAGTGTTTCAAGATTTCAAGGGATCTATCTCTTCATTGACTTGAAGGTGTATTCAATTTGTCAAGTGAACATAAAGCCAGCTAAGGATTCTCAACCTATTTTCAGATTTAACTTCCATTACAATAAGCAAAACAAGAGAAGTACTTCATTTTCTATTTATATGCCTCTTCCTCCAAAAGTTTCCTAGAGCTTTTGTTTCTGTGATGACAGGAGGAAGAAGAGCTCCACATCTAGCCACAAAACGTAAGAGCTGACGTAGGAAGGGGAATGCAGACAGGTCAGCAGGCGACCTCCTTCAGCAGCAGAGTGGCTCTATTCCAAGGTAGGCGTACACGAACCTATTGCCTTAAGCAACATCTCTTCCATTAGATCTGCCACCCTATCACATAACACACATTACATGGGTTTTGCTCAAGTCAGATAGACTTACCTGTGTTTTGTATCCTCCATGTTTTCGTAAACTGGGTGTCAGGAGGAATGGACTCTCCTTCACCTATGGTGACATCTTCAACAAAGGACATGGAGGGTACGTTGATGTTTGGACTCTCAAAATCATAATAGGCTCCAATGGCGGCTTGTAGATTCCTAGAAAGCAAAAAGCAGCTTATAATCTTAAGCACAAGGGGGTCAGGTTCTGACAATTAAGTATAGATATTATCCAGATTATATTAGCTCTGCTGCTTGCATTTTTCTAAAGCTTCCATCACTATCACATATGGATTTTCCAAGCTAACAGAATTCAATATACAGCATTTTACTTTCTGTGGACACTGCTTTGGGCCACATTTCTGGTCTGATTCTCATTTTCTTTGAAAACTTGGAACTTAAGAGTCTGTAAGGCCTTTGAGCCATTAGCTCTCTCTTGAGACCCGACAACAAGCTGAAAAGACAGTGAGGTTAAGCGTTGTGCACAGCGTGTAAACAGAGCTGTTTCCTTACTGGCCTTCTTTCCTTGGCTAATTTCAAGACTCAAATTCTCCGTTTTATTTTGGTGTGAAAGGTTCAAAACACCACAGAATGAACACACTTTGATAATTCTGAAGGCAAAAGAGAATCAGCAGCTACGGATAACAACTCAGGCTTTGCTGCTTTTGAAACATACGGTCATAAGAGCAATGAGCACTCTAAGACTATTAATCATTAAGTGTCTCTGGATAGCCATGGCTCAAAGGAACTTACAAACCACTGAGACAAGCACTCTTGGTGAATAAAAACAAATGACAGTGGAAGTCTGTGATGCGTTACAGACACTCAGAAAGCCACAAATGCTATTGATTCATGGTCATGGTGTAGCTGAAACTCAAATGATAATTAATCTGAAAAGAAGAACAGTCAAACAGGAAGAGGATCCATGAGTCTCAGCTGCCATTCCACGATATACTACTGTGCCATTATGTAAGTGTTTTGGCAAGGCATGTAATTCCTCTGTTTACGCATGTCTGGGAGGTTGTGCCCCTCATTTACATGTTGTGAGTAAGTGCTGTGAGAATGGAGATGAGTAAAATCTCTCCAGAAGCAATGGGCAAAGCAACTGCTTTTTTATTTATCATTACAGAGCTACTCTGCTTTTTTAAGCAAGACAAGAAAACCTTCCAGAACCAGGAATCGCCACCTAGAACAAAAGACACACAGGAGAAGCTGCAGTATATGGGAATGGTCATTTATTGTGAGCTAGTATTGTTTGGTGGAGTGTCATGTGTCTAAACCAAAGCCAGAAAGCCAAGGCGAAAACAAGAAAAACATTTGCAGCGTGACCCTGAGAAAAAGCAAACACAGGGCTTTTTGGACTGCCTGCCAGCTGGAACGAGCCTGGAAACGGTGAGCAAAGAAACTGCCTCCTGTTCAATTCCTACAGTGCTCAAGGAAAAAAAAGTAATAGTCAGACATGGAGTAAAATGAGAAGTGCACGGGAGAGAAGCACCCCCGACTGCTGCTCACACGGGGTCCCAGAGCCGCCCTGTTGTAAGACTTCCATATTTACAACTCTGGATTTCGGACCAGCAGTCATTATTCAGCCCGAGGCATTTTCTACTTAGGAGTGTCAGGGCTATATTTAAACAGACAGCTCAGTCCAATGCTGCAGGAAGGGTGCGTGCCACATTAGCCAATAAATGGAGACAAATGCTCCGTTTTACATCACTGACCGCCTGTTGCTGATACACCACACCAGATTTACATAACATGCAGAAGGGCTGTGCCAGGAGTCTCCTGTTCACTCAACCAGCTAACACTACAGTCTAGAGTTCAGTTTTCACTTTGATTTCTTCCTACATTACAGCAATCCAAGGCAAAAGGTATTGTAAGAACGATAAGTGACAGCGATACAACTCTTTCTCTTCCTAATCCACTCAGACACACCATATTGCATGCTACAGTGCTGGAATCAGTAGAAATGACGTTTTATTGACATTAAGAAAGAGAAAATAAAAGTTTCAAGGGGAAGGTTGCTGCTGTAATCCACTGTAAGGCAGCCTGCACTGTGTTTTGTTTGCTTGGCTGTAAATATGCTTCAAAGGTAGTGGGCTATTTGTGCACATAGGCGCTCTGCCAACTTTCTTCCCCTCCCTGTGTCATATTTCATTGCTTGCTTTGCCATTGGGAAACAACTCCAGACTCTGCAGCATACAGTTAGCTTTTAACTCAAGAAGAGTACATGCTGAAAAACAGATTTGCCACCCTTCTGTGATCACATATCACAAAGCCACCTCCCCACTCCCACTATTTTGATCGGCGTGCAGTGGGTTTGGTTTGGGGGTGAGCACTTGGGCATGTTCCAATACACAATGGTCTTTCTACTGGAGAACTAAAAGGAAGCTTCCAGAAACCGAAGAGAAATTGAAAGTACCAAGAGCCAAAGTCAGGATGACAAAGCAAATCTGACTGAAGTTCAAGTTCTTCAGCACAAGCAGCCCAAAGAGATAGCCACTGAGCAGCCGTATGGCACCGGGCTGCTGCGGCAGATACTCAGTGATCACATTTTAGTCACGCTCTCTGCTTACACAACCAGCAGAGAAACGTATCACTGCTAGCTTTGTTTCTTCTCTTTCCAAGCAAGAAAACTCAGGTGTCAGTGTGAATGCAGCCCCTTGCTTGAGGGCCGCTTCCAGAGGTCACAGCTGCAAAATGCTCAGCCTGACTACTCACCCATTCTCCAGACTGAGTATCGTTTGTAGGACTGAATACTGCTGTCTTTCTACTGTAAGCACAATATTTGTGGACTTGACAAAGAAATGCTGCTAAGGAGACTTTGAGGTCACAGACACGAGTCCCTGAAGTTTGCCTATATATATCTGCTGTTATTATTAGGTCTTTACCCTCATGCCCCAGATATAACTGCAGAGCACCAACTGCAGATCCTCCCGGGAAGGGAATGAGGAGTTAAAACTAAGAGGAAGGAGTTATCATTTGAAAGCTTCTGCTTACACATCAATGCCAGCCTGGTTTCACTCCCAGGTGTGACTTGCACCACAGTTACCCCCTTTGCTCCCTGCCATGTGATATCAATTACTATTATAAACCAAACAACTTTGGAACTTAAGATGAGAATACGCAACCCAGCCCGTGCAATTTACATGGCTGATCTATCCTAATTACAGGGATGGCCGTGCTTCTGTCTCTCTCAGCACAGCCCTCCAGGTGTCATGCCCTCCCGAATGAAGCAATTCAGCCCTTCCAGGAGGGCAGCAGGACTCGGCCACGCTCACAGAGCAGGTCTGGCAGGGTTCAACCTCAGCCTCCTGCAATCAGAAATCACGCAGCAACAACGTGAGCCTCCTTACGACCAAAGCAGAGCTCTGCTTCAGTCCTGAGAGCGAGATTTTTGAAAGAGGGAGGGGAGAAGGCAGCAAATACAGATTGTAGCCTCCTATCACCAACCAAACCCACTTCAGCTCCGGGCACTCCGCTCTTTGCTCTCCAAAGGCATCACGACTCAGGTAGCAAGTGTGCCCCCAGCAAAGCGCTACCCACACAACGGGAGAAAGTGTTCCTTTTCAAGTCCGTTCTTCTGCTCTGCCGTTTGGTTTCAGGCCTCAGGAGCTAAATTACAATAGAAGTTAAAACCTTCCCTGCTAATAGCTCTGGAGATGTCCCTTAACAACTCTTAAGTGTTTGCGGAGAGGCGGTTTATCTCGAGCCATTCCCTCCCTCCCCGCGTTTCTTCCAGACAGCCTTTTGTTATGTTAAACCAATAGATTTAGACAGTAATTACTCCCAATTAACTAGGTCACCGCGCAGAATTCAAAAAATAAAAGGAACTCTTCCAAATCAATTCACAAACCAGAGCACTCTTCATACAACCTAATGGTTGTGCAAGCGAAGAGCAATATACGGGTAATTGGAAATGATTTTTTTTTGCTTTTAATTGAATCCGATTCCTCATTACGAGAAGGAAGAAACCGTGGCACTGCGAGTCGCTCACATCGGCCTCGAGCAAAGCTGAGCAGATGCACGGAATTGTATTTGGGTTTGGTTTTCAACCCAGCAGCTCAGGGACCCGAGCTATGGGAAGAGATCCCTGCACCATGCAGGCTGATGCTCTGAATTACTTGTTGACACAAGAATTACACTCCAAAGTAACAGTTACAGTAGAAAGCAACGACTTGATCGTTAAAAATCTATCTGTATTACAGGGATCTAGAAGTTTTCTTTTAAAGTCTTCGATGAATCCAAGGCAGATTAAGACAGCCACACGTCCTCAAACACAGCATGCAGATTTTGCTACCATGGGCTCCCGCCGCCCTTTGCCAGCCATAGGGAGTGAGCGTTCTTCCAGCACTGATCATCCTGAGCCGTCAGGAAAAAACAAAGGCTGCCCTTCCAGTGCAATACCGATTTAGCCTTCTACTTCAAATCTCACACCACACGCAGCTCTTATATCATACACAGACAGCAACTTGAGGACGTTTATTAAGTCGAGTAGAAAGCACTTTGACAAATGGCTTCGGCTGCAGATGGCTGCAATGAAGTGAACACCGGGCTACAGTTCTCTCCCTCTGCGCAGCTCCCGGTTCAAAGCCAGGCAACTGCACGGTGTCTGAGCACTGCATGGCCTCAGCACTCACATATGGCAGAATGTCTGCCATGCCCAAAGCAGCTCAGGGGTTATCTCCCAGAAAGATGTGACACAAGGGCTAAGTGATATAGGAGCACAGTGACATCTCGGTAACATACGGCTCTGTGTAGGAGGCTTTGTACTCTTTCCATAACTGAGTTCTCTAACTTTACAGCTCTTGCTCTCATTGCCTAAATGCAATATGCAGTGCAGCACCATAGTACCCAATGAGGCATCTGTGGTTAAAAAAAAAAACATGCAAGAGAAGTGATGCAACAGATGGATCATTTCTTCCTCCTCAATAATGGAACTTCTTTGCATAGTACAGGTGGAACAGACTAAAAACATACATGGAACACATCCCAGTGAGGCAATCCTCACTCAGGCCACTCCTTTTGCCTCTACATATCTTCTTTGGAACTGGATTGACCAAAAAAGCTTCTGCAGTAGGAAGCGCCTTGAAGCACTGGAGAAAGCTGAAGGGGAGACAGAATCATCACATCACAGGGAAGGCACTTTTACCTGCACTTGGCTTCAAAGGTTTTCAATAGAGATGACACACGGCAGTGAAGGAGGGAAGAGTCCCATGACATTTCGAAGGTCTGGAAATGATTAGCTTTCAATAAACACCACTTCTGAAAGCCAAATTTGTATATCCATTATCTTCAGTCTTGATCTCTCCTACACTAAACCATGAGGCTGAGAAGCTAAGCCTTCAGATTACCCAAAAGGAGGAAAGCTGAAAGCTTTGAACTGAACTTACACAGCTTTAGAGGGGAGAAAAAGCCAGCTACTTCAGACCTTATGTATTTTCCTTATACGAAGCCACAGAAAAACATTTCACTGTTTCAGCTGAAAACAGCCAGTTCCAAAATACAGCCGGGATGTTCCAGGAAGTCCACAGAGACCTGTTGTGATCAGAAGCTATGCTGCACTGTGCAGAGATAGCACAAGGAGAAACTGAGAGGCCACAGCGAAGGCACACCCTTGTCAGGACACTCCAACCCACCAGCAGTCACTTCCCCTTATCAGGCTTTTAGATAGAAACAGCTCAGTCGTTATCACAGTCCCCACTCCCAGCTGAGCACTGCACCTCGCCTAACAGCAGCAAGCAGTCTCGGTGACAGAATCAATGCTACGGTGCAGTTCAAAGCCCCCATCCCCAGCAGCTGAACCCCTTAAAGCAGGCAGTCAGGAGCTTTCAGTCTGGGGTGAAACATCTTGGGAATGTCCCTGCAGAAGCTGCCCTCTGCTCGCTGCCACTGAAAGCAAGCACCAGCCCTTCCCAGAGGAAAGTGAGCACGAGCTGCCAGCGCACAGGAGATTCTCTAACTGCTAATTCCTCAGCATAAACTATGTCACCAATCTATAATTGTCTGCACTGAAGTAAAGGGGGATTAAGCTACAGAAACTGCCTGAGAACAAGTTCAGGCATGTAAAGCAGTCCAGCTGGCCGAACATTATATTGTACCCAAGTCCTTCTGCTACAGTTGTCTGATCGCAGTTCCATTTCACATGCACCCCATTTTCAGAAGTCCCGTAAGTGGGAGCACAGCACAACTGCATTACAGTATATTTGGTAGTTAAATACTATATTTGAAGCCCACTTTTTGCTCAAAATACTCAGGTCAAATGGTGAAGCTGTTCTGGAGAAGGGTTGTTAGATCTGTTTTTGTGCTCTTTTGTGCCTGTAAGGACAGCAGAGTCCACCTGTTGTTTCAGAGTAAGAATACCACTGAGTTTAAACCTCCATCCTTCCTCCTCTTTAACACTTAACTTCATCAAAAGCCAAATGATCTTTTATAAACCAGGTTCTTCACACTTCTCACTGCATTCACTTCAGCTGGCCACCACCTGCAAGCATTAATCAGACTAGTGGATTAAAACTTCAAACACTTGCTAAGTTTGAGGTACATCAGGACCAGAAGACTTCTTGTTTTCCTCCTTAATCATCTGATATAAGGAGAAGCAAAGGTGTATGACTTCTCCCCATCACCTCCCCAACAGGTGCCCAGAGCAGCACTAACCCAAATTAGTTCCCAGGACTGGAGACCCTCTCTTCCAAACCAAACACAGAGAGCCATGCTGTAATCAATACAAGTGGCCTTTGAAACAGCCAGATGATCAAAGGTTTGTTGGTGCAGGGGCAGAAGCAGCAAAGGATACACATTCCACCTCATGTCCTGATAATGCCTGCGAGCTTCAGGGCAGTCTGGTTTTGCACATCCTTACAATTGCTTCCTACACAGTCTCATCCCATAGATCTTGGAAACATAGCTATTTGAAGGTTCAAATAAAAGATGACTGCATATTGTACCAGCAAGCCCTTTAAATACAGCAAGCAGAAAAACAAAAGCTGGCTACATTAAGCTGGGAGGAGCTGAAGAGCTTTGGACAACACCTGGTGACCTGCTTGTACCTGAGCTGGAGCTTTTCAAACCCAAGCTCTTCTTGCCATGTGCCTGGAGACCTCAGCAAAGCAGACAAATAACTGTTAACAGCCTGAATGCAGGTGCTCATCAGGTAAAAAAGCAGAGCCTGGATGTCAAGAGCAGGGGTACTATGGGGCTACTCATTCTGGGAAACACAGCATGTGCAAATAGCTTCTGATGATTGATTGTTTATGTGAAATTACGCCCCAGTGTTTCACCTAAAAGTACCTTGAGGATCTGAGTAACACCTATACTCCAGCACTCAATCTCAAGTGTTCACACATGCTTCCATCCACAGATCTGAGCTTTCCTGAGGGTAGGATCCTAACACATGTACTAGAAAGCAGAAGCACTCAAAAGTCAGACCAAAAGCAACTACAAACCCCTTGCTAGCTCAAACATGCCTTGGGACTTACAGTCAAGCACACCCACTTCTGAGCAATACAGGTGGTGCATTCAACACTGAGCATCCAAACAGCCAACACAGGAGGATAAAAACAGCAATTTAAGGCAATTTTAGTTTTGTTAGGAGTCAATATTTAACCTTTTCTCTGCAGTCAACAGAACACAGCTTAGAGCTCCGTATTATCAACCAAACCACAGAAGTGACAGCAGATGAAACCAGCCTACAGCTGCAAGTTCTGAAAATAAAGGCAAGAAAAAGGAGACCTCCAGAAGAGATCTACCTTATGGAAGGCCCTAAGGAGACTTTTGCCACCAGAAGCCAGATCAAAAAAAGATGAGGAATTGCAGCAACAATATTGGGCTTTTTTTTTTTTTGAACAATGAAAACCATCTATATCTGGCACTCCACCATTAAATGCAGTATTCACACCTAGCAGACTAATAGAACCCAGCTTTCTCAACAAAAATGGAAGTGTAAACAAACATTACATGTAAATCACTGGAATATGCACGCATAAAAATAAACCTTCCAAAGGAGGAATCCCTCTGCAGCCAACTGAGCTGCACAAAGGATGTTCAATCCAGCACCACCAGGTACTTCAAATCAAATTAATTTGCTTTCCCACGGAATTGAAGAAGCTCCAAGTTTTACTCGGCAACCTCTCACCCTCTAATTTATTATACCAGCCAGCAAATGAAATTTCCTCTTCCTTTTCACAATTCAGATCCCGTACCAGCTTGGGAAGAACCCAATGTCTTTTAAGAAATGGGCCTTAACTGAGTATTGGCAATTCAAAAAAACAACCATACACACGTGCTGTGCAAAGCTTCCTCTGCTCTTACACTTACACTAATCCTTAGCACTGATGAGCAGCCAGGCCTAGGCTGCCCTTTAAGAACACTTCCAAACACCCCAGTCCCACCTGCCCAGAGACCCAGCACTGTTCCTGCATTAAAAGCCTTCAGCAGGTATTCCAGTGCAGATCCATTCAGTGCTGACTGGCTGACATAAAACAAGCCCACATTTTAAGAAAATAACTTCCCAAAAGGAGTTTCTGATGTAGGAAGAGTGAGACACGCCGAGCTGGACAGGCTCAGACACATCCCCAGCCGCACTGCAGGGAGCTGCAGTCAGCACCTACAGCTTCACCTCAGCACACATCAGTGCTGGGATCCCACTGAGCACGAGCAGTGTGCCCGCAGGGGGATGGAGCGTGCTGTTCCAGGCAGGGTGGGTTTTCATCCCTGGATGCAATGGCAGCAAACACCCTCAGCCTCCGTTCTCCTCCTGAAAAAGGACTACTTCAGTGCCAAAGCATCTGTTGGAAAAGTTCACTTTTGGTTTTATACCAAAAGCCAAAGTTCAACCTTTCAACCAAACTCCAGGACTTTGAACGGCAAATAATGACAACAAGGAACCCATGTGTGCTGCTCTATAAGAAGCAGGACCCACGGGAGGGCCCTGGCAGGTAGCAGGAAGACAAGCAGTCAGAGCAGCCCACAGTCAGAATTCAGGGTGTAATTTCAAAGAGGTGCAGCTCTAGGAAAGTGTTTAATAAACAACAGGGAAAAAGACAACTCAAAGCATTTAACCTGTCTTTCTTGAAGATCAAAGAGCAGACTCAGAAACTACAGATGCATGTGTTCACCCGGAGCATTTCTGCAGCACCACCAATAAAAATCAGCTGGCAGTTTCTTTGCACTGTCCCAAGCCTGGAAAATACTTGGGGAGCACACTGAATGACTCCAGGTGAGCTGGAGAGGTGGGCACAACATTAAAGACTCCTCTGTGTTTCTTCACCATCACCAAACCACTCTTCTGCCCGAGTGATCTGAGGAAAGCAGTGTTAAGATAACTCACCCCTCCCAGCAGAACTGCTGATTTGTTTTAAGCGTTAAACACAATTCCTAATGAATACACTGGAAATATTATTTCAAAACACATTGCAGCTCAGATTACACACAGCACCATCTCTAAGGCCTACAACAAGGAAGTAGCTTCAGGCCTGCTGACTGTATCATTATCAAAGAGCAGGCTGCCACATCTGTGAAAAATGATGGGTTTTTTTTTCTTTAATTAGCCTCTATGAACATTATCTAATAAGGAGAGCTCAGTCACCAAACAAGTGCCCTTAGCCCTGCTGTGACCTCCTCACCATCTCCTGCACACCAGCATTAATTCTCACACAGAGAACAAAGAAATATCAGTGAAGTGTTCCAGCTTTAGGAAAAAAAAAGTGATTTGGTGGTCTCATTGAGAGGAATTATTTGCAGGACAGACTGATGATAAAAGATTCTGACCCTAATTCTACATTAAGAAGTCTCCTACTGTGCCACTGCCTAACATCACCTTGGGCAGCGTGGATTACAGCACCAATTTCCACAGCAGCCTTCAACACGACAAAGGAAAGGTGCCTCCAGAAAGGGGAAAACGTGGCTTGGTTGAAGCTTTTTGCAACAACAGAACAGGATTGGTGTATTCAGGCTGACATCACAGCAAGGTGGGAGCTGGGAATGGGACAGAAGCTGTACAGTACCCAAAGCTCAGAGAAGCAGCATCCTGGCACGGATACCCGAGGAGAACCAGCAGCACCTGTCAGCATGGCTAACCCGAGCCTGGGCTGCTGAAAGGCTACACCCTCACAGGCTGCAAGCCCACTGCAAGAGCCATCACCGTGCAGCCCCAGCTAATCTTCCCATACTGCTGTATACATTACACCAAGTTAAAAGATTTTTTTTTTCCTTTTAAACACACATCCCCATCCAACAAAACTAATTAACTAATCCTGATTTTTAAAAAAAGCTATTACGCTTTCAAATTTTAGCTGCAGGAGTTGTGAAATCGAAGTCATTTTGACCACTTAAGACCATCCCTGGAGGTGCTCAAGAAATGTTGAGATGTGGTACTGAGGGGACGTGGTTCAGTGGGGAAACACTGGTGGTTGGTTGGACAAAGTGCTCTTGGAGGCCTTTTCTAATCCTGGTGATTCCGTGATTCTTCAACTGTAACTCAAAAATGTAATGTTTAACAAAAGGGCTCAAGGGGTTGTATGGAAGCTACTGTTACTTCACTCCTACAAAAGAAAGCAGCCTTTCAACACAAACCAAGAATACCGTGGTTATACATAGTAACCCCATTAGTAACTTCCCAGGTTCTGCTTGACTTTCCTCTCCCCAGGAACACCACAGAACAGCCAAAACAACAAAAAGCCCACACCACAACTAACAGTGTCACGGTGCAGAGCAATGCATGTAGCGCAGGTAGCATTACTCATATTCTCAAGACCACGTGAATGGGGTAGGAAAGCATTTCCTGCCCTGCACCACTTCTCCAAAGCAAACTCCTGAACTCCTCTAGAGAAGAGGCCTTATTTCACATTACATCAGCTTGCAAGGTACATGGTATTATTTGCTATTTCCTTACTCCCTCTGCAGATGCAGATTTGCAATATTTAATATAGGGCTGTAGGAAGAGAGAAAGAAGTGAAAAGAAAAAAAGTTGACTACTTTGTCATATTATTGTTTATTAGTTCAGCAACTCCGTGCAAGTTTCATTCTGTTCCCAACTGTTGATATCCAGACTTTCAACTCAGACTCCCAGTTTCAAACTGGAAGTTTCTGGAGTTTATTTTATGCTGTTAATGGGTAAAATGGGTAAGCAGGGGTCGCCTCAGTATCTCCTGTTAATAATTTCTGAAACACAGCGCACTTCACTTCCCTGCATCCTTTGCAGTGGCGGGATGTAAACAACAAGAAGGGCACTAACCCGAATGTGATCCAGCTAACCGGGAAGGCTATCAGAGATGGGTTTAAAGGTGCAAGCAGTAATAACGAGGCAAACCCCACACCTCAGGCAGCAGCAACACCACGATGCTCTTTCAACCGCCGGGCTTCCCCACACCACTCTCACTCCTGCTTTCTGTTTCTCACATTTCTCCCCCCCCCCCCCAACTGCAGCCTCCCCGATTACCCACACTTCTGCTTTTCACAAGGAGCCTTCATAACGAAGTCAAAACACACCCCCAGAGCCAAAGTTTCGGACAGCCCGATGTGTGAGCAGACATTACGCCTTCCCCAAACATCTGGGCAACTTTCACACAGAGACCACAGCAGCTTCACAAACCCCCCCGCTCAGCTTTTCCTCCTCTCGCAGCCCGCTTTAACGACCCGGCCCCACGCAGCCTTCCCTCCCCTTGCCCAGAAAGGGCCCTTTAAGAGCTCCCCAGCCCCCCCACTCACGCCGCACTCCCCACGAGTCACTTTTTAACAGCCCGCAGCCCTTTGCCCCCCGCGCTGGCAGCGCTACAAGCGGGGAGGCGATGATAGGAGCCCGGCCTGCCGCCCTCCCCACAGCGGGGCCTACGGCCCGCACCGCCCGCCCGCCGCCCCCGAGGCCTCTCCCGGCTCCCCTCCGCCCCACGGCCTCAGCCTCCCCCCAGGGCCGAGGCCTCCTCAAGTTGTTGGGCCTCAGCCCCCTCAGCCCCCCGCGTCCCCTCAGCCCCCGAGCCCCGCAGCCCCGCACCAGTTGGTCATGTCGAGGAAGAAGGCGCAGCCGGCCGGGCTAAGCTGGAAGCCGAGGAGCCGCTGGAACTCGCCGATCAGCACGTCCTTGTCGGTAGTACCCAAGCAGCTGAACTTCTGCATCAGCTCCGCGTCCAAATCCACGTCCATGCCCTCCATGGCGACGCGGGCCCCGCCGCCCCGGGGCCGCCCCGCTGCCACCGCCGCCGCCTCAGCGCCGCATGGGGGCGAGGGGGGAGCGCGGGCACGGCGGGGGGCGGGGGGGAGGGGAGGGGGCGCGGGCGACGCCAGCCGCTAACGGCACCGCGCACGCGCCGCTCCGCCCGGCGCACGCGCTTGTGACGTCACCGCGCCGGCGTCGCCCCGCGTTCTGTACGTGGAGAGAGAAGGCGGAAGGAGAACGGCAAGGGCGAGCGGGGCGCGGATGCAAATGAGCGCGTGGCGTACGCCTGGCGTGACGCGAGGGCGCCGCGAAGACCAATGAGAGCGTTGGAAGGGAAGACGATTTGCATAGCCCCCCAGCCGCGCGTTCCCATATATGGAGGCGGCGCGGGAGGCGAGCCGCGTGTTTATGTATGCAAATCAATCACGTGCGGACGGGCCCTGTGACGTCACCGAGCTCTGTGGGGCGGCGCAAGGGCTGCTGGGACGGCGGGGCGGGCGCGCGCCTTCGGGCCTGGAATTTTCCTCTAAGTGCGATTTTTCGCCCGAATTCCCCCCAAAATGTCGCTTTTTGCTAAAGTTTCCCATTTCACAGTGGCAGTACCGCACACTGGGCCCTGGCCTCAGCGCTACAAGTTGTGTCTCACGTCGGAAGCCGAAATGATGTCTCTAACACAGGCCCTGTCCTCACCCCTCAGCACTGATGGAGCACAGGGCAAGCACAGCCCGTTGTACCTTCATTTCTGACGTTGTTTTTAACATACTGGGCTTTAATTATGCATGCTATGCTACCAAAGGTATTTTCCTAAACACAGGCCCAGCTCAGGGCTGTGCAGTGCTGTGCAGGGCGGTTTCGCTCTGACGGTGCTACCCTTGTGTTTGTTGTATGGGTGGAGGGGACGTTCTCAGCATGGGAGAAGTGAGAAGTGAATAGTGGCTGTACGGGGGTGGGGGTCAGCATGGGGACTGCACAGAAAAACATACAGTGGGATTCCAAGAAAAATAAATAGAGCATAGCACTGCGTGGTGTTCGTTTTTTGCTGTAAGGCTTAATAAGGGGCAGTGCTCCCTGTCCCTGCAGCCCCAGCCACCAGGGTCAAGCTGTCACTGCCCATGTTGTATGCTGGACCTTGTGATCTGTGATGCTGATACAGACTGTGGCAGCAGGGCTGTGTCCATGGCCGTGCCAAGCACCTGCCTGCCCCCCTGGTGTCTGGAAGCTCCAGGTTCAACCACAGGATTGTAGAATGGCTCTGTGATTGAAAGCTTTATAGTGGCATTGTGGAGGAAAGGACCTTAAATCATAGATGGCTCTGTGGTGGATTTAAATATCATCCAGCCCCAACATCCCTTTCATGGTCTGAGTGTTCTCCACCAGATCAGGATGCCCAGAGCTCCATCCAGCCTGGTCTTGAGCAACCCCAGGGGTGGGGCACTCACAACTTCAGGACCACACCACTGCCTGGGATCCTCACCCATGGTACTGGCACACCCCAGGGCTCTGGGCACGGCCCCAATTTGCCAGAGCTCAAGGGGCATTGGGACACTGCTCTCAGCCATAGAGTTTGGGTTTGAGTGGTGCTGTGTGGAGATGGGGTTGGACCCTGCGAGTCCCTCTCAACTCGGGTCATTTCATGATCGTGTGGTTTAGTAATTCAAGCACAGATTTGGATACGGGCAGAGCCGGAGGCCCAGTGCTCCAAGCGCTGAGAGAACGCGAAGACCGCTGCACTGCTTTGTTTGTCCCTCTCGCGCCACCGTCGAGAGCGCGCCGAGCATCCTATGGGACCGCCGTGGTCACGTGGCGGAAGGAGCTGCCGTGTCGCTGTCTGATTGCGTCACTTCCTAGCGGCGGCGCGCGGGGAGCACTATGCCCAAGTGAGTGCGGCCCCGGGGTAGGAAGGCCTTGGGTGGGGGTGTGGGCTTTTGGGGCCCGTTAGGGCTCGAAGCCACCTGGTTCGGCAGTGGGAGGGTTCGGGCACCGTGTTGGTTCCGCTCTCTGGCAGCGTAGGAAGATGGAGGGTGGGTCCCGGTGGTGCGGGGCGCTGAGAGCCGCTGTGCTGCGGCTGTGCGGGGCTTCACTGTAACAGCTACAGCGTGAGGTGCTGTCCTGAGTCACTGACGGGTTCTTTTCTCCTCCAGGTTTTACTGTGACTACTGTGACACGTACCTCACCCATGATTCGGTAAGTACTGAGCCTTCATCTTTGGTTCTGGCTGTACCAAAGCGAAACTTGCATGGACTAAAAGCAAGTTATTTGAATTGCTAAGATGTTCTGCTTGTTTGTCATAGCAAAAAGAAATAAAGAGAAGGAATGGGTGCTCAGAAGTACTCAGCAACTCCTGTATTAATGGGAGACAGCTGGCTCAGCATTAGCATGGCTGCATGCTTAAACTTGAGTCTCAATCCTAGTAGTTATATACAAGGGTGTTGTGCAGTACCTGTCCTCTCCCTGCACACAAAAACCAGTCCGTTCTATGCTTCCAAAGGAGATAGCTGCATCAGAGTTCCTATAAGCTGTGGTATTACATGATGTTTCGTGAGCTTTAGGTTTATGTGCTCTTTCTCAGCCCTCCGTGAGAAAAACTCACTGCAGTGGCCGAAAGCACAAAGAGAATGTGAAAGACTACTATCAGAAATGGATGGAGGAACAAGCTCAGAGCCTGATTGATAAAACAAGTAAGACGAATCCTTTTGTGATCTTGATGTGCTTTGCTTTTGCTTCTGTCTTTAAGTGCTTTCTTTCCTTTTTTTCTGTGCTGATTCAACATAACTTCCCTGGTTGTATGAAACACAATTGAGAATGTGACTTAGAATCTGAGTTCATCCCAACGTGATCTTCATGTGACACATAGAGCCCTGTGTGATGGGCCCTGCAAGCATTGTTTTAGTGTCACTGAGGTGTTTGTAGCTGCACCCACCTTTAGCACTGCTCATAGTGTCATACAAGGTGGCATAGCACAAAGCTATGCTTGTGGTCAGGGATTTAGATAGAAAGTCCTCTCAGGCTGCTGAGTTGTAAACTAACACCCTTAGGGCCAAGGGGCAGTTTTTTGATAGTGAAAGTGTTCTTTTTTTTCCCCCTCCCTTACTACTGGAAGCTTGAAAAAAGTTTCCTCTGTTCGTGCTGGGGATTCTCTTCCTCCAAGCTGTCTTCTGAATCTGAGTTCTTTTCAGTCTAAATGGGGTAAATAGGAATGCCAGACTAACCTTATGGCAACTTTCTTCCTTTAGATGCTTCCAGCCGTCACATCTTTTGCCTTCTTTTTGATCAATTCCAGTTTCCTGAATTTCTTCTTTTCCCTTTCACACTAGATATTTTCCATACTTTTTGTCACCCGCCTAATGATTGGCCTCCTACCGTTTTCAAGATAACACAGATTAATCTAATGATCCTAGGTGAAAAGTTACAGCTGCAAATCATGTGACATATTTTCTCTACTATCTACTACAGCTAGGTGTGTGAAATTCATCACGGAGCTCTCTAGTCTCAGCTGGAGTAATTACTGTAATAACTGTCTTCAGGAATATCAGGTGCTTCCATCTTGACAAGCAGTGTAAACCAGGGATTTGTTCCAGAGTAAGAACAAATGAGTGTGCAACACCACGTTAAGTATATCCTGAATGCTTGCCGTGAGAAGGAACGTTGACGCAGGAGCTTCCTCTGCTTAGTAACTGTCTTTTCTTCTGGGATTCTTTCTCTTTTTTTTTCTTTTTTTTTTCCCCCCCAATGTAGCGGCTGCATTTCAGCAAGGGAAAATTCCACCGACACCATTCTCAGCACCACCTCCTGGAGGAGCCATGATCCCACCGCCTCCCAGCATCCGTAAGTCTGTACTTTTGGGCTGTAATGGCAGACCTGTTTAGCAGTGTTCTGTGTTTCCTGGACTTGTAAAGAGAAGTCCTCTTAGCTTGGAATCTAGCAAGGAAGCGTTGAGCTTGTGCATATTGAAATGTAAGAGAATGCACTGCAAGATCTTCAAGTTGTTTTACCTTAGTAATGCTGAGCACGCCAATAGAATCGTGTGCTCCCTCATTACTTGATAGCTGCTGTGTAGATAAACTCATTAAAACTTCCAGCACAGTGGGTTTTTTTATATAATAATGTAAGATTGATAACCTTGTTTTGCACTGTGACTGGCAAACTGTTGAGATCCTTTTACTTACAGACAGTCTAGCTGTGGCAGTTACTTGCATTAAATATGCAAAGTTGGAAATAATAGCTAGGCTATTCTTTGCTTCTGTATTTGGCACCTGAAGTCAAAGCTGAAACTGAAAATGAAGGCAGGCGGTTGTAAAACAATTAAAGTTAGCTTAATTACTAGAATTTCCTGTGAAGGTTAATAACTATTGGAAATTGCACGGTGTTGATGAAAGCGCGTAACTGATCTGTGTGTGTCCAGCTGGTCCCCCACGGCCTGGCATGATGCCAGCCCCTCACATGGGTGGACCACCAATGATGCCAATGATGGGCCCACCCCCGCCAGGAATGATGCCAGTTGGACCTGGTAAGTGGGGAAATAATTCTCTGTGATTAGCAATTGCCAGCCTGTTCTATTCTAAAGTTCCTTTACTGCTTACTGAAAGCACTTCCAAGTCCTGGCGTACTGCTGAAATTATTGCTTTGGTAAATGGCAGTTCTTCTACCTCTAGTCTTACAGCACAAGCTTTAATTATTCAGCAGTTCTATGATTGCAGTGCTCACATCTTTGCACAAGAGATGCTCTTTAGCAGCACATGAAGTTTATTGTTTAAAATGTCTTAAAGTAATGTGTTCCAGAGAAGCAGTGTACCTCGTAAAGGTATTTTTATTAGAACTGCAAAGGTAGACTGAAATGTCTTATTCTGCTTATTGGCATTTGAAGAATTCTCAGAGGACATTTACTGAATCAGTTACTGGAACAAATCTAAAGGAGCACACACATGCACACCAAAAGCAGTGAAGCGTATTTGCAATTATTGCGTTTCTGGTAGATAATGTTCTCTTAAGTGTTTCTTGGAAGCACAGAATATGTGCGTGGTCTGTGATGCTGGGCAGCATAGTGGCTGTCGGGCAATAAATGGAGGAGCTGCACTGAAAGCACTGTCTCAATGCTTTCTGGTAAAGCACCTGATTTCCTTTGGCAATGTAAGCTGTAAGAAGTATACCAGGCCTTATTCAAACACCCTTAATTGGAGGATTTTGCAGCACTTTATTCCAAATGAACTTTCCAATTCAGTGATGGAGCTGGCGTCTCTTAGGAGCAGTTGAAATAATTTTTCAGGAAGTACTGTCAAAGCCAGGCATATATCTCAGAAATGTGATTCTTCCTCTACTAATTGCTACTGTCCTTCAGGGAAATGTAATCCATCTCACCCATGTTCTGGATCCAGATTTACACACTTAAAAAATGAAAGCTCTCTGGGGTCTGGGGAGAAAACCCGCACGTTCTCTGCAGCTGCTGATCCTGAGAGCTTTTTGATGTCTCCTCTTTCCTCTTGTAGCTCCAGGGATGAGGCCCCCAATGGGAGGACACATGCCAATGATGCCAGGGCCCCCAATGATGAGGCCGCCCTCAAGACCCATGATGGTGCCAACCCGGCCAGGGATGACCCGTCCAGACAGATAAAGACGTGGAGTCCTATGATTCTTTTCATATTATGATCTCCCATGTGCTAAAATGCCATAGTCCTGCATCCCAAGGATTTTATATGAAAACAGTGTGTAGATCTGCTCTCATTTCAGATTGCAGACGGTTTGACTTAGATGCGCACCGGAGTGATGCTTTTGTAACTGGTCTGGTTTTTGGTTTGTTTTCCCTGTTGAAATAAAACATTGAAGCTGGTTTATGTATGGAAAACCTGAACCTGACTGTGGTTTTCTGCCTGGCAGGATGTCACTCTTCCTTGCACCCTCTCTACTTGTATTGCACTTTGCTTTTTAAGGTTTCCTTTATCCTTGAGTCTACTTCTTACATCATACCCCTAGAGAGAAGCATAACGATCTGCTTGCTTTAACTAGAAATTCTTGTTTCAAAACAAGCATATGTGGTTTTAATTTAAAGAAGTGTTTTTGAAAAGGCCTGCAGTGATCTCTTTAACTGGGGAAACTAACATGAATTGGTCTTAATTCCTAACAAAGCAGGATGAGTTTAATAAAATCTTGATTCTTCATTGTGAGAAGCAAAGAGATGCTGTTAAAAGCTCACCTCTTACAGTAAGGTATTGTAAGTCATTGCTTTGTCACTCACAAGTGTATTTTTGGTTTGCTCCTGAGGCATTTGTGTGGACGTGTGTCATTAACTTCTCACAACTGTGGAGTCAGTAGTGCTAATGCCCTCTTTTCTTCTTCAGAGAAGCAATGTGGGGTTGAAGACAATTTCCAAAGCCCTTCAGTTTATGGAAAGGGCTTTGTGTTTTTCATGTGCTTAATGCAGGCGTGCAGTTCCAACTGAATCAAAGGAATTTATTCTGTTTGCATAACCAACAGCTCTGCGCATGTTGATTGTCGTCTGTTTATATAGGTGGGATTTTCCAACTCATTCTTGGCATATTTGTATCTAACATGAAAGAGTGGGAGGAGTTATCTTACAGGGAAGTTATCTTTGGTCAGCAGAACGGCCAGGGCTCCTTTCCTGAGTTGAATCATTGCTATGAGGTGGTATCTTAGGAGCTCGTGCCTTCAAGTCTATGGCTGCATACTATCAGATTACAACAGAACATATGCAGCCAAGTACAAAGCACGTGGCTTTCTTGGTAAAGCACTGACTGATCAGTTTAATGCTCCAGTGCCTTATTTGAAGAACAACACAATCGTTTATGAGGGATTTCTTTGTTCAGCACAGCCTTGGAAGCGAAGCACTCCCCTGTAGCACAATATGAAGTCCTCCAGTGTGTGAAATGTCCTAACTTGCTGTCATCCATCAAGGAGCAATGCAGCATAAATGAAAGGAGCACAGAAACTGCTCCAGCTGAGATGTTTTTTAATTCCAGCAATTGTTTTATGCTGAACACTTTTAGGACTCAGCACTGCTTCTCAAAGGCTGGTTTTTGAGAATCTCACTGCTCTCCTGAGATTGCTCATAAAAATGAGGTGTGAAGCTGTTCAGGGATTTTCCCTGCACCTCCAGCAGTGTGAGCTATTAAGTGTGCGAATAAAGGCAGAGCTGAGAGCTGTCTGAAGCCCTGTGACAGCGCCAGGTGCTCCTGGCTGTGCCCTGCTCCCAGTGCTGGCTGATAATGGGGTGATGTGGCTGAACTGGAGCTGCTGGACCCCATAGGGAGCTACTACTGTGCTGCTGGTGCCACAGGCCTGGACAGGTGTCTTTGCTGGGTCCAGAACTGGCTGGATACCGGGCCTGGAGAGTGGTGGATGGAGTTATAATCCAGCCAGTGCCTGGTCAGCAGTGGTGGTCCGTGGGGTGGGTGCTGGGGCCTGTTCTGTTCCATATCTTTATTGATGATCTGGATGAGGGGATTTGAGTGCACCCTCTGTAAGTCTGCAGATGGCACCGAGCTGGGAGGAAGCACTGATGTGCCTGGGGGGGAGGGGGGGGGGAGGCCCTGCAGAGGAACCTGGAGAGACTGCACCGCTGGGCTGAGGCCTCCAGGATGAGAGTGTCCCGTCCTGCACTTTGTGAGAGCAGCTCCGTGCAGGGCTACATGGGGGCAGTGCACAGGAGAAGGGTTTGGAGGTGGCAGCTGACAGCTGGCTGAGCACGAGCCTGTGGTGGGCCTGGGAGGCCAGGAGGGCGGTGGCGGCCTGGTTGTGTGAGCAGCAGTGCAGGAGGGGACCGGCCGTGCTCTGAGCCCCTCACCCAACAAATACCTCGGGGTGCTGCAGTGCGTGTGGAGATGGGGGACGGGGCTGTGAGGGCATTGAGCACTGCAGTCCTATGGGGAGCGGCTGAGGGAGCTGGGATGGCTGAGCTGGAGGAGCTCAGGGGGGACTTCATGTCCTGAAGGGAGGTTGTGGTGAGGTGGGGGTCGGCCTCTGCTCCCAGCTAACAGCGGTGGGACGGGAGGTGATGGCCTCACACGGCTCCAGGGCAGGGGCGGGCGGGGTGTAAGGAAACTCTTCTTCCCTGAACGAGCAGTGCTGCACCGACACGGACTGCAGGGAGCGGTGGGCCGCCATCCCTGGAGGGGTGCGGGAGATGTGGGATGTGGCACTGAGGGACGCGGTCAGTGGGGCACGGCGGGGGGTGAGTGTGGATCTCGGCGGTATTTCCAGCCCGTAACGGTTCCGCGCTCTGCTCGAACGGCTCCACAGGAGCTTTTTCCACCCGCGGGGCCGTGAGGGGCCGCCAGAGGGCGGGCGGGAGCGGCGGGGCGGGGCGGAGCGGAGCGGCGGAGGAGCGGCGATGGGGGCCCGACGGCCGCAGCGCTGAACCCCCCCCGCCCCCCTCCCCCCCGCCGCGGCATGGCCGCCATCATCAAGAAACAGATCCTGAAGCACCTGTCCCGGTGAGGCACCCGCGGAGCGCTGCGGGGGGCGACGTGGGGTGTGGGGGGGGCACGAGGTCCGTCCGCCCGTATGGCCGCGCCGTTTGTCCCGGGGGGGTTCGGCCGTCCCGGAGCTGCGCTGCGCGCTGCGTTCGGGCGCCGTTTGTGTCGGTGAGGTCGGAGGAGCGCTGTGGGAATGGCGGCTTTTTTTTGGCCGTGCGCTGACCTTGGGTGGGTCCCCCGCCTCAGTTTCCCTGCGGAGGTGCGGAGCGGAGCCGCGCTGCTCTGTGCGCGTCCTCCGTCTGCGGCGCTGCCGCCCGGCGGGGTTTGCACGGCGCTCTGTGCGGCTGTAGGACCGCCGGAGTCGGAAGGGACCTCTAAAAGCCGTCCGTTCCCACTCCCTGCATCGCACGGGGACACCCGCAGCTCCATCGGTGCTCGCAGCCCCGCGGGGGTCTGTGGGGATGCGGCACCACCGCCTCTCTGTGCAGCGCCTCTCCTGACTGCAAAACCTTCCTTGTACCCAACCTAAACCTCCCCTCTTTGAGACCCCTTCCCCTTGTCCTGTCACACAGACCCTGCTATAGGCCGTCCCTTTCTCTCTCAGCTCTCAGCCTGTCCTCGCAGGGCGATGTCCCATCCCTGGGATCGCTTCTGTGGCCCTCCTGTGTGCGCTGTGAGCTGCGGGTGGTGGAGTCCTCTGTGCGCCTCTGGCTGAGAGACCCAGCTGTAAAGTGAGGGGCACGAGATCATAGCGACCAGCCCAGCATTGCATGGGATCAGTGCTGGAGCGAGGATTAAAACTGGGAGTCCTCTCCCCAGGGCTGCACTGAGAGCTTCTGGATCGTGGGAGGAATCCCTGCAAACTTTAATGGAGCTCCACGAAGTGCCCGCCTGCATTGGTTCGGGCTCAGCAGCTGCTCAGTGCTGTGTGCAGTAGGGCCTGCTGCTGCCCGCATGCATTCAAGTGGCATCGCAGATAGCCGGGGTTCCTGTGCTGTTCCATCTCAAAGCATGGCACCGATGGATCTGAGATGGATCTGAGATGGATGCAGCCTCCCGACCTTTGGATTCATAGCAGGGAGACTTGGATGAGAGCAGCAGCTGCTGCGGGCTGGAGCAGAGCTGAGCATTATTCCTCCGTGCCACTTTGCCTGGAGTTAAAGCATATGCTTGTGGGTGCTTGGTCTGATCCTGCCCCGTTCTCACTTAAATATTGCAGATACTTCATAGCAAAGCATTTTGAACACCGATCTCGTATTAAAAAGAGGATGGTTTTCCATTCCTGTTCTGTTTGCTGCAGATAGCTCTGCTTCGCACTCCCTTTGGGTTTTTCTTTCTGCTGTGCTCATTTGCCTGGAAGAATTTCACCGCTCAGTCGTTAACCTGCCTTTATTTGCAGCTTGCCATTTGCATATGAAGCAATTCCTTGTTCCTGCTGTGGTATCTTCATCTGGAGCGTGCAGTGCGCTTTTGTTCCTTCTATCTCTGCAGATTTGCAAGGAAGGGATCAGAGAGGCGCAAAGATGAGGGAAGTATGGAGGAGTTCTTTCACACCACTGTTCAGACTGAGCGGATCACATCAGTGCCCGATGGGATCCCCGTGGCTGCTTGCAGGGATCTGTGGAGCTGAGTTTCCCCACTGGTGGCAGAGCGGCTGTGCGTGAGCTGGGATGTGCGGAAGGCAGGGATTTCTCTGTCATCACTTCTTTGATTCTCTTGGCTGCTTTGTTTTCCTCCTTCCCCACCTTTGGAAGCTGCTGAATGAGGGGTTTGGGCACCATCAGCTTCCTGATGAAGGCTGAAGCTGAGCTGTGCAGGTGCAGGGCAGCACAGCCATCCGTCCTGCCATCCGCTGTCACTTGCTGCTCCACGCAGCTGCTGCACAGAGGAAGATGAGGCATGGAAGAAGCTGCAGAACTGTGCTGCACAGCGTGGCATTCGAGCCACCTTTGGGGATAAATAGGAGAGGTTTTAGGAGCAGAACTCCAAAAAATATCCTAGAAAACAAAACAGTGGAGTGCCATCTACACGATGTAGTGCTTTGATATGTGGAAATGTAGGTCAGGTAGGCAGCCAGCACGAATGACATTTCTTTCACGTGACCCTCATAAACCAGAGTGCATCTCAGCACAGCACCTCCAGCTCACGGTGCTTTGGGCCGTGACAGGACTGCTTTGCCTCTCCCCTTTCTCTTTGCAGCTGCGTGTAACCTTTGCAGCACATGAAGGCCCTGCTGGCACATAACCCACAGCGTATCCTTAGTTTTTTCCAGATCAGTTTAGCAGTTGGAAGTATGTGGGTGTTGCAGGCAGTGCCTTAGCTAGGGATGAATAAGGCTGCTGTGTGCTGTTATGAAATAACGTGGGTCTGAGAAACTCAGAATCCCTTCCTGGCCTTAAAAATTCACTTCTTATTGCCCCTTCCAAGCAAGCGCTGCTTGTGGTCCACCTGCATTGCCTGCTTCTCTGGGAGGTCTCGGGTCTGTTTGCTTCTCATTTCTTGTCCTGAAGTGCTTTGCAGCATTGCTCTGTGCTCAAACGCTCAGCTGCAGCTGTGGCTTTGCAGTGACAACCAAAGCAATGGATGTTCAGTGAGGACAACGTGTTGGAAACCCTCTGCTTTAGAAGGGCCTGCTGTCACTGTCCGGGCTGTGGGAACCCTCTGAGTTTCTTCCAGTTTCCTGACCTTGATTCTAAATGAACTGCCAGAAATGGGAAGAGCGTTGGTGGGTGGGGAGAAAAGCCAGGAGGTCACATCTGGAAATGGGCTGATGAGGTCTGCGGACCATAACATGATTTGGGCAGAAGGGACCTCCAGAGGACCCCTGCCTGGGACACAGACTGCTGCCATTGGTGCTCACGTTGCAGTTTCAGCTGGAGCTGATTTCGTGTTCTCCTTCAGAGACCAGGGAGATCTCTCCTGCAGAAGACCATAATGGCCCTAAAGTAGCTGGGAAACAGGGGAAAGCACAAAGCTGCCAGCAGATAAAAACTGATGTTAAAACAGCCGTTACTTTCCCATCTGCAAAGCATTCTGTTCCTGCTTTTCAGTGCGTCCTGTTCAGCCAGGTAATGGCATCACAGCATCATCTAAGTTGGAAAAGTCCTTTGAGATCCTTAGGTCCCATCATCAGACTGTGTCCCTCAGTGCCACAGCCACACATCTCCAAACACCCCCAGGGATGGATTGCCCACCACCTCCCTGGGCTGCCCCTTCCAACACTTGGCTGCCCTCTGCATAGAGAAATCCTTCCTGATTCTGATCTAAACCTCTCCTGGTGCCACTTGAGACCTTTTCCTCGTGTCCTATCACTTGTCACCCGAGAAAGGAGATGGGACACCTCGTTGCCTGGTGGCTGTGGGGCTCTGGGCTCTCCCCTCCGCCTCCTTCTCCCCACACTCATGCATCTTTCTCATCTCTTCACCTTCATCTGAGCATCCTTCCTGCTGGGACCTGAGCCCACTATTTGAGGTGAGGTCTCACCAGCAGCCTGCACTGCTGCATGGGCTCTGTGTGACCCACTGCCTTGCTGGATGCCATCCCAACTCATCCCATCCATCCAGATCCCTGTGCAGAGCCCTCTAAGGGGAGTTTTCTTACCTCACTCATACCTCTTTATGGCTTTTTGTTTCAATTTAAATATTGAGGAACTCTGTGTGCAAAGTCAAAAGCCTGAGGTCCTGCAGTTACTTAATACAGCCACTCATTCCTTGTTTAAACAGGGGTGGGGAAAAAGAGCGTACACATGACAGGATGTGACATTTATCTTCCACAGAAAGTAATCTCTAATGCTAATCAGGGCTGCTGTGCTGCACTGTAGCACACTGTCATTTGACGAAGCATAAATCAGCTGCTGCTGCAAGGTGTTTGCAGCTGCTTCCCCTCAGCTCAAGAGAGCAGCAGGTGCTGTTTCTGAAATGCTAAACGGGCTCTTGCTAATGCAAAAAGAAATTGCATTCCCATTGCTCGGGCTGCATGCATCTTCCTGCAGCAGCTGGGCTTGGTGGAACGTTGCAGCGATGCACTGCAACCTCCCGGTGCTGCTGGTGCCCTGCAGGCAGTGTGCTCACAAGAGGGGCTCTCCTCGGTGTGTTGTTTCATTTCTTTGGGGCTCCTTCAGCCCACTGCTGCTCAGCCGACTCTGAATTATGTCATCGCTTTGGATTTCCTGCCATTGGGAGAGAAAAACCGCGGCTCAGATCAGCAGATGAATAATGTGAGCAGTGGGGATTCTGCCCGGCACGAGGGAGTGGGAATGCTGCGTTTGCTTATACGCTTCTTCCTCGTTTTCTTTTGTGCGCTGTTGCTCATTTGAGGGTCAGCCCTGGGAATTTCCCTGGCAGCTGCAGAGGTTTTGCGTTCCAGACCTCATGGGGCAGTGCCATTTAAATCTCCCTGAGCTCCCAGCCAGCGAGCTGGAAATAGCCAAACCGATCCTCTGCACGGTGCTGTTCCACCCTGCCAGCATCCCCATCTCAGCCCCTTGCAGTCAACCTGTGCTGTGCTTCACCAACCCCCACGTGCCAAAGGAGTTGGCAGTGTAAGAAACCCCCCTAAATGTGGGGTGCAGTCATTTTGTGCTTTTGGGTGTGTGAGCGGGGAGGCAGCCCTGGGGAATGCTGCAGTCTCTTTCATCTGCTTGGAAACACGGGTTGTCCTCAAGGGTTTCAATTTGACTTGAATTTCTGAGTCCTTTGGCTGTAGTTGCGTTGCATTGCATTGCAGCAGATAACTGCTCGGGGAGCCGAGAGAGCTGATAAGGAATTGCTTTGGGCATTTTGTGGTGGGAGTGCCTCTGCCCTTGGATTTGGGCTGTTGAGTGGTCTGGCCCTTTATCAGTGCAGTCGGTGCTTGGAAAGGCAGAACGTTGCTTGTAGGTACCATTGCTGCTTTGAAATTGTCGGGCAGCAACGCACTGAATTCACCTGATAAGGAGCAGACAGATGTGGTGCTGGGTCTGACTGTATGCAGTGTGCAACGAGGGTGTTCTGCAGCTGGAATGGGGTGAGCTCATCAGGTTTCTTGCAGCGGGACCAAACATTGCTGTCTGCCCACCCAGAGTACATCAGCACTGGGTGCAGCAGAGCTGGAGTTATGGGGATGGTTTCCATGGGATGGTTTCCATAGGTTGGTTTCCATAGGATGGTTTCCATAGGATGCAATGCTTTCCATCATCTCAACAGTTTGTTTGGTATCAATCAAACCTCCTCCCATTCTAAATGCCTTTATAGCAATTAGGTTGCTGGGGCACTGCCTGGGTTGGTACTGGAGGCCATACCACATACATACAACGCCGTGTATCAGTCAGTCTCATTTTCTGCTCAGTTCTCTTCCTTGGCTGCAGATCTGCATCTCCCACTGCTGGGTAGCACTGTGACCAGGCAGATGGCTCTGGGGTTGTACAGAACCTACTTATGTGGTTTTGCTTCCTGAAAAGGCTTTTCTTCTCCTTCCCATGTGCCTCCAAAGCAGCAGTTTTCCTCCCTTTTTATAGAAGTTCTGATCTCTTGCCCAGTTTTGTTTCCTCCAGAGTTATCTTTCGGTTCATTCCCAGACGTGTTTTGCAGTCAGAGCTTCTGCTCTTGTCTTCCTTGAAAGCCCCCCCCCCCCCCCCCCCCCAGCACTCCCTGACCTTTCCTTTTGCCACTCGTGACTTTATCTCCATGCAGCCCCGACCTTCGTGGCTCACGAGAGTCAGCATGAAGGGAGCTGCCCTAACACAGAGCTTTGATCAGTATTTCTCCATCTGCAGTGGTGGCACCCACTGTGGGGTTATTCACCCCTGCACGGCACTAAACAAAACCGAGGCCGCTGCTGTCCTGCTAATTAGTTCTTGCATATAATAACCATAGGAACGAGGATATTAATAGGAATGAGTGTTTTGCTGTGTGGGTGCTGGTTGCGTGCAATAGGCGGTGATTAGTGGGTAATTGCAAACGAGGTCTGAGGCGGAAGATGTGCTGATGGGAGGGTCTGTGTGATGGGGCTCCGAGGGGAGGTTTTCTGTCTGTATGGTTGGTTGGCTGCAGCAGCTGAAGGTGTGGACGTAGATGCTTTATTTATGGGCACAGCCTGGCTTAAGGCCAGCTGTAAGACTGGCCAAACTCCTCCTTGCAGTCAGTGGGTTTGCAGCCTCTGGATCTCCCAGCTGTTGAACGGGGCAGTCCGTCATGCAGGAGTGGCATCGTTTCCTGTCCGTGTGCTCAGGCTGATGGTGGAGCAAACAGAGGAACGCTCCTGTGCCCACCTACAGCGTGCAGTGGGGGAATCCTAAAGGCCAAGGGTTCCTCTAAAGAGCACCGTGCGTTTCAGCCAGGTCCCAAAGAGCTGCTGAGGGTTCACTTGTCTGGGTGGCATTACTGCTTAGGAAAGAGCAGGGCTTTCGTTCTGCCAAGACACTGGGATGGCACAGTTCACAACCGCCTGTCTGCTGATTGAAAACTGTAATGCCTCCATCATCACCAACAGGGGAGAGTGGACAGCAGGGAAACCTCTGCAAACCACTGGCATAAGGAGGAGCCTTGGCCCAGCAGGGCTCCCCTGCTTACAGCTGTTAGAAGCTTCCAGCTGGTATTTCCTGTCATCTTAACTGCACGCCATTCACCTGGAGGCTTTCCGTGGGTGCAGGTGACTGGGATGCTTCGTTGGCTGTCAGCTGCTGGCCAGCAGATGCTGCCAGAAAGGAGGCCGTCACTCATGGCATGGGAGTGGATGCATTTGTGCTTGTGTACACAGCTGCAAAGTGCCCTGGTGAGTCTGCAGGACGGCTCTATCAAGGGTGGGAAAGGATTTTCTTCGCTGACTTTTGTCATGGTAATGTGAGCAGGCTCAAAAGGAGTGCTGTCCCGTGAGTTCACTGGCTTAGTGCTGCATGACTTCTTCCAGAGTTAGGGGGAAAAAAAAGCAACTATCCCACACAGCCCGTGTTCCTAATAGCCACCGTTTTCATTCATTTTGCTCTAGGCCAGCAATCCGTGCTGCCAAAAATGCTGCTCCTGAGTATGAATGCAGCAAGCCTGCCAACAGGGGTTTCAAATCGTCTGCTCTCACAGCTCTGCCCTTCCCCTGACAGTGACCAAAGCAGTCCTTTCCAATTTGCCATCTGTAAGCTTCCGAGTTTGCAGGCATACATCTCTGCTCCTTCTGTACGCCCCACTAATGTGCGTTGGATGCATCACAGTGCCCCACATCTGAGGGTGCCTCCGTGCACAGTGCCTGTGGTGCTCTCCTCATCTGCTCGTAGGATTTCTGCAGCCTTTCCCTGCAGATGAATGCAGGCATTTGTTTCAGGCTGGGTCGTGTTTCACACCGCTGCCTCCCGCAGTGTCCGATGTCACAGCTTCACCCTCCTCCCCAGCACGCCCGGGGTTATTTTTGGCATACATATGCACTGAGTCAAGCAGTTCTCTGCTGAGACACGTTTCTGTCTGTGCAGCACCCACCCAAGCGCTCAGCCTGGGATGAGGATGGCAGACAGCTGCAGCCCATCGCTCCCCACGCAGCCCTGGGAGCGCAGCAGTGCTGCTTTCCTCACTGTGACTGCTTTATTCTCAAACCCAGTCCTGAGCGAGCACGATTACAGCAGCTTTCAGCAGAGCTGCAGGGCAAAGCAGATTGCCTCCGGAGGTATCCGGTGTAATGCGGTGCCTGGGTTTGCACACCAGGGCTCGGCACGAACCTCACAGCTCCCAGCGCATCGCTGCGTCTGCTGCCCACCCCGCGTGGTGCTTCTCTGTGCAGGGCTGGGATGCTGCGTTGATTTTGGCCTCCTGCCTGCGTGTGTTTAACCAGGAGGTCAAAGGGAGCGACGTGCTCGGAGCAAACGTGTCAGCTTCCCTGGGATGCTGGCAGCAGCAGCACCTGTGGCTCGGGTTGGTGGCACATCACAGTGTCTGCCTGTGGTTCTGCAGCAGCAGCAAACCGTGCTGTGAAGGAGGGATGGAGGCAGCGCGCAGCAATGGGCAGATTCACAGTGCTGTGTGCTGCTCTGCTGGTGGGGGTTGCTGTGTCCTAACGTGGGGCTGACATCAGCACCTCATCACCATCTGTGTTAACCAAATGCTGGGTTTGGAAGGGTTTTTGGTTTCTTGCAGGAAGCCCTGGGCTGGCTGACAGTAGGGCCAGTAGCACTGACCTGGTAGCACAGCCCGGTGGCTGCACCCACTGCCACCCCAGCAGCAATGCTCTGCATCCTCCTCTCCTCTGCACCCTTCAGCAGTGCCTGCAATGCCCCGTGAGCCTTTCCCAGGGAATGGGACCACACCGGTGGTGCAGGGAGAGGAGAGAGAATGGAGACGTGGCTGTGAGCCTTATCCTGGTTGTGCTGACAATAGGGCCTTTCTTCTGCTTTCTGGAGCTGTGCTGAATTAGAATGAGTATTAGCACAGAGGAATGTGGGCAGCCTGGTCTGATGGTTGGCGACCCTGCACGAAGCAGGGGGGCTGAAATGAGATGATCCTGGTGGTCCTTTTCAACCCAGGCCATTCTGTGATTCTATGAAATAAGCTCTGGCTGCTGCAGTGTCAATCAGCTGGCAGGACATCTGATGGGTCCGTGGTGTTTTAAATGATGTCAGAGGCTTTCAGGTTTGCAGCAGAGCATGCTGCTCTTGACCAGCCCTGCTGGAATCATTCCATCTGTTGCACTGAAATCTCAGGCTCATAAGGGAAATAGCAGAATATATGCAAGAATAAACCCCTGGGAGGAGGAACTGGAGCAGAGGGAGCAGGGTGATGGATGCCAATGGGAAGGATGGGAGTTTGGGCTGAGGGTTGTGTTGCAGCAGACCTGCTGACCAGAGAGCTTGCAAGGCTGCCGTTTAAAGAGACAGCAATAAAAGTAATTGATGAATGGTCTTTTGCTTTCCTCTGTCCTCATTACGTAGACAAATCTGGGCGATAGAGCACTTCATCACTGCTTTGGCACTCTTAGAGGGGGCAGAGCTGTTCTCCTGTTGTGGTTTGGCTGTGGGTTGGGTTTGTTTCTGTCCTAAGGCAGTTCTGCTGAGTTCTGCCTTTCCAGGGCTTTAGATGGAATTTTCAGTTCCTTGAATTTGATTTAAACAGAAAATATCAATAAAGTCCCTTCAAATGTCAAAATGTAAAGGGTTTTTTGGGTTGGTTTTTTTTTTTTTTTTGGAAAAACCAACTTGCTCTGGGTCTAAAAATGTCAAAATGCTTTAATGAAGAAAAGAGCAGATTCTTTTCACTTAACGTACCCTTCTGAAGGGCTCTGTGGGTCTCAGCAGCGCTGCTTGTCCTTGTTTTTAGAGTCTCCCCTTTCCTTTCTTGTAGGTTCACCAAGAATCTCTCTCCAGACAAAATCAACCTGAGCACCCTGAAGGGGCAGGGGCAGCTGACCAACCTGGAGCTGGATGAGGAGGTGCTGCAGAATGTGCTGGAACTGCCCACCTGGCTTGCAATCACCCGGGTCTACTGCAACAAGGCGTCCATCAGGGTGAGCAGAGGGGGCTGTGATGGCGTCCCTGGGTTCGATCCACACCCTTCATTTAATTCACCCTTTACTTCATATCCAGAGCATATCCAGGCAGAGAGCCTCACAGCACAACTGCGTGCTTGCTTTTGCTCGTATCAAGCCTGTATGTATTAGTTTTAGTTGATGACCTGGTGCTGTTCTTTAGAAGAAATGGTGAAGAAAGACTCCCTGCTCATTACCCCCGGGTAAAACCCCTTGGGGTTTTACAGACCTTTCTGTTTCCCCATTTCCTCCACTTTCCTGTTATTTTGAAAGCTGAGCGGTTCTCTGTGTCTTCCCTCATCCCCACTGATTTGTTTTATAGTGCTAAGGAATCAACGCAGACCTCCACTGGGAATAGGAAGCAGAGACAAATGGAGTGCTGTTATCCGAAAGCCTAATGATGCTGTGAGGCACCATAAAATAAATTGAGCTGAAGTCTTCATTGTTGAAAATGCAGCTCTTAAGAAATATGTGAATGGCACACGTGAAAAGCAGTACGCCCCGCACTCATTCAGCCACCATTGGCTGTGTATGTGCACAATGGCTGAGGTTGGGCACGCATGGACAGTTGCACTTTTGCACTCTGACCCCTCTTAGAAATTTTCCTCCTTGTGTTTTTTGCAGCACAAAATTGGTCTTTTTTTCAGTTGATGTGAAATGCCAGACTGTTTGATCTCAGCTGGTTCTAAGCATAGCTGCATCACTTGAGTGCACAGTTCTTTAGGATACGGAGGAGACTTGCTGTGATGGTTCTGCTCTGCCAAGTGAGAATCAAACTGAGCCTGTCTTACTCATCGGATCTGTTCTATCTGTTTTTAGAGTCAGATCTGCTTAATATAGCACCACACATTTGTCCTCCGTTGTACAAGAACTGCAGAGTAAGGGTGGCTGCAAGAAAATCAAGTAGGATCATTTTGGTTTGTGTGGAGTCTTCAGAAGGGTGACCTGACTTCCAGCAGTGGCAGCAATTAGTGGTAAATGCTGTATGGACAAGAACATTTTCCATAAAGGAAGGGGAGGAATCTGAATTTGACCTACTGAGCATCTGTTACTCGTGGTGACATACAAGATGCAAAAGCTGGGCTGGGCTTGTAGGGCTGGCAGCTGGAATGTCTTCTCACTTCCCTTTCTGAGCCTGTTTGACCCGGATTTAGAGATGATGGGATGTCACAATGGGCATTTCTCAGAGCAGAACTTGGAGCTCAGGTGGTTCCCTGCAATTTCCTGGCTTTTCCAGTGCAAAGGTGACTCTTGCAATCTTACCTTTATTGTTTCAGATCCAGTGGACAAAACTGAAAACGCACCCAATCTGTTTGGTAATGTTTATTCTCTTGTTTGTTCCTTCTCTTCCTAATTCTGTGAAAGGAAACAGTGAAGTGCATGCTCCAATGGCAGCCTGAAGCCTTTGGGGCAGTGGGGGAGGGGAATCCTGAGAATAGTTCATTTAGAAGGTGGGTGACCTCCTGTGGGATTCCCGTTTCCCTGCAGGGCACAGCTGGGCTGAGCTCCTGCTGAAGTCCAGAGCAACGTTTGCCTGCTTTTTGCTCTTTGTTTTCCCCCACTTCTGTGGAGATTCAGATCACCCAACCATTCTGGCATTGATGGTGTGAGAACTGGGGGATGTGAGATGGCACAGCGGGGTCATAGCGGGCCTGGAGTCCCAGACCTGAGGGTGTAAGGCTGACACTGAGCCTTGGTCATATATTTACTGCTCCTGTGTTTTGTCTTCCCAGTACCTGGACAAAGTGGAGGTAGAGATGCGGACATGTGAAGAGCCTCGGCCACCCAATGGACAGTCTCCCATTGCGCTTGCAGCCGGCCAGAGGTCAGACCCCTGAGCCCCATGCTGGGGTGTGGGTATGGGCTGTTGTTCTTGAAGGTTAACCACTGACCTCTGGGGGTTCTGGTTTTAGTGGTTGTGATGTTGCTTACAAGCCTTGGAGGCTCTCCATACATTCTGCAGTCTCTCCCCAGTGACTTAACGAATCTTCTCTTTGCAGTGAATACGGCTTTGCTGAAAAGGTGGTGGAGGGGATGTTTATTGTTGTAAATTCCATCACCATCAAGATTCACTCCAAGGCCTTTCATGCTTCTTTTGAGCTATGGCAGCTTCAAGGCTACAGCGTCAACCCCAACTGGCAGCAGAGCGACCTGCGGCTCACCCGCATCACTGATCCACAGAGAGGGGAGGTAAGGAGCCTTCAGTGTTCATATGGGGCACACCCCTGCTTTTGTATGGGGACTGCAGGGGAAAGATGTTTCGTTCTGTGTCCTTAAAGGGTTTGGTTTGATCCTGGCAGCTGATGCACATCTCAGCATTTCCCTATTTTCCTCTTTCTGGGTAGGTTTTGACGTTCAAAGAGCTCACCTGGCAGACACTCCGCATTGAAGCAGATGCGACTGACAATGGTGATCAGGATCCTGTTACTACTCCTCTGAGACTCATTACGAACCAGGGGAGGATACAGATCTCTCTCAAGAGAAGGGTGAGCGTTTCACCCATCCTTTGGAGCTGCATTCCCTGCAGTGATGATGCACATTTCCTCCCACGTCCCTCAGCCAGGCTTCGTTTCCTTCACAAGTACTGAGCCTGAGCTGATGTATTGCTCTGCTTTCTGTTGGAAACAGCTGTGTTGTAACCGAACGTCAGAGCAGTTTGTTTCCCAGGGGAGAATAATGTGTGTGGAGCAAGTCTTAAAATCTGTTTTCTCGTCCCAAGGAGATCTGTCATCTCTTTATTGGGAGCTGGAAGTCTGCTGGCTTTGCCTTTGGCTGTCAGCAGAAATGTGATGATGAGTGGATGTGATGAGAAGCTGCAAGAAATTGTCATCTCTTGTTTTTCTGTCTTAAATGGCCAGCAGTTCCCTTCCAAAGAGAAGGCAGCTTTGACTCCTTTCCTTCTCAGATGAGAGCAATGTGGGCACCCACCAGATGAGTTAACTTCTCTCTCAGATGGATTTCAGAGCAGCATCTCTACTTCGTGCTACAGCTTCTGTGTATTTTGAGTGTACTGTGAGCAATTCTTGGTCCTTGACACCTTCTTGCTGTTTTCAGACCAAAGATTGCAATGTGATGGCATCGAAGCTGATGTTTCTCCTTGACGACCTTCTCTGGGTGCTGACAGACTCTCAGCTGAAAGCAATGATGAAATATGCGGAGTCTCTGAGTGAAGCCATGGAGAAGTCTGCTCAGCAGAGGAAGAGCTTGGCACCAGACTCTGTGCAGGTGAGTGAGCCATGATTTGGGTGTTGGCCTTTCAGGGAAGAGAAAAAGACAGGGAGAGCTCTTGATTTTTTGCTGCTGTTCTCCTTTGTTTTACATTACAGCATAGCAGTCTGTGAGAGCCTTAAAGCAGCAGCTCGTAGCAGTAACCTTGAACATCCCTTACCACTTGTTTATATTTTTACCCCAGATCCCATTCTAAGTAACTGATTGATGAATGTCATACAATAAATACATAGGGCAGAGGACAAAAAGTGTTTCTAGAGAGGGAAGAGGAATATCACTGCCAGTGGAAGCTCTGGGCAAGGAGGGCCATGCACGTTGTGCAGTGAGATTACATGGAGGGAGGATCAGGAGTACTTTGCCCTTTTGATTTCAGTCTTAGAACATCTTCCAAGGTACCAAGCTTGTTGTTTCCTAACAGATGACACCACCACCTCCCAGCACCCAGCAGTCCTGGTCTCAACCATTTGGAGTCAGCCCAAATGCAACCAGCATTGGTCAGTACTTCGATAAACATGACATGAAGGAGTCATCCTACCACCTCCTCATCTCACGCCTGGATCTGCACATTTGTGATGACAGCCACACTCGAGAGTCAGGTAACAGAGAGCAGCATCAGGAGGAAAAAAACAATGCAGTCCTTCTCTCTCTTGAAGGAGGATTTTCCTCTTGAAACTCTCCTGATTGGTGTAGTGAGAAGTGTAATTAATGGGAGCCTGAAAAGCAGTGGGGTCTTGTGATTTGGTATCTGAGATTCTAGATCTGGTTCTTATGGTATAAACTGTTGCCTTGTTACATTCAGTTGCCCTTTTCCTCCCCTAGGACGAGATTCTGATAGGGCTCTTTAAAAGCAGATATCAGCCATAGTAACAGTGATGGCAATCAAAGTAGCATTGTTCTGAATTATCCTGAGTCAGGACTTGGGTTGCAGAGCTGATCACAGTTTTCTTCATTCCATTTCTCACAGGCACTTTGAAGCATGGGATGCTGGGAGGTGCTATGCAGCTGACCTTCAGGAGGATGGCTTTTGACTATTATCCTTTCCATAGGGCAGGTAAGGGGAGTGTGTCCTCCCAGCTTGGAGAGAGAGAAAAAGAACTTGAAGAATAGTGATGCTGTGAGGCTTCAGGCAGGGCAAGAAGAAAGGGCTGTGCAAAGGGCCTGGATCTTAAATCCTCGTGGGCAGGGTTGATCCAATTTGCCTCTTGATGGAAGATTGACAAGTTGTTGGCAGAGTGCAAAGAAAGGAATGAGGTGCTGCCTGTCATAAAACCATAAGGTTGGAGCTTTGGATTTCTTTTTGGTTGCTTAAGCTCAGGACCTGGTTCTGAGCTAATCCCTGAGAAAGGGTTGTATCCCAGGAGAAAATCTGTTCGTTGGTTAACTGAGGATGGAAGAAAAAGTGTCACCATGGCATCCTTCCCAGTGCTTGTGTTTGAAACGCTGGTGGGGGTGGCACCAGAATGTGATACCAGTCAAGGGAGATGCTTTCCAGATTGATATTGGTTTAAGGGGAATTAGAGGGTTGTGAGTATGCAGGAGCCTAATTCTAAAGCTGGTGTGTTTGCTTTAATGCAGGAGATGGCTGCAAGCATTGGGTGAGGTACAGTGAGGCGATGGAGACGCGGGGACAGTGGGCAAAAAGGCTGATCAGTGAATTTCAGAGCAAGGTTGAGAAGCATTATGAAGAAATGGATGCTGCCTTTGCCAAGACTCCACTTTCTCCCTTCAAAAAGAAAGCAGGTAATGATGTTGGATTAAACTCCTGATAAAGCTGGAGGTGGTAGCAGTTGTTCTCCATCCAGCACCATCTCCAGTTCCCTTTCTTAGCACCTTGATCTGTTGTTCGGAATTGCATAGCACACAGAAATCATACGTTTAATGGCAAAGTACAGTGGGTTTTATATTGGAATAATACTGCAGCAAGAATGGACAGACCTTGCTTATTTTTTTCCTCTTTAAGTGAATATATAATAAGTAAATGAAACGGCCTGAGCAGCAGAAGGTGGCTGAAGTGTAGCTGGAGACCTTCTGTTGCTGCAGATCTTGCTCATCTTTCACAGTGTCTCTCCTTTACAAGCACTGAGTGTTGACTTTTTTTCCTGCCTGGCTGTGCCCGTCTGTTTCTAATCCTGGGGCTGTTCATTCTGCTCCATAAGCACGTATGTGTCGGGCTTGACATCGACGTTCACTACAAAGGAGTTGAGTAAAACCCTTCTGCTTTCCCATCCCCGCAGATACGTTGTCGAGTCCTCATAAGAGCCCCTTAGAGAGGGGCCGTGGACCCCCCTGCAGTCTGCCCCAGCTCCGGCACCCTCCGTGGCACCGGCTGCGATCCAGCTGTGTGCTGCTGCGTGTGGACGACTTGGATGTTCACCAGGTGGGGGTCTGAGCAGTGCTTGGGGTCATCCCTGTGGGGTTTGTTTCTGGAGAAGGAAATTTGATTGGGTATGATGCAAATCAGTGGCGCAAATCAGTGGCACAAATGTGGCTTAATCCGGGCCAATCAAGGCTCTACAACCAAGGAACCCAAATGCCATTACTGTGCTGCTTGTGCAGCTGTCAGAACAGGCATGAAGTGCTGATCATTGTCACGTGCAGAGGAAGTTGCATGAAGAACCACAGAGTTTCTGCTCTCTTTGACTTCATGTTCACTTTCAAACCTCCTTAAGGCAAACCCAGGATAAAAGATTTTGTGTGTTTGAGAAGTCGGTGAGGATGTGGAGTTTTGACAGAGGAGGAATGTATCTGCCCTCACTCCTTCTGACCCAGCACAGAAGGGATCACTAGAGTGGATCAGGCCCTCCATCCACACACCCTGTGCCCACTGTGGGAGCATGATCTGTACCAGACGCTGCCGTGCACTTCTTGGCATGCTGTTAATACTGAGGGAAGTTATGATGGGATTCAGTTCTGTTTATTCACATCACCTAAATCTGATTGTTCTGGTTCTTAATAGCAGTGACGTGGGATATAAATCATAGAATCATAGAATGGCTTGGGTTGGAAGGGACCCCAAGGATCATCAAGTTCCAACCCCCCCCACAGGCAGGGCCACCAGCCTCCAGATCTGGCACTGGCCCATACTGCCCAGGGCCCATCCAACCCAGCCTTGAACACCTCCAGGGGTGGGGCATCCACAGCCCTTCTGGGCAGCTGTTCAGCACCTCACTGCTCTCTATGAAGAACTTCCCCCTGGTATCCAACCTAAATCTTCCCTCCTTGAGCTTAAAACCATTCCCCCCTGTCCTATCACTAATTACCCTCGTACAAAGTTGATTCCCCTCCTGTTTGTAATCCCCTTTTAAACACTGGAAAAATATATGTGTATAGAAAGAGATGAATCCCTCGAAGGAGAGGAGCTGACAGCATTAGCAGGCAGAAGAAAGTTGAATCATTACTGGAAAGCTGAGTGTGTTTGATGTGTAAATGAGGCACACTGAGTGTAGGAGGCTGCAGCCTTACTGGGATGCTTTCTTTTGCCAATGCAGGTTCTGTACAGCTGCATGCCATTTATGTTTTCAGGTTTCCACAGCTGGCCAGCACAGTAAGAAACCTTCCACCCTGCTTTCGTGTAGTAGGAAATTCCTCAACCTGCCTGATCAGGTCTCTGCAATCCACATTGAATTCACAGAGTATTACTTCCCAGACAATCAAGACTTTCCAGGTAATACACCAAGGTTAGCACCTTCTTTCATAAGTTTCTTTAAAAGTCAGTCAGTGTTTTAATTCTTTAGGTGTGTTGATTTTGAAGATTCTCTGATTGTCTGTGCCCATTCAGTTCCCTGATGTTTGCATGCTTGCCTTTCTAAATCATTATTTGTGAAGACCTTTGAGGTAGTGGTGTAGAGTTTACCTGGTGTGAGATGTGGAGGAAGAGTTGTACTTGGAAAATAATGAACCCAAGAGCGTATGGGAGGACCTGCCCTGGTTAATGCTGGGGGTTCTGGGATCCCAGGGAGCTCTGAGCGCTCTGCAGCTGCCCTGGTGTGAGACCTGGAATGCCTCACTGCTCTGCTGCTTCTCAGCTTTTCACTTTCACCACGAGGTCTGTCCTGAGGTGGATGTGAAAGCCCCGTGCTTTGGTGTTTTCAGTGCAGGTACTGAATTTGATTGTGTTTTGTTCCAGTTCCTTGCCCAAACCTGTATGTACAGCTGAATGGTCTGACGCTGACCCTGGATACAGCAAGCATGCTCTGGATCAACCTCTTCTGTCTGGATCTTTATCGCAGCCTGGAGCAGTTCAAAGCCATCTACAAGCTGGAGGACTCAGGCAAACGTGATGAGCATGTTGATGTTCGATTGGACGGCTTCCAGCTGAAGGTACCATTCCTTTCCTCCTTTTCACAGCAGTGTCCTCTCCCTGTCTGTGGTGGAAGTAACCAGGGAATAGCTGGAGTCCAGGATGAGCAAACAAAACCTCCACCTTTCTTCTGTCCAGTGCTTGTGTTGGTTTTGTTTTCATCTGTGGGCCATAAAACGAGCGTTTGAGTTCTACTTCAGAACAGTCAGTAGCTATGAAAGCAGCTTCAAGGAGGAATTGCTGGTTCAGGTAACCAGAAGTTGCTTTCTGGGCTTTGGAAGTTCCTTTGGCTCTCATTCCATTCCCTACAGGCACATGTCTGTTGCATTGACATCCTATGGCACTTGCCATTGACTACTCTAGGTGATATTTTCCTTGTGTCTCATTTATCTTCCCTGATAGGTAAATTTTATTCGATTTCTCAAATGAGAATGTGTTGCGAATCTAGCTCAGCTCTTGGGATTTCAGTAGGCACCAAGACTTCTCAATTGCTCACATATTCCACAGCTGAATTTCTGTGTAAATGGCCAGAATGGGGTTCTGTTGATTTCCCCTCTTGCTGCTTTACTCGGGACATCTTTCTCTTTCCTGTAGCTCAGCATCCCTGTGGAGAAGAAAGTCGCTGACCATCGGGATCGTCCGCAGGCACTCTGCATCCACGCGTCAGAGATGACGGCCACCAACACCCGCCATGCCCCCTTATGCAGCTGCCAGGACCTGCAGAGCCTCTTCCGTAAATTTGCTGGTTCGGAATTCTTCCACTCCAGCTACTCCCAGTTCCCACGGTCCCAGGACAATTTTAACCTCCTCCATACCCTTTTCTTGCGCCATGCCTATCAGGTGGATGACAGACCTCAGAATTTTCCTCAGCCGCTGCGCAAAACCTCCGCCTCTGAAGATCTGTGGTCTGTGAATTTCACTGAGCTTTCCCTGGACTTCGAGGGTGCTGAGAGCTCAAAGGGCAGAGCCCTTAGCTTTATTGACCCGTTTCCCCTTTCCGTTTGGGCCTGTTTTCCCAAGAGATGGGGGCAGGCTCAGATATCTAAACGACAGCCATCATCTGTCTCCGATTTCAAAATCAAGCCTTCTGCCAGTTTTAGCAATCACACCGAGAATGAGAACCAGTCCAGAGAGCGTGGGGTTTGTCAGAGGTCAAGAACCGACCAGGATCTGAAGAGCATCTACAAGGCCCCAGAGACGATGGATGCCTTGGGAGAATCTGAGTGTGAGCTTAATGATGGAGTGGATGACAAAGAGCTGGAAGCCTCTGCTGATATCCATGTGCTTTTGTGCTCCTCTGTTCACGTCAAAGTTCGTCTCAACCACTACCAATACTTGGTGCTGCTCAGGATGAAAGAAGTTCTGCAGACACTACAGGAGCAGCTGACCCAAGATACCCAGGAGGTGACTGGGTGTCCTTTAGATCCCATGTCTGCTTCGGTAGGAGTTATGTTCCACAGTGCTGAAGTGGCCCTGCTCATGAACCCCACACCAGGCTCCTGCTTGGAACCCAAATCCCTCGACTCAGATACAACGAGCCTGATAGAGTCGGAGCTCTCCCCTTCAGACAGCAAGGAGGGACTGGCAGCTGAGGAGAAGGAGCAGAAGTCTGAGAGTGGTTCAGAAAAGGGGACATGCAGTACCACAGAGGTCCCAGAGGACAATGAGGCTGGAAACACAGACAGCAGTGTAACCACTGTGCCACTGGAGAGGCTTCCCAAATCTGCAAGCGATGGAGCTCTGAGCACAGCTCCTCCAAGTGAGAGCATGGAGGAGAAAGGTCTGATAGAGGAAGCACATGAAGCTGTGGAGGCCCTGGTTGCAGAAGGAGCAGAAGAGCCCAGCAGCCATCCTCAGAGCCCTCCTGCCCTCCCCATTAGCCCAACCTCAACCGGTGCTGTCCCCCCAGGAGGGGGAAATCCCACTCTCAATGGCCAGGCAGAGCTCATCCCTCTGAAGAACCTAGAGGTGGAGCTGTCTAGTGCGCTGCATATCACAAAGGATGCCACCAAGGAAGCTCTGCACGTGACTATGGACCTCACCAAAGAAGCTATGTCTATAACAAAAGATGCTCTGAGCTTGAGCCGGGAGAAGATGACCTCTACCGTGCAGAAAATGCTCTCTCTCCCCCCAGCCAAGTGAGTGGGCCATCCTCCTGCAAGGCTGCTGGGAAGGAGGGGAGATGTAGGCCATTTGTGTACCATTTGGACCAGAGAGATGTCAGACCTTCATCTCCTGGGGATAATAGAAGTACACCAAAGCCTGCATTGCAAGCATGCAGAGTCTAGTGCAGTACCTGTGTAATCCTGGTGCTAAGCTGTTCACCTTTTTCCTTTTCTTTGTTTTTTTTTGTAGGGATTCTGTGCCCAAAGCAGAAGAGGGGGCAGTGACTCCAGGCGGGGGTGGCAGCAGCCGGATGCGTTTCTTCTCCATGAAGAGGACAGCATCCCAACATTCCTTTGATACCACGTCTGTGGATGGGAGTGGTCCTGAGGATGGGCTGTCTGTGGACAGCGATGGCAGCGATGGCTTTGTAATGCTCACAGACTCTGGTAACCAGGGTCCAGCTGTGTGCTCATCCCCTCTCGTTTCACACCAGTTAGCAGTGCTGTGGCTCATGCTGTGTTCTTACAGGACTCCTTGTGCCGCTCATCCCTTTTGAAGATGATGAGCATTTCACCCACGGTGGCTCTTAATGCTTTTGTAGATGCTTTTTTTGAGTTGAAGAGTATAAATGAGTGGGGAGGGTTCTCCCAGCACCGGTACTGTGCTGTTCTGAGGCATTTGGCCATAGTAGAGAGAAAGCCAGTGTGCAGGTGGGCAGAAGTCCCACAGCTTTTGGGGAGGGTTTCATAAAGGATGGTTGGATGCAGGGTAAGCTGTGCATCACAGCGAGTATTCCTCACTGCAGCTGCACATTGCTTAGATTCATCCAAGGAACTGGGAAGTGTTCTCTGGAGGATGGTTTGGTTCATGAGATTAAGGCAGAACTGCTTAAAACCAGAAAAAAGAAACAAGAACTGAGCTGTTGTTGTTGGCACTTCTATTGCAGAGCCCAGCCTGGACCCTCTCCCTTCAGGACATCTGCTCCGGGTGCACAGCAATGCGGGCAGCAGAGCAAACCTGGTGGCAGAGGATGAGAGTGGAGCATCTCCTGAAATAAACAGCTCGGCTTCACAGAGCGAGGAGCCCAGCCTGCAGCTGGTCAGGGCTTTGTTCCTTCGTGATGCTGCCTCTGGCTGAACCTTGCAGTGAACCACGGGGCTGTGTTCCATTGGCTGAGCTCATCCCTCTCTGTTCCAGGTGTCCGTCCTCGTACTGAAGATGAAGGAGGTGAACTGTGCAATAGAGGCACGAGGAGATGATTTGTCTGTTGCTGTACAAGTCAGGAATGTGGTTCCAGAGCACCTGAGCAATGTTGGGATGTGGCAGTACCTGCGTGGCTACGTGGGTAAGGTTCTGGCTTTTACAACTGGCTGGTGTGCCAGCTGCCCCCAAGGGATCTTCCATCCTAACTTCAATGTTCACAAAGCTGAGGTACCGTACAGTCGGGCTGTGTGGTGTCCAGCACAGTGCAACTCTCATCCTTCATAGGGAATGTTTGAATTTCTTCTGGGATGCATGAAATCAGCAAAAAGGGAGATAAAGCTCCCAAGGGAAACCTCAAATTATCCCTGCACTGAGAATCACCCTTCTGGGCTGGGGCACTCCCTGCAGATGTATTTGGATTCTAAAGAAACAAACAAATGAAAAGCACAGCAGCAGCTGCAACCCGTATCTTCTAAGTGCAAACCTGCAAAGTTGGACTGTTAGTTATCCGTGCTGTCTGTAGCCACGAGGGGGCACAACGAATGCAAGGTTGGGTGGTGGTGGTGAGCAGCTTTGGGAGGCTGAGAGGCTTTGTTCAACCCGTGCAAATGCTGAATGAAGGCTGGTTTTGTAATGTGCTGAGATGGTGAGAGAGGTGGGTGGGTCTGAGGGATTAAGGAGCCTGGTTCTGGTGGTAGCTTCTGTGATATGAACTCGCAGTGCTTTGAAAGCTGGTCTTATCTGTTATGGGAACAGGTTGCCTAAGGAGGCTGTGGATGCCCCATCCCTGCAGGCATTCAAGGCCAGGCTGGATGTGGCTCTGGGCAGCCTGGTCTGCTGGTTGGCGACCCTGCACATAGCAGGGGGTTGGAACCGATGAGCATTGTGGTCCTTTTCAACCCAGGCCATGCTATGATTTCTTGTGAGACCTACTGTGACCATATCCCTTACTACTGATGCCATCTCCTGCTGTGAGGTCTTTTAGTGATGTCCTTTAGTGGGCATTTTGGTGATGGGCTGAGGGTTGGACTGCAGCCTCAGCACTCTTTTCCAACCTTAATGACTCTGTGCTTCCATGGTTCTTTCTGCTTCAGGAGATGCAGACGTGGAGAAGCCTTCAGCCCCCGAAGCTGCTCAGACCCAGCCAGAAGTGTGCCTGCGTCTTGAAGCAGGACCTCATGCTGCTGTGCATTCCCCACTCGCTGTCCAGAACGGCTTCCTTCAGATGCTGGTCCATAGTTACACAGCAGAGTTCTTCATGTCCTTCCTTACCAACCTCGGCCCCTTCCTGGAGGATGAAATTATCCCAGAGGTGATCCCCATGGAGATTGAAGTCGTGGATGCCAAAATCACACTGAAGGTGGGTGTGCGGGGAACCGAGGTGGGATCCTGAATGGAGCTCAGCTGCAATGTTCTGCTTGGGAAAGGATGATGTGGGATTGCTGGGGCTTTCTGCAAAGGTCCTGTTTCCCTGATGGTGTTTTATTTTGTTTCTGATGGACAAATGGGTAACACAAGCTCAGACTGTGGAGAAACAGGAGCCTGACGTTCACATTCTCTCCCCAGCTGTGTTGGTGACATATTTGCAGACTCAAGGGAAAGAGAATTACATACCTCTTCCCCAAGTGCTTGTGTGAAATAAGAATTATTTGACCTTTTTGGTAAGGGTGTAAAGAAAAAACCACGTTATGTAACAGCTGGTTGATGTAAAGGGGGGGACAAAACTGGTTTTCTGAAAGCAATAAGTTTGCTCCACGGGCAGGCAGGAACCACAGCAACATGAGAATCTCCAGACTGAGAGATACTGCCTCCATTTTAATGGGCTTTTGAATCAGGAATTTGCAGGACAACTGTGAGAGTAATCTGAGGGGAGACGGCCTCTCCCAGCCTTGGTTCTGGACACGGCAGAACTGTGCTGTGATCCCTGTGAGTCCTTTCTGCACAAATTCAGTCTCTCGTGCAGCTCTGTGTAAATAAAGCCAGGCTCTGCCATATGGTGGGTGACCTTGGTGAGCTCTGCCAGTGCTGCCAGTTGGTACTGTTACCCCTGTGAAGGCTGGGGGCAACGGGAACCCTTTGCAGGGCTGCCAGAGCTGTCACAGCAGTTAATCTATTTTTCCCTGCCTTTTCTTGTTTTAATTTCTCAGGATGACAGCCCCCAGATATACCCCACCTCCCCTGGCCCTGTTCCTATCACCTTGGCAGTAGATCACGTCCTTGTGAAGCGCAGAGATGATGGAGTTTTCTACCTAACAGGTCAGAAATGTCAGGAAATGAGTTTTATTCTCCAGGCCTTGCTTGGAGGTAGTGCTCTGCTGGGCCTGATCCTAGAGAGGAGGCTGGAGCTGAAATGCGATGGGAAGGATGCCCTGGTGATGGGCATTAATGTGATGGGAAATGATGCTGGGAAGGATGCACTCTGTTGTGTGTGCTGTCCCTAATTCTGATTCTTGCAGTCCCTTCTGCCAGAATGGGCAAATAATCTTCTGCCTTCAGTGCCAGCATCTGCAGCCCTTGGCTGCTCTGCAGGGCTGGCTGCTGGCTGCAGGCATTCCTACCCCTCTGCTTTTGTTGTATTGTTTGGACAGGAAATTTGATACCTCGGGCAGAACAGATTAATACCTAAAGCAGTGAATGGGCAGCCTGCATTCATGCCTGCTGTTTCCTTGAGCTCATACAGCCACACACACTTCTGCATCTTCCCTTGGCTTCTCCGTTCTAAAATGGGGATAAGATATAGATCTTTTTTCCCTGTTTAAGACAAAAAGAGCATCCAGGTTTGTCTTTCAGTCCTAAGAATCGTGTCCTATAAATACCTACACCCAAAATATTCCCCATGCTTTTTTTTCCCCAGCTCCACAAGGGGAGGGCTCAGCGAAACTGGAAAAACCTGTGTCAGTTGTTCAGGACCAGCAGGCCCCAGCACAGTGTGTTTTGGCAGCACCAGCAGGAGGGATACGTGGACTGCAGGTGAGTCACTGCTGCCTGCTGCTGTCTAGACAACCAGATAGCTGGCAGTAGGCTGGAAAACGAGGTCTTTTGTCTGCATCTGTTTGCAGTTACTGGTAGGTGTGGTGTGTTGCAGATAGGGAGCGCACACAAAAGCAGTCTGTACCTCCTTTTACGGGGCATTCAGAGAATTCAGGGACCAGCTAGCTTGCTGCAGGCCTTGCTCCTATGGCTGGAAATGTGAAGGGAAGTCTTAAGAGAAAGTAGTCATTAGAAATGCATCTCTGGCAGCCTAGGCTGGCTCTGGTGACGGGTATGGAAGTCCTCAGGCACCAGTTAGAAGTACTTTGCAAATCAGACTGGGTTGCTGTCAGTGAGCTCTGTGTGTACATCACTGTGGTTAGGTCTGCCCTGCTGCTTACCTTTCTAAACTCCTGCTTTGTTTTTCATTTTTTCCCTGTCTCTTGTAGTTAAAGGAAGTGCCAGAGTTGCAGAGAGAGCTTCAGAACATGAAAATAGCCCTTGCAGAAGCCAACATGGACAAGGCTCGCCTTCTGCAGGAAATTAGGAAATACAATCCCCTCTTTGAGCTCTGACAGTAGGCTGCAGCTGCTCAGGAGGAGTGGAGACCACCACCAGCACTAAGGCGGCGAGTTTGATTACGTTGCTGCTAAACAGGTCAGCCTCCTGGAGACTGATGGTCACAAAGAGTGGAAACCAACTGTGACTGCAAAATACTCTTCATACAGGAAGAAAGGACAGAGCTTGGCTGAGCAGCACGGGAGGAATGGGGAGTTACCCGTGTGCTGCCACTTTCCTCTGTCCTGGCATATGGTGCTACCACCTGCCACTGCACCAGGGCAGTGCTCAGTCTGCAGACAGAAGGTGTGAAGTTGGTGTGGGGACACTGTGGCTCTTCGTCCACGCGGTGGTGGTGACAGTCTGCTTCCAGCCCTTCTGCCTGGAGGTGGTTGGCGTTGGGATTTCTGCTTTTTCCAGCCTTCCTCCCTGTGTTCTTGCCCAATGACACGTGCCAAAGAGCACAGCAAAAGGAGTGCAGTTAAATAACACCGCATGGAGGAGTTGGCAGAGAATGGGTAGGGCAGAAAATGTGGCTCGGAGCTGTGATGTGAAAGCATGTGTATTGTCACACAGAGAGAGAAACTGAGGTCAGTGGTGTGGGAGGTGCAGAAGGGATTTCCCCGTGTGGAGGAAGGGAGCTGCAGCTCATCAACCCCTCAAGAGCAGAGCCAGGATAGAAGAGAAGTTCCTTCAGGTTTCTTTTTCTACCAGTAGGGAAAAGAGGTGGTGGTGTATTAGTCTTAGTCTGATTCACTCTCGATCCTGCAACATTTGGCTTTATTGATGCAGAAGCAAAGAGGAATTCATTATTTCATTACCAAGTACTGTTTAATCTGTCTTTAGTTTTACAGTCAAAGAATAGAGGTGGTGGAATTTGGCTGAATCACAGAATGGGGCCTTTGTATTTCCTCTGGGACACGTGGTGTCCTCAAACCATTCTGCTTCCCAAATTTCACCAGTGGAAAGAGGGAACACCAAGAAACAGCTGTCTGCACCCCTACAGAGTCATGTGTTTTTAATAGCACTGAGCTCACGCTCAGTGTTGGGTGTCTTTTAGCGGGGATGGTGGTGTGTGGGTCAGGAGGAGGGTGCTGAGCAGGGCCCCCTGGGTGCAGGCTGGCACTGCTGACTGCTCAATGGGTGATGGAGGTGGGAATGAGCAGGGTTTGTATTCTTACCTTTGCTCAAAGCCTGCGTGGTTGAACTAGTTGGTGTAACTAGTAAAGAAACTGCCTCTGAAAGTGCAGATGGAAAAAGAAATGGGAACCTGCTAAAAGAGGAAATAAACGCTCATTTTAAGAGTTAAGAAAGGAAATGTAATTTATGAAGTGCAAGGATCAAATGCACTGCTACAGGGAACCGGGTGTGTGGTTTCTTTGCTCTGCTGGTCTGGGTAGTATTGGACTGCAGGCTGAATGAGGAGCAGCCGTGAGGGGCAGAAGTTAATTGTGAAGGGAGAAGCTGCTGCAGAGAATTTGTGCTGTTCTGGTACAGCATGGTGGAACATTCACCCCCAGCTGTGCTCAGGGTGAGCGCCCATCCCTCCCCATTAAATGTAGCATCTGTACTGCGTGCAGAGTTCATGGGAGTTCAGCAGATTTCAGCTGTATTTTCTGGTGGTGTAAAGGCACACAGTACCCAAAACTTTCTTCTATTGGATTTTTCTTTGTGTGTGTGTGTGTGTAAGCATCGCTTTGTTGTAATTAGATTAACTAAAGTAAGAGAAGATTTTAATCCTGCTTGCTATGCAAGGAACAGCCTCTGATTTAACAAGCCATGAGCAGCTGAGGCCTGGGAGCTACGCAAAAGAAAGCAATGATGTAGGAGCTGAGTTTGCTCTTGTCCCTTTGCCCAGCTCTGGAGATGCTGAGCAGTTTACAGACACTTCAACAGACACTCCTGGTATCGTCTGAGCTCTCCTGCAGCTCTCGTGGCAGTAGGGACGTGTTTGCAGCACAGGGTTGGGCGCTGCTGGCTGTGGTTTGTGGAGGGCTGGGAGCGTCCCTTGCTGTGTTTGTTAGCTCACCCTCTGTAACAGAGGGTATGGAAGAGACAGAGGCTGATTGTCTGCTGTCACTGTTAAGATCATCGGCATGATTTGGTGTCTGACTCCGTTATGCTGAAGGCGGCCCTGACGACGTTCACTGGGAGCAGTGCTCGGATGCAGGGTCTGAACGGCCTCGGGGCAGAGTGCTGCTGTAGTGCAGTGTTTGCGGTGTCTTTGCCTGCAAATCTGCGACTGACCGCACCTCCAATCAGCTGCGACAGCAGCAGCAGAGCCTCACCTTCCTTCTGGAAACTGGAAGCGGGCGGCACAAATGAATGGAAGGGAGGAGAGTTTCCCTTTGGCAGAGGGCTCTGCGCCCGCCGCCCACTCTGCCCGGGTTGGAGCCCACGTTTGGTGCTGTGCCTTTCGCAGGTTTGCTTTCCCTCCTCCTCAGAGAGGCTTTGCTGTGCCCTCTCCCCCCGGTTCCTGTTAGACAGCCTTGCTGTTGTGCCCCATCCCTGCTCGGTGCACAGCTCGGGTTTGCGTTGCTGCGTGTGATGGAGGAACGTTCCGGAGCAGCCTGTCAGGCCTGTTCTGTAGAGGAAAATGCACTTTAACTTTCTAAGCATCAGCGGGCATTTCCTTCACCAATACTGCCTCGTGCACAGAATCCAGAAGTAGAAGCAGGGGTCAGAAATGGAAGTTATCTTCCATAGTGAAATAAAACTCTTTTCGTGAGCAGTTCTCAGAGTGATTGAGGAAGGAGGTAACAGAGCCTCTGCGTATCTCCAGACTTGCTGTGAAACAAACCTATATGCAAAAGCTCACTGTAAGTACCGTTATGAAGTGCACGAAGCCCATAAGCAGAAGTTGAACTTTTGGTCAACCTACATGCTGCTGTGCTTTCCTCTTTCTGTGTGAAGCAAGAAATGCAAGAAGGCTTGCCTTAGGTGGGACGCAATGGTATTCTTACTTTCTATTCACTGCTTGAAAATGGGAGGTTCCTTTCTTCTTTCACATTTCATGCCTTTTTGTTTGAGTAGAAGTCGAGCTTCATCTCCAGCCAGCGTAGGGAATGGATGGGGCAGAAGGGGTTTTCTCCGACGTGGCGCCTATTTGCAGCGTCACAGAACTCCTTACCTCTCTTTCCACGTGGGCAGACAGAGCAGAGCTGGGCCCCAGCTGCTGGCAGCAGATCTCTTGCTTCGGCAACTCGAGTGCCCCAGTTCTGGGTAAGAATTCAATCACTTCCACTGTCTTCTGCTTTAAGTGAGAGAAGTACTGTAAAACACCATCCCCTTCCTTTCTACGAGGCGTAGGTGTGGGAGGACAAAAACTCCACTGATGATGATTAGCAAAGTTTACTTTTTAGAGCCTTTTGTTTAAGGACTCTACGTTATGAGAGCCAACTTAATCCTTTGTGTAACTACATGGCAGTTACCCTAGGAAAAGCACGTGGCCTCAGCATCCTTTACATATAGTTACAAGTGTGCTCAAAGGGGATTACTGTATGTACAGGTGGGTAATGTACAAGTCTGAACTTGAATTTTAGGCAGTATTGGATCTTTGTTGCAGTATATTTCCACTCATGCATTTATTGGTTCTGTGAACCATAAAAATAAATTAAACTCGTTAACCTCCTCACAGCCTCGTGCACTTTTTTGTCCCCCTCCTTTTCTTCCTCACGTTCCTGACTGCATGGATTCCAGGCAGCTCCATGCAGCTGCCTTTGGGAGGAACAGCCGAGTGATGACTTAAGAAGCATCAGCTTTCAGCATGTGTTCCCTTGCCCGTGGTAATGGAGCAATACATGCCGGAGGCGTGAAGCTTCTCGAACGTGTTGGGGTTGGTTGAGACAGATCGCAGTGCGTTCTCCCTACTTTGAATCACACAAACACAATTACACAATCAGTATTGGCTGTCCCAGCGAGACTAAGAATACAGTAACAAGTTTAATGTACAAAAAAAAAAAGACACTTCTGTACAGAGACCCCACTACGCCTGTGCCAGCAGAAGGTATAATGCTGGTGGGTGAACACACCGAAGACGTTGCATGTTCCTTTCCCAGGCTGCTGGGTCAGAGGACCCCGAGGCACCAGGCCAGGGAGCTGCCTCCTCCTTGAGCCCGCACAGCACTAAGCTGACAAGCTGGCCTTCAGCAATTACTGCAGGAAACATCCCCACGGTTGCCTACATGAATGTCTGCACACAATGTGCTGCTCGTGGGCTGCTGGCAGGGAGCCTCTCCTATGGGGATGAGCTTAATGGGACAAATGCAGCTTCAGCTGCAGCATTTCTCTCTGCCCTTCTTCCCCACGAGCCGTGCTGAGAACATTCATGGTAGTTTTGTAAACTGAAAACAATCCACATAAACCTTGATGCTTGAAGTTACTGAAATCCACGTTGAATCGAGCTTGCTTTGGTACAGGCTCCTTGGAGAAGACTGCAAGCAGGAGAGGGGGAGTGCTTCTGTCTCGTAACTGCTGCAACTGCTGTGCAGTGCACAAGTGAAGCTTGTTCGAACTTGTCTTCTCTTTGCTGATCCCAGGACACTTCAGTGGAAGATGATCTTCTTATATTTGGAATTTGGGATCTGTCCTCGTGACTTGAGCCTCCTGACAGCCTCCCGCATGTGTTTGGGCTGCAGAGGTGGCAGCTCCCCCCACTTCTCACACACATCCAGTGCTAAACAAAAAACAAGAGTTGACATGAGCAAGGACAGCTCAACGCTGCCATCCTCCCAACAGGCAACATTTGAAAAGCCTCCTACTGGTCGAACTTCAATAATAAAGGCAGCGTAACACTGTTCAAGGCTCACGTTTTATCTATACACAAGAATGAAACAGCTTTGTGTGTTTCTCTGAAGAAAAACCAGTCCTTGAGGCATCAAAACCAGCTCAGAATCAGCTACTTTTTAACAACATTCCAGCTGCTATGGAATAGACTAAGTCATGCAAGAGCTTGACGAGGCCTCATCATCTTAAACCTGCTACTTTAAAACCACCTCTAGCTTGTGAAGTATATTTTGGGGCTCGTGTGCAGCAGTGATAGGAAGGAGCAGCCTACAGCTGACTCGAAGGGCAGTTCCTGTTCTTCATTTCTGGTAAGTATCATTCAGATCTCCTGCCAAGGACATGAAGCAATTAAGTACAGCAGCGAAGCTGCTTATCCAGACTGCCTCTGGCAACGCAGAGCTGCAGACACAGTCAAAGCAGCAGAAGTGCCAAAAGCTGCATCATCCTGGCTGATGGCAAGCCCTGCACATCCAGGCTGTGTGTTTTGTGTCACAAGCCTGTACTAAGTGGTTGGCACAAAAAACAAGAATCTTTTCCTCCTCTGCATGAGCAGGCACACGGCTGGGTCAGCCTTGCACAGACTATCCCAAGGAGATCTCAGCTCACTGCATTAACAAAGAATCTTGCAGGTTAAGAGGCTTAAATAACGCATTTCCCTTCTAAGCTGAACTTGTCCACAGTAACATTAATGAGATCTTTGCTGTGGCACTGCAGCCTGCTCATGTAGGAGCAAGAACTGCTAAGTTATCTTCTGCAGAAAAGATGAAAAACGAGGAAGGCACTCACTGATCTCTACTGATTTATGGGCAGTTATATTAACAGGATTAGAGTGGAATATGGACAGCACCACACTTTCCCCCGAGTCTTAACAGCAGCTTTCTGCTGCTGAAAGCAGGAGGGCTCTGCAGGGCAGTGTGTCAAGCTGCAGACCCAGACAAGAAGCCACAAAAGTCCAGCTTTATTTCATGTCCTTCTGTTCTGCTTTAAACAACACACACTCTCTGTGTTCTTAACTTCTTACTGAACAATAATGTGATTTGCTCACCTTCCTCCACCACTTCCCCAACGAAGACCTTGGAAATGCCAGACATGGCGATGACCACATTCTGAGAGACAGAGGTGCCTGTGATGGACTGGATCAGCTGCACAAGCCAAGAAGAGGCAGTCAGTCAAACGAGATACATGCAGCAACAGAGAAATATTTCAAATTATACTTAGTAATTGGAGCCTGCCAAATATTGAGCATCAGTGAACAAAATGAGCAGAAACAGAAGTAACTGATCCTTGGAATAAGGTCCTTTAGCTTTGGGCACATGCTAGCTGCAGCAATTCTAGATTACTTTTGCTCAGCTACAGATCTGTACTAGCAATTATTTTTTCCTGTTGCATCACTGTCCCCCAAACTACTTTCATTTAAGTACTTCTATTTAAACTGCATAAAGCCCCACAGGCGCACTGAGCTACAACATAATCAGATAAGCAGATCTGAGCAGGGACGGCCACAAAGGCTGAGATGTGGCTGGAGGGGAGGGCGCACCCACAGTCACCAACTGCTGAGCCCCCCCATGTGTGTGTGTGAGGCTGGGCTGGGAGCGTGGCCAGGCTCAGCCCGTTTGCTTTGTGCTGAAGCACTGTGAAGCCGTTTGGTACCCGTTTGATAGCAGCTTTGGGGAACGCGGAGCGGCGATACATCTCGTAGCGATTCAGCTGTTCTTCAGAAAAGGAGGAGACCAGGATTCTGGAAGGGAGAGAATGAATCACTTACAGAGATTAAAAAAAACAAACAGACACAATTCTGAAGCTCCTCAGGCCACTGAAACAGTCCTACAGAGTATTACAACCATCCTCAGCCTCCTGCAGCATAAAAAAGAGCTTGGAGAGAAACAAACAGGGCTCCAGTTGTGCCAAGGTTTGCAATGCAGATGGTGGGGCAGCTCGGAGGGATCTGGGAAGGAGCTGCAGACACAGAACAATGGAATCACAGAACATCCTGGGTTGGAAGGGACCCACAGGGATCCCACACCAAACCCCTGGCCCCGCACAGCACCACCCAAACCCGATGGCTGTGGTGTCCCAACACAGCCACTCCCCTCGGGGGGGCCTCGCAGATGGACTGAACGCCTCCAGCCCTGACAGAACCCCGCCGTGAGCACTCACTGCATCTTCTGGATCTCATCCTCGTCCACTTTGTGCTTCTTCTCCTTCCTCTCCTTCAGCTCCAGCTTCACCTTCTTGGCCGCCGACGGCTGCAGGCTCAGGTCCTCCCCGTCCAACGCTTCCCCCTCCGCGCTCCTCACCTGCATGGGAGCGCAGCGCTGTGGCGGCGGCCCCGTTCGCTTCCCGCTCCCCGCCCCTCACGGCCGAGGCCCTCACCTCCCCGTCCGCCGCCTCCACCTTGAGCTCCCCGCCGCCTCCAGCCTCCCCCAGATCCCCCTCTGCCGCCCCCTCCGTGGCCGGCGGTTCCTCCGCGGCCTCAGCGCCGCCCCCGGGGGGGGACGAGGCGGTGGGGGACGGCTCCTGCTCGGCGCCGCTCCCCCTCTCCTCCCGGCCCGGCTCCCCGGGTTCCGCCATCGCCCCCCGTCGCGCCGTCGCCTAATGATGACGTCACGCTACGGCGGCCGGCGGGGGGGGCGCCGTCGTTATGGCAACGGGGCTTCCGTGGGTCTGAGCGCCGTGGGGCCTTCGGAAGTTGAGCTCCGCGGGTGGACGGGACCTTTCCCCCGCCTCAGCTCCCCCGGGGGCTGAAAGCAGTTTCAGGTTTCTGCTTTGGGCCTGAAGGCTGTGGCAGCTCTTCAAGTGGAGGCGGCTGCTTGACGCTGCTATACACGGGAAGATTTTTAACACCCTTTAGGTGGATATCTACCTCGTCTGTAGCTACGGCTATGCGTTTTACGTATCGTCCTGGAGGGACACGTTTCACATCGGTTACACTGATTAACGAAAAGGAAGGGGATGAAAAGGCGGCCGTCCTCCGGAGCGCCCTGGATGGGGGCGGGGCCTGCGGGATATCAGGCCACGCCCACTCACAGAAGTCCACGCCCACTCTCGGGAGGACAAACGGCTCGGCGGGCCACGCCCACACGCCCGCAGGCCACGCCCACACGCCCGCAGGCCACGCCCCCCGAGCATCCTTCCGGGGCGGGGCCTGGCGGGAGGCGGTGGCGGCGGCCGGGCCGGGCCATGGGGAAGGAGCAGGAGCTGCTGGAGGCCGCCCGCACCGGGAACCTGCCCGCTGTGGAGAAACTGCTGTCGGGAAAACGTCTCAGCTCTGGATTCGGTTCCGGGGGAAGCGGCGGAGGTGGTGGTGGAGGTTCCGGGGGTGGTGGAGGAGGTGGAAGCGGCGGTGGAGGAGGTGGTGGAGGTGGTGGTGTGGGACACCCGCTGTCCAGTCTGCTGAGGTGAGCCGGGGGGGCCCTGAGGGGACTGTGGGGCTGGGGACACTGAGGGATGAAGGCATTGTAGGGCTGTGGGGCTGCGGGCCTGGGGAGCTCTGTGGGGCCATGAAGCTGTGGGCCCGTGGGGCGGATGAGCTGTGTTTAGAAGTGAGTGCAGGGCTTGAGGCTGTGGGGTGAGGAGCATGGGGAGGGTTTCTGGGTAAGGGTGGCTGTGTGGGGTGAGGGATGGGGGGGCTGCGGGACTGTGGGGTAGGAGGTGGGAGTTTGGGGCTGGGAGCTGTGGGTGAAAGCTCAGGGGTTGGGAGTGGGGCTGTGGGATGGGATGTGGGCAAGGCGGTGTGGTGTTGAGTGTGTCTAGGCTCCTGAGGTGAGCACTGAGGTTTATAGGAGCTTAGAGTTGTGGGGTGCATAGGGTTGGGGCGTTGTCGGGCTGTGGAGAAGGAATAGAGGTGTGTGTGCTGGTGAGATCTTAGAGTTGGGGCCCAGGGAGTGTGTATGGGGCTGAGAGGCTTGGAGGACTGTACTGCTTGAGGTGAAGTGTGGGTGTAGGGGTGTTGTAGGACTGTGGGGCAGGGAGGGATTGTGGGGTTGATAGGATATGGGGGCTTTTGGGGGTTGTGGGACTGGTAGGTTGTTGGTGTGCTGGGAGGTGAGGAAGGGATTGTGGGACGGGGGAAGCTGTGGGTTGGAATCTGCTCATGGAGTGGAATGTGTGGGTGGGAGGGCTGTGGGACAGGGGCTGTCTGAGCTCCCATGGCATGGTGTGGGATGGAGCCCAGTGGGATGTGGATGTGTCTGTACTGTAAATGAACGAGGAACTGGGAACTGCTGCCCCTGGGGACTGGGCCTGTGAGGGTTGAAAGGAGTGTGTGAAGAGGATGGGATGAGGCACTGTGGGGTATGTAGGGCGTGTGAGCGTAGACTGGGGCAGCCCTGAGGCTATGGCACTGAGGAGGTGGTGCTGCAGGGGCTGGGAGCACAGTCCCTGGGGTTCTGTGCCCCGAGGTGAGGCTGTAAGCTGGGGGAGCAGTGCAGCAGGGCTGGGTGCTGCCCCGTGGTGGCTTTGGCCCTGCCTGCCCCTCTGGGCTGCTGCAAGCTGCAGGTGCTGCTGATTGTGGTTGATTGCAGCAGACTGGTGTAACTGGGAAGACGTGTGTTTGGAGGATGAGGACTCTGGGTCAGTATGCCAGCAGGGGCTGGTGACTGTGCGTGGGTTTCCTCCAGTCATGGGTGAATTTACAGGTTAGATGTGCAGCTGGGTGTTCAGCAAGGTGTCCTCTCGCTGCATGTGCTCTGTGCATGCTCACCCTCAATAACTTCCATTGCTTGCAGCAGCGCTGCTCTGCCATAGCTCAGCCTGACAGTGGCTGGCAGCTCAGGGTCAGCTGTGCTGTTTGCTGCATGGGCACCCAGAAGGAGGGCACGCTCCTTTGCTTTTTGCATTTAAAGGACCATGCTGTGTAATTCACTCTGTTTTGAAGCTTTTAGATGTTTGTTAGTGTTTTCTCCTCCCCTTTTTTTTTTCTCGGCATCTCCCAAGGAAGCCACTTGCTGGTGCATTTCATGAGTTGCAGCTTTTTTGCTGGTCCAGCACTGTTCTTCTGTTCCCTGAGCAAGTAGTTTGTTTGGGGGTAGGAGGGGGGGATTTGAGCCCATTTCTGAGCTGTGCCATCACTATGGTCTGAGTGTCTGGAAGGATACAGCTTGCCTGTTTGTAGCCAGATTTGATCCAGTTTTCAATAACTGTATCAGAGATTTGCTGTTACACTCTGAGCACAGAGCCCTGTGGCTGCCAGTCCTTATGCTTCCCTGGTGTGTACATCTGCTTCTCTGCAATGCAAATCTACTCTTGGGTCAAAATTTCTCCTTCTCATTTAATATGTTAAAAACACTGAGCCCTTGTTCTGAGTGGGAAATTGGCTCGGAACCCTTCAGGCTTGTCTGCTCCAGAAGATGGATGTACTTAGGGGCTGTTTAGATAAAGTGGAGAGGGTCAGCTGAGTTAAATACACACCATGAGTGTTATCAACCTCCAGTTGTAACAGCTCTGCCACGCTCACCGACAGCGCACGGTGGTGACTTTGTGTCGTGGGAACACACTGCTGCACTCCTGGCTGCTCTGCAGGCTGGGCAGGTGGTCGGTGTCTGGCAATCAGTGTGGCTGCAGCAATGCCTGACCCAAATGTGATGGCAAACCCTCATGGTGGCAGCCCCATCGGTTCCGGAGAGCAGCTCCAACGTGGGTCAGGAGCTCCTGGGGGTAGGGAGGAGGGTGCACAGCAGTGTTTAATTACAGCCAGCTCTGCCCTGCTGTCCTCCTTTTAAATAACTTCAAGGCTTTGGAAACAGGGAATATGAAATTCTGTCTGCCTGACACTTGATGGAAAGCCGGTGGTTGGGAAATGAAAGGGATGTGATGTGGGAGGAGGTGGTGGGCACTGATGGGTCACCCCTGAGCTCAGCTGTCCCCAGAGTGCAGCGTCCCAACAGACAGCAACAGCAGCTTTGGAGTAACGTGGAGGTTGAAGGTTAAGCAATAGACGCTCTCAGTGCTGGTGAGTGAAGAAAGCACGAAGTAACTACCCAGAGCAGGGACTTTTGTACATGTATTATGAGAAGGCTTTGATTTGGAGGTGCTTAGAAGGGATGAGTCTGCTCGCCTGCTCCTTCCCCAGCTGGTTCCTGCTCTCTCCAATGCTAGCACGATGTTCCAGTTCCTATTTTGCAGCAGTCTCACTGCCTGCTCTCTGCATTCAGTCTTGGCCGTCCCAAGCCAAGAAGCACAGTTTGGAGGTGGGTACAAAGCAGCTGTTTGCTCAGACACACCGTGGATGTGGTGCCACTTCTGTACAGAGAACAAATGCCGGTCCAGAAGGCACAGGAGGTGCCCCCAGCAGTGTTCAGTGGGAAGGGTTTTACATCACTGCATTTGTTGGGATGTCAATGTGAGCTTTAGTGGGGCCTGAGGCTCCCGGCTCCGATCACAGCATGACACCTCCCACTGCAATCACGCGTTGTGCAGGTAAGCAGGAAGCAAGATGTGATAGACTGTGAGAAGTCAAACGAGAAGGAAACGCTGAGGTGGAATTAAGATGAAGTCTCTCCCCAGGGGGGCAAACGTGCTGCTCCGTAATGCTAAAAATATCTGGTAGGAAAACACACCCCACTGGGCAGCAGAACCCTGCAGAAAAAGCAACTGCTGTTCAACAGCTGATGTCAAGAGATGGGTGAGGTGTAGGTGAGAGGGGGGACTGAGGCTGCTGTTGGGCTGTGTCAGCTCCTATAGGTCCATCAGGGACAGGCTTTGCAGGGAGTTGGGGCGTTCTGCATGCATCTGTTGTGGGGAAGGATCTGGTTCTGCCTTTGCTGAAGCCACAGCAAGTGTTCCACTCAATTTGCTGCAGTTATTACTGGCGAGTGTTTTCTTTGGGTTAGGAAATGACATGGTACAATGGTTAAACACTTAAAGTAGCTTCAAGTAGTCCAAGTGTGGTTAAAGTCGGGAAAAATGATTTTTACTTAAATGAAAAAGTGGGGTTTTGTATGTGGGGTTTTATATTTGTTCCTGCACAGCTTGATGGCTTAAAGATGTTTGTTAGTGCTTTACTGGAGAACGCTTTCTGAGGGTTATCTGTTCCCTGAGCAGTTCCTGGTGCCTGGACCCTCCTGTACTGAGGAAAAATGAGGTGAGAAACACGGGGAGCAGAGCACAGGGTTCAGATGTTGAGCTCTGCGTGCCCAGGGCTGGCAGCCAGGAGGCACAGCCCCACTGCTGGGTGACGTGGGGCGGGGAGCAGCCGCCTGGCTCCAAGGTCCAACTTCCAGGGCTGTGTAAAGGTGCCAACAGAATGTTTCCTCGTCTTTCCCTTCCCTCACCAAGAGGAAGTTCCTCTTGGAGCATTCTTATGAAGCATACAGACACCATGGCTGTGTTTTCACTTTTCTCAGGGCTGTCATTAACAGTATCTCGCCCAGTTTTGAACTCTTCTGCTCCCCACCCTGCCTTGCACACAGCAAAGCAGGGCAGATCACTCTGATATTGCTGAGAGTACGAGCACCACAGGTGTTAGATGTGCACCAAGTCTTACATTGCAAATTGTTTCCAAAGCACTTCCTAAAGAATTCAGGAAGGCTGCAATTATTGGCAATGACTCTGAAGCGTTCTGCATCTGCGTGATCTTCTAATGCAGCATTGAAACACTTCACGTGCTGAGGTTTGTGTTCTATGCCAGCAGCTCAGTGCACGACCTCAGACAGCCACACTGGCAATGCTGTGGCACGAGGAGTGCCGGGCAGCTCAGGCTCTGTGTCACTGCCACATCCCCATGTCAGAGCAGTGCACCCAGGTGGGCATGGAGCACAGTTCCCAGTGCTTCCCATTGCTGGGTAACACCCCTTCCAGGAGCTTCATCTTGCAGTGCTCACACATGGGTTGTTCATGGCTGTGTGTTTTTTGTGCCCTGAGCAGGACTGACTCAAAGTTGGCTGAAGCCTCCCCAGAGAAGCTTGAGGACCAAGCAGGTGCTGATGGCTCGCTTCAAACACCAGATGCAGACTTGACATTTGCATCTCCAGGATTTGAGGGTTGGCTGTACTGATGCTGGGTTAGCAGCTGCGTTCAGCAGTGTTCATGCAGAAGGATTTGTCCATATTTACCTTGCTGGCCAAAGGGATGTTTGTGAGGTTTCAGCAGGCTGAGTGGTTGGCAGAGGGATCCCCCGCCAGCTCTTTGATTTGTGTATGCCCCAATTTCTTGTCCTGCAGTTGAGCTGTGTGCAGGAATTTCAGCACGAAACCCACAGCTCTGTGTGTAAACAAACAGGAGCTGCCCAAGCAATGAGATGCCAACACTTCTGTAGGTTTGCTTCAGTCTGCAAGCCTGAAACTGGAGGAACATCACTGCAGATGCGAGTGCATCCAGAGCACAGCGTGTTCTGAAGGCAGGAGCTGTACCGAGTTGGGCTGGTTGCTGAATGCTGAAAAAATGGGGTTTGACAACTAAGAAGGAGACTTGAAGGCTATGACTACACTTGTGCAGCAGTGATCTTGTCCTCTCCTGCTTTCATTCCCCAATGGATGCTTGAGCATTCGTGGGGCTGTGCCAGAGTAACTTGCTCCAGCTGGCTGACCCAGCAGAACAGCTTCATTTGTGATGGCCCTGTTCCTAGATCCTATACAAGGGGGGGTGGAAGCCTGCAGGTGTGGAGGGGCAGGCTCTCCCCTTGTTCTCTGCTGCTCCAAGAGCTGTTGTCCTGCAGCAGCTTTGTGTGAAGTGATCCCCAATTGTGTGTTTGTGGGAGAGGAGCTGCTGGATCGAGGTTGCTTGGCAAAGAGCTCAGCTTTATAAAGATGAATGTATGAAACAGCATTTGATATATGAGCAGCAACTGAGCCAAGAAACAGTGCTCATCCAGTGGTGGTTTTTAATGCAGTGCATTGTTTTAGGGTGACTGAAAGAAAAGCAAGCAGGCTGTGAAAGACAGAAGTGAAAGAAGGGATGCAGAACAGAGGTCATAGATCACGGATTACACCTGCATTCATCTCAGACCAAAAGGGAAAACTCCCTGGCAGCTACACTTGGATGAGGATGAGACAAGCTCCTGCAGGCTGCTCTGCAGTGAGGATGGGTGAGCTGTGCTGTGGTTCCTGGCTGCAGGGATGGGTGAGTGTCCCCAGCACGGCTGTCATCCTCCTGTGCCACCTGGAGACAGCAGCACTGCAGGAGCGCTGCAGCCACCGGCTCAAGGTGAAGCATCCTCGTGGAGGTGCCTTTAGATGGGGTGGGGGTGGTCTCCTCTTTGGATTGCCCCCAGGTGTGAGGCTCTTCTGATGTGGACGTGGCACCGTGCCCGTCCCGAAGAGCTGGCTCTGGAGTACAGCTCAGGCTTGGAAAGGAGAGAAATCCTATTTCACAGAAAAATGGTAAAAATAAAACTGTTGAGGATTGATTTGTTTCTATAGCAACAGACTAGAGAAGCTAATACAGCTGCTCTCTGCAGAAAGGAGAAAAACAGGAATTGGCTGACAGCTCCAGTCCCAGATGCACTAACATTTCAAAGAAAGATCTTCGATAGTCCAATGGAGGGGTAAAATGCTTAATTAAAGGCCAGGAGGGCAGAAAGGTGTGAACTGTGCTCAGGAAGAAAGCAGTGCCGAGGTGTGTATGTACAGGCTTCTCTCTTTCCCAAAGGGCTGATTGCTGCCACCCCCACTGGGGACATGTCCTGCCCAAAGTAAGGCAGTGCCTCAATGCAGAGCAGTCCCTGGATGTTCTTCGTGTCTCTGTCCTGCAGGGAACCACCACGACTTGCTTTAATGATCAGGGTTTGTCAGGGTAGCCCTTTGTTGCATGGACTGGGAAATGATGGCCTTTGGGAAGCCAAGATGAATTTTGGAATCTTCTTGAGTACCCTTTAGCTCAAAGCAAGTGTGGGGCTCAGCTGGGTGCCCTGTGCCAGGGCAGTTCTCTGTAGGTGTTTGTCCTGGAAGAAGATCCCATGGAGCACTCACACTGCTGGGTCAGGTGCTCGAGGGTAAAGCCCTGTTCTTTACCTGTATTGTGTGTGTATTTGGGTGGATTTTTACTTGACTTTTGCCCAGACCAAGAATTTGAGCAGTCTGTGGCTCATTACGGCCCCATTCACGTAGCTCTTTTCCCCAGTGGTTAGTAAAGGTGAGCATGTGAGAAGTTTGGGAAGCCCCACGTAAGATGCCAAGTGGAGAGACCACGTGTGCATGCACATTCCTGACTTGATACATCCTGCCTTGCATGGTTGAGTGTTTCAGATTAAAATCAATGTATATATCTGAATCTATCTGGATGTAAAGGGATCTGCAGAAGCTGCGTTTAAAGCAGGAATGTGCAAGCAGGGCTAGTGCAAAGCTCTCCGAGAGCCTGTGTTATTTTGCTTAAGGGAAGCAAGAGTTTGAGTTCACGTTGTTTAGGTTTGGTAAACCCAGATTACATTAGCACTCTCCCCTTGTTATTTAAACACATGGTTTCTTTTAAGGTGAAATTAAATTTAAGAATAGACCTCAAGCTTTTTCCAGCTAAAAGGGAGTATGCAGTGCTGCGTACTGAGGATGCAAGAACACAACCCTGCCTGAAAGTGAGTGCCATAAATAATATTTAAATACATTATCTCATTACATTCATATCTAATCCTATTGCCTGCTGGTTTTCAGACTCTTACGCCAAACAAGCCTGAAAATGTCATAGGTTGCCTTCAAATCTAATACTGAAGTGGGCTGGAAATTAGGTGAAATGACTTTTGCCTCATCCTAATTAAGACACGATGAGCAATCCTTTCAAGTTTGGCATCACCAAGTAAATTGCCTGGTTTTAGAATGTAATCCGATTAAAGGCGGCTAGTGCTGCGGCACAGATGGGCTCCCAGCCCTCTCCTTGCTGCTGGAAACCAGAGCCTTTTGTTTTAGGAAGGAGCAACAGGTTTCTGATTAAAACCTTGATCTCTGGAGGATTGAAAGCTTTGCATTTAATCTTAGTTCTCTTTAAGGATCATGAGGGCCATCAGATGACTTCAATACGTTGTGCAGGTGCCATGGACCTGGGTTTTGGTTTCCCAGTACCCAGTGATTTTTTTTTCAAGCCATGGTTTCTTGCTGCAGAGTGTTAAGTGTGAAGAAGTGTTGGCTGTCCTATAAGAGACGTTTGAGGAGCCTTGATTTATCCTGCCATCCCCCAAGGGTGACTTCTGGTTGTCTTGGAGTGCTGTTAGTAACTCCCTCTGTGCAGTGTGAAATCACTGCGTTCCTCTCATGACATCGGGCTCTCGGTTCAGCCTGGTGGAGTCTGAACTCTATGGCTCATCTCCACTGAGTTGAAACCAGCTGAAAACACGCAGCATCTGGAGGGTGTGCGCTCTTAGTGCTTGGTTTGGTATTTTGGGGATGTTTCATTTAACAACAACAGGAATTACTTTGCAAAAAGGGTGAAACGAGAAAAGCTTAGAAGATGAGAGTTGAGTATACCAAACTTGGAGGTTGTTATCCCAATGTGCTTCCCAGCACCCGGGCTGAGAGCACTGCTGGGAATCATAGAATAACAGAAGTGCTGGGGTTGGAGAGGACCTCAAGATCCTAGAGTCCAACCCCAATGCTAAAGCAGGTTCTTTACAGCAGGTTACACAGGTAGGCATCCAGATGGGTCTCGAATATCTCCACAGAAGGAGATTCCGCACCCTCCCTGGGCAGCCTGTTTCATCACTCCCATCACCCTTACCATAAAGAAGTTATTCTCCTATGTTCAAGTTTTAGGCCATTGTTCCTTGTCCTATCACTACACACCCCTGAGAAGAGCCTGGCCTCATCCATTTGCCTCCCATATCCCTTTAGGTATTTATAAACATTTATCAGATCCCCTCTCAGTTTTCTTTTCCCCGGGCTGAACAGACCCAGGTTCCTCAGCCCTTCCTCACACAGGAGATGCTCTGGGCCCTTTATCATCTTTGTGGCCCTCTGCTGGGTTCCTTCCAGGAGATCCCTGTCTTTTTTGAACTGGGGAGCCCAGAGCTGGACACAGTGGCTGAGCTGCAGCACGGACCCCATCCTGCTTTCTTTTGAGGCCTGGAAACAAATCAGGGGAGGCGGGCAGTCCTGCTCCTGCTGTCCCACAGAGCCCGTGCTGCCTTCACAGAGGATTTACTGTAGTAGATTCAAGCCCAAAAATCATTAAGTACAGCTCTGGAATGACTTGGGAGAGTCAAGGCGCTGTTCTTAGCCTCTGCTTTGACTCACTGTGCCTACAGGCTCATCCTTGTGAATGTGCAGCTCCCGACCCAAGCTTTTTTCCTGTCGTCTGGGCCCTGTTTTTCAGATGCAGGTGGAGGGTGTATGTTGGCTCTTGAGGTCAGGTTAGCAAGAAGGAAGAATTTGAATCTCAAAATAAACATGAGTGTTAAATGTTGTGTTTAAGTTGTGTGTGCGTAAATACACGGTAAGCTGTTTATCCTTCTTCATTGACCTTAACTGCTTTGCAAGACTTGAGGTTTTTCTTGCTGATGTTATCTGAGTGTGAGGTGGTTAAGAGCTCAGTGTTCTCCCCAGCTCACTCATGCTTGGCTTTTGCTTTCTGCTCTAAGTTCTTCAGGAGCACGGGGCACATTGTAATGGTCTTCGGTGCTGCTCCGAGGTGGCTGTGTGCACTGCTTCTACCATGAGAAGGTCAGGAGAAAAAGGAGTTTGTGCTTCCTCACCCCAAAGGCAGTCTCTGTTGGTGATGGGGAGATGCTGAAGCAACATGAGGTACCCTGGAACCATTGTATAGCTGCATGGGTGAGCCTTGTTATGGCTCAGATACAGTTATTTGCTGGGATTGAGTTGCAGTGTCCCTGGACTTGTTAGAGGCAATGCCTCTGCATCAGTTTACAGTTTAATAGTCCAGCATGCATGTACATCTGTACCTGTGTGTTAAGAATGTGAGGCTGGGAAGGGCTCTGCTGCTGAATGCATCTTCTGGCTGAGGGAGCTGTATTTAACAAAGAAACTGCCTCTCAAGTGCACAACTGTTCCCTTTTGCAGCCATCCCAGTTTCCATAAGCTTCCTTAGGAACTGCTGTGCCGTGAGTCTTAAGCTGATGCTTTCTGTGTTTGCTTGATGCAAGCCAGGACTGAGCAGGAGCTTATCACAGTGCTCTGTGACCATGACCCAGTCTGTTGTGTCCTCAGTTTTCCCTGGAAGCCGCTGTAGGTCACTTTTCTGTTTGCCTTTATGCCATTGCTCTCTCTCGTTCTGTCACTTCCCTAACCAGCTAACAAGCTCATCGAGAAGGAATTCCATCTGCAGTCAGTGCAGCTGTGTGAAGCTGCCTCACTTGTGCCAGCATTGCTGGCAGTCCTCGCCTGGTCCTGTGCTCCCTTCCTTGAGGGCCTCATTCCCCCATCCTGTTGTGTTCAGGTTTCACTAGCAGACAGCACAGTTTGCTTTTCCCTGAAGCTTACTGCTTCTCCCTGCTCACGTTGGTGCCCCATGGGTCTGTCCTGAGGCATGCAGGGCTCCCTCCATGCCCAGGCAATCCAGCACACAGTGCCAGCCTGGATTCAGAACCCCCACATCACTGATCTCAGCAGTGTTACAGGGAGATGGATGGTATGTGAGCCACCATCTAATTTTTTTTTTAAGTCTCCCTAAGGCAGAAGTGCACTCTGGATGTAGTTACTGGTACAAACCAATTGCATTTGCTTTATAATTGATGTAGGGCAGGGGTAATTTGTTCTGTCTCTCTGCTCCACTTGGCCTATTTACCTGTTTCTCATCTGCTCCAGGTCAGGCATCAGCAGTGGTCTGAGAGGGAATTCCCTGTGCTGTGGCAGCAGGAGCAGGCTGGCAGGTGACACAGAGGTGGCTGTGCATGGCCTGGAGGGCACCATGGCTACAGGGACCACCTGAGCCCCTCTGCAGACGGAACAGTCTGTGCATGGAAGGATAGCAGGCAGCACATCACCCTTCATCCTAGATGCAAGCTTCCCTGCTGGAAATCCCAATTCACACTGAGCTGTGTATGGGATGAGATCACTGTGGGTGCTGGGGAAAAAATAAACAGTCACTTTGGCTGGATCTGATCCCGTTGATTTTGTCTGACAACGAGCATCTAGGAGCTCCACAGAGCAGACAGCGGAGAGTGATGTGTCCTGCCAACCCAAAGCACTTAATTGGTGCATCAGTTCCCCTGCATGAGGGCAGTGACAGGCAGTGGGAATGAAATGCACTCTGCGTTTCTTGCTCAAATTCCTTCTGGCGATGTTTTCTGCTCTACGTTCAGAGCCTTTGTGAGTCTGTGTGTCAGAAGTTGGCAGGGCAGGTGGATGTGTACAGTTCGAGACGTGCTGCTCTATTTCTGTTGGTTGACTGTCAAGTCTTGTGGGGTTCTGTAGCTCTCACAGAAAGAAAAGGGGGGGGGAACGCAGTGTGAGTTTGCCAGCTGCAGCCCAGCACTGCAGCCTGAGCTGCTCAGTGCTTTTGATCAGGGATTTGTGGCTGCCCAGGCAGCTTGCTTTGGTGCAGTGGAAGTGCTTGGATGGAGGGCACATGTGGCACTTAGTGAGAAATTGCCAGCAGAACCTGGGAGCCTGCACGTCCTGGATGTATTCTGCTCATGTAGAATCGTAGAACCATTTGAGTTGGAAGGTACCTCTAAGGGCCTTCTGGTCCCACTCCCTGCATTGCAGAGGGACCCCCACATCTCCACCAAGTGCTCAGAGCCCCATCTTCTGCCCCTAGACAGCTAAATGCTGTCTTTTCCTCCCTTTAGTTGCATCTTCTCCAGCACCGTGGCAAATGTAAAGCTCAGCTTCGAATGAAGAGCAAGGAGTGCTTACCTTCACAGTGCTGCTGGTTCCAGCTGCAGTTGTGGGATATTGAGAGCTCCAGGCTGTTTGGTGACATCTGTAATGCTGCTCAGTTTATTGAATTTGTGCAGGAGTGTTTTGCTTTCTTTCGTTCATTTTCCTTGAAAACAATCTAATCAGGTGCAGAAGAGGATTCATTGTCAAATCAGCATTTAGTAAATCTCATTAAAGTAGTTGCGAGCACTTTGCAGAATGTTGGCTGTCCGTAGAGGTCAGTTTCTCCCCTTAGGAAAAGAAAAGGAGCTTTTGAAGTCAGTGCTTCAGGTAAAATCCTACCTCAGAGCCCTGGGTGGGCAATGTTTGCTTCCTGACGAATATAGGCGTTCCAGTTGGAAAATGCAATTAAGGTAATAGTGGAGACTGCATCTCAAATTCGTTTATGTGCATTGGATACTAGGTGCAAACTCTTTCCTTTTTTAATGGCTTTAAGTGAGCATTTCCCCTCTTCTTCTGGAATCCCTTCATCTTTTCTGACTGTTGTCATCTCAGGAAGCGTTATGTGGGTCAGCCCAAAAGGTGAGGGCTGCAGGAGCCTATGGGGACAACATTTTGGTGTTACCTTCCCTTTGTGCTTTGTCTCTCCCCAGCAGAGTGCTGCCCATGCACTGTGTGTATGGGGGGATGCTTCCCGTGCTGCCACTCATCCCTGCAGGTGCTGACTGCTCGGCGTCCCTTGTCTCGATGGTCGATACATTTATTTTTTTTAAATGGTGTTTCAGAAGAGCTTTGTTGAGGTCTGGCTCTCCAGTCCCCCCACCATCAGTGCTAGAATGCAGAGCCTCGTTGTGTGCGAGCTCTGCTTGGTTGCATGTAATCAGCTGGAAGCGCTCGGTAATGGGAGCAGCTTGCAGGGCGAGTGTCTGTAATGGCTTTAAGAATAAAGGGCAGCACGTGCACTCCAAGCAGACCTGGCTTTTCCTCCCCTGCAGCTATTTGTTTTGCCTCCTGCTCAGAGGGGTTCTTTGATGAAGGCAGCATGCACGAGTGACCTATCCTGTCTGTTTGCTGCTGCATAATGCGGGAGGTGACTGAGCCCACCACCACCCCCACACATTAAGTTTAAAGAGATGCATTTCCACTGCCAGCAGCCATCTGTAAGGGTAGGGCTGCCCTCCTCCTAGCGGGGAGTTTCAGCTTGGGTGACTGCTTTCTATTAGTGATGCCAACCCTCCCCTGTGTCACCATAGCGGGACCTGCAGTCCCAGAGGTTAGTGGTGGCTGGGACTGTTCTTACACCATTAGGTCAAGTCTTGCAGCCCAGAACAACCTCCTGATGGCCCTTCCAGCTCCTGAGCTGATCCCTTTCAGGACTGCTATTGCTCTGAGAGCTTTTGCTTTCAGATCCCTCGTCAGCAGCTCTGCTTTCATTGCTGGGCATGGTGAGAGCACATGTGCTGGCAGAGCCCAGAGCTCTGAAGCAGGGCAGTGGTATCACGTGTGGCTCTGTCCTTGTGGTCCCTGACAGCTGTCCTGCCCTCCTGAGGTGTCTGCTTTTCCCTGTCCACTGTCATCACATAGTGGAGTTTGTGGTCAGCTGACTTGAAGGAAAGCGTACCTTGTTAAACTTGTCTGGCTCTGGTGGATCCGGGGGGATGTGAGGAATGCACTGGGTTTTGAACCCTTAATGTTTAGCGTTTTAGCTTCTTTGCTGCACTCATGCAGTGCTGCCATTGCCAAATAACTGCTAAATGCTAAGGAGCAAGCCCTGATGCTTTCAGAGAGTACAGAAGGACTGGAAGCTGTTTCTGCTGGTGCTGGAGAAGAGGACAGAGGTGATGTCCCATGGCTCCACCTGTGCATGGCATTGTGTTTTGGTTCTTACAGCCAGCTGCCTTGCTTGCAGGTATTAATGCAACCTTCCCTGCCTATCTCACTTAGTGCAGTAGGATTAAGCTTTCTGTTTGGTATCAGTTTAGTGCTCTTAGTAGTGTTGAAAACACTCTGCTAAAGGAAAAGGCAGTGATGAACATGAGCCTTAAGTGAGGTGTCGGGCTCATTCCCACCCCCACCCAATGCACAGATTCTCATCTCTTGGGGAACTTCAGCTTTACATCCCCTATTGGAAACCGGGCGCTGTGACAACTTTGCTGCAAAGGAAGTTGTTTTTCTCGTGTGCCAAACCTGCTTTGGGCCAACATTTTGGAAGGGAAGAGTTCCAGATGTGTGTCGGGGATCAAAAAGTCGTTCTCATTAAAAACCAACCCCGTTTTTCTTTGCTGTGATGATGTTACAGGGCTCTGCTGTCTCCTTTCAGCCGTTCTTTGCTCCCTGAGCACTAGCTGAGATGGCAGACTTGCCCTCCTGCTGCCATTGATTTATTTAGATATCCATGAGTTTTCCTAGTTGATGCGATGGAAACATTCGTCTCATGCTTTCATTCAACTGTCCCTCCTTCAGATTTGTGGATGCAGCTGTTGGAATGGCTCCTTAGCTTCTGCCAGGTCTGCTAACAACCCGAATGCAGCTGCAAAAGAAATCCTGCCCAGAAATATGTCCATAAATCAGGAAACTGCTCTTAGGTGGGGCCGTTACCTTTTGTGCTGCGAGGTAAAGCTCTCAGCGGGCTCCCACTGAGTTCGGTGCTCGAGATTTGTTTTATGTGCAAGGAAATGCCTGCACTGGGAAACTGCACTCCTTTTTGTGCCGCGGGAAGGAATTTTCTGGAAGCAGCCGCCTGCAATTAGTGCAGGGGAAGCACCTCCAGCAGTAGAGAGCTGTGCGCAATGCGTGCTGCGTGCCCTCACCTGCGAGCTCTAATTGGAAACACAGTTGTTGTTCCCTGGTGGGTTGCCTGGGCTCTGCCTGCTGTAAGCCCACGCTGCTGTGCAGAGCACAGAAACACGCGGTGAGGTGTGGATTGCTGCTGTGGGAATCGCCAAGCAGTTGTGTTACCTCTGCCACACAGCACAGCCCCACTTTGCACTGCTGACACAACGTGAATCCCAGAGCTGCGCCATCGAGACTTTGCTGATGGCAAGAAGTGAGTCATCCCCGCCTTAACAGCCTCTGCTGCAGAGGTGTTGGCATCGTTTCCCTGTTGGAAGGAGCTCACAGGGTCGGTGCAGGGCTGGGCTTGGCCATGGCTGTGCATTCCGTGCACGTGTCTCAGCTGCAGCTTTACCCTCTGCTCCATGTCTCCATGGCACAGTGCTCCCATCCCAGCAGGATCCGTGTGTCCGCTCTGCCCCTTTTCTTCTTCTCACATCTCAGAATGGGATGCTTACGGCCTAATGTTCTCTCTTTACAGGTGTTGCTCTCCTACTCCTGTGTGTTAATTGCTGAGCAGACTCCTGCTTTGCAGAACTGTGTTTTGGTGAGGTTTCCCTATATCCTCGAGGAAGCATTAAGGCAGTGGGCTGACGCTGTGCATCCCTGTCCTCTCCAGTGTGCTCATTCCCATGAGTGGGGCCAGTGCTCTCCTGTTGCCCAGAACTGGAGATTTGTGGCCCACCAGCCCTCTGAATCCCAGCCTGCTCTTTGACCTGCCTGCAATTAATCTGCCCATCGTTATTTGAGCTCTGGAATCTTTTCCCCATTCATCTCACCACTGTGTTATTTTATTTTTCAATGCAACTTTCTGCTCTCAGTGTGGGGGATTTCTCCGTGCTTTTCTCAGTGCTTTTGGCTGTGCTGTGCTCTGACTCCCCTGTTGCTTTGCATGTGAAAGCTGGTGGCCTTTGGCTCTCCCAGGGCCGTGCAGCCTGCTCCATGCATTGCATCCCCCCAACAGCTCCTTGAGGTTTCTCGGGTCCTGAGAAGCACGTGGGGTCAGCTTCCTCCCTTGCATTTAAGCATATGAAGTTGTATTTTAGCCAAGAAGGCAGTGGCGTTAGTGGGAGGATTTTGCATATAGCAAAGGCTTCTCGGGCAGGGCTGGAATGTGGAGTGAGACCTCTGCATGAGTTTAAAATGCTGGGATGCTCTGCAAGCTTGATGTAATTATCTTCTGTGAATGGCCACCCGCATCTTCTGTAACGAGTCTGATTTATTTGTGTAACTGATACCGCAGCTGTAAAATGGTAACGCCAAGCTCTCAACCACCATGCTTTCAGTGTGAACTCTGCTGCATGAATTGTGGTTCTGGTGGGTGCTGTGTGATGGATCCGGGGAGCAGGGCTGGGTGCAGTCCCATTGGTGCTGGTGTGCCTCGAGAGCCGAGCTGGGAAAGAATCTGCAGAACAGAAAGAAGGGAATGCAGAAGGCGTGCAGGGCTGGCAGTGCACGTAGAGCTCAGGAGGGGGGCAGCCAGGGAGTTGTCCCAGCTCTGCTCTCCATAGCAAAGAAAAATCTGCATGAAGAAGTGTGGTGAGCTCTGTAAGCTCAAGATCCCCACTCGGGCTCTGCTTGCTGTGCTCTAACCAAGCTGCTCGCTGGGGACTCTGCTAACCCTGCCAAGAGGGGCTGAGGAGTATTGCTGGGCTCCGGCCATGTTCCCCCTGGCCCAGGCTGCTTTAATCTCCTCCAGCCTGCATCAGCAGCTTCGTTTGTCCACTTCCTCAACTTGAATTCTTGCACGAAGCATTCGGGTTGTTTGTATTATCAGTCTACGAGCAGGAAATACCAACGGAGGGCTGCGAGAATTTAGCGGCCGCGTGGATATTAAGAACGGGGCTGTGTGTGTGGGTGATGTCCTGCAGGCCATGCACGAGGAGTCACAGCCTCCAGCCTCACTGCCCTGGTCACCATTCATCTCTGGGCCATTGAACCACGTCTCCAGGCATCTGGGCTGAGTTCTCATGTCTTGTATTGAGTGCTAAGCTTGTAAACGCATTAGGGTGGCAGTGGCTTTCTGTCCGTATGCACACACCTCCTGTTGCTTTGCAGCACAGATCAGAGGCTGCAGACCTGAGGGCTCATCGCTGCATTTGAAAAAGTGGAGTTGTTCTTTAAGCTGGGCTTTGCTGCAGCCTGATGCCCTACGCAGCTTTGTGAGTAAAGTTACAGGAAGGAATACATGGAAAATAAGCAAGAGGACAAATATCCTCTTGTTCAGAAGAACTCTTGATCATGACCTGAAGCGATGTGCTTTATTCAGCAGTTTTGACAAACAGGAAGCTTTCTTTAAGAAGCTACAGCATTTGCTGAATCACAGAGCAAGAGAAACGGGGTGCAAGAGTTAGTTCCAGCAGAACAGACCTTGCAGTTTTCAGAGCTCCTCTTATATCCTTCGTGTTCAGTTTTAATTGCCTGTCCCACTGTACGCAGTGCTTGGATTTTATACTCTGCTTCTCTCAGTGCTGTGTTTGCATTTTAAAGATGAGAAAACGGAGGTGTGGAAGCAGAGCCTGTCCCAAGGCAGTGTGACACGGCAGGAACAAAACGCTCGTGGCTCTCCAAGTCATCCCCTGCACACTGCCTTGCAGCACTCGAGGAGCATCGCAGCAGTTTTGGTGTTTGGGTCTCCTCTGCTTTGTTCCTTCTCAGCTGTTCTTGCTGAAGGCGACGTTTACCTTGCTCAGTTTTGAATGACTTGTAAAATCAGGGCAGCAGGTCTGGAGGTGGCTGTGTTCAGGTGAAATAATTCAGGCTCTGGTGCAGCACGATCTCACAGCACCGTGCACCAACGCTTACCTGTTTTCCTTCATTTCTTGTCTGCAGCCATCGGAGGGAGCGTTGCTGTGGAGGGGATGCTGGCCCTGGGCTTAGCTCCGGGACTCGGAGGGGAGATGACCTTTCCGGGTCCCTTCCAACTCATTCTGTTATTCTTTGAGTTGGATGCTCCTTCTGTGCTGCTCCAGGAAGAGGCCCCCAGCTGGGGCTGGCTGAGCAGAGTCCTTGGGTGCCCTCATCCCTGTAGCAAAAGCTCTGAGATGCCCAACAAGCCTGAGGGCAGCTTGGCTGCAAGGAGTGCAAATCTGTTCTGCTTCAGGCAGAGATACCAAAGAGTTGTTTGTACGCTGCTTCTAGCTGGAGGTTTTCTCTCTGTATGTTCTCAAAATGTTTTCTCCATTGAGCTCAGGCTGTTTTCATGCTCTGCAGGAACTGCAGTGTCTTCCAAAAGTCAAGTTCCCATTCTAATGCCCTCTAACTCACTTTCTGCAGGCTGTAGTAGGGCTTGTTTTCCTGTGTGTTGAGATCTAAAATGAGAAGCTTGGGATCTCACTGTAGGCTGTGCATTGCATCGATAGCAGTGGGTTGGAAGGTTGGGTTTGTGTGCAGACAGGAGAACTTTCATTGCAGGGGAGTTGGACTAGATAGCCCTTGAGGTCCCTTCTAACTCAAAGGGTTCTATGGTTCTGTGAACTTGGTGGCTTCTACTGTAGACCTGACATCGAAGTATAAATAATTCTCTTCTTAAATCCTTCCCAACCGAACTTCTGAGTGATTTGACCTTTCTTTGATGAAAGCTTTCTGTGTAAGTGAGAATGAATGGGCAGGGGTGAGGTGGGAGGGGAAGGACACACGGGATCCCAGCAGATGTATCCCTGCAGTGCCCAGACCTTGCTGCTGAGCCAGCTCCAGCTTGGGCTCCAGCTTCTCTCTCCCAGTTGTTTGACTGAGTTCTGTGTTTAACACGTGAACCAGGCCATGTCTAAGGGGGTTTTCTGGGAGTTCATTTGCTTGCAGGGAGGCTGTGCTGGGAGTTTGGACTGGAGCCCCCAGTAGCTGTTCCTGCTCCAGACTATACCCAAACCTTCTGGCACTGTCTTTAACCATTAATTGCTGCTTTAAATCCAGCAATAAATTGCTTGGGCAACCAGACTTGGTGAGCCCACTGCCAAAAATAAACGAGGGTCTGAAAATGGCTCAGGTCCCTGCATGCTTCAGGACCGCTGCAGCTGGATGGGGCACAAGCCCTTACAGACTCCATCCTTTGGGTTTTGGGGTCTCATATCTTCAGGCCATAATGTAATCCATCACCCTTCAAGTGATGCATTTCATCTGTACGGAGATCTGCTGTTTGCTTCTGAAGCACAGAATGGGGAGTGGGGCACAGGGATGCCCCTGGCTCCTTGGCAAACCGGATTCTGTGGCTTACTTCCCTGTCCTCTTAGATAAAGCTTCCCTCAGGGCTGTTTCTCCTCCCAAGGAGCTCGTGAACTCCAAAGCCTCCATCCCAGAACTCCAAAGCCTTTCAGTAGGGTTTGCTGGGTCGGGCATCACGGCAGGGATGGGCTTCCCAAATCCCACCTGAAATGTGCTGGAGCGCAAGCATGCTGCGTGACTTCTGTTTCCACTTGGTCTGCACAGCGTCCCTGTTGGTTTGGTGCCTTTCCTGCTGCTTTTATAGACTGTGGTGGAGAGTTTTTCTGGCTGGGACCCCTGTAGTAATGGCTGTTATTGCAGAAAACCCAGTGACCGCTCAGACTGCCCCATCCCAAACAGTGAGTGGTGGTGATTGCATGCTGGGGAGGAAGTTAAATGATCAGCAAAGCCCATTTTGTAAAAAAAGCAATGGGTGACTCTATTTAAAAGCAATTACACCGGGGGTTTGTGTGTGCTGTTAATTTCTACCCTGAGCTCAAAATAAAATGAAGGAGTCAAATGTACTCTGTTAAGGGAGGTGTTATTGTCCAGTCTTATATTTATAAGTCTTGAAAAGATAAAGTTTAAAGCAGTCCAATGCAGATGGACTGATGAGTTGTTGTGAAGTGTGTCTGGGGAAGGTGAGAGGTTTGTTTTCATTGGAGAGTGTTGCTTTGGGTTCCTGTGCCCTTCCTTGGGGCAGCAATGATGGGGAGAGCTCGACCAAGAGCACCGCTGGCATCCTGTGTGTGTTGCTCCGGTGTTCTAAATGGGACACACACCTTGGAGGGGTTGGAGAGGAGATGAATACTACAGTCCTTGAGTTTGACTTCTGAACAAGGGAGGGGAAGTGCTTGGGGACCACCTGTTTCCCACAGGGACTGCTGGCAGTGATTTTTGGGCAGTGTGAAGTCAGTGTGAAGCCTGCGGGTGACAGGAGTGGGCTCTGCATCCCACCACTGCACACCCCGGTAGCTCTTGGTATGGGGGGAAGGCTTCCCTAACCCCACAGTCCTTCAGAGTTAGTGTGAGTTAGTGATGTCTGATGGCCGTATCTTCTGGTTAACCTGAGTGTTCCAACGAGGATGGTTTTTGGTGAACACGTGTCTGGCTACAAGAAAACTGCTAGGAGAACATGGGAGCTCTGATTCAGAGCCGAGCATGTCTGATGGAGCACCTGTGTGCTCTGTGACACCCACACTGTGCCGGCTGCTCTGTGTTGCTACCCCTAACCACAGCTGCCCAGTAACCATCTCAGTGTGAGAGCTCTGCTGATGCCTTTTCTTGCAGTCTGTCTGTCTGTTTGCTGTATGCCTAAGTGTTCCCTGTACGTTTTCTGTCTTGCAGCATCTGGAGAGGGCCAAATGTGAACTGCGTTGACAGTACTGGATACACTCCACTGCACCATGCTGCTTTGAATGGTCATAAGTGAGTCATCTTATACTGCCTTTGATCGTAAGGGATGCTATGTGCTTTACAAGCTGCAGTTTGTTCATGCATTCACCACTCTGATGCTGTTGCCTCTGAAAATGTGGTGATGGTGCAACACTACACCATCTTCAGGACAAGCAAAGAACATCAGTGCAGCAAAGCTTAGAGGTATTCTCTGCTGCACCGTGTCCGTCTGTCTTCAACAATTTGGCAGAGCGTGGAGGTTTTCAACCACCCTTTTATTTGCAAGCAATTTGGATAAGATATAACAAGATGTTAAAGATGGCTTTTCCAGTAACAGTCCTCTGCAGTCTGTCTGGTGTCCAGCGTGTTGCTATGCCTGCACCACCTGAAATTTGCTTTTGTGTGTTATTACATTTTTACATAACTCTGGTCTTCATTGTGGTAGGTCCTGCATTGTTCACTGCTACTTCAGATACTGAAGAATTGAATAGAATCATCCTCCTTGTGCTGATGCAGTGACTTCAGTCCATATTCAGCTCTGTTAGAATGAAGATAACACTGATCTTCCCTCAGCATTCTTTTATTTCTTTCTTTGGGCCTCATTTAATAGGAATGTTATAAAATCACATTCCAAGGGGATCTCTGAAATACTTTTTTCAGATGATTTTCTTTTTTTGTGTGTGAAATAGTCTTATTGCAGAATGTGAGACAAGGACTGAATGCCTTACAGACCAGAGTCTCCTTCTCTTGCAGGGATGTGGTGGAAGTCCTCTTGAGGAATGATGCTCTCACCAACGTGGCAGACTGTAAGGGCTGCTACCCCCTTCACCTGGCAGCTTGGAAAGGAGATGCAGACATAGTGAAGCTCCTCATCCACCAGGGACCTTCGCATACTAAAGTGAATGAGCAGGTCTGCCTATTTTTCTCAAATATTCCTTTGAACTGACTGTCTCGGATGGAGAAAGACCCCTTGAGCTGACTCCTGGCCCTCCCCAGCTGGCAGCAGTTGTTACAGAGTTAATCACTATTGGGATGGGGAGGGCAGTACCTAAAGCAATTCCTCCTGTTCTGAGTTAGCAGTATTGAATGAATGAGGTGTATATACATTAACCTATAGAGAGAGAGAGATAGATAAATGTATACTGAGAACCCCTCCACACCTAGGAAGTAGTCTCCTGCTTTCATACTGTGCTTCTGAAACTAACACAGGTTTTCCTTTCAGTTGCTGGATAACTGGGAAGTTTTCTAGTTCTGTCCAAGGATACGTTGGCTCCCTTCTTTTGGGAACTAATCAAAGCAGCTTTGTTTAGTCTTCGTTTGGCCATGCTGTCTTAGCTCCTCTCCTGGCTTGTCTCTAGCACTTGCTCCAGTTAACTAATATGTAAGTGGTGAGATAATTTCAGCCCTATGGTGACCCCAGATAAATCCCTTGCTTAATCTTCATTTTTTTTTCTCAATCAGGAAAGGAAAAAACAAAATAAATGTGGATTGTGGGAAGTCCCACGTATTTCTTTTGCTTAAGACTTTGGATAAGAGAGCTGCTTCACTGAGTGATGCTGGCTGAGCATTGACACTGAGCCATCTGTGGTTCTGCAGCAGGCCTTAGGCAGATGTGCAATCACACATTCCCAGAAGACGGTTAAAGCTGTGGTGGCCCTTGGATGTCCCCTCCTGAGCAGGGATGCCTGGTGTCCCTGTGAATCAACTCCTTCCTGCTGGGGTTTTCATCCAGCTGGAGGCAAATAAACCCAAACAAGGTTGTCTGCCTTAGTGCCACAGGGTTAAACGTACATTCATACAGAAGTGAATTCATAATGAGGTCATACACTCCCAGCTCAGGTTTAGCAGAATCCATGTGAGCTGAAATGACTGTCTGAGAGCTGTGAGTTTCTGCTGTTTAATTTTGATCTGCTCTCTATATTTTTTCAGAAGCTGAGGAGCAAAATTCCCTTCACAGAGTCGGGGTTAGGAGTCCCAGTCCTGCTTCCAGCCACACTTTGTGGGGGCAAAGTTCTCCTGTCTGAGCATTCAGTTCCTCAATGTAAAGCAGTTAATGTGACGCACCAGCTGTTGCAAGACTAAGTGGTTGCTTCTAAAGCATCACGAAACAAAAACCACAGTGCTAATGCTAATCACCACCACTCCTCAACTGAGTAGGAATAACTGTGTTTTACTGTCTTGGACAGTTTTCTAGCTCAGGGCTGTGCACAGTAATGTCTTTGGGCACAGCTGCAGGTGTTCAGTCTGTTGAAAGAGTGTTGAGAAGTGCAGTAAGCTGTTCACAATCAGTCTGATAAGAACTGACTGAGGGCTCTGAGTGGGGGCGCAGTAGGACAGGTGTAGGGGAAACCTTTTCAAAAGCCCAGTGTAATCCTGCCAGGTAATGTTTCATTAATGTTTGTTTAGTAGGAATCCTTTTAAACGATGAAAATCAGTGGAATAACCTGTGCTGCCTGAGTCTGGAGCCTTGTAAAGAAACACACAGTGGTTCAGGTTACAGGAATCAGCTGCTGGAATGGCTTCTGCTGTTAATAGCTCTGACTGGAACAAGACGCTGTGTTCTGTCACTTCCACCCCTTGGGAGTCACCCATTGCTTTGTTGCTCAATCTCACCCATTTCATTATCACATTTTTGTTCTTTTTCCTCTTCCTTTTTGTAGAATGCTCTTGAGATCAAAGAACTCAAAAAGTACGGCCCCTTTGACCCATATATCAATGCCAAGGTGTGTACTTTGCTGTCAGCATTTCACTGCATCATGACTCCAAGCTGCACTCGCGTGCTTCCAGGTGCAATGTCATCCAGTTGCAATAATACCTGTTCAGTTTGCAGCTGCTTGGGGAAAAGTAAAATGCAACCATTTATTTACTCTGGGTTTCTTTCTTCAAAGCAGTTATAGAAACATAATTTAAGGGAAGCTTTTCCTTACTTTCCTGGGGGCTCCTTCATTGCTTAGCCTTGTAGGACTCACGGTGATGGTCAGTTTGCTTGATTTGGCTGGATGACTTCCAAAAGGTAACTTCATTTCAATTCAAATGCTTTAGGTATTGTTTCATGTGCTAATGTCGCTGATAAATGCAAAGAGAAGGAATTTTTTTTTTTCCTGCTTAAACATGGATGCATTTTCTGTGGGCTGTTTGGAGTGAATTTCATGCCTTTTCTCCTACAAAACGCATAATGCTGTATATGTTTGAATGGACGGTTAACACTGGTGGTGGTGGTGGGGAGAAGGGAAGGTAGTAACGTTGATACCTCCCTTCCTGAGCCCTCCGTGTCCTGCTTATTGCTTCAGTCTCTTTTTTGGTGTTAAGTCTGTGTTGTCTGACCCTTCAGCCCTGGTCTTCTGTTCCTGTTCTCCTGCCTGTTTTGCCCCCCCCTTTTGCTTTTAGCTCTCGAACTACAAAGAGGCATGACATCAGCACTTACGATGCACTGAAGCTGAGCAATTGAGGAAGCAGATCAGAAAGTTCCTGGGGTCACTTGTTCTGTCTGTCAGATGGCAGTGGTTTCTCAGGCACTCCACCATTTCTCATTTTCATTTATAATGAAGCAGCAGACACCAGTGATGGCATAATAGCTGCTGCTTTATCACAGGATGCTTTTGCTCTCAGCCGCCGCACCACGCTTGCTTCCAGCCAACCATCTGGCACTCAGCCATCCATGGCAGATCTCTCTCTCGAAGTTCAGCTGGGATTTTCACTCTGCTTGATGCGCAGTACCTTTAAAAACACATCCAAAATTCCTGAGCTTGCTAACTGCTGGGAACGATGTTTGTTTTTGTAGCTTCCATTTCAGGAGATAGTCTAGAGTATACCTCTTGGAGCACAAATATATCCACATGAAACTTGTCCTTATCTATGGTTTGGACAAAAATCCAGCTGGGAATTCTACAGCAACAGATACCTTTGGTAGAAACGTATCCCAGTTGAGTTCACCTGGCTGAAGGGGAACTCTCCAAATTCCTGTCAGTAATATAGAGAAACCTTATATGCTAGCATTAAATTTTTGAGTGAGGAAGGAATCTAAAGCCCAAACTGGGTGAGCTTTCTTGTGGAATGTTTATTAAGTATTCTATCTTAAACTGATTTTCTTTTGGCAAGTGCATTTTAAACTCACACGGCTGTGTTCGGGGTGGCTGTAGCACTCCTGCAAGCAAGGCTGGGGCTTTGAAATCTTTGCTTTGTTTTTTAAGGAGAGAGAGAAATGACTCATACACAGCACCTTAGGTCCATCCAAAGTTGTGACCAGCTTACCACTGGTTCCTGACCGAGTGTGATGAAGACCAAGAAGAGCTACACCTAACATACTCACCTTGATGTTTTCTCAGTAGCTTCGCTGCAGGTGGGAGAGCCAAAGAAAGTCTAAGTGCAAAGTAAGGAGTCCTTGCTTGGCTGCTGCTTCCAGCTTCTCAGCTCCCATGCAGGATGGGATTTGATATAGAAACAATCAAAGCAAGATGTCTCCTCTTTCCAAACATTTGGGATATTTAGAAGAGGGGAAAAAGTGTTTCTATAAGGTTGAATTACAGATTAAATTGTTACCCTGGTCAGGAAGAGGTAAGAGAGCCAGAAGCTTCTTGTTTTCCCGAAAGCTTCTTTTTGTGCCTCTTCCTTTTCAACATCTTTTAAATAAAGAGCCCTTCCACTGTGTCTGTGTGGGCCTGAGAGACTTCTGAAACACAAATGATAGAAGCCAAGTTAAGAGATGGAGATGCAGCTTTGTTCCCGTGACTCCTGCCCCCTTGAATTGGGCTCTCTAAGTTGGGATGAAGGAACCACCCAGTTGAGCAGAGCCCAAGTAGAAAAAGCTGTCACATAGCCCAAGGAGGAATAAACTGCACAACCTACCGTTGTCTTTCTTAGTTGGCAGCAACTGATTCATGCACGTTGGGTTTAAAGCACTATAAATCTAAATGGTGTGCCAAGAGAAGAGGAAGTCTACAATCTGGAGCCTGCATGTGAAACCGGGCAGTGCGGCCACCTGCAGAGCTTCTGAGAGCTTGTTGGACAGATGGGCAACGTTTCTTCTGAAATGGTTTTGGCATTGGTGGGCACCTGTAGGAGCAAAGGAGCCTGTTCATCCCTGCTCTGCTGAGGGCAGAGCTGTGAGGCACGAGTGGAGGTCTTGCAATCTGATCTAGTTCTTGATCTAGCAGCTGGCAGCCCTTTCTGTGGCAGGGGGGTTGGAACCTGGTGGTCCTGGAGGTCCCTTCCAACCCAAGCCATTCTGTGATTCTTCTCCCCACCCCAAGGCAGAATTGTGTCTACTAAACCATTCCTGCCTGGCATTCATCAACAGCTCCTCCGAAACCTCAGAGCAGCAATGCCATGGTCTGCCTTGGTGTGAGCGTTCAAACCTTTGCAGGTTAGAAAGTTTAAAAAAAAAAAAAACTTTTTCCACTTATTTTAAGGAAGAAAGATGTGATTTAGATGGAAGCCCTCCTACGGTGTGTTAGGAACAGGAGTGCAGATGCTCCTGACTGAGCTGGAGGTGCTCTGCTGCAACATGTGATGAGGAGCGTAAGGGCAATGGTATGTGGTATCTGATTACCAGGGCTTGAGAAATGTGATGGAACCCATATGAAAGCGGAGGCATTCCTGCTCCTGTTCCCATTTTGTGGTCTGTAGGTGGGCATCAGCCGAGGCCCAGCTTCTCACTCCTGGCTGCAATTAAGGGGGGGTGCTTGGATTCCTGCAGGAATGCGGCCCCTGGGTCCTATTGAGTGCTCTGTTTTTTTCCTAAGAAGTTTTGAAATTTGAACCCACGTGCCTTCTGGCTGCTGGGAAGGAATTTTCTTTTTCCATCTCAGATAAATACATACATCTGAGCGCTTGTGCTCGTTGTTAGGCTCCACTTGGGCTTGGGGCACACTCCTTTGCCTGGAACGGTTTGGGGTATTTTGTGCTCCTCAAAGCTCACCCAAAGTGGGAGCAGTGCAGGCTCATGCAATAGCAGGAGTTCCTGTGATGGGGAAGGACTTGCTGTAATGGTGCAAGGCCTCTCACCACCTGATGGCTGTGCTACAGGAGGATGGGCTGGGGATTTTGTCCAGGTTTCATGGATGGGATTTCATCCAGAGCAGCAGCGCCCTGAGTCGTTTAGAGAAAATGAGACTCAATTGCAGCAAACTTCAACAACTGTACTATCAGAGGATGTTGCATGCCTGTTTTGGAGCTGCAAAGCAGCTGTTTGGGGTTGCAGCGTGCTTTAAAGCCCCCTTGGCAGATATGGTCTGGGTGGCAGGGGAGAATGGGCGGTGCTGGAATGGAACAAACCAGAGCTGTGCACCCCCATTCGGCTCTGTAGGCACACAGCTACAGCTCCAGGAGGGCTGGGGCTATCTCCTGTTTCCTTGAGCTGTGGGGCATGCTGGTGGCCTCGGTCTGGCTGTGCCATGGGCTCACAACATCCAGGTTCCCTTCCCTGCCCAACACAGATAACAGGATCTCCCATCCTTTTAAAAGAACTCCAGACCAGCACTGTAGGAGCATTAGGTGTGATCTCTGTAGCTCTCTATTCTCTCCCCTTCTCACTCTGTATGTGTATTTTATGTGCAGACTTCTTTATTCTCCAGTAACTTCTGTCCACGTGTATGTGCGTTCCTTCACCATGGCTGCCTCTGCCGCTCCAAGTATCGAGCCTGTTCTTTGTCTGTGACCTCCTGTGCTAACAGTGATGCCCTGCTTTGCTTACCTTCCGAAGTCCCTCTCTCTGCACGTGGCTGTGTCCTGCCTCCTTGCTTTGTGCTTTGACGCCGGTCGCAGCCTCTCCACGTCTCGCATCCCTTCTGCCTTCCCATGGCTGACAAATGATGCAAAGCGGAGTAAAACTGAGTGGGAGTTTGCATGCTGTGACTCCTGTAATCCCTGGAACGGTGTAACGCATCCATAGGATTAAAGTGCAGCAAAGCAAGCTCTGCAGCATGCTTGTGAAATGGTGCAAAATACTGACCGCTCCTACAGGCCAGTATTAAAAAAAAAAGCCACAAAAAAGGGTGGTTTTGCTCTCAAAGAATCCGTGGAGGTTCTGGTCAAATTCATTTTCTAAAGTAGACTTTCTAGCTGTGTCAAGACACTGTTATTTATTTGTTCTGTTGGGAATTGTTCTTAAAATGACACAGTTCTCTCAGCTGAGGTTTAAATGCGGTACGATTGTGCTGAAGTTGTTTGCATAAATGTTTACACCCTTAACTCATTCCTTCAGTCCCTAAACTGAAACCTCTCTGTGTATAATTACACGGGAGTGAGACCAGAAGCTTGAGATGAACTTAATTTGAAAGAGGGGGGGAAAAAAAAAGACCCTGAAGTCTGGCAACGTTCCTATTTTGCACCTGGAAATGAAACGTGGGGTTGCTCATCTCCGTACTTTGCTGATTGTAACCTGCCCTGCGCTGCATGCATTGTTGGATGTGGCTTTCACACGCTGCTCCGATGTTTCTTCCCTCCAGTTGACCTGAGACCTTGATGATGAGGGCTCGTCAGTGGGCCAGCCCAGTGGCACTGTTTGCTAAACTCCTAATTTGCAAACTGCACGCAGCTGCATGCACTCTTTCTCTAAAACGGCCGGCTTGCAAGCTTCAGAACTGCAAAGGCTGTTAGGATAAGTAGGATCGAAACAATTGAAGTTTAAATCTGAAATGATGACAAGTGACAGCAGATAGAGTTCACGGTGCAGTTGGTGTGGCATGTATTGCATGCAGTCTTTTATTTTGGTGGCACCCCAAAGTAAGGGATGCTGCCAGCTAATGACAGACTGCTTTCCCAAGGGCCATAGGAACTAATGGCCATCCAGATACAGCACGACAGTCCCTTAAGCTTCAGCGTGGGCTCTTCCTTTGGGTCTCCATGCTCTGAAAACAGCCTACCCCATCTAGAGCACCGGTTCCCACAGAGCAGATTCCTCACATCCGAGTGAAGCTCAGTTGTTCTGAATGGTTTTGAAGCTTCCCCGGGCTGTCGCTGGGTGGGTTGCTGGGTGAGCTCCTCGGGATGTCTGTGCCTGGTTCTGGCATGGTGAAAGCACTGCTCCAGGCTCCGGTTCAAACCGGGCTCTTTGCTTCCTGACTGCTTTTTGTCTTGTTTTTGCATTTAAACTTCAATGGTTTGAGCGAGGCACGGCGCAGCTCCGCTCTCCCCATTCTGACACGTTGGCCTTTCTGACCCCCCCCAGAACAACGACAACGAGACGGCGCTGCACTGCGCGGCGCAGTACGGCCACACCGAGGTGGTGAAGGTCCTCCTGGAGGAGCTCACCGACCCCACCATGCGCAACAACAAGTTCGAGACCCCCCTGGACCTGGCTGCGCTCTACGGGAGGCTGGAGGTTGTGAAGATGCTGCTGAACGCTCACCCCAATCTCTTAAGCTGCAACACGAAGAAACACACTCCCCTGCACCTGGCGGCGAGGAACGGTCACAAGACTGTAGTGCACGTCCTCCTGGATGCTGGCATGGATAGCAACTATCAGGTATCTGGGGTGGGGGTGTGCGAGGGGCTGCTCTGGCTGCTGGGAGGCGGAGGAGCCGTGTGGTTGTGGCGAGGAGGGCTCCTCCTCCCATCCTCTGCAGGGATCCTGGATGGGAGATGAGCGTTGGCTTCGGGTTCCTCCAGGCTGCTTGTTCAGCTTGTTCCTCTGGGAGGCTGCTCAGAGGGATCCTGGTGCAGTGCATGCTTGGTGCTTGCTCGTTAGTTGGGTAAAGAGCCACAGATGCACAGTGAGGAGGGAAAAAAAGCTCTTCTGCCTACACTGTTCTGCGCTGCAAAACTGAGCTCTCAGTACAGTGGAGGCAAACCATTTCCTTTTCAGCACGTGACCCCTAAGCTTGAGAAAGCCTTCTCTTGGTCTCTAACTCTGAGCCTGCATCTCTCTGCAAAGAGGCAGTCTCCATTTTCCGCTCCAAATTCTCGGCGTTGTCATAATGTTACTACTTTGTCCTCTTTGTATACGATGCAGTGTATTTATTGCTTCTGTAACCTTCTGAAACGTTCCTCCATCAGCACTCCCCCCATCTAGCTTCATGCTATTTTTCATTTAATTTGCAGACTGAAAAAGGCAGTGCTTTGCACGAAGCTGCTTTGTTTGGCAAGACAGATGTGGTACAAATATTGCTGGCTGCAGGTGAGAGAATGATCCCATTCTGAAACAATAACGTGGTGAGCCCTTCACCCACAACCTGAGGAAACCCCTCTTTAGTGACAGCACTTCTCCAATCAGTTACCAAAGTGCTGTTCCTCAGGGGGAGTTACAGGAGAGGTTATCCCATGGCGTTTGGCTTTAGGTTTGCTTCTACAGAGCATTTTTTAGCTCCACCCAGTGATGAACACATGCAAGCTGTGACTTGATTAAAGATGTGAATCTGTGCTTGTTTGAAAATGCTTTTGCCTTCTCTATACCTACTGCTATAGGTATTGATGTGAACATAAAGGACAACAGAGGCCTGACAGCTCTGGATATCGTGAGGGAGCTTCCTTCTCAGAAAAGCCAACACATAGCAGCTCTCATTGAAGGTAAACAGTGTGTGGGGGCAGGAGGAAAGAGTTCAGAGTGCAAACTGTGCCTGTGCAAATACAAAGGGGGGGATCTCGAGTGCTGGAAAGCGTTGGAAGCAAAGGAGGTACAAGTCAGTGAGAATGTTCAGGGTGTGGGAAGAAATGGTGCTGCACTGCTCAGGTGGATGGTCTCTGGAGCAGGGGTTGGCAGGAGGACTTCCAGGAGTGAATTTAAGGGGGATTAACTTCCTTGCTGGAAGAGCAAGGCATCACTTTTACAATTTAAATGGGCTTAATTGAGCTTTGTTTAACTCGCTTTATAAGTAAATTAAAATTAAGGGTAGTCTAAATCTGCTTGCAGAATGCAAAGTAATAGCTTTAGATATGGTTTTGGATTAACTCTGCTTTGTGTGTCTGTAGGCAAATAGTCACCCACTGATCCCATGCCCTACTCCTGGCTTCATTGTAAAGCTCGGGCATGGATTTCTGCAGATGAGATTTCCAGAAAAGAACCCTGATTACTTGTGGTTTAGAAAGGATCTTGGCCCTTTGTATCTGCCCTCATTAGGGAATGAAGTGTGGCATCTTAGCTCAACTCCTACCTTGTAATTACGTTATCTCAATTTCCTGTCAGCTGTGGGGGGAAAGATCAGAAGCGTATGCAACTGGTGTGTATTATTCCTGCTCAGCATTTGAGAGCTTCACAGGTTCAAAGTTCGTTGTGGACTTTTAATTAAGCTTTGTCTGTGGGGCTGCTCGGTATCATCTCTGTGCTGAAACTGAGGACATAGATGGGCTTTAAAACTGAACCTCCAGCAGGTAAATGCTGATAGTTTGCTCCTGTAAGTGAGCTGCATGAGACGGTGCTGTCTGACTTCATTCACGTAAGCTTAATATTTCTCACTTGGTCTGTGGTTTGGGGACCACAGCTAGAAGTAGCTTCTCTGCTGCTTTATGACCCCAGAAGACCAGACTGCATCTGTTTAGTGCTGCAGCCTCTGCCCGGAGCACAGCTCATCTGCTCCTTCAAGTTATGCCCCTCCAGGAGCTTTGCAGCTTTCTGATTAAAGCGTCTGTAGAAGTTCAAAGGATCCTTCTTAACCCTGTGCATGTGATTAAAGAGGTCGACCGGTTCTATTTCGGTATCTGAGCTGCAAGTTTCAATAATGTCCTTTGGTCATTTTTTTTTTGGAGACTTAAGGCTGACAGTTGGTCTCCCATCCGCAAGGGAGGAAATCCCATCTGCTGAAGTGAAGATAAAACTAGATGGCCATAAACTGATCCTTCTTGTTGCCCCACCTCGTTGCAGATTACACGACTGGGAAGAAAAGTGCCAAAGCTGCAGAGAAGACAGCACAGGCACCGCCTGCTCCAACCACCGACCCTGCGTGCTGGATCCCTCAGGGTAGGTTCCACACAGCCCAGGAGCCACTGCCACTCCTCTTCCTGCCAACACTGACCTTCAGAGGACGGAAACCACCGATGATGCCCTCCTTTCCTCTCTTCCTCTCGCAGGTGACGTGGAGAAAGCAGTGACAGAGCTGATCATAGACTTCGATGTGAACCCAGAAGAGGAGAGCCCGTATGAAGCTTTGTACAATGCGACATCCTGTCACTCTCTGGACAGCCTTGCCAGTGGGAGGTCTTCAGACCGAGAGTCTGTGAATAAGGAAGTGGAAGCAGCTGGCCTTAAAGCAGCAGGAGTCAGGCCTGTATGTAGCTGTGTGCTTGCCTTAGAAAGATAACTTCTCTCTGTTGCCGTGATTGCGCAGCAGGCTGTGCCAATTCCTCAGCTTGAAGAAATCTTGAAAGCTATCCCTGGCATTGCTCAGAGCAGGCAGGTACATCTGCTTTCTGTGCCTGTTCACATTACTCACATCTGTGTTAGAGCTGAGTGCATTTCTTCTCATCAGCCACTTTCAACACAGGGCGACACCAATAGGCCACTGTTACCCACATCCCCATTCCTGCATGGCACACAGTCACTTTGGTGTGCCTGGTTTTCACACAGCATTGCACCCTTATGTTTTCTGGCAGTTGAATACTGCTCTCTGTGAATTTTGGTTTGCCAGAGTATTACCCTTAACTGAAGGGCAACCTTATTGCCTAGAAAAGGCTTTGGAAACTTGCGTGTAGCATTTCCCTTTTGTTTTGCCCAAGAGAAAGTTCTTGAGAAATCATCTTTAGGAATATCCTGCAGTAAACTAATTAGCAATAGAAATGTGTTCTGTGTATTACTTGCAGAGATCTGTAGAGGGTACTCAAGGCTTTACAAGGCAACACAGAGCTCCTGGAACTATCTCCAGAGAAGTCTTCCTCACCTTCTGTTAGTTGCATCTGCTGCCTCCTTAGCAATCATAGTGATGCTGCTCTGGGGCAGATGGGAAGCTGGCCTTGCAGAGTGCTGTGTCAGCTTCAGGCTTTGTTTCCATAGAAAAGGCTTTGCAAAAACTGAATTTTTGGACAGAGGGCAAAGCAGCAATGACCAATGGAACTGTGGATGGTACTGTACCCATGCTTCCTCTCCCTCTGTGAAGAGGTGCATCCCTTTCCCTGTACTATTTGCAAATGTAGTAGAAATGAAACAAAACCTTGAGAAGATGGGCATTTTGTCCAGATATCTTGTTTAATGGATGCAGTACAAGATGCAGCGTGCTGCTTATTAGACTAGATCTTAGTGGTTCTTATACATCTATGTACTGTCCTGTGTTGATAGTGGCTGATGTGAAATAAGCTCAGCTCTATCAGACAAGATGAGGGGCTGAACTGCAGTGAGAAGGGAGAAGAAGGAGGGAGTTGCTTTAGGAGCTTTTTGGAGTTTGTCCCAAAACTTGCTCGAGCCTTTTGCAATGAGAGTTTCTCTGCTCTGTTTCAATTAGCCATTAGATGGAGCTGTTGCAGGGCAGGAGCTGACCTAGAGATGTCTTCAGCTCTGTGTCAAGACAAGACAATGCAGCTCTTACTGCCTGCAGGCAATCTTGGGATATTTGAGGAATGCAGTGCAGCACTGTCTCCTTGATCTCCAGGGTTTTTCATTAAAAGAGATGCCTCTGGAATCACTTATTCCTGTTACTGTTTCATTAAGACACAAGTGAGTAGCAGCACAATGAGTAGTCCCTTTCTACACATCATTATGAGTTCATTACTGATCTTATCCATGCAGTGCTCTGCGATAGAGATGCTAGTCTGGATCTGAATGAACTGGCTTAATTAATGAAACAAACCTGTGTCAACATCACCTCCCACCTCAGCATGGTTGATGCTCCTGTGGGTCTGAGCTGTTGTGCAGTTACTGCTCTGGAGGAGAAATGAGAGGTGTGCATGAGCAGTGGTGGTCCCTCCAGTGTGCTGCTCTTGGTCCATCTACAGAAAGGGCTCTGCCCAGACTGGTGTCCTGCTGGAGGGAGGAGGGAAGGCAGCGCTGGGAGCTCTGTGCTGTTGGGATTCCTCTTCTACTCTGCCCAAATTAATGTGAGGAGGTCCTCAGCACGCTGTGCTCCCAGCAGTGTGGCTGTAGTGTCACGAAGCAGAAGGGGATGTACTTCAACACAATGATTGACAATGGTCTTCTGAACTGCAGAGAGAGCGTCCGCCCCCCCCTGCTAAACCACCGCCCGATGAAGAGGAGGAGCAGCACACGGAGAAGATGGGCCATGGTGCTTCCTGTGAGGTACGTGAGGCTGCAGCAGTGAGGCTTAAAGACCAGCTCTATAATCATTTGGGTGGAAGCAATTGTAATATTGCTTTCCTTGCAAATTGAGTTGGGAAGTGTTTTTTTATTTTATTCCAGCACTGCTGCTATCACTTGCCATGGGAACTTCCTTTGTGTGGTTCTTCCAGGGCACCTCTGTTTTGACCTTCAGCCTTGCTTTCCTATTCTTGGCTGGGAACTCCCATAGGAAGAGATTTTTCTGAATCACGTTGGGATATGGACTGTTGCCCGCTTGTAATGATCCCACTGAATACTTCTTCACCCTCTGGGCTTCAGTCTCAAGTGTTAGTTCCTGCTTCCTCTGTGCTTCCAGCTGTGCAGGGGATGTGTGGGCTTGTGGGTTCCACTGACGTGAGTAGGGCTCAGGGTCTTGAATTCAGCAAAGATTCTGGCCCAGCATATGTTAAAGCTGTCTTCTGCAGAGGTCAGTGTGTGGGAGCTGCTTTTTGGTTAGAGCTCTCTTATTCTGTTTTCTTGCTCCTGGGCTTCCTATGGCTCATTTTTTATTCACTAGCCTATGAACCTCAGATGTGAGGGCTCTCTGGGAGCACTCAGTATATACCTCAGGGTGGTATGTGAAACCACAAATGTCATGGTAACCTCTGTTGGCACCCAGGAAGATCTTCAATGCAAAAGCAAGTCTTGAGGATTTCCTTTTTCAAATGCAGTGAGATGCATGTGAAACTGATGAAGTGTCTGCTGCCTTTGGCTGTTGGAGCAGACTCCAGTTCAGCAGATCCTTTGCTTTGCATGTGTTGATGTGCTGAAGTCCCTACGAGGCATAAATGCAGTCTGCTTTCTGAAGTATGTCAGGTCTACACAGGACTGAAGTAAACGCAGTTTGCTGTCATAGGACTGACTTTATATAGAGTGGAACACCGACCAGTACACCAACAGTAGAACTGGGATGCCAAATTGTGGACTCCACTGCTGTTGTTTTCCAGTGTATGATAACCAGAAAGGAGAGCTGGCTGTCAGGTTACAGTACAACTGAAAAGTAGGACTTGTTTATGGCAGTAAACACGAGTGAGAGAAGCGTGCATTGGCTGTTCCTGCTGAGTTACTTTGCCATATTTAATTACAAAACACCTGCTGTGTTGTCCTGCCATTAAAGGCTTTGGAAATGCAGTCCATTAAAGGAAGTCCTGCTGCCAATTACTTGTGCACAAAGTGACTCACAAGGGAAATTCTGATTTATTTTATTGATAAGAAGTGCACACAGTGAGCGTGGCTGCATGGCAGTGACCTTCCAGGTGTACCCAGAAGGCAGTTTGGGTGCAATTGGTTGTGAGGTTTTCTTTTGCATTTTTTACATGTTCTGTCTGGGTTGGGCAGGCACCAACAGGAATATGCTTAAGGATTGCTGTAAGCTTCTCAAAGCAGCATCCTGATCACCCGTCCTCAAAAACATGTTCTCACACTGGGGCCAGGGCACTTAGTCATCCAATGCTCTGGGGTTGGGCCAAACTCTGGTCTTAAAAGTAGTCCTTTTATTCCATTGCCAGGATAGGGCTATCAGTCAAAGCAGATGTGCATAAACAAGGAACTTAACTTCCATTGTGAAAAAACGTTCAGTATAAACAGGCAAGAGAGCTGATTGTTTGGAAGGTGCCTGAGTGCCCTCTTTCCCTATCAGCAGAAACCTTCTGGGTTTGTGGCTGAACAAAGATTCTGCGTTGTCAAATTAAACTTCAGTTTCATTTCTTTGCTACTCATCCCCAGAAAGGAAGTGCAGGCAAAAGGCACCGTGACCATTCAGCAGTTCTCTCTGTGGTGCTGAGGGGGGAGGAGGGAGAAATGAAATACCCTTTAAAAAGTCTTTCATTAAGTCCCCTGCTGTGGATTAAGAACACTTTATAGGGCGTATAGGCTGTATAGGCTAACACCTTGTTTTTAGGTTTTGGTGGTAGTGAATGGTTCATGAACACTAACCAATCTGTATAAATAAATAGAAGATGAATCAGACAGAAGTCTTGATGATCTCCTCACTCCTGGTTGCATTACCTGAAGAGTAAGCACAGTTCTCCAGCATACAGCAGATTTCATTTTAATTCATTTTTAACTTAAGTCTGTATTTGAGGCTTTGGAAGGATGAGAAATGGAGACAATGAAGTGTAATCAGGCCTATGAATGCACGCACTGACATTTACAAAGCAAAAGCTGGGAACTGCATGTGGCTGGGAAGCTTCTTTCTGCAAATACATTCAGTGCATTTGAATGAGGGCAGTGCAACAGTCATTATCTGCAGGAGCCTTAGCAGTACTAATGCCTGGCTTGAAGTCCAGGCTACAACTGTTCTGACAGGCTGCTGCTGTGCAGTATTTTTCCAAGATCTCTGGTGAGAGCCTGATACCTACTGTTACGGTCTGATGTTTTTGTGCCACCATCTGGTCAGAAGTCTTTTTCCTTAATTTGCTCATTATGAGCTCTTTCACCTGAGAAGGAGTTGGTGTGCCTGACAGCTCGTCTCAAAGCAGATAGAACAAATACTTTCCTTGGGCCTGACCTGCTTCCTCCCATTGCGAAGCTGATTTAAAAGCCAACTGGGCTTACACAGGGATGCAGAACTTTGTGTCTTTCCAGGCCTCCCTAAAAGGCTTCCAAGTGTCCTGGCTAGGTCGCAGCCAGGTAGGTACCTATTTGCCCTTGAAGAAAGAGATGCTTCCTCCTAGGGGAAGAAATTGGAGGTAGGTCTTAGTCTGCTGTCTAGACAGGGGCAGTTCCAGGAGTCTGAGCAGTGCAGGAGCCTTCCTTGGGGGCTGCTGTGTGCAAACCAATCCTTCCCTGTCCTGGCAGCAGGCAGGGATTGCTCACTCTCTGGCTCTGGTTTGCTTCTGCTGCTGCCTGAGTTGTTAGAGGCACACAGAGGCTGTGGGATGGGATTGCAGCCAGCTCTGACCAGGAGATGGTGCTGAAAGGCAGCTGCCTGGCAGGCAGGGTGCCTGGAACCCCCTCTGGTACTGGGATGGCATTTGTGGGTCCCATAGGACATTGGGTGACCCGTGGGGTTGGGATGGACTTGCAGCAACAGTGCTCCCTGCACATGGCAGTGAGTTTGCAGGGCAGCTCCATGCAGGTTCTGCCAGTGTCACAAAGAAGCTCTCAGCAGAGGCTTTGGGGGATTTAAATGAGCACAATCACTGCTGTACGCCCTGAAGTTCAACTCAGTTTACACTGTGTTGCCTGAGGCCCTCTTAGTTTTCAGTACGATGTACATCCTGAGGTTAGGCATGCTAGATCTGATTTCCAAAAAGGTGGCAGGGATTAATTTTATGTTGTGGTGTGGATTTTTTGTTTTCCTCTAGCCATGTCCTAATAGGGCCAGTAGTTAAATAGTCAATGACGATGCAAATTCCAATAGCAACAGCAAGTCTGAGTTGGGCTGAACAGGAATAATGTGCTCAGCTCTTTTCTCACTCCCTGGGCTGTCTGCAGACCTTGCACAGTAAATCAGTTGGTCAGTGCTAGAAAGCTGTCAGCAGCCTTAAATGCTAGAAAATAAAGGGCTTTGGGGATCTTCTGTCTTTTGGGCTTTGGAGATTTGTTTTTATTTTTATTTATTGAGAAAAAGAGAGGGTATGTTTTGGATAACAGTCCACTGCAAAGGTGTTGGCTCTGCCAATTCCTTGCTTAAACCATGGCATGAAGAGGCCCTGCAGGAATAAATAGCACTGCTTTGCTTATGCTGTTTTTCATTAGGCCACTGTTGCACGGGGGAAGAGCAGAGGAAGCGGGGCTGAGGAAGAGGAGCACCCTTATGAGCTGTTGCTTACAGCAGAAACTAAAAAGCCAGTGGCAGTGGATCGAAAAACAAAAGGTAAGTGACCATCCCAAAATACATTGAGCAAAAATATGGAGGGCAGAGTACTTGGAACAATTAAAAGCTGTGGGGTGGGGCGTCTGGATTCTGTATTGCAATTGTTGGGTTTTTTTTCCTGGTGATCTTCCTTTTGTAATGGAGAGATCTAAACATTCCTGTACAAAATGTACACAGAGGAAGAGCAAATCCGCTGTGCTGACAGCTGAGAGTTTGCAGGGACCTACAGTGGTAACTTAGAACATAAATGAATACTGTGCACTGTCAGGGCAGAGCTGGAAGGCTGTGCAGTGCTGTTGTGAGTGAGATGAACCAATGCAAGCACTGAATGAGCCGTGCTCTCCATCCAGCTGAGCTTGGAGACCTGCTGGTGTTGCATGTTTGTATCAGCAGATGATCAGCCCGCCTGTCCTGGTAATAAAAACAACACTCTGCTGTGTATTAAAGCTAAATGGAGATGTAAGCTAACAAAGGATGAAACTAAACATGTAAGGAGCAAGCTCTTTGGATTTGGCTGCAGATCCCCTGTGTGAGCAGGTTAGGTACTGAACTTGGCTCTCCTGTCCCAGAGGGACTTCTGTGCTTTGCAGAGGATCTGAGAACACCTTGTCTCCCATGCTTGACTGTCGCTGGGCTCTTTGGCTCCCCTTCAACAACAACAACAACAGATCTGTTTGAAGCAGAAATATCCTTTGCTTTATTCAAAACTTCTGAGCAGGAATTTGGAAGGATTTAGTTTGGACTCTAAACCCGGAACCCATCTCATTCTGAGGATCATGCAGACTCGATGCGATTCCTCTCTGACCTCCCTGTAAGAGCTGCAGCATTCTCAGTTCTGTTTTCCTTTGCATCACGATAGTGTTTGTTCCTTGAGTCCTGCTGCACTCTTGGCTTGTATGGGGTGGCACAAGAGGTCATTGTTTTCCCACCAGTGTCTGCCAAAGCCACTTGCTGCCCAAGGCAAAGTTCGGATGCTTTTCAGGTTGGCACTCTGCGGTCTCAGCTAGGGAATAGTCCTTGGGCAACAGCCACTGAACCAGAATCTTTCAGGAGATCTTTCCAGTGTGCAGTCACTGCTGATTATTCAAGCGTGAGCTGCCTCTTCTCCATTCCGTGGCTACCAAATGCAGCTTAATGTGAGCAAAGATCCGTCGTAACTGTTTGTAAGGAACCCAAAGCCCTTTCCACTGTTGTGGTGGGGGGAATCCAAGGAACACAGGAGAGCTTTCTCTTTTTCTAGGACTTGTTCACTTCCTTAAATACATGGAGAGCAATAACCAGTGTGGGAGGAAGGAGCCTTTGATCTGATGCAGGTGAGGAGCTGCTCCAAAGGGGCCCCTCCAATATATTTCTCACCTTATGTACTTCTGAAGCTCAGCAGGGCATTTCCTATTGCTCTCCAGGTAGTGCTGAATGTAGAGATGATTGTGACCCTCTCATGTCTGTTCTCCAGAGGGTGGCAGCTGTTTTCCAAAGCAACTCAGAGCTCCCTGCAGCATGGCTACACGTGTGGCAGTGTCCGTGTCCTGCAGGAACTGCAGATCTTTGGCAGGACCCCATGTCATCTTTCACCTGCTTCAGGTTTCATGACCACAATAGGGTATGAGGCAGCTGTTTAGTAATTACTCCTTTCCCCCCCCCCCCCCCCTCTTCTGTATTGTTCCTCCCTGTGTCCCCCCACAGCAGCCACAGGTAGTTTCCTTCTGCACAGGATGTTTCCTAACTGCTCTGGATGGGCGGATCAGCTTTGGAATCTCCTGTCCTACACAAAAGCAAATATTCAGCTCTCACAGTAGCTGGGGTCAGATGCTAGGAGGACATGGGGAAGCAGATGTAGCCGAGTCTGAAATGTGAGTGTGTGCTGATGTGGGGAGAGAGGACGTTTGGAAAGTAATGGAGTCATTTTGGCAGAAGTTAAGCAGGGGCTGAGCAAGGGACTAAGGACCAAATTGAGGTGTTGGAGAATTTTTCCACCTCTGGATCAGAGGGGTCCTGGAGCATCAAACGCAGCAGCTCAGCTCCAGGACAAAGAGCAGACTGAGGCATGGCTTGGAATTGCTCCTTGGCCCTCGATCTGAGAGGCTGTGCTTCTAGATGTTGCTTGGTGACTTCTGGAGGAGCCTTTGGTCAGAAGAGAAGGACTCTGATGTGCTATTAGGAGGGCTCTTCAGGGCAGCTGCCAGGCAGAATTGCAAGCACGCTGTTTTTAATGGTGGCTTTCATATGTGATAGCTGCCTTTGTTCCCCGTGCTGCAAGTTGTCTTGTGTCCAGTGACCAGATGAATGTGGCATTATCTGCCTGGCTCTGGTTGCCTTTTGTGTATGTTGCAGCAGTTTGCTGTCACATGTTGGAGCATTAGGAAAAGTTGGCTTAATGTTTCGGGCAGAGTATCAGAAGTGGTTTGAGCCAAATGCTTTCCCATCTCCTTTGGTAAGGAAACTACGTGCAGTCTCACGCATGAAGTCAGGGCTGTCAGACCTTGTAACAGGACTTGAAAATGAGCCAAGAGTGGTGAACTGTGCGTGGACTGACTGGGAGGAGACTGTACAACTCCTACTGCGTTTAGGGAGAGACCGATGGAGGGTGAACGCAGGAAACACCTCTGAGTGTGATGTCTGACTTGCTTCTGAGGGGGGCCATCTGCCAGTGCTGTCAGCAGCCTCAGGTAGGACTGGCTCCGGTCTTTCTGGTGGTTATCAGCAATTGGTGTTGAGGTTCTGCTGGCGTGCTGCCATAGCAAAGCCCAGCGTGAGGTCCTCGGCTCACCCTTCCTCCTGGTGGAGCTTTTCACAGTGGTTCTGCTGGTTCAGCCAGGAGTATCTGCTGGTCTCTAAAGCAGATACCTGAACTGACCCCATCACAAAGGACAAAATGTGCTTCGGAAGGATTTTTACTGGCTATAGAAACAGTGGGGTGGGCATCCCTGTAGGGAATGTGTGGGCACACAGGGCTGTTACAAACCAGGGTTGGAAGGAATGGAAGCTTCTTGGTTTGCTGCGAGATGAATGGTAATGTAGGACCGAAGCCTGACTGCTCTCCTTCGGTTTTGTCATTGCTGGAGGACAGACCCTTCCTCCATGTCTTTGGTCCTGCAAGCCTGCATTTCTGCTGTCACAATGTACTGAGAAGCTTCCATGCAGGGTAACGTTAGCACAGTGTTCCCTTCACTTTTTTAAAGGGCAGTGGGGGAGGGAGTACACATGACCACAAGTATAGGTGGCTTTTGGAGGATAAATTTTGTCTCAAACGACTGAGGTGATGAAGATATATTTCTGAATTTCACATGCAGTACCTCACTATGTAAATGAACCTTTGTGTTTCTATTTCACTGCAGTTGAAGGTTATTTTTGCACCTCTAAAGTAGTACTCTAAAGGCCAGCTTCCCTCTCTGCTGCAGCCTTTTATGCCACAGGAGCTGGATTTGCATGCTCACCACCTGACAAATTACATGATGTAGCACAGGGAGCCTTTTGTAGGTGAAGATTAGCGGCTGGAATATGTCCTTGCTAAATTCTAAGGTTGGGAAGCTTGAGCAGAGAGTGGCTGCAATAACAGCTTGATTCTCCTAATCCAGGGGCGTGAAACAAACCCTCCTGGTGGTAAATAGGGAAACAAACTTGCTGGAGGCAACGTGGCTGCAGCTTGGTGTTAGGAGTTTGGGGAAGTGCTTCGTATCTGGGATCATCAAGCTGCTGGCAGGGGAGCATGTAATTGAATCCTTCCTGGGAAGCAGACGGTCTGTGCCTGGAAATGCGCTCTGGTGCCCACTTGCAGTTGAAGCAAACCCTCCTGTGGGTGAATCCTGCAGCAGGAGCTGGCTGAAGAATTCGGTCAGCTGTGCTTGGGTGTGAAACCAGCCAAGGGACTTGAGCACAAACCCCTATTTAAGGCCGATTCCCTTTATGAGTGACAAGGTGCAACTGGATGGGGAAGCTTTCAAAGGTAGATAATAAATACCCAAATCCCATGGAGTACCACAGATGGATGGAAATGGGCTCTCTCTGCTTTTCTAGCCCTTAGATGTTATTTTCTCCTTGCCCAGTTTCAGTGTGTACTTTTAAAGGGAATACTGCTCATCTTTTTGCCACGGCCACATTGGCTGAATTGCAGAAGTAACTCATCCAAAAAATGTACATGTCCTGAAAAGACCACTGGTCAGTGGGGCACCTTGAGTTGAAACCCCAAAAAGTAAAACCTGGGGAGAACCCTCTGTGCACCTCAGGGGTAAAAAGGAGCGAGGTCACTCCTTCCATCCCACATGTGTTCTTCTGCCTGCAGCTTTTGGGGCAGCCTGCCTTACAAGCTCTGAGATGTCTCTTTCAATACGTTCCTCATCTTCTGTGCAGGCGCCGTCCCCTTTGCTCCATCCCATCCTTCCCTGGCAGCTCTCTTGTATTTCAGAGTCTGTCTCCATCGTCTCGAGGATGAATGGGTGGCTGTGATTTCTGTGCAACAGGAGCCCCTTTGTGAGCTCTGGAGCACTTTGTTCTGGCTGCACCCAGCACGTGGCACAAACTTCTCCGAGCTGCCTCTCTGCATTCAGCAGGAATGGCAGTGGAGGTTAAGCTGGGACACGGGAGAGGTGAGGAGAAGAGGGAGGGCTGTTGAATTGGTAAATTCCCTTTCAGGGTAATGCGGCCCTGTCCAGTCCCTCTTTCAGGATGTAACTTTCTTGCTCCAGCCTATCCTATGAATGCAGCACGTCCCATCTCTTCCAAGGTTTCTCTCCAGCGTTACAAGCTCAGATCTTTGTGCACACCAACCAAACACAGCCTGACCTTCAGTTCTTCCCCGCGCTCCCAGCCCACGCTGGGCACGGTGCAGGTGAGGCTTTGCAGTGGTGCCCGCCCTCAGTGACTGCAGCCACAGAACACGTGGGATATGTACCCGTGCAAGATGATCAACAGCTACTTCATTGTCCTGGAATCCCAAACTCATAGGATCCGGAACAAAATAAGCCCCAGCATCACTTGACTCTGGCGAGCAGCGAGGTCTGCCGGCGTGCTGCCCTGGCTGTTAACCTCCGCTCAGGCTTTTGCTGTTCCTGACTCAGCTGCCAACCCAGCAAGCTGCTTTCTGCATTTCTGTGGAGTAAACAGATGCCTGTGAGGGACTGGCTGGCGCTCACAGGGCGCGTGAGACCCCGGGATCTGCATGGCGTGCGAGGATGAATGGCTGATTCAGGCCCTTCCTGCCTCATTTCTGGTGTGGGGACGCACCACAAAACCAGATGTGTTGGTGCTTGGAAATGACCTGGTCAAGCTTAGTGCAAAAAGGATGCTGGGAGGAAGGAGCTTAATTTCACTATTGTTGCTAATAGCTCCTTCTCGTTAAAGATAAGCAAAATTGCTTCGTTCCCTTTGCCTCTCTCAGTGAGATGAGCATTCCTTTGCCAGCTCCTGAGAGCTGCAAACCGAGGAGTTTCCTCTCCGTGTCCAGATATCCTCCTTATATTTCAGAGCCACGTTATTGAGGTGCTTTGTTTTGTTGCTCTGCTGCAGTGTGCTTTTAGTTCTCCAACGCAAGTGTTTATGGCAGTAAATAGAAGTGGGTAAGATTTGCAGACCACCACAGACAGGTAGTGGGGATCCCAGGACCACTCAAGGTGCGTTTCCTTGCTTTTTCTAACCTTTGCTTTTGCAGCTCAGATGCATGTGTGTAACCTGGCCGAGGTGAGTATGTGTGTTGGTGCACACACTTGGCAATTGGGACCGGTCAATTATTGATGATTTACTTGATATTGGGGATGTTAGCACAGCAGTAACCGAGTAACAGCACCACATTTCTGGGACAGCCACTCGTGCACACAGCTTGCTGCATTAGCATTCAGTGCTCAGTGCTTAATTGCAGCAGAGAGCCTTTTTGACGGAGCTTTTTATTGCATAAACTGTTTATTTCTCTCCCCCGAGTAAGGAGGAGAGGTTAAACTCGGAAACCACGAGGGAGGAAGGCATTGTTTTTTTTGGGGAGCAGCTTTTGGAACTTGCAGGTTGATTGCAGTCCAGAAGTTTTTCCCACCCTGCAGCTCATGCCAAGAGCAGGGAGCGCTGCTCTAAATAACACTTTGGCCTTTATGGAAATGTATCAGATGTTCCAGGAGCTCCGTCTCTGCTTCTCCTACCTCGCTTGCTCTCTCTGCAGGATATAGTTAGCACTTGTCTTAGCCTTATATAGCAAGGCCTGATAGTTAGTGTTAACAGGAATAAAACAACGCGGAGAGCTGCCAGATTGCATAAATCAGGCCAGTGTTTGGAATTTCATAAATGCCACGACTTTGGGTACAAGTTGAGCACGCAGAACAATACGGAACTGTTCTCTCTTTATCTCTCCCTCCCTCGCTGAGGGAGGGCAGGGGGAGAGCTGGAATTTCGTGGCTTCTTCCATCTTTTTAACTTTTTTTTTTTTTTTAATTCCTTTGCTTTCATCCCCCTGAAGACCACAGGAGGAGCAGCGGCGGCCGCAGCCAGGACCCTGCAGACCCCCAGGACATCCAGGTTCCAGAGCAGTTCTCGGGGCTCCTTCACGGTTCTTCCCCCATCTGCGAAATAAGCGAGGACCCTTTCAGGCTCGTTCCCTCCGCGGAGAAAGGAGGTGTGGAAGCAGCAAGCCACCCACCTGCTATGCAGCTGGAGGATGCTGATTTACCTGCCTCTGCATCAGCACCGACCGGCTCTCCAGACCAAAACCAGAAAGCAATCTACGCAACCGTCCAACACACGCACAGCAACCGGGCGGATCCTGAAACTGTAGGCACGCCCCACGTGCTCCAGCACCCCGGCGGTGCCGAGGACGAGGGGGACAGAGGTGGTGCTGCGGGCAGAGCCCACCCGGGGAGCAAACCCAAAGCCGAGCTCAAGCTCAGCCGCAGCTTGTCCAAATCGGACTCCGACCTCCTGACCTGCTCCCCAACAGAGGACGATGCCATGGGGAGCCGGAGCGAATCGCTCTCCAACTGCAGCACTGGGAAGAAGAGGCTGGAGAAGTCGCCGTCCTTCGCTTCGGAGTGGGATGAGGTAAGTCTGAGCTTGCTGGAGAGCTGCTGTGCCAGGGATGAAACTGTGCAGCGTGAGCTCCTCTCTGCCGTGTTGGCCTTCAGAGGGGGTCCGGGGTGGTTTGCGTTATTTTCCCTAACTCAGATCTCATCCATAGGGAAATACTGAGTTATAAGTGGTTAAACTTTTAAGTTTATATGAGGTCCCTTCCAACCCAGGCCGTTCTGTGAAACCTCTCTTTTGGCATTTAACACCTTAATTGGAATGGGGAGATGCAGAACTGCAGAGAGCTGGGGGCTTTTCCAAGGTTTTGTTGTTTTAAGTTACTTAAATGCAGGGCAAGCCAGATAAGTTTAGCACCCCCAAAATGAGTATTGATAACAGTGATCCTCGTGGATTCATGCTGACTCCCTCTTCCCAATTCTTCCCCTTTAAACTCCCAGAATTTAGAGCAGAGGCTTTGTGCCTGGGTCCCTGCTGCTGGGGGTGAGCTGTGTCCTGGGCTCACGGGGCTGGAGAGCAGAGAGTAATTGAGCTGTTTTATGTAGGTAGCAACTCCTGTTTCACATGGTTATTTTGGAGGCTTGTTAGAAGGCACTTTATTGTAGTCCGGGAGGCCTATGGATAGTTAAATATTTCATGCTCAGAAAGTTGGCCCTGGTGAACCACTCGGGCGAGATTAAGTGTCCCTCTGAAATCCAGCACCGCAGCATTACTGAAACATTCTTTGGAGATGATTCTGTGCTGGTGGAGCGGCGGCGCTGCAGAAGAGATAAGCTCACATGAACCACTCTTTGTACACTGAAGGGAAATACACGGCCCTGGCGTGTGCTGGGGGTCAGGGCTGTGTGTGCCGGGCTCGTGGCGGAGGGGAATGGCTGCCCCACGGGATGGCTGCGCCCCCTGCCTGCCCCTCGTGTGCTTCAGCTGCCTCTCTGACCCCAACCCAGAGATTAAATCACATTTGGTGGAAGATGGAGGTATTCCACAATGATAAAAGTAAAGTGGGAATCGTTCCTCGGCGCGAGCCCATCCTTCAGTCCGGGCGCTTTCTCCCCAATGTGTCTCCAAATACGTATTTTCCTCTGCAGGTGTTTTGATTGCGGAGGCTTTGCTGCTAATTAGCCGGGTTCGTTGCAGTGCAGCTGTTAGCAAAAGGTTCCGTAACGGCAGGCACATCTGAAAGGAGCAGAGAGCTTTCCCTGCGCTTTTCATGCCTCACCAAACTGTTTACAGCAAACGCTGAAAGGGAAAGGAGCCTCTGGCTTTGCAGTGCTGCACGGCTTTACTGGTAGCAGAGGTCAGAGCTCAGCGTGCCTGTGCTTCCGCTGCTCGGAGAACGGAGCCTGCAAATCTGCTTCCCTGCTTGTAAACAGAAAGCGTCGCTTCCAGCCCGTGCTGCCCAATGAGCCACAGGAGGGAAATCTGCTTTTCCTCCGCGCCGTGTTTAGGTGAGGAAATTTAGAAGGAATGTGAAAAATTCCCATCTGTCTGCAGCGGAGCGGGTCAGATGTGAAAGTATTTGTACGATCCAAACCTGATGGTTTTACATGTTTTCCCACTTTCTGGGGTAATTTGAGCACCTCGTGGAGTTGCTTTGTAGCAGCGCTCTGTGGCTAGATTTGCCTTGGGCTCTCCCGGCTATCACAGACCTCCTCGAGTGATTCCAGACAAGTCTCCCTCCTCTCCGCCTCAGTTTCCCCATCTGTGAGACGTGAAGAGTGTTGTGGTTCCCACTGGAAAACGCCGTGCAAAGCTGAACATAATGAGGCGAGCCACCAGCTGGTGGTTCGTTGCCTTCAGCTTGCTTTGCTCCTTATGACTCCGTACAGAAGTGTGCAGGGTCTGTCTCTGCCTCCTGGTGCACGTGCAGCTCTTGCACTCTGCGATGCTGGCAGCAGGAGGGGCACACTTAGTGCAGCAGAGCAGTTTTTTGTATAGCATGAAAGGGAGCTGCTGCTGGTTGGTGGTTCATATGACCAGGCCACTTCTTGCTATAGAATATCATAAGGCTCCTGTGGCTGGTGGTGGGAAATGCTGGGCTTGCACCTGCAGGGAATATTTGGTTGGTTTTTTTTTTGCAGTGATTGGTATGTGCAGAAGGGGGCCGATCTGGCCGGTCGTAATGACGACGACGAGATTTAAACATAAGCAGAAGTGATGTTGCTGGAGGTGTAATTAGTTCCCTGAATGGGGGTAATGCAGCTGCTCTGAGTCCAACGTGACTCCCAGCCTCGGAATTTCCCCGGCTGACAAAACCTCTCTGAGCCGCCCCTTCGAGCCGCTCTGCCTCTGTGCTGGGGGGAACAATGGCAGATTTATAGGCGTTATTCTGTTCAATAGCCTTTATGCAGGCAGCCGAGGAGGAAAGTGAGCCACGTGCAGCTGCAGCGAGCAAGGAAGGGCTTTGCCCACAGCCAGCAATAGGTGTGTCTGCTCGGGACGTGGGGGCACGGGGAGGGGTCTGTGGATGGATGGATCTGTAAGCAGAGCTGGCATTGCTCTGGGCCGTGGGTGAGCGTGCACAGGGAGATCTGCTGCTCGGACAGAAGGGTCACGGCCCTGCAGCCGCGTGCTGCCAATGCCCTTTGTTGGAAGTGGGAGGTGGTGTAGCTTTGCCAGAAGGGTGGGCTGGGGAAGGAGTGATTCACTTGGCAGCTCTCAGCCCCGCTCCCTGTTGAGCAGCTCCGAGGGCCTGGCCCAGCTCCGTGCCGCAGAGGAGCGCACACCATGGCCCCCAGATGCTGTAAGCAAGCAGAGATCAGCAAAGCAAACAGCGATGTATTGCCCAGGGAGCGCAGGAGGACTGAAGGAGGTGAGGAGCAAACCTTGTTCTTTCTGCTGCCTGGGAAGTGAGGGCAGGGAGAGGAACCGTGTGTGCAGCCGAGCACTGCCCTGCAGACCTGGCGGAGGGCTGAAGTGATGAATTTGCTTGGTGTAAGTGGCTCATGAATATTGAGCAGCCGTGAGATGAGCACACAGCCGGCATCACTCACCATTAATCTTGCAAAGGAGAATAAACTGTTTGTGTTCCTGAAGGAGTGGGGCTCAGCCCTGCTGCCAGCCTGCTCTGTGCATCCATCCAGGTCCGTTTGCAGGTGCTGCTGCAGGTGAGCACACCTGGCAGGGCTCAGGCCCAGATGGGCTGAGCTGCTTTCCCCCTGAGCATCGTGAGCCTCCCTGGATGAAAGGCAGCGTATGAACCTCTGGTAGCTGTTTAATGGAGTCTGGGAGATGCACAACAGCCGTGCTTTGTTCCAGGCCCATACAGTCTGATGGCTTTTGGCCAGGTTGAGGTGTTGAACGATTCCTTTTCTCCTACTACAGTTCTGGATCCTCCTATTCCTCGAGCAGCTGAGCTGGGCTGTGCTGGAGGAGAGAGCCCAACCACGCTGCTGCTACAGCTCATCAGCAAACTGCTCTGCTCCTTGGGGAAGCAGCTCCTGACAGTGAGAGCAATTAGTGCTGCTGCAGCAGCCCCGGGGGGCAGTGATGGCTGGAGAGGAGCCGGGCTGTGCTCCCCACCCCCTGCTGTGCTGTCAGCTTCCTAAAAGCCATATCTCAGGTATTTGGGAGATGCGTCCCATGCAGTGTTGCTTTTTGCAGGATGAGTGGCAGCCACTGAACACACACAGCAGATAAATTGGGCTGCGTTTGTCCAGGAGATCAGCTGAGCTGACCTGTCTGGTGCACAGACAGTGCTGTGAGGTTGGAGGTGGATGGGACTGGAGGTATCAATGAGACAAATGGTTTGGGAAGCCTTTCTTGGGGCAGAGCACGGGGTGTGCTGCAGACCTGCATCCCCACGGCCACACGTGGCCTCTTCCAGCTCTCTGCCATGGAGTGAGCGGCTCCAGAGCTGAATTTGCAATGAATGGCTCAGAGGGTTCCAGCATCAGCTTCACAAAGCGAGGCGGCTGCTGTGTCTGCAGCTCTTCCAGGAGCAGATTAAGCTTCAGAGGAAACTGGGGGGGAGCTGAATAAAACATGCTTTTTTTAAAAGCTTTTTTTAGAAATAGGAAATGCACAGTCCACCACTTTGATGCCTTCCCTCCTCTCCCTCCCCCCCCCCCCCCCAAGTGAATTAGCTGATGAATTAATGAATAATTTCTCTAATTATGGCACTGGACAGCCATCCTCATCTCCTGCAAGCGATTGCAGCCTGTGCCCTGTGTTCCCATGGTAGTGGAGTGAGCTGCACATCCCCATTGCTTTCTGTTATGGGTTTTGAAGAGCTGAGGAGCACGATGGTAAAGGTTGTGCTGCAGTGGCTTGAAGTGCTTGAGCTCTGTCAGGACTGCTTGGCTGCTTAAGCACCCGGTGGAATTACTGCCTTAATTACACTCTCTGAGTTGAGGATTAGGAGTATTTGCATCGCGATGTGAAACTTTGAGGAAAGCTCTCGATGCCAAACCCACCACTGCCTTAACATACACTCAGAAGTTGAAATTCAGAGCTGCGCACCGATGTTGAAAGGAAATGCAAATCTTCCCCTTTGCTGTTCAGGGGGAGAGCTGCTATTTTGTGCCTGGTGAAACTGCATCCTGTAAGAGCTCGGGGTTCCTTGTTCTGACAAGCTCTCAGCTCACCTGTTGGGCTGCAGCTCCTGCATGGCCAATGCTGTGGATCAGATGCTGAGGTTTCAGGTGACGGCTGCAATTGGGAAATCCATATGTTAAGCCTGTCCTTGCCCTCAGCACCTGCAGCTTGCAAGCTGTCCTGCAGCATCCCAGGGTGGTACTGGCTCCTTCCATCCTTGCTGTCAGCCTATGCTACCTAAAAACTTGATGTATTCTATGGATTCTGGTGTTTAAACCTGAGCTCTTGCCCTGGCTTTGGGCTGTGGGAGTGGGCTGTTAGCACCCCCAGGGCTCTTGTTGTGCTCCTCAGCCCCCATCCCCTGCCTCCAGCTGGCTCCGTGCTCCAAAGGGCTCCATCCAGGTTTCCATTTTGTCCTTTGTAATGTTTTGGTACTTTGGTTATGGGAAAAGAAGTGATACGCTCAGTGTTTTCATCCTGACTTCTGCTGTTCTAAACAAATGTATTCTTCAGGATCTCAGTTGTCTTAATTAACGGGCTGATTATCCTATTGTCTCCAGATCCCAACGTTTCCTCTCATTTTTCCTGTGCTAAGGTCAGGAATTCTTATCATCCTTAGTGCTGGACATTTCTTTTCCCTTTGCCCCCACTGGCAAGATTTCTTCCACCCTCATAACCTTTATGACCACTTGTGTTTTCACAGTTCAGGTTTGCTGTAAACCAGGAGAGAACGAAGTGTTCTGAGCCAAACGAAGCCTACACAGCAGCCTTGCTGGTTGCAGATCTGGTCTGAAAGGCAAATGTAAAGCCCAAGCATTCCTTAGTCAGTCTTTCTTTATATTCTCTTCCACTTTGTGGAGCATCTTAGAGCACTTCAGAAGTTCTTTTTAGAACTGTGTGTATGTAGTCCTTCTGAAGCCCCCAAAGCTTGACCACACTGCGCAGCCCACCTGTGCTGCAGGAGCTTAACGCATTGCCTTTGGCCACAAAACACAGCTGTGGGGATCTGAATTGCTTCAATACTCTTCAGGAGTCTTTGCCTTTCTTACGGTGAGTTCACAGTAAGCAGCATGCAGCCATCCCACTTCTCTCAGCACATGTGTTGTTGTCTCATTGGCATCTGTCATCTTTCTTGGCCTGGTGACATCCAACTTTGCTATGCACTCAAATAAGAGATGCTTGGGGGGCTCAGAAATGCCTGTCTGTGACACACTGGTTGTGAAATACAAATGCACGGTGTGAATTCCTTGATTTCTAACTGGTGTTTGGACAAAAACATAGGCTGGGGGTGGTGTGAAGCAGCAGTCCCTGATCCAGGCCCAAAGGGGTTTCCCAGGGACCACAGTGAGCTGGAAAATGTGTGCATTTATTGCTGAGCAGCACTTGCAGCACATCCTGCAGTGCACAACAAACCCAGCAAGCCCTTGCATTTGCAGTGAGCAGCCAGCAGGAATTGTCCCAGAGCCTTCTCCTGGAGAAGCCCTGCAGGACTGTGAGGTCCCTTCCAACCCATCCACTCTGTGCTTCTGACTGCACATCCCAGCTGGCTCTGAGCAGCCTTGCCTCCACGTGCAGGGGTGAAACAGCAGTTAATAGTATCAGCCATGTATTAACCAAAGACTTTTCTGGGGAGAAGCGCCTTGGATCATCTGTCCTTTGCATCAGTAGGAGAAACAGCGGAGCAGGCAGGACCTAATTGCTCGTTAAGGCAGCACCTGTTGTATTGTCTCCCAGATGAATGTCTGCACACAGATCTCTCTGCTGCCTGCGAGTGCCCTCATTTTGAGCCTGCAACGTGTTGGCTTTGCAAAACGCCTCCTGCCTTTCCCTGGGGTTTGGCTCCTGTGTTGTTATCTGTGCTGTTGTCACATCCAGCCTCGATTACTGCGATGGTGCCGAAGGTTTCAGGCTGCGTTGCCTCGCTTTGCTGGGCTGCAGGCTGTGAGATGTGGCTGATGAATGGGAAGCAGCACATCGGATGCAATGGACTTCATCTCGTATTGCTGCTGGGGAAGGCTCGGCAGGGGCTTTCTACCACGTGTCTGCTCAGCTTGAAATAAGGTGCAGGAGGAGCTGGGCTGGAGCGATGACCGCCATACCAGAAGCCTGGGAGATGGGAAAGGATCAGCTGAGAGATGGTGTAGCCGTGCACTGGGCTTGAGGTTGGTGGTGGCAATTAACAGCATGCATTTTGAGGTGCTCATAAGGGCTGCATTCGGCCCTTGGGTTGCCCTGCCCTGCTCAGGGTGCAGCTGCTGCTGGAAACAGCGACTCCAGGCTGAGCTCCCCATCCACCCGGACTGCTTGCAGCATCTCTCAAGGGATGATTTCACAAGTCAGCAATTAAAAAAGAAATTCCTAAATCCTGATGAAACTGCTTTTCCTCCCAGCAACCCCCAAATAGCCGCCTCCTGTTTACCACCAAATCCATGCAACAGCTGGGAGCAGCGCTCTGCCACTGCCTGCCCCGTGCCTGGTGTTGTCCACTGAGCCCAATGCATCCTTATTAGTTTGCTTTTTATTTCTTACAGCAACCCCGTCAGGCTGTAACGAGGCTCGTTGCTTTGTAATTAGGGGTGTGCTTGTTGTACTCAAAGGGTTTTTTTTTTTAAGCTGGAGAAGCAACTCGTTCCATTTTCTTCCCATTTTAAACTTAGTGTGCCCTGTCTCTCCATTGTAGGAGCTTAGAAATAATGAAGCCTTAACCCCTGACACTTGGTTGGAACTGCAGAAATTTCTAATACTGATAACCCTTAAACCCAACCCGGAGGAGCTTTTGGGAATAAAATATGCTCGTGGAGCTGCTGCCTCATCTGCTGAGGTTTAGCCCTGGGCAAGTTTGTACCATAGGTTATGAACTCCTTAATAATAAGGATTTATAATGGGAATCCAGATATATTCTTAATTATTCCTCTGCTGCAGGGTGTCATTATGGTGCAGTGATACCGAAGATAGCGGCCGTTTGTTTCTGTGCATCTTTATTTCATTGCAGGCTCTGATCTGAATCACTCTATTGCTCCGTATTTGTGTTCCTTTGCTGTGTGCTGTGTTATCCCCTCCAGCAGCGATGCTGCAGGACGACGATTTGAAGCTGCCCATTGGGGAGGGAGCCTCGGGGGGAAGCAGAAAGTCCTGACCCGATGTGGGGCTTTTACTTTTTACATGCAGAGCTCAGAAAGAGATGGGCAACAGTGTGCAGCACCAGAAAACATATCATGGGGGGAGCTGAGCCTGGGGGGCAGCAGCAGGGCTTGGAAGAGATCCGTGCTGTGTGCACTGCAGTGATGGCACTGACAGTGTCCCATGGTAGCAGGGAGCAAAGCTCCATTGCATCTTGTTCTGCTTGTATGTAATTGAACAGGTCTGAAGTTGTTATGGGGATTTGGAGGGGAAGCACTTGGTTGGAGTTGCTTGGTGCCCCGGTGTTAGCTCGGAACGCTGTGTTTTTTTCCAGGGTAAAAGCATCAGAAGTGCTCTCCTTTGTGCACTGAGGCATGTGTGGATTGTGATGGTGGTGTTTGGTGTGCAAAAATGGGGACTGTGGGGAGCATACGTTCCCTCTTGGAGCTGCTGTGGGCTCCTGGTGTGGCTGTGGGGCTCTGCTGGGGACGGAGCAGTGCAGGCTTTGCCCATTCTCTGAGGCGGTGTCGGGGGGGGGAAGCTCTGCTCAGAGCCCATCTGGGGGAGCAGAGCTGCGGAGCTCTCTGCAGAAGCTGCTTTCCCAGATGCTGACGTGCCCATCTGTGTTTCTTCTCCTCCCAGGACAACCTTGCTGTGTCCTTGGGAATCACTGATGCTGCACGCGGAGACCAAGCACAAAACTTGTGCTTTTATATCGGTGGTAAATGTAAGGGCTTTTCTGCTGTGGGTTTTGTTTTTACATACCCCCCTTTCAGAAAGCTCCTATAGCATACAGATGCCCCCAAACCGGGGTGAGAGCCACGCTAAAGGAGCACTGCTCAGTGCTGTGCTTTCTGAATGAAGCTCCCTTTCCCTGCATGCAAATGAGCGGCTGCAGGCTGCTTGTACTGCATGAAGCCCTGCTTTATTTTGGTGACAAAAGCCCCCTGGCACTTGTTAACCACCCTCTGTCTCTCTCAGTGGATTTGCTGGCTCCAAACTTCAGTGGAGGGGAAGAAAGACAAATATAGACCCCACCGTGGACCCCATGCTCCCACCCATCAGGGCAGGGGGCAGAGCCCCATCGCATCAGTGCTGGGTGCGTGGCATCCTTTGTGCCCCCTGCGCTGCATGGCACCCTCTGCAGAGTGCTGTCCAATGGGGATGTTACGGGGCAGCACTTTGTCTCCTGCTCATGTCCTGACCATTGCATCCTTCTGCCTGGAGTGCTGTGGGGCAAGGAGATATTTGCAGGGCTCTGGGGTTGCAGGAGGACCAGCTCCAGCATCCAGCTTGGCTTCTACACATCATCTACAAACAAATGCTTCTTTCCCCCGTTAATGAGAACTCAGCTGCTCGGGGTGGTTTGTTTTAAGACAGAGCTCTGTTTTGGAGTCAGTTCCAGTTGCTATGTTTTTGTGGCTGCCTGCCTGCCTGCGTGGAAGCACTCACCACTTCCCAGCCCAAGGGTGATGCTGAGCCGCACCCAGCTCCTTTCTGGGGGTATTTTTACTTTTCAGCAAGGCTTAAACAAACGTGCAAATCTGTCAGTGCACACAACCTATCTGCAGCATTGCATCTCTTGTTTTGGGTTTGCTGAAGGGCTCTCTCCCTTTGTTTCTACCAAAGCACTGTAGCTTTGCAACTCTTTGTCTCCTTTCCTTGTAGGGTTTTTGCTCATGGGCCAAAGCAACTTCATAGTGCAGATCCTGCTGGACCTCCAGATGAGGAGTAACATGCATGGTTGTGTAAATTTAGGACACAAAGGGATCTTGTGGTTTTATTTCTCTGGGTGCAAAAGGAGGAAAGGCAAAACACCCAACCTGTTTGGAGACGGACGCACGGCGCTTCAGTGGAAAAAAACAGGTTAAGCCAAAACAAATTGGAACTGAGTGTTCAGGCTAAAACCAAGGCTGAACTGCAGCACTATATTTAAACACGGTATTTTTGTATTTAAATAATTAACCACTGGGAAAGAGCAGCCTAAAAAAGCATTAGTGTATGCTGTTTTCAGGGTATCCTCTCTTCCATCCCCATCTCAGTGCCACAGGGTGCAGCTGAGGACCAGGTGTGGAGGACAGGGATGTGTCTCTCCCCTGTTTTTGTATCTTTGCAGCTTATTCTTAGCGCCCAGATGCAGGTGGTCAGCCAGGAGCTGGTTTCTGGGCTGGCGTTGGGCTTCATAGCACAAAGGGAGGGGGAAGCAGGATTGATTGCTTTGTGAGCTGCAGCACTTCTGGCTGCTGCATCGCCCAGACTGCCCCTGGATGGACCCCGTGTTTAGCACAGGGTGATCCCGACAGGTAATCCTCTGCCATGGGATTCTTTCGCTGCCGTTCAGCTTTGCAGAGCACGGGGCCATCCCCTGCTTTTGAGGAAATGTTCGTGGGCGTTTTAGTGCTGCAGGAGCACCTGCAAGTCTTCAGTGCAGAGCTGTCAGCGCCAGGGCTGTGCCTGGGAAGCACTGACCCCCCCACAAGGAGAGCAGTTGGTGCACCAGTGGAGCTTGGCCTGGCACCCCCATTTAAGCCGTGCTTTGAATCCAGCTATGGAAACGACCACAAGCAAGGAAGGAAGCAGATCTGTCACGGTGTCAGCCTGTGGTGAGGGCAGTGCTTCCAGCATCCACCACAGCCTGGGCTCAGCCCAGGACTGAAGCAGGCAGTACCAAAGCCCTCGGTCCTATGTGCAGATGAAGTTTATGCTGCACCATCCCCGTATTTTCCTCAGTATTTCACAGCCTTTATGTGCTGGTGGTACTTCAGGGCACCGTGAAATTTCAAGGCTTTGCTGGGGAGCTGCTTGAAGGGGCAAAAGCAATTAAAGCAGGTGGTTCTGGCTGCAAAACGTGCATTGAGACCCTCAGGTTGGCTGTCTCAGTGACCTTCCCCCACAAACAGAGGCAGCAATCAATGCTTTTCAGTTACTTGATGTCATCTGCAGGCTCGAGCAACAGCTGCTGCATCCCTCACGCATCCTTTGAGCTTCATCCCAAGCGATGAGAACTGGAAAAGCTCTTCAGAGCTGAGCTCACAGAGAGGAGCAGAGCTGATGGAGCGGAGGTGAATGCCACAAATGCCTCCAGTGGAGGAGCAGAGTTAGCAGGCATGGTTGTAGTCAAAGAAAAACTCAGCAGAATCCGGTGATTTCCTCTTCAGCAGTTCCAGTTTCGCTGACCCCACACTTGGAGTTGCTGCGAAGTCACTGATTTATGGAAGGGCCTTAAGCTGAGCTGAGAAACAAGATGATTATTTTTTCTCAAAGCTGCATTTCTGGGACTTCCTTATTTTATTCAGCCCCAGGACCGTAAATAGCCGGACGTGATGGGATGGCGACCGGCCGTGGCATTGGTATCTGGAGAAGGGGTTGGCAATGTGAGCACTGCAAACCGACCCGCCCTGCACACGTTTCATGTCATGGTTGTCACTTCAGTGCCGTCTTCGTCCGCTTGGAATTGGGATATTTTTGCTGCTTACACGACCCCGTTCTTTCTTACTGCATCCTTTGGGCTCCAAATCCCGTTTCTTGAACAAGCAGCTTGTGATTTCGGATGGGAGTTGTGAACGATTTGTCTCGGGGAAGCAAAAGCCGTCACGTTCCAGGCGATCGCATCCATTCTCCATCAGGAATCAGGGCTCTGCCCGCCCTCCCCGCTGCTCCATCGCTGACCCTTTGGCAGTGTGTGCTGGACCAGAAGGGCTGTACTGGAGATGGGGGTTGGAAGGATCCTCTGCAGATGGGCCGTGTGCTGTTTGCACAGCCCTGACAGAGCCTGGCCCTGAGATCGCACTGCTGGCACCCGGCGAGCAGAGGGTCCGGGATAACTCAGCCTCCATCCCAAACCTGTCCTCAAAAGGACCAGAAAGAAGAAGTTGTGTAAGAGCTGAGGTTCGTTTTGTTGTCCTCTACGTCGGGCTGTGCATCAGCTCTGTGTTCAGCAGCAAGGAGTGCTTTGCTGGGAGGTTTCTGTTTGGGAATCTCTCCCTGGGGGCTATTTGTGTTTTTATTTTCTGCCTGGTTATAGATTGGAGGCAGAGGTAAGTGAGCAGACCTGAGCCTCTCCAGGGTCCCATTGCTCTCTGGAAAATAGCAGGCTTTAATTGGTTCGTGCTTTCAACTATTAAAAATTCAGAACTGAGGTACTGAGCTGTGATTTATCAGAGCTTCCATCTTAGCAGCATTGGTGGTTGTCACTGCCAGTTTCCCACTGTCAACTTTTGCACAACTTTAACTTTATGTTTGCTTTGTTCCTTGCAGGTATGGTCATTTATATCCAATATAAAGATACCGTTTAATTGCATGTGCTTTGCCTCCATCCCTCGGTTGGCACAGGGGTGGATGGGATTGTCTCTTGCTCCCTCTCCTGGGCAGCTGAGGCATTTGCCCCCACGTCGCTTTTGCAAGCTTGATCCCTTTTCATACTCTTTCAAGGCAAGGGAGAGGCTGTGTGCTCCTGCAGGGAGAGCGGAGGGCTTTCAGGATCCCGTTCTTCTCCTGAGGTTTATGCTCCAGAGGGATGGGTTTCTTGCAGCTGATGGTTTTCAGGCACGGGCAAGGTGCAGAAGGGAAGGCTCTGTAGCACTGCAGCATCTCTGCATCCCTTCTGAGTCACCCACCTATGAGAAGGGCTGTCCAGGCAAGGCGTTGTGCTCAGAGGTGCCTTAATGACCTTCCCTGGATCCCTTTGGCTGCCGTGTTGTGGGCAAAACCCTGGGGCTGCCTTCCCACGTTCCTGAGGCTCTGTCAGTAACACAGCACGTGCTTCTTGTTTTATTTCCAGATTGAGAAAATCATGAGCTCCATCGGCGAAGGCATCGACTTCTCCCAGGAGCAGCAGAGGATCTCAGGTAGTGTACTGAGCTTGTGTGTGTGTGTGTGTGTGTGTGTGTGTGTGTGTGGCTTTGTGTTTTTGCCCAGAGCACAGCCGTGTGCTGGCTGCTGTGACCCAACCTTGGCTCCCAGAGGGATGGCTCCAGCACAGCTGAGCACATCTCCCCTTCCCATCAGAGGGTGGTGACGCACTGAACAGGTTGCCCAAGGAGGCTGTGGATGCCCCATCCCTGCAGGCATTCAAGGCCAGGCTGGATGTGGCTCTGGGCAGCCTGGGCTGCTGGTTGGTGACCCTGCACATAGCAGGGGGTTGGAACTGGATGAGCACTGTGGTCCTTTTCAACCCAGGCCATTCTATGATTCAATGATTCCCTTTTGTCAGCAGCTTCCAGAAGCTGGAGCGGCTCCTTACAGTCCTTCCCTGCAGGTGGGAAGGGCTGGGTGCTGTCAGCTGCCTGGGACAGTCTGTGCTATTGTGTGAGTTTGCAGCTCCAGGGTGTGTGGCTCATTGCCCCCCTGCTCCCACAGCCTGATCACATCCCCACTGGTGTTTGCTTGATGTGTAGGAGGGAGATTGGATCTTCTGCACATACGAAAGGGTTCAGTTTGCAGCTGAGAGGTGGTGTAAGGGCTCCAGACGGTACCCAGGGGAGACAAAGCTCTACTGGTCGCCAAACTCCTCCAGTTACTGTTGTTCTCAACAGAGCCACTAAGAAAGTTGGACCAATTGCTTCCAGCTCTCTCCTGCCTCTCCAAATATGTTTGTCTCAAGTTTCTGCTCTTCTCTGGTGGATAACAACAGGACTTTCTTTAAGCAGTTGTTCTGTAATGGAGCTGCTGCATGTTTGCCTGTTGGCTGCTCTCACCATCCCCACGACAAGCTCGCTTTTGTTTCACATGCATAATGCAGCAGCAAGATGCTCATTTTTGTTACATAAGCATGGATCCGTCCCTTCAGATGTGAGCAGAACTCTTCACAGCCCTCCACAGCTGCGTGTTGTGTTCCTTAAGGCTCGCAAAATGCTTTTGTCCCTCGGAGGATGGGATGGGGTTCCGTGCTTGGAGCTGTGTCAGTGTGACTACAGTCAGCAGTTTTTGGTATCTGCAGCAGCATTTTGTGTATTTAAGAGTCCCAAATCTGTTGTGTGGATTAGTTTTCAAGTCCCAAACCCGATGGGGGAGTCTGTTTTCCTTTCTTCCTCAGTGTTCAGGCCAAACAAGAGGGGAAGGAGTATTTAATCTTCCCATACTGCCTGTACCCAGGTGCCACCCAGACGTGACTCACAGCAAGGCACAAAAGGTGGCTTTTACATCCGCATCCGAGCTCAGTCACAGCCTGACGTGGCGCTCAGCCACATGCAGTGCAGCTCTGGGTGCTCCAGCCTGAGTGAGCTGCTACAGGGAGCAACTAAAATTAGCCATCAGGAGGTCTGTCATCTGTGCAGTGCATGGCACAGTTTTGTGTTGGATTAGGAGATGAAAAATATCCGGATTGCAGTCCCTTGAATGTCTTAAAAGGCAAGCAAAGCCAGCCCTGTGATTAGGGTTAACATGGGCTTTGGGGTCAGTTTCTCCCCCATTACAGTGTGTTTGCTGGAATATTTTAAGGCCTCTTTGCCAACTTTCCACCTGTGAAAGTCCAGGTGCCCTGCCATTGCTTCAACACAGATACAACACATCGTTTCTTGGTGCATCTCTTACCTCTGTGCTTCCATGACCTTGAAGCACGCGGCTGTATTGGTTTTATTAATGGTGCATGAGATGGTGGGGCTGTGCCTTTTGTCTTTGCTGTTAGAAATTTCCTTGAGCCGAGGTGAGGGAGGCATCGTGGTGTCATTGAGTGCATTGATTTTCCTCAAACAGAGCAGCGTCCTCCTCCAGCAACTGCCATAACTCTTATCTCTGCAATGCAGCATCGGGAGACCATCCTGGGTTAAAACACTCTCATTTTCATAGATGTTGTAAGTAGAGGAGGTTGGGGTGTGGGGAATAGAGCGGCTTGCCCTGAGTTTGGGTTCAGGATGCAGAGCAGCAGTCAGATCCGAGTTGATTGAAAAACACCTTCCTCGTTGTGTGTCCTGGCTCTGTGTGCCAACCAGGAGCCTTCCACGCTTCTACCTCCTTTCACCCAATGTTGGCAATGCTTCTGTCCTATAGCTTTTGTTCTTTCCTTTGAGGAAAGCACGTAGGAAGGGGAAGTAGGACTGATGGAGCTCTGATGCCGCTGCAGATGTCCCTGGATGTGCCTCTGTCCCACGCAGAGCAGCCCACCTCTCCCCAACACTTCTACATGGCTGAGATGCTCCTGAGGATTAATTCTTCTCTCCCTGGGATGCAGCCTCACTCCGGACAGCAGGGTGATGAATTTGTTCCTTCTGCTGCCGCAGGCGGAGCTGCGGGTCCTCAGCGTGTGGAGTGAGTGCTGGGCTTCAAAGGAGGAGATAATTGCTTGGCTTTAATGGAGCCTTTGAAACGGGGCTGTTTGTAGTGAGACACGGTGAGCAGAGCTTGATTAAATGGATGCCGGTGAACTTTGCTGCCTGGGGACTGGAGGGGGACTGAATATCATGTACTGCCCAGGGCTTTCAGACAGCCCGAGCCTTGAGGATGTTGACATAGGGAATGCCTATTTCCTATAGGCATTATAGGAAATTGGTGAGAGCAGTTCAGTGGTGGCAGAGCTGTCCTATGGGACACCGACCGCATGGCACCGTGAGGGGAGCCAGGAGCTGCTCTGCCTGCCTGGGGCCACAGCCTCCTCCGGATGCTCCTGGGTGTCTCTGTGGGATGTGCCTCCCATCAGTGCTGGGAGCAGGGCCGGGCAGATGCCAGCTGCAGGTCAGCGTGCCTGTTGTGCTGGCTGTGTTCTTTGGATGGGGTCAACCTGCCGTGCTTACAGATGTGGGCGATGCCAGACTTTTCCAAGCACAGCTGGAGGTACTGCTGTGCACTAAGCAAGGCTGCCTGCAGCAGAGGTGCTTCCCCAGTACTGGATGAATGAATTCCTCTCCCTGCCTTTAATTGGGAGCAAAGACAAAAGCAGAACTGGGCTCGTTTGCCTTCCTGCGGTGTGACGGAGGACACGGGAGAGCTGCACCAGAGGGACTGTGTCCTCCTGCATCTCTCACCTCCAAACAGCTCCGAGTGGGCAGCGTCTCCCGCTGATGAGATGCTAATACACATCTGCACATGCAGCTCACGCCTGCCAGAGTACAGCTTATCTCAATCCATTTGTCACTTGGGCTTTTGCTTTGGTGAGGAGGGACCCCCATGCGCCCACAGCGGGGGGTTAACCCATGCATGCCCTAAATACTGATTAGGGCTTTATGTTTTGCAGGGCCAAAGGGCTTTGTAGGGGTGCAGAGCAGTGTGTGGGGTTTGGTCCAATCCAGCAGCAGCTGCTCAGCACCCAGCATGCTGCCAAGCCCCCTCCTCTCCCCACCGTGGGCTGTAGCTGTCGCAGCGCGTGTGATTGATCGATATCATTAGTGAAGAGGTCTAACATGGAGGGGAGAGGAGGAGCTTTGCACCTCAGCAAAAGCTGCTGCTCTGCAGGGTTCGCAGCAAAATGGACACCCGGCTCAGCAGCAGGCAGAGCCATGAGCTGCCTGCTCCTCGTGCTGCACATCCCCACGGGCTGAGCTGCCTCGTGCTCAGGGAAGGCTGCCTTGCATGCAGGTCTGCAGCCGTGCTTTCCTTTCCATTGCAGTGGATGCAGGGATGCTCTGCCAGCCCCTTGCTGTGAGGTCGGAGCACATCCTGGGCTGCACACAGCCCGGCCCTTCTGTTTTCTGGCATTGTTTTGCTTTTGCTGCTCAGGAGTTTGCTAGGGCTGTTCTAATGGGTCAGATCACCTTGCTAACGTGCAGGGAGCTTCCCAGCTGCGCTCCCATCTCCAAAATTGGATGGGTTTTGAGGACAGTGGGGCTCCTGACTCTCGTTTTGTGCCTGGGATCGCCAATTTGCCTGTAGAGGCTCAGTGCCTTGTTTGGCAGCTGCTGTGGAGCTCAGTGTGTTTGGGTCTGTGCATACAAGTGGTGATCACATACAGCTGCGTTGGATTTAGGAGAAGCAGGGGACCTCGGAGTCGTGCTGGGACAAGGCCCAGCCCCTGCTGCGCCCCTTGCACATCCAGGCAGATTTCTGCACCCCCAGTTCCTCTTCTGTAAAACAGCATAACGGAACCACCACCCCACTCCCAAACCCTTGCTGTGTAAACCCAACCCTCTGGGCCAGCAGGTTCAGCCCCTGATTTCCTGCTGGAGCACGTGGGGAAGCATTTCAGGTGTATTTCTCCGGCAGAATCCTGATGGTGGGGAGGTGCAGGTGGGAGGAAGGAGGTCCATCAGAGGTGTGTTGGTAAGTGCTTCTGGGATGATAAAGGATCAAGGAAAGGCATCTCTTAAGGGATCCTTAACCCTCACCTTAAAGGCTTTTTTGACCTGGGCAGAGACATTTGCATTCAGTTTGTCTCTGTGCACCTCTGTTTTGCAGTCATGCATTGTATTGAGCTCCAGCAACCTGTTCCTGCTCACCCCTTCGTTCCTTGCAGCCGTGGGGCAGTGGGACAGGGGCTGCAGGCCTCACTGCTGGCTTCAGCAAGGAAACCTGTGTGCTGCTGGCTGGGCTTCGTCAGGCAGCGTTCCTCTCCTCAGAACTGAGGATCTGAATGGGCTGTGCTCAGTGGATCAGCCTGCTGCAGGCAGGAGGTGTGCTGTGTGGATGGCAGTCACCTTTGGGGCTTGGTGAGTTACCTCTGCACTTGGCTTGGGATGTGAGAAACATGCCTGGTGTGTGGCTGGGCAAAAGAGGAAGAAATATCAGCGGTCTGCATTTGGCTAATGGATTTTAGTTCCAGTAAAGCTGAGTGCTGGCTGTATTTCTTGCATCTGATAGCAGTGATGGCTTCATCCTTCCTGCCTCATGCTCTGCCTGAGCTCATAGCCCCCTCTGTAGGTTTAAGGACTTCCAGCTCTCATCAGCCCCAGCTGTAGCAACGAATACCTGCCTTGTTTCTACTGCACGTTGTCTGTGTGTGTGGACTGCACTTCTATCAAGGCTGGCTTGGTTTTGCAGCCTTTTATTCCTGGTGAGGTTTGGTTGGGTGCCCTCAAACCATGCCGGGTTGTGCTGAACTGCTCTGTGGGCACACGGGGTGATGCTGTCTGTCAGGCATGCCCCGCTTATTTCTTCCTCAAGGAAATAGTGAGGTGTAAAGGGACCTCTCTGAGCCCACCGTGCCACTGTCCCTTACTGTTTGAGGTCTGCTTTGTCACCTGAGACACGCTGGGAGAGGAACCAAACTGCTTGCCTTGCTTTTTTCTACAACTTGTAATTATTTCTAACTACGTTCTGCCCGCTGTTCCCCTTCCCCAGCGCTCCCAGTGAGCTTTTAAAGGCAGGATTCCCGAAATCTGGAGCGGGAGGAGAAGGAAGGAGCTGAGCTGGCTGAGAGCGAGCAGTTTACTTTAATCAGAAGTTGTGATCAGGCTCTTGCTGGGGGGCACGGAGGCTGGCAGTGATCTGCTCCCGTGTCATCCTCGGACCGTGCACATCTCATGGACTTTTCTGGCTTCAGTCAGGGATGTCCAAGGCATCTGTTCCCTTTTTCTTTGTACAGTTAACCCCTCCGCTCCCCTCTCCAAACAGCCCCGTTCATTTTGCCTTCATTTGGAGCGGTTTTTAAAGCAGAAAGCCTGCGCTTGGCGTTACTGCAGATTTCCTCCTTGAAAAGCAGAAATACGTTTATGGGTGTACAAAAGGTGAAGGGGAGTAAACAATACGTTTTTAAAGCAAATTCGGGAGCTCGGGGGAAGGAGCTGCTGTGGTTTCGTTCCCCCGCGCCAACACCCCGACTGCCTCCAGAAACGCTGTAGTGGGCAGCCGGCCGTTTGCTCACCTCCCTCTCAATAAATTAATCCTCACGCAGCCACAAATCGCTTGGAACTGTCAGAGCAGAGCTGGAACATCGTTTCTTTGAAAACCCGAGCCGTGCAGTCCGTCACCGAGCAAACACTGAGAAGTCAGTCATTTCCACCGGAGGGTGATAAAGCTGCCGTCTCCCTCCCCTCTCCTGCGGCTTCTGCTGCGAAGGCTGCTCGCTGGATGGAAAAGCTGGGAGGGGTAAAAGAGGATGGAGAGAAGGGAGGGACAGGCGATGCGAGAGCAGCAGACAGGACTGCGAGCGTGGAGCTGGTTGCCTTCAGACAAAGCACTGCTGCGGCTCTGCAAGGACACGCGATCGCTGCCGGGCTGCCTGCGCGCCGGGAGGACCCACGGGAGGGAAGGATGGAGAGCCCGGGCGAGCCGGAGCTTGGCACGGCAATCCCAGGCTTAGATGCTGCCCTTCTGCACAGGCTGCGTTAGCGGAGGGAGGCGGCAGCAGCCCTTTATGATCTCTGCATCTCTCGTGCTGCAGCGTGCGCTGGGAGGGCTGGCCGGCTCTCCCGACCCCGACTCGCCCAGCGCTGCGGGACCCAGCAGGATCCCTTACCCCAAACATCCCCGGGCAGCGCCGTCAGCTCCGCACCCTGCAGCCATTGCGGTGGGCGGGGGTGGGAGGACGGCTCGGAGGGCTGCACGCAGCTGCAGGTGACCCGAAGCTTCAAAGAAAGCAAACTCGGCGTTGGTTGTTTTCCTTTTTCTTTTCTTGATCATCTTTTATTTGCATATACCCTTGAAACACAGACGTGCTATGCAGACTGAAGAAAATCCTGCTGTCTTGCATAGCAAATGCAAGACAAATGCATCTCCTTCCTGATGAAAAGGAGATCTCTGAACTTTTCTTGTCATCTCTTAAGCTTCTCCAGAGGAGAGCAGCAAGTCTCCGGACTCTCTTCCCAGGGGTGGAGGAAGGAGAGCTTGTCCGTACGGCTGCTGCGGGCTGTCGGGAGGATCCTCATTTACCAAAGGCTGCCAGGAGCTGCTGAGGCACGTCTTGGACCTGAGCTGCTGCAGGAGGAGCAGAGGGTGTGCTCGCTGTTGCTCTCTTTTTGTTTGGCCGTGGCTCGGAAGCAAGGAACCGAAATGCCTCATCGTCCAGAGCTGCTGCCCCTCTGAATTGGGGGCTCACACGCAGCGGCCGCGCTCAGCTGAAGAAGATGAAGGAAGGGCACACAGCAGCGAGCAGCAGGCAGCTGGCAGCACTGGGTGTGCTGCTTCCTCTGCCCTCGTGGCTGCCGGCCCTCGTGGAGGTGTAGCTGGGCTACACGAGCGCCGTGCCCAGGTGCCGTGCGTCCGGATAGGCGGTGACATGACTGTGTTGGGACCCTCAGGTTCATGCTTGGGGTCACTCGCTCCTCTGCTCCCCCTAACGCAGTAACGGAGAGAAAAAGCCCTTACCATGGTTTGCCTCTTTCAGGACTGCTTGGGGAAAAAAAGTATAAGCCCTTCTTATCTTCTGCTGCAGTTTCTGTGCTTTCTTTGTCTTGCATGTCTTCCTGCAGACTGCTGCTCTAGTCTGGCTTCTGCTGCTTTCCTGAACCTCCGCCGTGTGCGCTCTGTGTCTGGGCTGCATGAAGATGCATTTTCTCTCTAGCTGCTTTGTGCTCCTGGCCCTCCCTGCTGCCCCGCTGGGCAGCGCAGCGCACCCAAAGCCGCGTGGAGCAGAGAACCCACACAGCGCCGTGCCATCCTGAGCAGCACTCGCAGCTGTGCCCGGCGGGCAGTGCCGGGGCTGGAAGTTGGCCGCCCTCCTCCCGCCCCTTCCGATGAAGCAAGGAGAGCACCGGCGTCCCCGCGGGGTTGGGCTTTGTGTGTTTGCCTGGCAAAAGGAACTGCCCGAGCCCTGCAAGCAGTGCATGCCATGATGTTCTGCTGCCGGGACGCTTTGCTCGGGCGCGGGGTTCCTTTCTCTGAGCGCTCACTGGGATACAATTAGAGCCTTTGGATGTGCTGGAGCCTTGTTGTCCGTGCTCTGAGCACACAAGAGGAATTGTCTGCCAGCCCATTGATTGTACTCTGAGCATAATTTTTTGAGTTTCCTTATGGTAATGACTATGATGTGGCAATGCCATCTGTCTTCCTCAGAGTGCCGCTGCTACCGCCTTAACAGTTTCTCCCTTTTCAAGCGTCTGCCGATTCCTCTCTCGTCAGGTTCACGGATGCTGGAGCAGAGCGTCGGGGAGTGGCTGGAGTCCATCGGCCTGCAGCAGTACGAGAGTAAGCTGCTTTTGAACGGCTTTGATGATGTCCGCTTCCTGGTAAGTGCCGGGGTGGGACCTGCGGGCCGCTGTCGGGATGCTGGGCCGGCCCCGGTTCGGGTTCTGCAGCCCTGCAGGGTGGGCACAGAGGGTTGGAGCGAAGGAGGATGTGAGGGCTGCGTGGGTTCCCCGGGTTCGGCTGTTACGGTTTTTCGGTGTCTTTGTGATATAAATTTGATTCTACCGCCTCAAATCCCCGCTGCGTGATTTGCTGGAGAAGTGGGGACTGAGCTTCGTCAGCGCGTGAAGGAAGCAGCAAAGCGCCTGTGCTGTGGGTGGGAGACCTCCTGTTGGAGTACCCTCGCTCTGAGCGTGCCGGCAGGGCCTGCTGAGCTGCCCCGGGTTGCCTCGGCACTGCTGGCTCTGAGGCCAACTGATGGGAGCACCATCGTGTTTCACATCGCGGGGTTTTCCAGTAAGCAGCGTGCCGAAATGGGGCCGTGGTGCTGAGCTCAGAACCTGGCGTGGGACAGTGAGCTGGGAGGGGGGAACGGCATCTTCTGTGCGGCTTAAAGGAATGCCTTTGGGTTCTGCAAAAGGAACTGCTAAAGCTGGATGTGAGCCTTTGGATGGGCTGTTAGCGGCTGTGCTGGGAAAGGAGTGGGGGCATCTCTGGTGCTGTGGGTGCACAGAGGTGGTGTCCGGGGGGGCATTTGGTCTGGAGCTGCGCTGGGAGTAATGGGGCAGTGAGAACACCGAGGGGTGAGGATGAGGGGATGTGGGGAGCTCCCCCCTGTTGGAAACCAGCAGCCGTTGACTGGTGAAGCATGCAGGGCGGCTGGGGGAGGAAGGGAAGGCTTGAGATGCCCTGAGACGGTGCAGTGACTTGAAATGAAATACTCCATATGTCGCCGTGTAGCTGATGGAACGTTGGCTTTCACTGTGCCAGCAATTAGCTGCTCTCATTGCAGCAATTAGCGCCTTTCCCCTCCACCGCCTCTGCCCCACCAGCGTGCTGATAGACCTCAGTGCAGACACTGAGTACCAAAGGGAAGGAACTTCCCATTTACCCCCCGAGAAGTGGAGCCGGGGGCTCAGCAGCACTTCTTATGCACTGTGCCCATTCACATGACCAGCAGCGCTCAGCCATGGGCCGTCCAACACACAATCCCAGCACAGGGAGGTGGGCTCCTGCTCCTGCCAGCGTGGGACGCTCCCCTTTGCTCGTTCCTCTCCATTTTAAAAGGTCAAACCATTGACCGAGGATGCCCTGCAGTCCCTGGCTGTGTTCCTCTACGCTGTTTATCCTTTTTACTTTGGCACCCGTGTCAGATCTGCCTCTCACATCCCTTTATTTTAGTCCTAGGGCCTCCCAGCCAACACAAGTTTAATTCTTCCAGATCCCCTCAGCAACGTTCCTTCCCTTCAGCGTCTGATGCTGCAGGAGGAAAACCTTTGCATACGAGCAGGCAACAAATCGTCCGCTGTTTTTAATGCTGGTTTTGATGCCCTGTGATGAATTATTAAAGCTGCCCCGTGCAGTGAGCGCTGAAGGCTGCAGCTCTCAGCACCCACCACGTCGGTTCGTCCGTCCCTTTCCTCTTTAATACAACCATTTCTTTCTGAGCTGCCCCTTTTGGTCACTGGTGATCATTTCACACTGAGTGGTGTTATTTCCCTGAGCTCTGCTTCTGCAAAAGGATCAGCCTCCGTTAGGACCTGGGAGTACAAAGCTGGTGAGAGACAAACACTGGAGGGTGCAGAAGTTTGCCTTCTGTATTTGGGACCTTACCCACGAGCTGCTGTGTGAGGTCAGTGCTTCCCCCAGCAGCAAACCTCGAGCTCTGCTGCAGTTTGGGGCTGCTTTGGTGGCAGAGGTGGCTGCAGCAGCACTGACTCCTCACACATGCAGCTCTCTGCCCGCACTGTTTCTCTGTGGGTGGGGATTTGGGATGAACACGAGCATTACTTGCAATACCCATTGATTCTGAGCAGTGTCAACCTGTGCTTGTTAGGAACAGTCCCGCTTCTGGAACCTGCAGAGACTGTGAGTGCCTGTGAGTTGGTTAGCAGGGAGCAGCAAACCAACACCACCAGGGTAAGGAGGAGGGAAGCACAGGTGTTAATGCATCAGTGCAAGGAATGCATCCTGCCCGGCCACCTGGGTGCTGCAGGCGGGCTGGGTTTGCAGCACTGCCCTCCCCGTGCTGTGCTGTGTTCCACTCTTCAGGCAGAGTTTCCCTTCCTGTGATGTAAAACTACTGTTAAGGCTGCAAAACAGAACTGAGCGCCGCAGTGTTCACTATGGGCACATGAGAGCATCTCAGCGACGCCGATGGGATTCAACCCAACGTGGAATGGCTCAGAGTAAACAGTCCTGATGGGCACTGAGTGCAGTTGGAGTGGATACCTCTGCCACAAGGCAGTGGGATTACAGGGACATCAGTCTGATGTGGCGTTGGAGCTTCTGAGAAGGACCTGAGTGACATTTGTGGCAGACGGAATGCGGGTTTGCTTCTCGATAGGGGGAAGAAATGGGCTGCATTGAAGGAGCTCTGCTTTCTAAAAGACCCAAGTTCTTTCCAAACAGTGTGGTCTACAGATTGCAACTCCTCTATTCCCTGCCCTGGCTTTGCTGTGGTGTTTATGTGCAGCAGCTCCTTCCTCTCGTCCTCTCCGTCGCTGCTGAGTGACCTTCACTGCCTGTCCTGCTGCTCAGGGTGGTCTGGTTGTGACACCAAACTTCTGCTTTAGTTTGGAGAGTGGCCTGCTTGGCCAGCTGGGGATTTAAGGCGAGAAAATGGAGGTGGTGCTTCAATCTTCTCTGCTTTGCAGTTTGCTGAAGCCCTCCTTAGAGGGGAAGGATTTATTGGTGCAAACATAACTGAGTGGAGGCTGCTGGCTGCGCGTTGCTGGCAGTGGCTGCGATGTCCGTACCGAAATGCAGCCTTGTGAGTAGCACTGAAGTCCTCAGCAGAACTGCATGAGGTGGAAACGGACCAGGGGTGCCCTCCAACCATGGAGGGGGAGCCCCATCCCCCTGTGTGGAGGGGCACAGCCCCCCGCTGTCAGCAGGGCTGCCTCATCCCCTGCTGGAGGAGCACACAGAAGGTCAGGTCTCAAAGCTGCAGCAGCGAGCAGGCAGTGTCATGCAGAGAAACACACTGTAGATCGATTTAATTGTCCTTGACTGGTAATGAACTGGGGGGGGCGGCTGGAAGAGTAGGGAAAATGTCAGCAGAGTGTGAACCAAGAGGGCTCCCATGTGCTGTGAGCAGCAGGAGCTGCAGTGCTGTGCTGTGGGGTGCACGGAGCTTCCCGGTGCCCTGCTGGGGCTGCTCTGCTGCGGGCACTGTCTGCGTGGGGGCTGCAGAAACAGGGAGGGAAGTGCTGTTCCCTGCAGTGCCAGAGGTCCATCGGATCCTGCAGACCAACCCCAGACAGCCGAAGGAGCCCTTCCCTGCCCTGGGAGGCTGAGCGCTCAGCCCTGGGATCCTCTGCAGCTGAGCTTTTTCTGCAGTGCCAAAGCATTCCCATTCACAGAGGAGCAGGTAGAGGAACGGCAGCCACTTCTCGTGGCTTTTTGTTATTGTTGAAGCCTGGGTTCCCACAGAGGGTAGGGAAAGCAGCTCGCGCTGATTCAGTCAGACAGCATCAGAGCAGAAATCTGTTCTCGTGCACCGCCCTGGGCGCCTCTGCTTTTGTGTGTGTGTGTTTATTTCTTTTCATAATCGGGGAGAGGTGATCACATTATGGCAGCATTGGGAGAATGGGGTGTTTTTGCAGCTCGGGGAGCTCACGGGCCCCATTGCGTGGCATTGGCTCCTGCTTATCACTGCCACCAGCATGCTGGAAATGCATTGCATTGCTGCTTCCCGGACTGAATGAACGCCCCTAAGAGCAGAACGGGACCCTCGTGCAGGGATTTCTGCCACACATCCGAGTGGGAATGGCTTCATTCAATGCAGTGGGTTCTCTGACAGCTCTCAGTGCGTCTCCAATGCTGCCTGGGCAGCTCTGAGGGCCGTGCTTTGTCTTTGTGATGGTTTGGTTTATGTCTGGAAGGTGTGAATGTATTCACTCTGTGGCTGAACTCCCTGCTGGTTCTGGAGGGGTTTTGGGGAGCAAAGCGGGTGAAGCAGGGCCGGCAGTTTAGAGAATGCTTCCCTGTGATTCATTAGGAGCTCCCGGCCCAATAAACATTTAAAAAGCCATTAAAGGAGCAGTTAATTTTTTTCCCCTCTCAATAAAACTGCCCAGATTTGACAACCATGACCGACTCCCTGCGCTGTCGCACTGCCAGTGTGTGCGTGGGGGGAGAAATGGAGCAAAATGCAGTGGCTGTGCACTGATCTCGGATTTGTATAGCAGCCCTTTCTGCAGTCGTCGCTTTGGGAGGCACTGATGGGTCCTCAGCAAACGGAGTGCTTCTCATCCCCTCGTTTCCACCGACCTCCCTCAAACTGCAGCCTCCAGTAAGGGCAGGGCAGACCCACAGGGCCGGTGACAGACACGTATTCCCGTGGCCAAGCACTGCTGTTGCTCCGTTGGCTCTGAGATGGGGGCAGGAAGGGGCTGGATGTGGGGTCAGGAGCTCTGTAGGGCCGTGGAGGGGGGCTGGCTGACCCCGGGGCTGGAGCTGCTGGGCAGTGCCTGCGGTCGGCAGTGGGCAGTTCTGGGTCCTTTGGCTGTGATGCTGTGCTGACGCTGTGGGTCTCGGGTGAGAAGCCCCACGGTGCAAAGCACGTGCTTGGACAGATGGGATGCGGGACAAACTGATGGGTTCGGCTGTCAGCACGGCGTGAGCTGCTCGTGCCCTGCCCAGCGGGACGTGTGAGCAGAGCGGTTTGCTCCGAGTGCAGCTCTGCACAGCTCCAAAGGGGCTGAGCCCAAACCTGCACCTCCCAGACGGCGCAGGGAAGGAGGGCACTTGCTTTCAGCCACCACTGGGCTCCTGGGCAGCCCATTTCCAGCTGCAGTGCCTCTGTCAGCTCCCGGGAATGCCCTCACGGTAGCTCAGTTTTGCTGCCTTCCCTCACCCTCACTGCCCTTTTGTTTAACCCAGCCAGGAGAGCTCAGTGTGTGGGGCTGAGTCTCAGGACGGGCTGTGTGTTATCCCTGTGCGGGATGAGCCTGCAGCTCTGCCTCCCACATCCAGGCTCGTGTAAAACAAAAGCAGTGGCAGCAAAATCCTTGACGAGATACGAGCTGCCTCGAGTTTACTGAGAAGGGAAAAAAAGAAAGAGCTTTGTGTGCATTAATCTGAGAAAAATGGATGCTTTGGCTCGTCCAGCTGAAGGCACTCTGCTATGGATGCTTGCGAAAGCCTTCATAGTCTGGAAAAGCTGTGTTTGGGTTTTGCATCTGTTGCTTTTAATAGCAGACACGTTCTGGTCCCAATCTTCCCCACAGTTCTGTCTGGAATACGTGGGTTGGTAACAAGGCAGCTCCGATGAGCGGGTTGGGATTCATTATGCTGCACTGCTGGTTGGGGAGGACTGCGTGTCCTATAGGGAACTTTCTTTGCCTTGGGCCCTTCCTTAGCTGGAAAGAGAGGATGGACTGAAGCCAGGCTCTGGGTAAGAAGCAGCATCTGAAAATTGGGTAGTTAAGCGCCTGCAGAGTGCCCTGCTGGAGCAGAGATGCTGGCAGATTTCAGAGGCTCTGATTTTGGCACGCTCCTCTTCAGGGTCACCGAGCCCACACTGCGTCGTGCGGCGTAACCCCTCTGTCTGCTTCTTTCTTTTAATGAGAAACCCGGAGTCTTGCAGGCTGCTTAATTACAGCGCAGGATGCGAAGCGCCCTGTCCTGGAGCAGAACCCTGCTCCAAAAGCTGGCTTTCTGTAGGTGGACCGGGCGAGCAGGTGGGCACTGATGGATGGGGCCAGGCTGGATAGGCAGCCCGATCTGGGGGGGCGCCCAGCCCATGGCCGGGGTGGGGCTCTGGGGGCTGTAAGGGCCTTTTCAACCCAACCATCCCATGGTTCTGTGATCTTTAAGATTCCTCCCAACCCAACCATTGTATGGTTCTATAATCTTTATGGTCCCTCCCAGCCCAACGGTTCTGTGATAACGTGGCACGCAGACTGAGGATGGCACAGCACTGTGTCCCATCCCGTCTCTTCCAGGTTGGAGCTGGGGGGTGACAGAGAGGTGTGGGATGGGGAGGCACACCGGGGAGCCCTGCCTGTGCACCCCGCGCTGCGCTCAGCCTGCAGCCCGCACAAGGTACAGCGCTTGTCACAACGAATACAGTCTCAACTCTGTCTTCAGAAAGTTTTCTTGATTCCAGTTGGCACTTCTGAGCCGGGGAGGATCGGGATTGCAGCAGAGAGGTCCTCACAGCTCTCCTCCTCCTCTGCTGCAGGCGTTTGTCCTTGGAGGACCCAGGCCGTGGTGCTGGGGAGGTGATGTCTGAGCTGGGCACCTTTGGCTGCCGGTTAAAAACCAACCCACAAGAAAAACCGCCTTGTTTGGCCATCTCGTTTCTCAACTCCTCCTAACCCAGCAGTCCCTCTGAGATTCGTGGCTGAAGCCCCACAGCTCGGGGGCTCCTGGTGCTGCGGGTCATTCTCAGCAGCGCGGCACCGACCCGAGGCCTGGCTGGGAGGTGGGTGGCAGTGGGAGCACCGCACGGAGGACCTCAGCTTTGTCTGCAGGGCGTGTTAAACACACACAGCCTGAGAACAAAGCTCGGCTGCTCTGCTGGCAAAGGTTAAAAGATCCCCAGCGCGTTTGCATTTAATTATCTATTTTGGTGGCAGATTATTATTATTTTTTTTTCATTGGAGATGAAATCCGGATGGGTTTAAAGGACGCTGCTCCGAGCAGAGCTCGTGCACAATGGGCTGTAATGATGTATTCAGAGCTGCTATGCTTTGTCTATCCTTGTTAAGTACCCTGAGAATACAGACTGGCACTGAGGGAATTTAATGTGACACATAAAAATAAGGAGCAGTAGAGGAAGCCGGGATTCTGGTTGTTTAACTGGCTTGGAGCCTCGCTGCATGGCAGGCGGTTTTCCTCGGATGTGAGATGTCAAAGGTGGGAGAAGAGCTGTGCCTCAGCCTGGGCAATGGAGAGGGGCAGCCTGGAGAGGGCACGGGGCACACTGGCACTGCAAGGGCGAATGGAGCAGCGTTGTGCCCACTCGCTTCCATGGGGCCGGTGGCTACTGTGTGTTTGCAGCACTCTGCTGCTCCCCGGCCACCCGCTGGTTTAATTTGCTACTGTCATTTGCTAAATAATTGTTTCTCTGCAGTCTGGCCTCTGAGGGCAGCACCATTGCTTCGGGCAGCTCTTAGCGCAGCGTTAATGCTATGGTTCTCCCAGCACTTATCTCAGCGGAGCAGCGGCTCTTTGGGGGCAGAGCTCTGATGCTGCACTTCAAGCAGGTGGTACTGAGCGAGGCGGACGTGCTGAGCAGCTGCAGGCAGTGCAGCGTGGGGAGGAATTCCAAACACTTGCTGCCCTTTGAAGGAGATGGGGACACGTCCTGCTCAGTCCCTTCCTGGAGCCCTGGCCGCTCCGCGTGCCCTTGTAGCAGCATAGTGCCCCACAGCTGATTTTAATGAGGTTCCTCTTATAAAACCAGAATGTGGAGCAGCGGAGCGCTGTCAGCTCAGCCCTTCTCCTGCTCCTCTCCTGGGAGCAGAGGGAGGCAGTGCTGGGAGGGTCCGGGTGGGCCCCAGTGCGGTGCTGAGCTCATGGGCTGCAGTGCTGCCATGAGATCGGCTGAGAGCTGTGGGGAGCTGAGCCCAGCCCAGGTATGGCGGTGGGAGGGGGGGGTGAGGTGGGCTGCAGCAGCATGCGGTGTTTCTGGGGTGGGCTGCCCCGTAAAGCGGGGGAAGGAGGAGAAATGTGACTTTCACATGCTCTCCTGGAAAGGAATTGCATTTTCTTAGCGGCCCAGGAGGGAGGATGAGCACAGCCCAGTGCCCCTCATAGGCTCAGTGCATGGAGCAGGGCTGGGTGTTACTCCGCCAGCTGGGGAATGGCACTGTTGGCAGCATTCAAAGCGCTGGTGATGGGGAGGCTGAATTAATGATGACCTGAGACCCCCCTGGCTGGATGAGGATGCCTGCAGGGTGCTGTGCTGGGGGATGGCCGCACTCTGCCATGCCATGCGTTGGTACCACGGCCCCATTGCGCCCCAGGTTGGTCTGTGGGGCTGAGCTCTGTCCATGAGAGCCTCCTCCTGGGGCTGCAGGGGATCTGAGCGGCGGCTGCTGCCCCGTGCGTGGGCTCTGCTCCCATGTGCACCTTCCTGTCCCTGCAGGGCTGTAATGTCATGGAGGACCAGGACCTTCGGGACATTGGGATCGGAGACCCGCAGCACCGCCGGAAGCTCCTGCAGGCAGCTCGCTCGCTGCCAAAGGTGAGCGGGGCCGGGGCGCTGCCCAGCGTGGCTGTGAGACAGAGGAAGCAAAAGGCCAAGCATGGTGTTAATTGCAGATGCTGTGTGCGTTGGGATCCCTGCCCCCTGCTGCTTTAACCCCTCTCTGCTTTCTGCCTTTGTAGCTGAAGCCCCTGGGCTGTGATGGGAACAGCCAGCCATCCGTCCCTGCCTGGCTCGACTCGCTGGGGCTGCAGGATTACATCCAGTCCTTCCTCTCAAGCGGCTACAGCTCTATTGACACTGTGAAAAACCTCTGGGAGCTTGAAATAGTCAATGTGAGTGCTGCCTGCCTGTCCCCACAGCGCCGGGATCCTGCCTGCATTCCCTGCAGGGAGCAGTGCTACATACAAACAGACTGCTGGAAGGGGGATGCTTTGCTTTGTGCAGAGGGCAGAGAAGCTGTCCCTCGTGGCCCCTCATGTCCAGAGATGGGCAACAGAGCTGAGGGGTCTGGAGCACAGTGGGGTCTTATGGGGAGCGGCTGAGGGAGCTGGGATGGCTGAGCTGGAGAAGAGGAGCTCAGGGGGGACTTCATGTCCTGAAGGGAGGTTGTGGTGAGGTGGGGGTCGGCCTCTGCTCCCAGCTAACAGCGGTGGGACGGGAGGTGATGGCCTCACACGGCTCCAGGGCAGAGGCAGGCGGGGTGTAAGGAAACTCTTCTTCCCTGAACGAGCAGTGCTGCACCGACACGGACTGCAGGGAGCGGTGGGCCGCCATCCCTGGAGGGGTTCAGGAATGTGGAGATGTGACACTGGTTAGTAGGGATGGGTTGGGGTTGGACTTGGTGAACTTAGAGGTCTTTTCCAGCCTTAATGCCCCCACGATGCCCCAGGAACTGCAGGCCCTGCATTCCACAAACCACTGTGCAGCTCCCCAGTGCTGGCACAAGTTCTCTTTCTCAGCGTTGTCTCTCCCACAGGTGCTGAAGGTGAACCTGTTGGGCCATCGGAAGAGGATCATCGCCTCGCTGGCTGACCGGCCCTACGAGGAGCCTCCAGCAAAGCCACCACGCTTCTCACAGCTGAGAGTGAGTCCATGCCGTGCCCCTGCTGCCCACAGTGTCTGTGCAGAACACTCACTGGTAGCTGTGTTCTGCCCCCCTTTCATTCAGAGAACGAATTCCAGGTCTATTGGGTACCTTCAACTCCTTCTGGTTAACAGCTGACACCTCTGAGGGACGCAGAGCCCTGCAGAGTGCGGGTATTGATGGCTTTAGGGTGGGTTTCTGGCAGGTTGTGGGGCACAGTCAGCATTACTCTGCTTCTTTTGTGCCCAGGAAATTCTGCCTAGCAAAATCGACAAGAAAGATAAACACCCTACCGTGTCAATATTTGAGCTAAAAGGAGAGAGAGAAAAAAAGCTTGTTTTGTATTAGAACAAATGGCTTTGGCCTGGTAGTTCGGGTCAGTGCTGGCTCTCAGACAGTTGGTGGCCTGGGAAGAGTGCTGGAAATGCTGAGGCAATCGCACATCTGGTGTGTGGAGGAGGAGTAACCCTCCTGCAGTTCCCACCTTGGCTGCTGCTGGCGGTGATGCAGAGTTCTGTGCTCCCACTCTGAATAGAGTGCAGCAGAACTCAGGCAATCTGCAGCCTGCTGGCTCTGGCTTGGCCAGCACTGACCTCGTGTGTGCGTCCTCCTCATCTCTGCTGCTTTACATCATGAGTGCCCACATCAGAAAAACCTCATGGTTGCAGGAAATGTCCCCTCATCTCCACACAGCTGCAACTCCAGAGCACTTGGGCAGGGATGCGAGAAATTACAGCCTTGCTGAGCTCTGCCTGAGCCACACAGCAGCAAATATTCCCCTTCGCCAGGAGTGATGTGCTCCGGCCAAAGCAGCGGATGAGTTTTGGGGCACAGGGAGCCGTAGGATGCCAGACCCTTAGTGCTGGGGTTGGCTGAGAGGGGAATGCTCAGAATCACCGTTGTTGTTATAAAGCTGCAATCTGAGAGCAAAAAGTGAGGAGAGAATTCGTGCTGCTGCTGCTGCACGCAGAGCCTGGGGGCCAGGAGGGTACAACCCTGCAGCTTCACCCCACTGCTGCGACCACAAGAGCGCAGGTGGGAGGGAGGCAGCCCCTCCCAAACATCCTCTTGAGATGATGGGACCGAAGTGGTGGTGGGGAGAGGAGCTCTTTGTGCAGCCTCAGCTGATTGATATGCTGGCTGGGGGAGGCTGGAAAAGAGAATGGGCCATTTGCAGTGCTTCCTGGTGCTGCAGCTGCTGCGTTCCAGCGCCCGGCTCTGGCTGGGGAGCGGAAGGACGTCAATGGCAAATTAAGCAGGTCCGCTGAATAGGGCTAATGCGTGCTGCAGCTGCGAGCTCCGCGTGTTGCCTGCTTGGCACGTCCAGGCAGTGAGCATTGCCTGCGGGAGGAGCCCGGCTGTCAGGCATCTGGGCTGAGCTCTCACTGGGCAGCTGGGTCCTCAGCTCCAGAAGGGGCAGCTCCGTGTGTTGGAGCCCACTGCACTCAGAACGCCCTTCACGCCTGCTGCCCTCCTCAGACAGGGCAGGGCAAGGCAAACAGCTGCCCAGAATGGTCCTGGAGCAAAGCAGGGGCATTGAGTGGGAAATAAATAAGGCGAGTGAAGGCGGTGAGCCTGATGCCGCAGGGCAGGAGCTGTGCCCAATAGCTCAGCCCTTTGTGTTGGGTGCTGGGAGGAGCAGCCTGCAGTGCCAGCTCCTGGTGTTCCAAGGGAGAAATAATCCCAGCCTTAAACCGAGGCACAGGGCTGGCAGAGCCAGAGGAGGAGCGCGGTGCGCACAGGGCTGTGGCACTGGCTAACCAGGATGGTTCTTGGTGTCTGCCTGTTCCAGTGCCAGGACTTGATGTCCCAGACATCATCACCTCTGAGCCAGAACGACTCCTGCACGGGCAGATCTGCTGATCTCCTGCTGCCCTCCGGGGACTCCGGGAAGAGGCAACACGAGCGTGGCAGCGAGCTGGCGACGTACTCCAAAGTTGAGCGCTACAAAGCACAGGTCAGTGGGTGCTGCAGTGCATCCTGTGGGCCCCTCTGCATGGCTCAGTGCATCACCCCCTAGTTGAGGAGTTAGGATGAGGCTTCAAGAAGTGGGAGCCGATGCCAGCAGGTTGCTTGTGCCTGGCTCACCTTGAAAACGGTGACTTGCACGTCCATGGGCAGTGTCACTTTCACCCCTCCCAGCCCCTGTGAGGTCTGCCCACTGCACACCTCAATTGCATCAACCCACAGAGCCCTGCTAAGATCCGTGCTGCACCCTGGCATGGACCCGCTGTGACTTCACACCTGTGTGCCTTCCCCTTCCAGGAGGACCGTCGGGAGTCAAAGCTGACCCTGCGCCCTCCCAGCCTGGCTGCCCCCTACGCACCGGTCCAAAACTGGCAGCACCAGCCAGAGAAGCTCATCTTTGAGTCCTGCGGGTATGAGGCCAATGTAAGTGGCTTTTGGCTTTTACAGGTGGGGAGGGGGAGGAGGCTCTGGGTGTTGCACATGGAGGTGTCGCAGTCCTCCCTGCTCCGTGGGTGACTTGTCTCTCTGCAGCCACAGCTGTTGGGTTGCGGTGCTGCTTTGGGGTTGGAAAGTTTCCAACCTGAAGCCTTCGGGATTTCTGAGTGCTAACACATCCCCTTTTCCAAACAGTACCTGGGCTCCATGCTGATCAAGGACCTCCGAGGTACAGAATCAACACAGGATGCCTGTGCCAAGATGAGGGTACGGAGCCCATGGGACAGTCACAGCTGTGGTGGGTGACATGGGGCAGAACAGGGGGTGCTGGTGTAGCTGCAGTTCCCCACGCCCTGCAGACGGGGCAGCGCAGGGAGCCACTATCACTAGTGAGCTGATCCCTCCCCAGCACTTTTCCCTATAATTTGGATGTCTGTGCAGTAGGAAAACAAATGATTTCACTGGAATAAAAGGTTTGACTTCAAGTCCCCATCCCTTTCTGTCTGCTTCCACTCGAAGCAGGTTTTCTTCCTTCTGGTCCAAGCCCCCGAAAGCCTGATGTTATAGGGCCTGAGGGCCTTTCCTGGCCCCTAGCAGGACTGGGGGTGATGAGGAAAGGAACACTGATCCACAGTTGTTCATTTGAATGTTCTTGTTTCTGAAGAAGTCCACAGAGCATATGAAGAAGATCCCGACCATAATACTGTCCATCACGTACAAGGGAGTGAAGTTCATCGATGCCTCTAACAAGGTGAGCTCAAAGTGCCTCAAAATTGGTGTCTGGAGGGACATGGCCTGCAGTGCTACCTGCCTGGGGGGCTGCAGGTCATATCTGGCAGCTCCAGAAGCCATGGCTAGGTGCTGTGTAGCTTTTGGGAGCCATGGGAAAAGCACCGGGATGGTGATGGCTATCTGAATGATGAAGGCTTGGCACGTGGGCTGCTTGTGTTGCCATTTGTTCCTACCATGGGACAGAGCTGAGACTGGTCTGGCTGGGAGAAACCCCTCCTGCCAGTCTCTGTTGTGCTCCCTGTCCCCAGTACACATTTTGCACCACTGCTGTTTGCTGAGCAGATTGTCCTCAGAAGGGTGATGAGTACTTGTGGTTGTCTCCTACAGAATGTCATTGCTGAGCATGAGATCCGTAACATCTCCTGTGCTGCCCAGGACCCTGAGGATCTCTGCACGTTCGCCTACATCACCAAGGACCTGCAGACCAGCCACCACTACTGCCACGTCTTCAGCACCGTGGATGTGGTGAGTGTGATGGGGCTGCAATTGAGGGCGTTGGGGCTGCAGTGAGAGGTCTCTCTTCACTATTTCTGCCCTAAAAGATTCCTTTAGCAGTCCTGGCTCAAAATGCATTTACTTTGCAACTCTGTTGACAAAGAGAATATTTGTCTGGCTTCATTACTGCAATTTCCAGTGCTGAATAAACCAGGGCAGGAGATTTTCCCTCCTGGGGAATACTCCGTGAACAAAACCCTGATACGCTCTCAATTATGAGCAGTGTAATAGGCTGATTTAACAGCTTTTTAATTCACTGAGAGTGTGACAGCACTGCTCGCTTTTATTCCTGGGCAGAATCAGCTTTGCAAAACATTTGGACTCTTTCTCTTTACAATGCCAGACGGGTTGGAGCAGCCCGTAGGTGGCCCCGACTGCTGAGCGCGTGGGCTCTGTGCGATGCGGGGCGGCTCCTGTGCACTAACAGCTCTGTGTTCCCTGCGTTCTCTCTGAAGAACCTGACGTACGAGATCATCCTCACCCTGGGACAGGCGTTCGAGGTCGCCTACCAGCTGGCCCTTCAAGCCCAGAGAGCGAAGCCTCCGGGTGCTGCAGCGGGAGAAACGATCGAAACAAAATCTTCCAAACCGGTGCCTAAACCACGAGCTGGCATGAGGAAATCCGCAGTACGTACATGCGAGCCGGGTGCTGCGAGCTGGGCTTTCTCCTGGGCACAACTTGCTTAAAGCTCCCCCTTCATGGTGCAGAAGTCCCTATGGCCTGTAGCATCAGGCACTGCTGGTGCTGCAGTGCCCGTGGCTCTGCTTGCTTACAGGCTTGCTGCATACCTGGGCTTCCCCTGTGGGGTAGGGCAGGCAGAGGGGATGTAGCCTGGGTTGGGGGATTGGGTGCCCTGCTGGATCCAGCTCCACTTTCATGTGCAAAGATCGGTGGGTAACCTGCAGTTTGCAGCATGGTAGTGCCCCCATAGCCAAACTGAGCCTAGCTCGGAGCTGCTGAGGAGCAGGGACTGCTGCATAAGCCATTGCTTTCCTTTAATGTCTCCTTTTGTCTGTGTTCTGCTTGCTCCCCCCGCTCAGGTGCCGCTCCCTCCCGACACCCGCTGTTGTTACTGTCACACCTGTACAACTCACCGCCCCTCCTACCTGCCGCTGCAGTCTGTTAGTCCTGGAGCTAAGGTCTTTACCCTTCTTCCTGCCATCTTCCATCACCAACCGACCTGGGCTGCTGCCCCGGCTGCCACCGCTCCCCACACCTCCCACCATGGCCCCGTGTCCTCGCTGCTGCCTTCCCCCAGCTCATCCCAGGGCTGATTAACCCCAGGGACATACTGCTCCCAGCTGCTGCTAATGCAGAGCAGCAGCTCCCAGCTAACTGTGCTGCTCTTCCCGGTGTCGTTAACCTTCCCCTGGGATCCTGATTGAGGAGGACAGGATGAAAAAGCACTGCTTGGTCAGAGAGAGCTCACCTGCCAGGAGGTGTCTCCCCCTCTCTCCCTCTCCTCTTATTTTTGTAGTGCCATCTCTGTAGTGCTGAATTTTTCATGCTTGTTTGTGCAGTGAGGTGAAGCTGTCGCTAATGGTAATGGGGGCTTGCAGGCCTAGCTCAGGAAGTCATCCCAGGGTGCTGGGCTGAGAGCAATGTGCTTGGAAATGTTTGAGCTGTGAAGGACTCAAACGCCTCCGCAGTGAGAGCTGCAGCCCTGCACACACGGATGGTTTGGGGATGGGCATCAGCAGCCTCTCTGTGCTCTGAATTCCCATTTGCTCTGCCCCAGCCTCGGGCTCCCGCAGGCACGTGAAGCTAACGCACTCTTCTCTCCTTCGTTTCCAGCTGGAGCCCCCTGAAATGGACCAAGATTCCCAGTCTCATGCCAGTGTCTCGTGGGTCGTGGACCCCAAACAGGACTCCAAGCGGACCCTCAGCACTAAGTATGAGACCACTATCTTCTAAAGCAAACAAACCCCGTGTCCACCTATAGTCTAACCGTGCCTTTGCGATCTGATCTGTCTGCTGTTCTAAACTCCCTCTTCCTCCAGCTGCTCGCACTGAGCCCCGCGTAGGCACTACGTCAAAGGCAGCAGCACTTAAGAGACTGTAGACTTAAACGGCTTTTGTACCTGATCACTACTGAACACTGTGAATTCTCCTTACTCGGAAACAAGGGTAACGGGCTGTTAGATCCCCGTGAGGTGGGAGGTGCAGAGGGGTGCAGGCGGGGGGCGTCCGAGATGCGGAGCCAGGAAGCCGCCCACCGTTTTCACGTCTTTCCCCTCGCTCTGGCACTGTGACTCCCTGGGGTGACGTGGCACTCCCCCAGGCCTTCTTTTCTATTTCACCTTCTTATCCTTGGACTGATGGAGACCTCTTGTCTCTGCGGTGCACGCACTCCTTCCTCCTAGCTCCTCTACTTCCCGACTGAGCCACGGCTGCACACTGTTCCAGTGAAGTCACCCCTCTCCTTACTGTCACTTGAATCGACACTAACCACTGTGATGCTGTCTGCAAATAACACCTTCACTAGATTTCCTCATGGGTACCCTGCCCACAGCCTCTCTCCTCGAAGCATGGAGCAGAACAGCTGCTCTGCTGTGGGCACAGCTGGGTGCCACTGTTCCCACTGTGAGCTCGGGCCCTTCTTGGGGACGCGAGTGCCCTGCAGGAGCTGTATGGCTGCATGCATTTCCGTCCCTTGTAGGGCTTACCCCCATGGCCCTTCTGTTCTTGCTCACCAGACCACTGTGAGCTACGGGTGTAGTTCTCACTTTGCAGATTGTAAAGAGGTTAAGCACTGAAAGGCACATGCTGCTGGCCCCATGCTGGGAAGGAGCAGTGGTTGAGCCGTGCTGTTAGGGGGTGCAGCAGGCAGAGCTGTGCTGTGCTCAGTGCATTTCCTGTGGTTTCACGTTTTTGCCAAAGGGAGGAATGTGATTGAAATCAGTCTGCTGCTGACCCAAAGCCTATTTTCAGTCTATGAAACATTGCACGATGAGGGCTATAGGGATCTTGAAACATCTGTTGCCTTTCATCCATGAGAGCAAGGATTTTGGTTGGAAATGGCCACGTGTCAGCGGGCACCTCGGCCTTCCCTGGCTCTTTCCCAAGTGCACATGTTTTTCCTCTGGGAGAACGTCCCCATTTCTGTGTATCTTGGTAGAAGCCACTTTTGATTCCAGCATACGGCTGGAAACTGTTTGCTTGGGATGCAGGGCACTCAGCACAGTCAGAGTGGAGCTGGGCAGCTCTGGGAATGCTGCGTGGTGGCCCTCACCCCACAGCTGCCCACACAGACCGTCCCTGGGTCTGTCCCCACTTCCACCTCTTGCTTTTGCAAAGCTCAGAGATGAAGCAGAGGAGGAGGAGAGGGGTGGGGTGGTTCAATAGCTGCCAGCACTGGAAAGCAGGGCTCCAGCCCAGTACTGCTTCTCCCCAACTTGCCGTGTGTCCCAACAACTGAACCGCTCCTTGCCTCAGTTTCCCTCTTTTCAGGATGGGGACACACGTACCTACCTCTCAGGGGGTGAGGCTCTCTCTGTTCCCACAGCTGCTTGAGGGCACTTTAGTGAAAAGCATTGCAACTTCCACACAGTGGCAGCAAACTCATTGCGCTCTGCTTCGCTCTCTGACAGAGTATGGAGCTCTCAGTCCCGGAGCGATGCTGTCTCACAGCCCAGCTCCTCGTGGGCAGCGGCTGCCAAACCTTTCCCAGGGAGGGGCTGAGCAGATGGGGCAGCTGAAGGTGAGCTGTAGCTCACTGATGTGCCTCACCGTGGGCTTTGCGTCTCTGCCACATCCCTCACAGCCTGGATTTGGTGAGCTGGGGGTGACAGTGGGTGTATGTTAGAGATGTGAAGATAAGGGGACAGCACTTCTTGCTCAGCTGCGTGGCACATCTGCGTGGGCATCGTGAGTGTGTGTGGGGAGATGGTGCACTCAGCGCTCGGTAATGCTCTGCTTGCAAAATAGTTTTTAGCTTTCACCCCAAATCTCCCTTCACGATCACCAGTTGCCATCAGAAATGAACAGTCAGAACAGCAGCCCTGAGTTGCTGGCACCTGTTGGGCACGCTTGTTCTCACTCCGAAGTTCCACCGAGGCCTTTGGGCTTCTGTTCCCCAACCCTGTGGTGAAATCAGATGTTTCAACATCTTTATTGAGCTCTTCCTCAGGACTGGGTTTGATCTTTCAAATCCTTCACGGCTTAATGGCATTGAGTGGCAAACTGACTTCAAAACAAGGGCCAGGCTGGTAGGAATCCAAATGAGAAGACTCAAGGGATTGCCTTAAAGCAAGGGAAGCAAAGCCCAGCCGTGTATGTGTAATTCACGTGTCAGGAAGCCCTTAACATAGAGCCAATGATCACACTGCCATGCCCAGAATGCTGCAGTGTCTGCAGAGCTCCGGGGTTTGGGATGGATGCTCGGTATCTTTCCAAGCTGTAAGTGTGCCCTGAGGCATTTATATCCTTTGGAGAGAAGCTGAGTTCGTGATAGCAATGGTAGTTTGGCATTTGCCGTGCAGCTGCCCACACGTATGCCTGCTCTTCGAGGGTCTGAGCTCTGCACTCCCCCTGCTTTCAGCTGGGATCTGTCGGTTCCTTCTGACACCGGCTCACTGGTGCATGTGCCTTTCTGAGGGTGACCCTACCCCACCGGGGTGGCAGGCAGCCCTGCCTAACTGCAAAGCTTCCTCTGCGTCCATAACCCTCACGGTTGTCTCATCTCCTGGCTGCACGCCTCGTCTTTCCCGGCACTTGTGTTTGTATGACTCGGAAATCATTCATTCCATTATCTTCCTTTCTGTTTGCCTCTGAAAAGCTGAGCTCCGGGCAGCTGTCTCCTACCACGGAAATGTAGTAACGGGGCAGAGACCTAAGAAGCAGTGGCCTGCTGACATGAAGACCATCTCCATCTGGCACTGGTGTCTGCCTCTGAGGGTGTGCATGGCTGCTCAGTGAGGGCTCCCAAAGCAGAGGGGGAAAGGGATCCCAGCCACCAGCTGAGAAAAGCAGCTCTCCATTTCTAGCAAAGGAGAGCTGAGACTTCCGAGGCCGAGCGATGTCACGTTTTCTAGTCTGAGACAAACTGCTTTCGACCTGTTTCTTTTTTACACGTGAAATGATACAGAGCAAATCCAGTTCACAGTCTAAATGTAGCACTGCAGTGGTTTTTTTTTGGTGAGGGGAAAAAAATTACTTACTGAGAATCTACGCAGTCCAGCAAGGAGTACAATAGAAAGTCTTACCGGAGGGAGTGGTGTGTGCATCTCTTACGGTACTTAAATCTACTTCAATTCTGGGTGAACAGTAGAGAAACGCCAAATTCTTGGAAATAACTTCCTCCAGTGAGAAGCCTTGCAGGGTAAGTCTGCATCCTTTCTTTTCAAAGCCACTCCACGCTTCTATAGCCAATGGAAATCACGTAAGGAAAAGTCTGCGAAGGATCTCTCACCTCAGAGTGGCTGTGGCCAAGTATTTACTGATGGTACAAAGCTTGCTTCCCTACAGAGAACTGTTGCATTGCAATACTTGACATTTCTATGGCAAGGACACAACTTCTTCCCATTTACGCACTGAATACGTGGAGAGGAGTCCCTTCTCCAGCCTCTTGTGCACCTGTCTTGTTTTTAAATGCAGTTACGCCCTGAAGGGTTGGGTGGTGTTTGTTTTTCTTTTTTAAGCTTATTCAATTGTGATTTAGCACTTTTTTTTTTTTTTTTTTTATACTAGCTCATTATTTAATCAGTGCAACGATTTTGGAGGACGAACAAAAGAGGAGTTACATTTTGGGCATTCCACTGAAACAGTCCATAGCCAAGGATAGATCACAGCGCCCCGCGGATGGCCTGGCACGGCATCCCCAGGCAGTGCCATCTCAGAGGTGTGCTGTCTGCTTGCTTTTTCTTTGAAGCACCGCAGGATTTAACAGGAGTTCTGGCTGTGGCCGATGTGTTTTCACAGCGCTGTTCCCCTGGAGGGAGGGCTGTTAGGAGGGTTGTGATTTTTAATTCTTCCGATGCAAAAATGTAGCGCGGCACGTTCGTCATGATCTGCACAGGCGCTGTAGTGGTTGGGGATGTGGTGCCCTGCTGCTGTACCAGGATGATATGCCCTAATAATGTCTGTTGAACTCCGGTTGCTGCTGTACGTCAGGATTTCATTAGTCTCCCTAGGCGGTAGGACTAGGAGAGAAGTGAACCATAATCCCAAGGGCACAGACCTGTACGTGATGGGGGAAGCGGAGACTATTTTTTTTTTTACATTGATGAATTTAGGAAACCTAACATTCCTTGTTATGCGTATGTTGCAATTCATACTGGTGTAAGTGTAAATATTTGGTGTGTTGGCAACAAGTCTTTTTTGGAGAGATTGCAAATTGAACCTCTGCTTGGGAGGAGGGACACCCTTCTGCTCTGACACATGAGCTTTGTGAAGGTTGGCTTGGAGGTGAAGTGGTGATGAAGACTCCAATCTTCAGAGGACTGGACGTTGTGACCCTGGTGGTTCTTTCCAGTCCTGTGTGTAATTCCATGGTTGTCTTTAGTGATCCAACAGTTCTTTAGCCAGATACTCTTTCTCACTTCATAGACAGCAGTTGTTTTGGCAGTGCATCTTCCCCTTTCATTTCAGTGGGGTTTTTTTTTGAGGTACTTGCATGCTGGAGGCTGATCCTGGGCCGTGCCGGTCACCAACTCCTTGTGCTTTGTTAGCCCATCTATACGCAGTATTTTGGCTCTTCCTCCCCACAGGGTTTCACAGTATCTGGAGGAAAGTGCTGAGCATTTCTGGTGCTGGTTAGAATCTAAGTGCATCACTGCCTGCCTGGGGAGAGGCGGTGCAGCCCTGGGTTTTGTGTTTTACAGACTTCCAGTCGGACATGGCACGAGTCCAGGCTGACAACTCAAGATGGATCAACCGTGTTTGACTTTTTTTTTTTTTTTTTTGTAGAGGAAGGGATGAATTTTTATTTTCCAACTTGAAGCTGCTTTATCCTTTTTAATTTTGTATTTACAAAAAAAAAAAAAAAAAAAAGGAAAAAGAACAAAAAAAAAAGGAAAAGAAAAGCTAATCGTAGCTGTTTGAACTTGCTTTGGGATTTTTCTTTTTAGGAGAAAAAAAAGATGCAGTTTTTGTGGGGTATGTGCCTGTTTCCCTCCTGGGGAGACAAGCGGGCACCGTACAGGACGTGCCTCCAATGAAATGCGAGGTACCGTCACAGGGCTGCTGTGAGACACAGACCAGATGCCAAATAGTACTTCCAAACAACTGCTCTGTGTGCAGCTGATGTGGGTTTAATTGCTTTAATGCTCCTTCCACCCCACTTCAGAAGCTTCTAGCAGCAGAACTTCCTCTGGCTTTCTTCTGCTTGCATCATTTCCATGCAATCAGATCTTTATTTTAGAGCAAGCACACTGTTTGCAACGCTGTGTTGTTGCAAAAAGTCTCCCTTTTAGGTCTCATATTGGCATTACCTACTGCATTTTATTTTATTTTATTTTTTCTTTTTCAAAAGGAAGTAAATGTGCTGCTCTTACAAAGTAGATCTAGCTCAAACACTTCTCTTACCCGTGGAAGAATAACCTGAGATTCCCTAACAGGGCAGAGAACAGTCGAGTTCAGTTTGCAATGTAGACATTTTTGCTAATTGTGATGTATGACAGTGGGACTGATTTGTAATACAAATGTTATTTAATCTGTCTGTATTTTGATACTTGAATTTCCTTTTATTTCCTGTATATACAATTGTTAATCTGTTCAAATTTGTCGGAATTTTAAACATCTTGTGGTACCAAACATAACCAATCTGTGCAACAACATAGACTGACCTCACTACAACAAGGCGAGATTGTAAATATTCCTGGGCTTCCAGCAGTCGTTTTGTTGTTTTCATAATTGTACAACTTAGAACAGACTGAATTAATAAACAAACTTAGACACACATTTGCCCTGTCGTCACTGTGACCTAAGTGTTACACAGCAGCCTCCTGTTCATCTGCGTCACAGCAGTGGTCTTCTCATGCCTGACCTGAGCAGCCAAAGCAGGTAAGAGGAAGGGGTGAGGGTGGGCAGTGCAGTGAGCTTTAATGAGTGCAGCAGCCTGGCACTGCACATATGTTGTTTTGCTTTGTAAAGCTAAGGAACAAGAAAACATCAACAATGTCAAAGCATTGCAGAGATGATTTGCTGGTATTGTGAAAGCAAAGTACAGGATGCTGTTCTGTTGGGATCAGGCCTGATGTCATTCTTTGGCAGCAGAATGCAGGATGTGTGCCATCCTAACGTGTGTGGCATGCTAGATGCAAACGCTGGCTGCTCAGCAGTCACTTTGGCTGAGGCTGCTCTTTCTGCAGCTAATCATACTGATCCCGAATACAAAATTCTTTTCAGACTAATTTGTGTATAAAAACACATCTGTATGTTCTTTAAAGATAGACTTACCTACAGTGTGATGATCTCCATCCACCCTGTCCATGGGAAAAGCTGATTTTAATCCCTGTTAATGTACATCTGCGAGGACTGTCCCACTGAGGGTGGACTGTCAGGACCCTGATTTAGCAATGATAAACCAAATGCTCTGCAGCACAGCAGCCATCGATTCATATAACAACAGTAACAGTTTGGGCAACCATTGTATATAGTATTTACCAGCAAAGATTTTTGGCATACCAAGAAGTAGGACGTTTTCACTACATAAAATTAGAGCAAGAAATCCAGGCATTTAAATACAGGTTAAAGTTCAGGGTTTTGTGTCAAATAAAATCTAGCTGATGTGAAATACTAAATACATCGGGGGCTGCTAAATTTATACCATATGTTCCATCTAATAATTCAGTAAGTCAGGTTTTCAACTAACACTGAAATATATTGAGCAGTTTTAATGATCTTAAATACCATGTGGCTTTATCAAATCCAAACTGCGTCCCTGGGCTGTGACTAACGTTTCAGCAGAGCAGGCTACGGACCCACCGCAGAATTAACACCTTGAATTAGGAAAAAAAAAGAAAAAACCTTAAACTTCATTGCAGTTTTATAACCTCCACTTCCCATTTCCTTCTCTGCTAAATAGTGGCATTTTGGGGGGGGGGAGAAGAAAGCCATTGCCTTTTGCAGTTGAGAGGTTTATTCAGATATTGACATGCTAAGAGTCACTTCCCAGTAGCTGTGCTGCCTAGATGGGTCTGTCTGATTTTTCTACAAGCTGAAGCATGATTTGAGAAATTGTTGGAGAATGTGTTCCACCCTTGTCCTCCTGTGTGGTACATAGTCAAGATGATCACATAGAATCTCTTCCTGAATCTGGTTCTGCCTCTGGGAAAAGCACTTTCTTGAGAATGGCTGAGTAGAAAGGGCCAAACACCTGCCTGTTGTGGTAGGTCACACTTCTGAACCTGTGCCCGACTTCCTGCAGCTCTTCCTGAATGGCATCGAGGCCCTTTGGGAAATCTTTTTGAGACTTTTGTCCATCGGGGGAAATAAAAAGGCTGAGAAACAGATGAATCCGCTGTTCTGTAAGGAGCAAGAGTAGGAAAACAAAAATCAGCCTTTAAGCAGAACAATAGCCTTTGAGACAAAGGGTTCCTTGTGCAGTCAGGAGCAGACCTGAGGACAGCTGCACTGATACAGGGTGTCAGGGACCAGCAGTGCTCTAGGCGGACTTGGGGACATAGTGAATTAACGTGGTGTTCTTCCAAGTGCTAAGATGAGACAGCATCCAGTATAGGAACAGAGGTGAAACTACTCTCCAGCATCATGTCTGTGAATATTATGTATATACGTGCCTTGTTTTCACTTTGTCCTGGGCAGCTGCTTTTAACAGTGGCTGTAGCTGGGATGCTGGGCTGGCAGACATTAGGTTTGATGAATTTGGCCATGCTGAAGTGGAGCAGTTCAACAGTATAGGTTCTTTTTTGCCCACTCTGTGAGTTTTTGAACAGAACTGAAGTGTTAGGCATCTTAGAAGCATAATGGAATTTAGAACTTCAGAGCCCAGGATTTATCTGGACTGCCACAGCAGCATTTTAAAATTGAAAGTATTCAAGAAGGCTCTCTGAGGAGCACAGAGCTGAGATTAACTATCCAACTACCTCAGATGTTCTTGTGTTTCAAGTATGTATTTGGGAAATGCTGATAGTGACAAAGAGTAGAGACAAGATGTTGATTTTTAGACACAGTAAGGGGAAGACTGTCTGGCTCTGTAGCTTCTAATGCTGCTCCATCAGTGAGTCATTGCCATCACATACTGCCCTGCCTGTGGTACAGTGAGGTTGGCTTAGGCTGTTAATTCAGCTTTCTGAATTCCTTCAGAACAAAATAGCCTGCTCTGTCTGACATGCAAGGAATAAACCCAAGTAATGTGGTAGACTCCAGTGGGCTGAGGAGGGTACATGATACACCGGGCAGGAAGAGCTTCACCTTATTTTCATAGCTGATAAAAGATAGTCTTGCATGTGAAAATAATCTTTCCTGTAGTGTACTACCTGCCCGTGGCACAGCAGTCTGATGTGGAGCTATAGCTTTCAGAGTACTAATAAAAGGTCAAAATAATCAGCTCTCATCAAAATCATTTGAATAAATATTTTGATGGAGCAGCATTATAGGGGAAGCTAGTTAGCTGAATACCAGGCAGTGCACTCCCTAGGGATAAATATTACTTAAAGATCTTAGCATGGTGCTTTACTTGAGTCAGTGATTAAGCTCTCACTCTACATCCTAGCCTGAAGATTGCTACATCACCTAGTAACAGACCTTGTACTTGGGCCTGTTTTGCTTTTAGCAAGGATGGTAGGATTTAAGAGATTTTCAAAGCAATTACTGTCTGGGAGCCAGAGTGGAATAGGAAAATCAGGGCAGCTTCTAGCTTCCTTGCTTCTGCAGTAGTTCTGCACAAGGTAGGGAGTTTGCTTTGCTGTCACCTATCTTATACTTTTCCTGCACATTCTAGGGTCAAAGCCTAAGAGTAGAGGACCTCTTTAGCGCTGAGGTAGACATAAGCTCAGAAACTCACTGATGATATTCCGGACTGCGTTGCCCTTGTCTGCGATGCTTCTTATCTGACCTTTCAGGGATGTACATTTCTCACTGGTAAAAGCAGGGTAACCCAGCTGTGAGAGTGTTCTGCTGACTTCCTGGAGCACTTGATCACTGATGTCTTGCAAAGCTTCCTCATACCTAAATCGTGCAAAAGTATATGCACTCTGGCATATTTGTTGGGAAAGGGGTCTTGCAACCTGGGGATTCTCTCCATGTGCCCTTTTGTCCTCAGCACAGACAGGTAGCATATAACAACCAGTGCTGAGCCACAGCTGTAATGCCTACCACAAGTGAAGTAAGGTTCCTTTCTTCCCCTGTTCTTTGGCAAACAGGTGAAAGCCCTGCACTACTGATTTTCCCTATTAATCAAGAAGGGACAATGGCTCTAGAGTGTTAGCTCCCAGCTGAGCGTGCTGGCTGGCTTCCCCCCACTCCTTGCAGTGGGCCTGGCTGCTATTTGGATCTCAGATCCTCTTCTGCTGTAAGAGGAGATTCCTGCTGCTCATCCTACAAGTACCATCAACTAGTACCTGCATCCTCACTCTTCTCCTTATGGAAAAGAAAATATAAATAACCCACCTGATAGAAGACAGCCCTTCCAAGAGGACTTTTGTTACCAGTTTCAGCCTAGCAATAAACCCAGGTGAGTCAAATAAGGTGCTTCCACACACGCCACTAGTCACTAGCAGGACTGCAGCTATGATGGTAAGCTGATTCACTTGTGCCTGTACTTCCTGTAGTCGAGCCTGATCCAGAAGCAAGGTCTGTGAACAGAAACCACACCAGCCTGTGAGCACATAGGCAACATCTGTGATAACAGAGCAATTCTTGAGCCATGGAGCAGCGCTATAACAGCTCCATGAAGCTGAGTGGAGGGAGGCTGGTTGGCAGCAGGGAGGTTTAGTTTTGTGAGAAATCCAGCTTGTTTCACATGGGGAATAAACGCTGTCCAATGGCATAGAAGGGACTGAGACTCTGGATGGATCTTTCTGTAGAAGATGGAGAACCTGTACACTTGTTTGTTTTGTATATCTCTGCATCTATTCCCTAGAAATGTCCCAGTGCTCGTCCTACCTCAGGGTATTCATTCTGTCCAGGCTCCCAGCAGAGCAGATCCATGTAGCCTCGATTTAGTACAGACATGGCACTTGGCACAGTTGTGTTACTGTTGACTGCACCCTGGAAGTGTGCATCAGGCGAGCTGCTGGTGGCAGGGCAGGACTGCGACTGCAAAGAGGATGCAGACACTTCTGCTGCTGCTGCTCTGCGCAGCCACTCTGTTGTGTTATCCAGGCTATCTGCAATGTGTTTTAAAAAACAAAGAAACAAAAGAGGATTTTTGCAAGAACAGGTAGGTCAGGCTAAGTCAGTAAAACTGGCTACGTGGTGTTCCAGGCTGAAGGGGATGTGCATCTGGAATGGTGGGGAGTGACTTACACCACCTCTGCCATGCAGTATTTATGTTCTATTGGCAAGGCGTGAGGTTAGGCTACTGAGACTGGTACCTGGAGAGCTTTATATTGCATAGAGGATATCGGTCTTCAAAAAGCACCTTTAATTAAATCTTACAAGGGAGTGAGGCAGCCAGAGAGAAATATTCTATGGCCTAACAAAGAAGAGGGGTTTATATCAAATTGGCTTTCCTCTTCAGATACATGTGCTAATGTTTTGATGATTCCTCTGTGGACCTCCAAACACTTCAAAATTCAGAGATCTTACTGTTCCTCATGAGGTAGCTATTAGGTCTAATGCATGCAGAAACTGAAGCACACTAAGTAACTTCTTTTATGCAAAGTATAGTAGTGAAGAGGCTGAGAAAGGGACCCCAGAGTCCTGCTTTTAGAGGTACTTCTCTCATTGAGCATGTGATGAAAGCATCAGCTTTAGAATACTCAAGTTCCTTCTTGGTGCTTTAATAGCTCCTGTAGAAGTAATAGTTCTTCTCTCCTCTTCCCCACTGACTTACTGGGAAGCTTATCTAAGATTTTCTGGAATTTCTCCTGTTCATACTGGACGTAGCACTCCTGTAAGTATGGGCGGAGGTTCTGGATGGTAAAATTCAGCATATCCATTTTCATCAGGTCCAGCACCCGGAAGATCTCCCTGAGATGAGGTACAATGAGTTGAAAGCTTAATACAGTATTAAAAACTACAGTTGGAGGTAATTTTAGAATACTGAGAAAGAAGAATTCAGATCCTCTAACTTCATTCCATTTTCTGACAAAAGGCTGCTCAGTCTAATTGGGGTGTCTGGTCCCTAAAAATTACTAGAAAAATTAGATTTACTTCACTGAAGACTCTTTTACTGTCTAGGAGCAGCTGGGTAACACACATATATATATATACACACTGGAGGGAAAGAAGAAAGATACAATTGCAGGGCAGTTTCCTCTAAACCCCGTGTTTTATTGTTGATGCTTTTGCTGGTCTGCATAGGCCAAAATGGAGTAAGCAACACCCACCTGAGAAGCTCAACTGGGTCTGTGAGGCTTTGTAGTCCTTGCACTTCCTCATCTCGAAAAGGTGCACACAACATTGCCATTGTGCTGAGGATGCTTGTGGAGAGACCGTGGATGTCCAGAGCCCCGTGCTCAGCCTCCTGCCTAATCAGCTCCAAGTCCAGGACCCCTTCAATTTGGCTTCGCAGCTGGCTGTTTTGTGGCAGCAGCAGTAATAACAGAGCCTGCCCAAAGAAGCAGCACTCTGGCCTGTGTTCTGGGGACGCAACAGTTCTCCAACAGAACTGCATGGCACAACAGAAATTGAGGCTGGCCTTGAATTGAGTGAGACTCAGCACACAAATTCTGGGCCACACCATTGCTTTAAGGGAATGCTTGTCTCTAATGACTCATTTCAGGATGTCTGGCCACTGTTTCACATATTGCAAAATCTCCTTTACCTCACACAAAAAAGTAGGGAATTATCTGCCTGGTGTCTAGTGGGATAGCAAACCATATGCAATTTCATGCCATGCTAAGACTATTTTCTTTTACTTCTAAACAATGTTCTTAAAGACTACAATGTACACTTCCATAGTAGGTACTGTTTGTCATACACCTCAAAGGGTGTCTTTGTACAGACAATTGCAGTTTGTGGGTTTTTGTTATTACTAAAACCAACAGTTAAATAGGCTTTTTGTCATTTTGGTAGTGTTTTACAGACCTGGGACCAGAGAACGAGTTTCCTTCTCTGTTAGGTTTTAGAAGGTCCAGCTATGTAAGCTCTGTTTCCCTGTAAACTAAATGGAGCTTATTTTCTCTTCCCTCTTACACTGTTCACGTGGGAATATCTGGATGCAAGGAAAGGCTAATTCTAAGGTACCCGTCTTCCCCGTGTCAGGATCAGCTGACCTCTTTTATTTCCTGCAGCAGTTGGATTGCCTGAGTGTAGTCTGGAGGACTAGCAGAGATCTGTTTTTTCAGGCGGTCCCAGAAGGCTTTGTGCAGTGTCTCCTTCACCCTGTTTTCCAGGCTAAGAAGGAAGAGAGGGAAGTTTCTATTAACATCAGATAAACACAACCTCTCAGTTGCGTTCAGGTCTTTGGACTTTTAGTTTTTCATAGAAATCTCTCTCAACCTACATTTCTCATTCTTCTAAAACGTAGCTCCTTATTCTCACCTCTGTTCATAACTGCACTTAGCCCCTCTTCATAGTGGGTTAGAAAGAACATGGCATTTTCCACAGAAACTCTTTCAGACCTCAGAAAAGATCAACAGAGCATTTTTCTAACCAGTGCTCATCTTTCCAGGAAAGAAAGAACATCAGTGACTTAAACAGATCCTTAACTAACGTGCAGACACTTGAGAGGTGTCCACCGAACGTTTTGCTTTGTGTCAAAGTCAGAGCTGAAGCCTCCACTTCTTTCAATGTGAGTCACATCTGATACTCATCGTATTTAAGAACTTCTTAGTAAATAATGAAGTAATGAATAAATCAAGTCTTTGTTTTGTTCCAGGAACTATCTTCTTGTTTCTATATTCAGGCCAAACCCACCTCCTTTCCATGTTCTCACAAGTCTTTGGTGACATGATAAAAGAAGCCAAGCCTGAATATGTGTATTGATATATATACATACATACACACCTGTGTGGGGGGAAGTTGACCATGTGCACTTTCAAGTCAGCATTCAGTACAATTTCATGTACAGTGCTGAGTCTGAAGACCTCATCACTCAATTCTTGCAGCTCATTTGTGGAGAGAATTTGTGGAGAGCTGACTGCAGAAAAGCAGAATACGAATGAATGAAATGATCTTTAATGTCCCTTGCAATTCAAACCAATCTATGGTCCTACGTATGTTGAACACAGCAAGAAGAGATCATGAGCTAGCAGTGTGCCCTTGTGGCCATGAAGACCAATGGTATCCCGGGCTGCACTAGGAAGAGTGTTGCCAGCAGAGTGAGGGTTATCCTCCCCAGCTCAGCCCAGGGGAGGGCACATCTGGAGCACTGCACCCAGTGCAGGGCTCCCCAGTTCAAGGCAAATAGGGAACAGCTGGAGAGAGCCCAGCGGAGGGCCATGAAGATGAGCGGGGCCTGAAGCATCTCCCTGATGAGAAAAGGCTGAGAGCACTGGGGCTGTTCAGCCTGAGGAAGGGAAGGCTGAGAGAGGATCTGATCATCATGTACAAATGTCTTGAAGGTGGGTATCAACAGGAAGGGGGGGGGGGCTGTTTGTTGAGGTGCCCAGCAACAGGACCAGGGGCACCAGGCTCATAGCAGAACCCAGGAAGCTCTATCTGCACATGCGAATTGTAGAACAGCTCAGGTTGGAAGGGACCTTTGTATCAGAAACTGTGTGATGAGCAGGACTAGGGAAGTCATCTTGCCCCTGTACGCTGCATTGCTGAGGCTCCACCTTGAGTACTGTGTGCAGATTTGGGCACCTCAGTACAGCAGCAGGGACACTGGAGCTGGTCTAAAGGGCAACAAGGTTGGGGAAGGGCTTGGAGAATATGCCCTATGAGGAGTGACTGAAGGAACTGGGGCTGTTTGGTCTGGGGAAGAGGAGGCTGAGGGGAGACCTTATTGCTCTCTTCAAATACCTGAAAGGTGATTGCAGCAGAGCGGGGCTGGTCTCTTCTCACTGGTGACAGGATGAGGGGAAATGGCCTCAAGTTGCACCAGGGGAAGTTTAGGTTGGATATCAGGAAACACTTCTTTACAGAAAGGGTTGTTAAGCACTGGAATGGGCTCCCCAGGGAGGTGTTGAGTCACCATCCCGGAGTGTGTTTAAAATCCGTCTACGCGCAGGGACATAATTTAGCGGAGGGCGGCTGACACCTAGTGACCGCTCGGGGCGGTGCTGGGCCCCTCCCCCGGCCTGGCACCGCCCGGGCAGTGCCAGGCCGGGGGGGGAGGGGGGCCAGCACCGCCCGAGGCGCCTCCCCGCCCGCAGAGCCCCCCGGGGGCTCCGGGCCCGCCCCCGCGCTGCCCCCCGTACCCGGGCCGGGCCCCAACGGCCGCTCCTCTCCGCTCTCCCGGGGCCCCGCAGCCTCCTCAGTATCATTCGGCCGCGGGGGCGGCTCGGCGCCGGCCATGGAGGAGGCGGCAATCTGTGTGGCGCGGCGCTCCCTCCCCTCACGGAGCGGCCGTTGGTACTGCGGCGCGTGCCGCCCTCTTCCCGCCTCACTTCAAACGGGGCCGAACCACTGCGCGGCGGGAGGGGGGGGGGAGGGATCCGCGCGGCGCTGTCGCCGCATTGCGGGCCCACCCCGCGTCCGTCCGCGGGTTATCACCCTCAGCCGGCACAAGAAGGCGCGGAGCGCTCCGTGAGGCCAAGCGGAGTGACATCGCTCCGCGAGTGCGGGGCTAGGTACCCGGGCGGCCCCCCCGCGTTGCGCCGATGGGCCGCCCCGCAGCCCCAGGTCCCGCTGTGCGGAGGGGCTCTACCATCAGAAAGGCGGGGGGTGAAACTGAAGCTCCTCGTGGGAGAGAGAAGGGCGGGCAGAGGGACGGCTCTTTGTGAGAAGCTGCCAGCAGAAGTTGGGAGCCTTCACCTTCTGGGTGTGTTCTGCTGGTGTTAGGGTATAGAACCGTTTGAGCTATAAGGGACCTCTAAAAGCCGTCCATTCCCACTCCCTGCATCGCACGGGGACACCCGCAGCTCCATCGGTGCTCGCAGCCCCGCGGGGGTCTGTGGGGATGCGGCACCACCGCCTCTCTGTGCAGCGCCTCTCCTGACTGCAAAACCTTCCTTGTACCCAACCTAAACCTCCCCTCTTTGAGACCCCTTCCCCTTGTCCTGTCACACAGACCCTGCTATAGGCCGTCCCTTTCTCTCTCAGCTCTCAGCCTGTCCTCGCAGGGCGGTGTCCCATCCCTGGGATCGCTTCTGTGGCCCTCTGGATGTGCTCCAACAGCTCCACGTCCCTCCTGTGCTGAGGACTCCCCATCTGGACGCAGTGCTCCAGGTGAGGTCTCAGTGCAGAGCAGAGGGGCAGATCCCTCCCTGGCCCTGCTGGCAGTGCTGCTTTGGATGCACCCAGGATACAGTTGGCTTTCTGGGCTGTGAGAGCGCAGTGCTGGCTCATGCCCAGCTGCCACCCACCAGCACCCCCAGGTCCTTTATGGCAGGGCTGTGCTCCATCCTTACACCCCCAGCTTGTACTGACTGTGTGTTTGCTGTGACCCAGGTGTAGATGTTGCATTAGGCTTTACTGAACCTCATGAGGTTCTCCTGGGCCCGATGCTCACCCGTTTCTGGTGGCATCCCGTCCCTCAGACATATTGACTGCACCACACAGCTTGGTGTCATCAAAGGTGCACTTGACCCCACTGTCGATGTCACTGATGAAAGCAAAGAGCATCACTCCCAGTCCTGACACCTGAGGGGGTCGGGATGGGGAATGCCTATTTCATGCCCTGGGGCTGGGAAACCAAAAGCAGCTGCTCCTTCTGTACCCGCTCCTTTCATTGTGTTGTGCTGCTGCAAAAGTGAGCCAAGCACAGGTTCACCCTTTGCTTTCTGCCCTGTCTGCTGCCTCCAAGGTGCAGCAGCTTTCCTTAACAAAGGCATTACCAGCATGACCTTCCCAATCCCCTCCTTTGCACAGTTTTTTCATAGGTGGAAGCTGTGAATGCTCCGTGAGGCTTTTTAGGCTGCAGCTGAACAAAAGGCAGTGGCTCTGGCCAGTTCCCATTGCCCTCTGAGGAATGGCAGGAATTTCTCTGCCGTCCACAGTCTGGGGGAGTTACAGCATCAGCACAGGGCTGATTGTTTTTATACCAAAAGCCTGTGCGAAGCTGTGGCTTAGTGGCTGTCAACTGCCAGGGTATTAACCTTAGACCTGTCAGAGTGAATAAAATGAAAAAGGCGGCTGTGTAGTGCTGGGGAGGCTCCAGAGAGTGCTGCTGGGTCTGCAGCAGCTGCAGTGTGCTTCCATCTAACTTTTCTCATTTGTTTTTAATCAGTTTTCTTTCTGACTAGCCCGGAAAACAGTGGGTGACCATGTCCCATTTTGCTCTATCCTCCACCAGGGCTGGGATTAAATCTTCTGTGGGGCAGAATGCCCAGTCTGCGATGAGGCTCCTTGTGCTCTAATGAAAAGTTTGCCTTTCTTCTCTCTTCCAGCTCCCTCCTATTTCCCAGGCATCTGATAACCCTCGCTGGCTGACACCTGTGCTGTTGATGGCTGGAGCTGGGAGGTCTCAAAGCACTGCAGGTCTGTGGGATGGGAGGTCTGGGAGACTCATGGGGGACAGGCACGAGAACCAGCCTGTTCGGGAGCTGGGGCCTTGATCCACCCCTTGTAAAACAGCTCTGTCCTCCAAAGTCTCTGAGATGCTTACGAGTTCTGGGTGTTGTGGCTGGAGAAAAGCAGAGGATGAAAGGCACAGCACTGGCACACCATGTGGGGACAGACAACCTAATTACCACATGTAATTAGTTACAGCTTTACAGCTGGGCTGTATGAAGCTGCAGCTCTCCTCACCCACTGCAGTTGCAATGGAGAATAGCCTGTGCGTGTTTTAAAGGGGTTGGAGCTGCCACCATTGCCGTGGGTTTGCATCAGGCTGAGGGTACAATTAATGCAGCTCAGCTGATGAGTTGTAACCCATTTAGTTTGTGTAAACAACTCCATGCCAGGAGGGGCTAGCCATAACCTGAACCCGTGGCAGTCCCTCTGCATCTGCAGTGCATGGTTGTGTTAAAACCATCTCCTTAAAACGGCTGATTTCCTCAGGCTCCCGGGGAGCTGTAAAATTATCCCATCAAAAAGCAATAAGGGGAAAGTGCTCGGCTTGGGCAATGCTACAGTGACATCAGATAGTGACCAGCCCTTGGCTTGGGGCTGGATGCTGCCAAGAAACAAGCTGGGAAAACCCCAGTGTGCACACAGCCCTTTCCTCTTGCTCAAAGATAAGAGCTTGTCCTGCTTGCATGTGCAGGATCATTGACACAGTGGGTTCATCCCAAAGAGTTGCTACAGACATGCTGAGGGTCAAGGAGGCTTTGGGGGTTGTTGCTTTGCTCCAAGCACCAGGAAGGGGCTGGCAGGCAGGCAGGACTGTGAGAAATAAAACCAGTGAGGTTTTTGATGGGACCAGTCTGGTCCAGATCTTGTCTGGGAATTCCCCACAGTTCTCCCTGTTCGGCTTCATGTGATCCCACTTCTGCCTCTTTCTGACCTTCAGCTTTATGCAAAGAAGCTGGGATGCTGTTTATGTCAGAAAACAAAGCAGTGCTGCTCGCTGATAACTTCACTTTGCTCTCATTCCCCCATTTCAGAGCACAGTCCAGGTCTATAAGTCCTGGTCCCAGAAGAGGCAAGAAATAGCATATATTTAAGTGTGTATGTATTAGCCCTGCATTGGTTTCCATTCCCTGGTGACTGGTAACATGAACTGTAATAGCAGAATGCGTTTATAATGCATTTCCCTGCAAGGGAATCCAATTCCTGGGTGGCTTTCCCTTGCTGGCAAGGCAGAGGACCTCAGGAGTGCTGGTGATAGGTTAGATTGGTGCTTTTAATCTGCCATTTTAATGAGTGCCATCCATCTCTCTGATTAGATTCCTCTCATCCATCTAGGCCAAATCACAACAGGGAAAATGGGGATTTTGAGTTTGCAGGGTGAGTGTCAGGCAGCAGCCCCTGCCTGGTTATTTCCAATTCACCCTTTAATAACCTCCCAAGTTTGTAACCCCTGTGATCACGTCACCTCTCCTCTGATCCAAACAACTGCCCTGCAGAGCAGAGGGCTCCGTGCGCCATCCCTGCATGTCCCAAAACTGCACACAGAAGCATCCTGCGCTTTTGCTTTGCTGGGTGCAGCAAGGTGGCAGCAGGAGGGAAGGGCCCTCGTTCAAACAGAAATACCTTTGGCAGCGGCTGCAGCCAATGGAAAGGGGAAATGGATTTTTTGTTGAAAAGTTGGCGTTGTTTTTTCAAGTCTGACGAATGTGAAAGTCCCCATTTAAAGGAGGCGAACCTGCAGTGAAGTCGGTCACTGTTTACACACCCACGCGCCGACTGGGGCGGCCGAAAGCAAACTTCCTGGTGTATCCTGCTCCAAATCACCTGGGAGCGGAGCTCATTGAGCAGGGTTGTTTCTGTGCTGGATGCTGGTGTGAATATGTGGGCAGGCAGCTGGATCCTGAGGAGCTTGTAGCAAGCCGATGCAGTATTACTGTCTGTCTTATCCGGGTGAGAAGATGGAAGTGCTGGGCTGCACAGTTCTGGTCTTGCTGTCGAGATTGCCATAGGTGCTGGTTGCAGTCTGGGAGCGGGTTGGGTTGGCGGCTTTCCTCTGCTGCTTTGGCATGGGTGTGCAAGGTGTGTACGTGCCCGCGGTGCGCTACATGTTTCACCAATGACTAGAGCAGCTATTAATTCCCTCCTCCTAAACCAGAGCGTGACCATCTCCACGAGACACCCCATACATGCGGGCTGTTGCCACCTCAATCTGGGCGCACGTGTCTGGGCCGTGGGATCTGGCCACCTTCAGCAAACCATTGCTCACCCAGCCCAGCCTCCTGTGGCCGGCGCCTGATGTCAGCGCGTTGCGAGCCGACCCGTCATCGTGTACTCAGGGGACAGATCACCGCTGGGTAAACTGAGGCTTGGAGGGCTTTACTTTGTGGTCACATAGTCAGCTTGGTGCCAAGAGATGCTCGCCGTGTTCCTTTGCCCTGTTGGATGCTTGTTCAAGAAACGTGGAGATGTGGCACTGGGGGACATGGCTTAGTGAGCGTGGTGGGGATGGGTAGACGGTTGAACTTGGTGATCTTTTCCAGTCTTAAGGATTCCACGCTCCTGAACATGGTTTTGGGTGTTTTTGGCAAAGCACCGGTTCGCTGCAGTGCCGCTGGCTCAGCGCCTTTGGATAATCTTTGTATTTGCTGACTTGACTCAATTCTTGCTTGGTGGAGAGCTCGGCTCCGGCAATGCTGCGGTGTGGGGAGGCCCGAACCACACACAGCGCTGGGGCAGGGATTCCAATCCAAAAAAAAAAGTTCAAAGGTGTTTTGGCTTAATGCGGTTTATCTAAATTGCTTCATGTTAGTTAATCTGGATTAACGCAAATGCTCTCGGAGTGGTTGGCTAGGGAAAGGCTTGCTAAGCTATCCCAACAAGGATGGGCTTTTCCAAAAAGTGAAAAGTTTGAGCTGAAAAAAAAAGCACAAAACGAAACAAAAAAACCCAACGAGGTTTTGTCTTGCATTGAGTGCATGCAAGCCCTGCAAACAGGTCATGGCTGTTCTCAACCCTGCTGCTAAACTGCAGGGTTGTCACCTGTGTACCCAAGTCAGTGAGCAGCTTCCCCTGCTATGGGAGGGAATTAACTCCGGGTTTCCCCGGGGCCGTGTGAGCCCCTCTCTGGGCTGGCATGCTGCAGGAGTTGGCACAATTCCGTAGGGAACTCCAAGGTAAATGGGAGGTCAAGCCCAGATTTGGATGTGGTGGTGGGCGCGAGCATGACTGAGGGAGCCATGTGATGGGGACGACGTCCTGCAGAAGCAGCTGATCTCCCTGTCCTCTCCTCTCCCAAGGGCTGGGATTAGAGGAGATTTTACAGCTGAGTGGTCAGCCTTGCGTTAAGATGCGGTTTGCAAAGGCTCAGCCTCTTGTCTGAAGGACTTTGTAGGGCTCTGTGGCCATTTTGTGTATCAGCAAGGCCACTCACACCACCTGGGGACGTGTCCCTGGGGCAGATCTGTAGAAACTTCCCTCCTTGAGAAACACCTCAAGGGGAAACAGGGAGCCGGAGAGAACTCCAAGCTGTGTGCTGCAATGGGGAAAATGCAGTGCTCCCATGGAGCTGCCATGGAAGTTGTATGCAGGACCCAGGCCTGGGGACTCCCTCCTCCCCCGGCCCCAATGCAAACAGCAGATTAACAATTTATTTGACGTGTTGCGGCTGGTTCGTTTCTTCACCCGCTCCCCTGATCAGAGGGAATAAATGTTGCAGTGTGCAATAATGTTCATTTCAGGTGAGGGTAAATATAGAAAGGAAAACCTGCTGAGAGCAAGCCATTTATTTCTGCGTTTGGAAGCCTCTGCTCATAAACAGTCAGTCATGCACATTTGGAAAATCCCAGCGTGGTTTTCTTGGCCATCCTAGAAGAACGTTTGCTTTCCTGTAGGTTAAGAAGTTCGTTTTAAATTAAAAAATAATAATAATAATAATGGCATCTCACTTCCAGCTGCCCTCGGGTGTTTAGGGCTTGTTGACACACTAAGGCCGCTCTGTTCTCCAGTGCAGGATCACAGGCGGGATCCTGCAGGGCTTTCCCAGCTGGGGGAAGTTTGGTCTCTGATTTCCTCTCATCCCTTTGCTCGTGTGGGGTACAAGGGGGGGATGACATGGGGTTTGCTCAGCCCTGGGCTGTGTGTGGGGCTGGAGGGCGGCAGGCGGTGTATCACTGCTGAGAGCACCCAGCTTTGGTGCTGCAAGGTGAGGATGCAGATCGGTGCTCAGCGTGATGTCGAGAGCCCTGGGGCACAAGGAGAGCCCTGGGGCGTAACTGTAGTGTCCATATTGAGGCAGGGGGATGGGCCCACTGTGCTGCCTTCCCACTGGACCAGGAAACCTCAGAGAGTTCTCAGGAGAGTGTGCCAAAAATAACAGAGCGCAGGAGTGCTCCGCTGTCCAGTGTAGGAGAAACACCCCAAAACAGCATCACAGGAGGTGGCCGTGGAAGGTGGGGACTCCCCATCTTGTCCCACACCCTGGGCTCCGTGCTCCCCAGTCCCAGCATCAGCACCAAGGAGCGATGTGGGCAGTGGGAAGCCTTGGCTTGGCTCGGGGCCCGGCCGCTGGCACCGGAGAGCAGGAGCCAAAGCGCTGCAGTCCGACTCTGAAGTCCTCTGCAGGCGCTAAGGGTCTCTCCGTGTTTTCCGACAGGCTTTGGATTTGGCTCGGGTTCGCCTTGGTTTCCGACAGCAAGAGGCAGTTAAGTCTCTTGGAAGAATGAATTAATTAGCAAATGCCTTTGGTCAGGTCAGTGCCCTCGAGTCGTGTTCTTCACCCCTTAAAGCAGTGCCTCTGTGCCCAGGTAAGCCGCTGTGGATGGCTTGTGTCACCGGCTGTATTTTAAGAGCTGTACATACATCATCGCAGAGGAACACTGCTTTAAAAAGAAAGGGGAAAAAAAAAGGAAAAAAGCCCCCCCCAAAACACTCTCTGTTGACTCCAATGGTGGTGGCATTTGTGTCAGCGACAAAATATTGACGTGGTTGGCTCAGGGCTGGCTGGGGCTTCTGGAAATAAACTAATGCCTTGTTAAATTGTATATGGAAATGCAAGTGGGAAAATGACTGACATCTTACACAGCTCAGGCAAATAAAATCGCTGCTTTACTACAGTGTGAAAAAACTCAGGAATTAATAGGTCTCCTTCTGCTCGGGGGCGTTGGATTTATCCTCGACTAAGAATCATAAACTATTTTAAGGAGAGAAGTGCTACTTTTAAACGCACGCATCTGGGTCCTGGAGTGAAAGCGGTGTCACTGGTGCCGAGTTAACCCTTGCCCTCCTGCGGTGAGCTCTGAGCAGTGAGCTCTGCTCTTGGCAGATGGTGCTCTCAGTGGATACCCGGACCTATCAGCGCCTGATAAATACCATCAGTTGGGTTCTGGGGGTCATTAAATAGGATGTGTTCCAGCAGCTTGTGGCAGAGATGCTTTTCAGGCCTTGGTTCAGCAGAATCTGAACTCTGAGCTGGGTTTTACCTGGTGGGACGTAAACATGTTTAAAATAAAACACCTGCTCCAAAACTGTGCTGGGGATGAACTCGAAGCAGACACAGCGTGTTGCTGAATCGCTCTGGGGTAACAGAAGACAACTGTTGGCTGCAGGAGCTGAAAGGTCTGTTGTTGGAAAGGAGCGATCTGTCACTTTCTGCCTGGTGATGATCTGTAGGTGATGCTCCAGGGGAGGTTCAGATTGGATATTAGGAGAGATTTCTCCTTGGAAAGAGCACTCAGCATTGGCACAGGGAGGTGGTGGGGTCTCCATCCCCGGAGGGGTTCGGAACCATGGAGGTGTGGCACTGAGGGACGTGGTTAGAGGGCATGGAGGGGATGAACCAATGGTTGGTGACCTTCGTGGTCTTTTCCAACCTTAATGATTCTATGATTCATGGAAAAGCAGGACAAGGTAAAAGCTGCAGGGAGCTGCTGGTGCGTGGGGTACGATCCACCAGCAGCAGCTACACTGGTGTAATTACACCCCCTGCACGCTGTAGTGTGATTTCCCAGTAATTATTCTGGAATAAAAGCCTGCCTATTTCTGTAAGAGCTTATGTCACTTAGCAAGCTGTTATAAATTCAGCTGGAAAAAGGGACCCTTATTCTGGGATAAGTGTGGTTAGTGGTTAGCTGGGAACGGGGCTATTCCTGGCGCTGCCATCGACCTTCCCGGTGACGCCGTGTAAGTCACCTCACCTCCGTGTGTGTGTCAGCTTCTCCTGCAGCAAAGAGGGGAATGACAAACAAGGACGTCGTTTTGGGAAGATCTACGACACTGGAAAAAAGGCATCATGGGGTGGGGGGGGAGCAGGCAGTCATTTAGCAGGACCTGATGCTTCTTGTCCCCTTGGAGGCACCGTGTTGAAATGGTGGGTTGGGGAAAGGAGCACTGTGCCCAGGAGCTTGCAGCGGGGATGAGCCGAGCTGTCAGCTCCTTGATGGGAATGCAGTGTTTTCCTTGCTGTTTTTAAAAATAGTCCATTCTGTTCCCAGTCAGAGATCACAGCCCTCGCTGGGGCATTGGGACATCCCGACAGCTGCTTTCTGGGGGCACCACCAGCACCCTTCAGTGCAGGGCAATGGCAGGGCTGTGCCTTTGGTCCTCCCGGGCTCTCTGTACTCTAAGCATCATGGCTTAATCCGTTGGCCTCTTCTTCCTCCAGTGCCCCTACCTGATTCAATAGCTGGTTCTGCAAGCCCTGAGGTCCTTTATGAGAGCTTTGTGTCCACTATTACTTTGCAGCAGTCTCTTGCACAGCCTCAGAAATCCCTTCTGGCTCCATCATTGTGCAAATATGCACAGGCAGTACTGAAGATGTGGCTCGTTTATAGTGTGCGACGTTACATTCTTGCTAAGTCTGGTTTCAGACTGATAGCAGGGGGGGGGATCATTAGCCAGACTTGGCTTTGGAGAAACTGATGCTGCCCATGGAGCACCAACGGGTGGATGCAAGGAGACAAAGGGAGCATCCATGGGCACCTTCCCACAGCCTCCATCTCTGCATGGGCTTTGGAGAGGGATCCAAGCTCCAAATAGTCATGAGACAACAAGACAGAGGGGAAAATGACTTTTATAGCCCATTAGTGCTCTCCAGAGCCACGCAGCCCCACTTGTAATAAAAGCAGTGGAAGCCACGGTAAGAGGGAGGCTGGGCTGCAGGAGGTGCCAGGCAGCTCCCCAGCCCCACAGCCCCTTCCCGTGGTTTGGTGACCCCCTGGGTGCCATGAGGAGCTGGTGATGGCTGGTCCTGTCCCCGGTCCCAAGCTCCTCATCAAGATGTGCATGGGAAGGTTCCAAGTGCAAATGTGTGTTTGCTAATGGGAACTGAATTGCCTCTTGCCCCGAAGGCTTGCAGCTTGAGGAAAACAACGCAGGGTCTAAGAATGACCTCATATTGCCTCCCAGGGAATGTTTTGCCAGATGAAGGGGGGAGAGGCAGCATCAAGACAGCACAATGTATGTATCTCTCTCCCTGTGTAAACATCCCCGTAGCTGCAGAAATCTCTTAAAACCCAGAATGAGAGGAGAACAGCTGCTTTGATCTGTGGATGTGGTTGTTATTTTCTAAGTGCGGATCCTTTCTTTTTTTAATTTTGCCTCAAATTAAAAAAATGCCTGTTGTGATCTTTTGCTTTTATTTCTTGGCTGGCGACCCGAGCAGGGTGCAGTAAATTTTCATTACTCCCCATGTAACCATTTCAGCATGGTCGACAATTCCACGCCGGCTCTTCAGTGCCGCAGCACAATGGACCCAAATCTTCTGGCCCTACGTGAAGCCAAAAGCAAATGGGTTTTGCCCAGAAGTGCTCCACGGGGAGCGGAGGCGGTGGGGAGGAGAGCCCTGCCCCTCCCAGACACACACACACGTGCATGTCCCACAGCAGCCATGCTGTCCGCCTTGCCTGGTTGTCCCAGTTGCCTTGGAAGGGCTCCCAGTGGCAGGAGCTGCTTGAGCCCCAAGCGTTGGGGCTTTCATGACCCTTCCTGCATCCTTCCCATGTGATCCTGGGGATCTCCATCTGCACAGACCCATGGCTCTTCCAGCAGAAGTTCTTCTCTTCCAACCATGGGAACCAGGTGGCAAAGTTTAGGAAGAAATCCAGACTTTTTAGGGAGTTTCTCAACTCCAGCATGCCCCAACCCCATTGGATGAACTATGCATGGAGCTCAGCCCCTTCGCTCCCCGTGGTTCCTTCAGAGCACAACCCACTCCCAGCACAACACACTGGTTTAACTGGGTGCACTTGGCCAGTGCCAGCCCCACCGAGGCACTCCGAGCCCATCCTTCCCCCCATGCTGTCACGTGGCCGCCCGGTGTTTTGGCGTTTTGATTACATACGATACTGTGTATTTAGGGCTGGTTTATGGGTGTTTATACTAATGCGTAAACCTGTAATTTAGGAGCTCGGTTATAAATCAACATAGCTGAAGGTCTTGTCCCTCGTGCCTTGAGATCGGTCTCCAGATTTAGAAGACAGGCTAGAAAAAAAAAGAAAAAAAGAAAAAGGAGTGTTTAGTTTTCCTCTGGTTATGATAAAAGATGATGGGGTGGGATGCGGGGACCTGGAACAGAGGAGAAGGGAGTTTCCAGTTCCTGCTCATGCATCGCGATCCCTTCCTGATGCGTCCCAACAGTGACAGCTCTGTGTTCATATTTCTCTATATGATGCTATTTTCTATAGCTTTAATAATCATTGCTGCTTCTTCACCCCTTCCCAGGCAGAGCTGTGAGGCTGAGGGTCCATCACTGGTTGGATTCAGCACAGCTAGTTGTTGGACCCATCCCGTAGTGCAGTGCTGCCCTTCTGGGTTTCTCGTTCACCTCTGTGCATCTGCCCTGCACCTGACCGTGGCCCCCTCACCGCTCTGGTACGGGTCAGCTCCTCTGTGGGTTTAGGACTGGACACTTCACATGGAGACCCTGCTGGTGGCAGCACCTGGGGGGGTGCGTGATGGCACCACATGAGTGTTCCCTTGGCTGCTGCCTTTGGCTGTGCAAACCTCCTCCCTGCAGGGCCCTGCACACCGTGATAGCAATCCAGGAGTTATGCTTTTTTTGTTTCTGTAAGGAAAGCACAAATAGAACCAGGGACTCCTCAGCACCTCCCTGCTCTGCTGAGCACCCTCTCCTTTCTGCTGCAGGATGGCAGCGGGCACTTTTGTTTAGTTGTGCATTCTCTGTAGTTTTCAGACCCCTTTCTTTGATCTTTGGGGTCTGCCGGGACAAAAGGGGACACATGAGGCCGTGGGGGCAGCATGGTGGGGTCCCTGCCTCAGCTCCCCACTGCAACCCTAGGAGCTGTTGCCAAGGGAGTGGATGCAGGCGCAGGGCCGTGGGGTCCTATGTGCAGGGCCAGGCTGTGAGAGGCTCCTGCATACAACCAAAAAATCCCCTGAATATCTCAGAAAAGCACATTTTTCTCACTGTGCTTCCCTCCCCCTTATTCCCAGTCCTCCCTCCCCACCTCTCACAGAGCTCTCCCACCGGCCCAACCATTCCCACAGCCGCCGAGCCTCCGTGCTGCAGGTCGCGGCATCTGCAAACTCCTTCTTTTATTGTGTGCTTGGGTTTTTTCTTTCTTTTTCCCCCCTTTTTCCCCCCTCTACTTTTATTTCTCCTTCCCCTTTTTTTTTCCCTCCCACGGTGGATGCCTCCCCCTCTCCCCGCCACCACCACCCTGAGCCCTATGGGCCAAGGGGCTGCGAGGCGCGGGGTGGGTCTGGGGGTTGCGGGGGGCTTTGCATTGATGCATTGATCACCCATGGTCTGCGCCTGACCTCCCTGCTCCCAGGGAAGCAGTCTCCATGGCTACTGGCCCTGCTCCTCCAGAGCAGACTGTAAATTCCTGCAGGCAGAGCCCAGCCTGGGGGTGCGAGGGGGGAGCCGGGAAGGAGTAGCTAAAGCCAAATAGAAAGAAAGAAAGGCTGGGAGAAAAAGGGCGTTGCTTGGATGGGGCTCTCCTTTCCACTCCCCTTTCTCAGGTCCCCAGCACCAGTGCAAGGCGCCTGCTTCCCCCCTTCATCGCCGCCGCCGCCACCGCCGCTGCTGCTGCTCTCTTGCAGAACTGGAATTGGCTGGGATTATTTAGCAAAAAGAAGAAGAAGGAGAAGGAGAAGGGATCAGAGCAGCCGCCAGGGAGAGGGCGATAGAGTCCACTTTCTTCCAACTGCCCTGGGTCTCCTTCCCTCACTCTCTCCTCTTTAGCAACACCAAGAGCCCCACACTGAACCCAGAGCAGCTTTTTCCATCATTTCAGTTCCCTTCCCTCCTTCTGTCTCACACACAGCAAGAGGAGAGCCCCTTCCCTCTCTTGCCTTCCCTTTGCATGCTCAGCCTCTTGTTTCCTTTAAAGCACGAGAAATCCCCCTTCTTGCCCCCGCTCCTGCAGGCAGGCGGGGATTGCAATGGGAGCGTTGCAGATTGCTGGATTGTGCATGCTTGCCCTTCTGCTCCACTCTGGAATCACGCTGGCAAATAAAGCCAGTCAAGGTAAGAGAAATCTTCCCGAATCTGTTTGATGTGTGTGCAGGCAGCCGGACCTCCTGGTTACATGTGGGCTTTACACACAGGCTGGAGAAACAGGCAGCAGTAACAACTTAGTTGAGGTGATTTTAAGCGCTGCTTGCAGATACCCCACTGCTGCCTTTAATTGTTGTCTTTTTGTGAACTCTTTAATGATCTGCATTGAGGGTTTTTGTGTATGTGTGTGTGTGTTCAACTCTGTATCTCCGGGCAGGGGGTGCAGAGGCAGAAAATCAGTGTGCACCCATCACTGCACCGGTCGAAGGAGTTTGGAAACTCTTCCGTCGTGGGGCTTCGCCTGCGTGCAGTGGGGTAATGCCATGTGGGTGAGGGCGCTCCGGGGATGGGGAAGGCGCAGCAGGGCTGGAAGGTGGGAGCGCCGTGCTGGTGTGCTTTCCATCCACACACACCGCACCCCAAATGCTGTGATACCCCCGAGCAGGGCAGTGTGCTGCAGAGAACTTCATGGCTCTGAGCTGAATAACGCTCCGTGTGTTCCTGTCCCTGCAAACGAGAGACACATCCCATCGCTATCAACTTGAGGCGTTTCTGCTTCTCCCGTGCTTTAGCCAGACTTTCCCCTTCTCCTAGCACACACGTAGCTTTATGTATGGGCTATCTATATCTTAGGCTTTTCTGTAGCACCTCTATATTTAGCTTGGATTTCTCTCTGCGCACCGGGGTGCGCGCGCACGCGAGCACACACAACCCTATGTGCACGATCCCACCGGATCGAAGGGGCTTTTTTCCCCCTCATTCCCCACAATCCTGTTAGGATCTGTTGTTTGCATTGTGTTTTGTTTTGTTTGTGCCATCAACACAGGATTTATCAAACCCAGCTCTGGCTCCCGCTATTGTAGTAGCTGCATGGTTGTGCATAGGGTGAGATTAAATAGCGTGTGAATGAAATATGGGAGCGCAGCGTATAATTAAAGACCTTGTGCAGGCAATAGGAATAGCCGAGCTGAGCCCTGTCACTGACGAAGTTAGGAGGAATTTCAAGGCTATTGTCTTATCTGCCTTCAGTGTTCTAAAACAATGGGAGACTTCTTGGTCTGGACAAGCACCGGGGAGATTTTCCAGGGCAAAGGTTTGCTGAGAAGGCGTCCAGCTCCGCGTAAAGCTTCGCGATTTAAGCTCAGAAAGGAATGCTTCGTTTCCCACCCCCCCCCCCTCCCCAAATTATCTTTCGTGTATGCATTGCTTTCATTTCTTATCATAATATTTATTTATTAAGGCCTTTTGGTTTCCAGTTCCATTTAAGCCTGAGCCAGAATTGCATTAAAATAGCAAAGTAAAATTCCATCGTGCAGAGACTTGACAGATCCCTTCGGGGAAGGAGCGGGGTGGAGAGGGGGTGGAGAGAGGTGAGCTAAATCCTCACCGCCCGCTTCGCACCCGGGGCAGCGCAGGCTCCTCTGTACCGTACCGGTCCCAACTCCGGGCTGAGCTGAGCTGAGCAGGGCTGGAGGAACCCTTGGACCCCACTGGGGCTCAGGAGGCAGCGGGAGGAGGCTGAGGGACACGTGGGTTTGGGGTGTTTGGGGATGTCCCCCAGCTCCACTTGGCTTTCTCCGTGCTCCAGCGTTGAGCTTGAGCAGCAAGCCCTGTGCCTAGGGTGTGCTAGGGGAGGATGGGTCTGAAAGCCCTGGGGTGGTGGTGCCCAAGGATGGTGCTCATCACCGCACTGCCACGCTGATAGCTCACACGGTGCTTTCCCCATGCGGTGCCACAGGCTGCGTGCAGCTGTGTGGTATCACTCAAACATGCCTGTATCAGCTGTCCCACTCAGGGTGAGTTGGTTTCCCTGCAGAATGGTGCAGTGTGAGCAGGGTTCCTTCACGGCATCACGCTACCTCGCAGAGCTCTGAGGGAGGGAGCTCAGCTCAGCCCTGCACAGTGCCTGCTGGAGGACTGGTGTGTGCTGGGTTTGGTGTGTCCGGTTAGGACTGGGCTTGCTTTCAAGTGGTGATACAAACCCACGCAAGGCAGGGGAAGCTCCTGGCAGCACCAGTGCTTGGATGCTTCTGTCTTCCTTCACCTGCACCCGCAGCTCCCCAGCTTTTCGGCAGGGCCGTGCACCCCAGCCCTTCACCTACAGGCACAAGGGCACATCTTTATCCCGTCGCCTCTCTGGCAGCATCCCATAAATGCAGACATCCCACAGAGGCTGCAGCCTCTTCTACAGCCGTGGCACCTCCTGCACGAGGGGCTCAGTTTGCTTTGGTGGGGATGCACCTGCAGAGCCCACACTGCCGGGGATGTATTATTGTGTAAGGAGTACAAAATTTCCCAACTGCAGCATGGAGATGCTGTTGGATTCCCCTCCCATCTCCACCGGACCTCCTCCCCCTTGGCCTCTGCTTTCCTCCCTCTGCTGCATTCACAGTGTGCGACTGTTGTGCCTGTCCCCTCCGCCCCTCTGAAATATGAAATGTAAAACTGTAAACATTTCAACATACAGCAGTTCAAAGGAGATCTTTGACTGAGGGCGTCTGACATGCCCGTACTTAGATTAAAAAGGGGAGGGGGGTGGGAAGGAGGGAAGAAGAGTTTTTTTGTAACTGCCAACGGGAGTATAAATATTCAGACACCTCGAGTCTTCCAGTGCAGAGATGTATGGCTGTCTCCAAGCGGCTCAGGAGTTTTATTTTTTTTCTTTTATTTTTATATAGATTTTTTCCTTTGCAGACGGTCGCACCGGAGTAATCCATTTAGGAAAAAAGTATGCATGAATAACCTTAACCTTCACTTCCAGCGTTATAAGTCCCCCGGGAGGCTTCAGGAGAAGCCTGGGATGGCAAATAAAGTTTGCTCTGTCTCACGGCTGTGATTCGGAGAGGCTGTTTCCCACTGTGATTGTTGCTCCCCAAATACAAAACAAACACGCTCCTGAAGGCGAGCCTCGCTCAGCCGATAAGCAGGAGGAGCAACAGGAGCAATCCCCAAAGGAGCCACCCAAGTGCAGGTGGATGGGGAGAGCTGTTCAGCCACTCTCCGTAGTTCATGCCCATGCTTTTCTCTCCCTTTCCGTGCTCCTCCAACATCACTGCCCCATAGCACACCGCAGCCCACAGTTGGCATCTCCCATCCCCACCTCTGTGCAGCAGAAGCCATGTGCCCATCCCATCCCTGCGCACCTGAGTTAGGATTCCCAGTTCGGATGATGCATCTTTGGCCAATGTGCCCACACCGCCCACCCCATCCCACGAACAAATGATTAATAAAGTGCCCTGCGGTGTCTGAGGTGGTTATTAATACCCTGGTAAAAAGAGCTACTGAAGCTATAACGCTTTAATTTGGCATTAATGCCGAGTGGAAACTCCGTGCCTCTGCCAACAGCTACACACGTGTCTCTATACAGACAGGCTGCCTATAGAAAAACAAAGAATCAAACCAATTTGAAAGGAAACGCTGAAGCGCTGAGAGAAGAGAGAAAAAGGTTTTGTTTGTTTCGGGGTTCCCAGTGGGTTTTTGCCACCTTAGCTCAGCTCCATTGATGCAGTCCTTCTGCCTACAGATGAAGGCATCTTTACTATTATTATTTCTAACGAGGAAGTGAGGGGAGAGCCCAGCATGGGCTGTGAGGGCACGTGGAGCCATGCAGACATCCATTGGTGTGGACGCCCTGGGGCACCCAGCACCATCCCCTCTCTGAGCACTCCATCCCCATGGGCGCAGTGCGGTGCCGGGGCAGCCGTCCCCTGGGAGCGCTCGATATGGCAGTGGCGTTGCAACCGTCTGCCTTCTTCGGCTGCCTTTGAAATGGAGAATAAAGCTGCAGCTGGAGCGGAACGGGGCCCAACGGCGAGCGCTGGAAAATCCCACCCACAACGGGATAAAAAACATCGTGCTGGGCGCTGCCACCTCCTCCAGGGCTGTGCTGCGGGCAGAGCCCCAGCACTGTGCTGCTGACCCCAAGGGCATGGGTGAGGGTTGAGGCGAGTGTGCATGATGTGCTCCCATTAGTGCTACGTAGCCCCAGAAGTGTGGCTGGATCCAGAGGTGGAGCTGGGTGCCCTTGGGTACATCTCTGGATGGGCTGTTGTATGTTCATTGCAGTTCTGCCTTGGGCAAAACCCCTCAGTTTGGGGGATTTGGGGCACAGTGCACGCACTGGAGTTTGAAAAAGGGCAGCTTGGATTATTGAAGAGGCTGACCCCAAATCCCAGCCTGGGGTTGGCAGGGATGACCTGCTTGGAGGATCTGACCTCCCAGATCTGGAGCCATGGAGCAGACCCATGGCTCAAGAAACTCATGTGTTCAAGAAACCTTTAGATGTGGTACTGAGTGACATGGTTTAGTGGGGAAATATTGGTGGTAGCTGGACAGTTGGACTGAGGCATCTTGGACATCTTTTCCAACCTTGAAGATTCTGTGATTCTGTAATAACACGAGGGGGAAATGGTTTCAAACTAAAGGAGGGGAGATTTGGGTTGATATGTGAAAAAGGTTTTTTACAACAGTGGTGGTGGGTCTTCTGGAACAGGCTGCCCAGAAAGGTGGTGGATGTCCCCATCCATGGAGACGTCTGTGGTCAGACTGCACAGGGCCCGGAGCGCCCTGATTGAGTTGTGGGTGTCCTGTATCATGGCAGGGGACTTGGACTGGATGGCCTTTGAGGATCCCTTCCAACTCAATTCTATGAACCCCAGTGGCAGCGTATGGAGTTGGCATATTGGCATTGCTTTTTCTTCAATCTCCCATTCCGTTGGCATGGAAATCACATCCCTCACACCTCTGCGGCCGCTGGAAGCACCTGCGGCAGTGCCATGGGCACTTTCAGAGGCAGAAACCTCCCACAGGAAAGCATGGGTGTCCCAGCAGCAAAGCTGCTCCATGGGAAATGCTCCTTGCATTGACAGGAATGTAAAAATTGGGTTATTTCAGAAGGCTTTTTTTTTTCCTTGCTTTTTTACTCCGTCGTTTCTTAAAGATGCTCTTTCTGAGGAGCCAGGATTTCGGTGTTCCCAAGGTAGGATCCCTGCCAGCGTGGGGATGGCTCCTGGAGTGGCCAGGAGGGTATTTATTCATGCTTCCCACACACACACACTTTTTTATCCTTTTTTCCCTCGTTTTCTAATCCTGTAACCTTTCAGAATGTCTCCAGCTTTGGAAAAATTACAGAGTGGCAAATTTATAATGTTTTCTTTTGTACTTTTGCTGCTGTGTAATCTTTCCAAAGTTAGAGGAGTTTTGAAGTTACAGAATGGAAAAAAAAAAGGATAGAAAAAAACCCCATACATGTGTGAGAGGGAAAGGCACGGCATTGTTTTCAGCATCACAACACACATTGTTCATTGTGTTGACTTTGAGGACAGAGAAGGGGGAAAAAATAGGAAAAATAAATCTAAAAAAGTGTGATTTCTGGCAGAACGCTGGGAAAATTTCAGCTCTGTGGTGTGCAAAGGATGCTTCGTGTTTGGGGAGCTTTCAGAGAATGGCGATGGGAGGTTTTGCTCATCCGCTGCTGAGCAAAGTGGAAGCACGACCTCTGTGTGCATGAGATGCTAGAGGAGCTGCACCCAGATCTGTGCCCCTGCAGCTCAGAGATCTGCATCATTTCATGGAACTGTAGAATCATTACAGTTGGAAAAGACCATAAAGATGGCCAATCCAACCCCATCGCATCCCACCGTGCCCATAGCCATGTCCCTCAGTGCCACATCTCCACGGTTCTGAACCCTTCCAGGGACGGTGACCCCACCACTCCCTGGGCAGACTGTGCCACTGCATCACCTCCCTTTGAGAGATTTCTTCAAACATCCAACCCGAACCTCTCCTGGTGCCAGTTAAGGCCATTACCCTTCATAATTTGATGAGCCCCACGTAGTGCAGATTTGGGAGCTGCAGAGCACCAGCCCCTGTCCTGCCGTGTGCACACCTGGATGTCAGTGAGTGTGAGTGGCTCCAGCTGTAGGGATTGATGAGTTTGGGTTTGAATGTGATTCAGTGTTGGCTTTGGTTTCTATTGGGTCTGCCAAATGGGCAATGTTGGACATCCCAAACGCATCCCTTTGCTTTGAGACCTGTGTGCACCGTGAGTGCTGAGGTGGGTACCTGGAGTCTATAGGGTGCCCAGTGGGGCATCCTGTAACAGCAATCACCGTCGCACCTTGCCATGGCTGGGAGGTGACAGTGGGGATGGATGCAGCGAGGCTCTCTCCGAGGTCAGCGTTGGGTCCAGTGTGGGGTCTTGGCCCTGTGGTGGCACCAGGGCTGTCCCTGTGGGTTGCAGAGCGGGTGCCTGTCCCCACACCACCCCACAGCTCCGCCGCCGTGGTGGGTCAGCCCCCAGCCCATGATTAACGGCCCAAGGGAGGCGGTGGTGGCCGCGGGCCATGGCTAATGTCAAACAACAAATATGAATGCGTGCTGTAAATATTTATACAGTGCACAGGCACATGCTGCCTCCCTGGTGCAAGGATGACTCATATCCCCCAGCAAAAAAAACCCCGTGGTGGCCGGAGAGTGCTCAGCCCTTTGCTCCTCCATCCCAGCATTCCTCTGGGGCTGCCCACCCTCTGCTGGCTTGCCAGGATGCATCACTGTCTTCAGGGACCTCCCGGAGCGCCTGCGTTCTTTGCATTGCAGAGAGGCAGATTTTGAAGGCAGCTGGGAGTATCTCTGCCTTGGGCTCGTGGTTTCTGGGGTCCATGTCTCTCCTATGGGAGGTGGCAGAGTGGGATGCACTGAAGGTCCCCAAGCCCATGCATGATGCTCAGCCCCCACACCACATCCTCCACCCCACACAGCTAAGGCTTCTCCATTTCTTCAGTGCCGTTAAAACCTCCGCTCCCTTTGCCTCCTGCCACGGTGAGCCCTTGGGCATTGCTGAGGCTGTTGCCTGCAGTCTTATGCTCTGGCCAGGAGCTTGTAGATAGGAGGGAGAGTGACCTGTTACATGGGCAGATAGTGATAGGACAAGGGGAAATGATTTTAAACTAAAAGGGGAGATTTCCTCCTGAATATTAGGAAGAAATTTTTTCATCAGAAGGCAGTGAGGCTCGCACTGCTGCTCAGAACTGTGGGTGCCCCAACCCTGGAGGTGCCCAAGGCCATGGATGGGGCCCTGGGCAACCTAAGCTGGTGGGGGGCACCCAGCCCGCAGCAGGGGTGGGGCTCAGGGGGCCACGAGATCACTTCCAACCCAATCACCCCATGGCTCTGTGATGATGCCCTCCATGCCCTGGTGCTGTGAAATACATCCCAGCTGTTGGATGGAGGATGCCCATAGAGGCAGTGCTCTTGGCTGTGCCCCTGAGGAAGCGGTGATGTTTTTCCCAGTTCTCCCTCCCTGGTTCCTGCTCTCAGGTTTATTTATTGTGGTCCTTGTTAATTTGTGCACATTCCTCCATGCCTAAGAATAGAAAGTAGTGACGATTATTTGGGTGACTGGTTGGCTCAGGAAGCTGCTAATTGGAGACAGAGGCTTTCACCTCTAGCTGGGCTGGTTCCAGCCTGGACTTCTGGTGTCTGAGCATTGCTTCCCATCAGCTGTGTGAAATGATCACTGGCTCCCAAGGGAGCTTTAATGAGAGTGAGTGCACAGGTGATGCTGTTCTGGAGCACACCCATCACCAATTGCACTGGGGCTGGGTGCAGTGATAGGGAGCAAAGCAGGGGAATTTCTCCCTTCCTCCTCCCCACTCTGTGTTGTGTTGCTTGAAAACTTGCATGGCTGCTATGGGTCTGTGTACTCCTTGTTCCCATCACTTCCTTTCCCCTTGCAGATGTGGATGAGTGCGTGGAAGGCACTGACAGCTGTCACATTGATGCCATCTGCCAGAACACACCCAAGTCCTACAAGTGCATCTGCAAGTCTGGCTACACTGGTGATGGAAAGCACTGTAAAGGTAAGGCTGTGCTGCTGGAGCCCCTCCAGTGAGCCCCAGGCACCAGAGGGGCGTTCCAGCCTGGTGTGGTGACACTGCTCTGCAAATAGCCACGTTTGCAAAGAGCTGTGCTGCTCCAGCCCCAGGAGGGTCACCTGGGCTTTGTTTGCAACAAATCCAGGCTTTCTTCCTGCAGGGTTTGTAGCCCAGAAGCTGCAGAATTAGGTCAGTAGGTAAAACATGAGAAGCTTAAGCATGTATGTGTTCAAATGAAGCAAGGAAAGGAGGCAGGAGAAAACTTCCTGAGTCAGGAGGAGTACAAATAGTGATGGAACAAAAGCAAGATCCCAGCTCAGTTAGCACACAGACATGCTGCCCTCAGGAAATCCCAAATGGTTCCTGGGCTCGCGAGGGGATTTTCCTCCAGGAAGGACAGTCAGTGGGGCCCTGCTATGCACTGAGAGTAGACATGCCTCTGTGTGGAGCAGGTGAAGCCATACCCTTCCCATGCATCGTCCTTTGGGTGCAGAGCAGGGGAGCAGCTCTTGGCTGGGATTGCCAGTCTTGCAGCAAGATGGTGGTACACAGAGCTGATTGTTACTCCAGGGTGCAGGTGGGGCTCTGCTCCCCTGTGGGGCTCAGAGCAGCAGTGGGGGGATGCAGTAGGAGCTGGCGAGCAGCAGCAGGGACCCCGGGGTGACACATGAGCTGGATCAGGGACTGGGCTGGGATACACAGCAGTGCTGTGCTCCCTGCAGCTCCCTCCCCTCCTTTCTCTACAGATGTGGATGAGTGTGAGCGGGAGGACAACGCAGGCTGCGTCCACGAGTGTGTCAACATCCCCGGGAACTACCGCTGCACCTGTTACGATGGCTTCCGCCTGGCACACGACGGCCACAACTGCCTGGGTGAGTGCCGCACTGCCTCAGGGATGGCTCTGTGGGAGGGTTTGTTGTGCTAAGGTTTGCTGCTGGCTGAGGTTGCTGATTCAATGGACCTTGGCAGCGTGAGGTCCTCAGCATCTTTGCTTTTGCCAAGAAACCGAGGCAGTGGCAGCCTGCAAAGAGCTCAAACCCAGCAGATTTGGGAGTGTGCAAGCACCAACAGCTTGCATGTGAACATGAAGCTAGCATGCAGATAAAGCAGGCACAGCCCTGTTTTGTCCCTCTGTCCTTGCAGAGGGCCAGGACCCCCATGCACTTTGCTTGGCTCCATGCTGCAAGCCTCATCCTTGCACTTGCCACGATCCCACTGATTTGCCTTGCCCCAAGGAGCGGCAGCTGAGGGCTTTCAGCCTCCTTTCCAGGCTGTTATGTTGCTGGTGCTGAAAGCAGATAATCTGCAAGTTGCATATTTCAGATGTGGTGTCTGGGAGAGCTGCTGGCAGCAGAGGCACGGGAGATGTCTCGTGCAGCGATGGCTCTCCAGGGATGGGGACAACATTGCTTCCCATTGCACAATGGGGATGCTGTGGGTTCTGGGACAAAACTGGATGGGGTTCCTCCATATGTTGGGGTAAGGTGGGATTGGAGGGCTGGGTTTGGGGCTGGCGGATGGAAGCAGCGCGTGCTGCTATGCTGCCGGAGGCAGGACCAGCCTGCAGGGCTCTCCTGGGCGCTCGTGCTTGAGGTCAGCCCTGCACCTGCCAAAATAGATGAGTTAAGAGCAAATACGGTGGAGATGTGAGCCGGCGAAAGGGCTGGGTAAATAATCCTGAGGCCAAGACAAACCCGGCATCTGCCTACGGAGAGCTGCGCATCCTTCCACTGCCCCGAGCTCCATCCGGCTGCGGCACGGCCGAGTCCTCGGTGCAGCCGCGCTGCCCGCACCCCAACGCCCGCTTCCTTCCGCAGCGCCCGCGGGGGCACCCGACCGCCCACCTCCCCCAGCCCGGGCTGCGGCGTGCTATTTTCTAATTAGTGTCTGCAGTGGGGTCATTAATGAGCTCATCACTAGAGGGGGGAGGGGGAAGGGATTCTGGACACATACGCTTCGCATTAACTGCCATCACTGGGAACTTTGCAGCCTCCTCGGTGAAGAGGGAGATTTACACAGCTGGAGGGAGCGCAGGCGGGCGGCCCTGCCTTCCCCTCCCTGGGGAGGATGAGCCCAAGGAGAAGAAAGGGAAGCTGGGCTCGGCGAGTCACAGACGTCGTGTGTTTACAGAGTGGGGTGGGAGGGGAGCAGCGGACGTGGGGCAGCCCCGGGTCCCTGCAGCCCTTCCACAGCTCATCCCAATGAAGCATCTCAGCCACGCTGCTTTGCTTTCAGGACAGCACGAATTTACCCTTTGGAGCCCATTCCACAGAGGAGGATGTTGATACTCTTTGCTCTTTGGCTGCAGGGATGAGTCCTGGGGAGTTTTCCCCACCTTCATCCACCCCAACCATAGGCATGCTTTTCACACACCCATTTGATTGGAATGCAGAAGCAAAGCAAAGCCAGGGTCCTGCCCAGGCTTTGAAATGCCCAAATGGAGAGAAGCATCCAGGATCCCATGCTCCATGCACCAAATAATCCTCAGCCATTGGGCGCTTCCCAGGGAGAGCTGCAGGAGAGGTCCAGCTCCTGCCACGTGCTGATAGGTCATTGCTGGGTTGGAGTGTGCAGCAGCCACTGAGCATCCCCTCCGTGGGCGACCTTTTGAACCAGGACAGGAATTCAAGCCCTCATCCTGACACGGGGCCTTCTGGCTTCTGCCTGCCTCGTTACATTTAATAAAATAGGTATTAGAGCGGCGGAGTCTCGTTTCAGCCCTCGGTTTGGAACAGCTGCCTCCTCATTTTTGTGCAGGCCTTGAAGGAGAAGTTGCAAGATGTTAAGCCCTTGTTATAAACGGGGGATTTGAGGAGAGTTACTGGCATCTGCAGGACATTGCTTGGCTGGGACAAGACCTGGGGAAAGCTGGGAGCCCTCTGCCATCACGTGGGATGTCCTGGTTTGTCCTCCAGTGGCCTCAGGCGGTGCCACTGCTCAGTGACAGCTCTCAGCCGGGGCTCAGCCCCACTCTGAGCGTCCCTGGGCTGCAGCAGCACAGTGCGCAGTGCAGTGCTCGGGGTGTATTCATCCCAAAAGCAAGGAGTTCGGTCAGGCTGTGTTCCCCCGTGTGGGCTGTGAGCCCCTCTGTGCTCTGTCTCTATGCTGCTCTTGCAGTTTGTCCAGTATCCACTGCTGGCAGGGCTCAGCTTTCACCCAAGCTCTGGGATGCTCGAGTTTGCAGAGGTTTTCTTTGGCACAGGGCTCCCTGCTCCCGGTGCCGTCACCCAGAGAGGACGGGGACACAGCAACGTGGGGCTGTGGCACTGATCCTGCAGCACTCAGGCTGAGGTTTTCATCTCTGTCTCCTTCCCAAGCCGGGATGCTGCAGGGGATTTGAGTCTCCTTAGAAGTAATTGTCCCCGCTCTGGGCTAGGGTTCCCCATAATGAAGTCCAGGCGCTTCCCCACCAGCAGCAGACAGAGGGGCACAGCCTGCCCAGGGATCTGGGACAAGGAGAACCCCTTTCTCTGTGGGTTGGTGTTCCCATCTGCAAAATGGGGCCACCGCATTTTTTGCTTCTGGAGAAGCTGTGTGGCCTCTGAAATCCACCCCTGGATGTGCCTTGGCTTCATCCCCTGCAGCATTCAGCATCGCCCTTTCTTCTAGCTGGGGGACCAAGGATGCAAAGCAGAAGCTGTTTGCTGCACAGCACATTCCTGTCCCACTCCACTCAGTGCTGCGGAACCACTCTCACCTCCATCTCATTCCCTTTGCAGACCTGGACGAGTGCTCAGAGGGCAATGGCGGCTGCCAGCAGACCTGTGTCAACATGATGGGCAGCTATGAGTGCTTCTGCCGGGAAGGCTTCTTCCTCAGTGACAACCAGCACACGTGCATCCAGCGCCCCGAAGGTCAGTGCTTGGCACCCCCTGACTCCTTACTGCCCCCCTCCAAGGAAGGACCCCACTTTGGGGCTGTAGGGTAACCCCAGATGCATCGCTCAGGTCCGACTGCAAGGAGCAGTGTCACTTTTTGCTGTGGCAGTGACCGTGGGGTGGTTGTTGCAGGGGTGGTTGATGGCTCCCGTGCTCAGCCCTGCACCGTGCACAGCTCTGGTGCTGCTTCCTGACCCCCCTCGGTGCTGGGAGCGCTGCGAATTTAAAAGCAAACTTGGCACGAGCACAGTGCGAGAGGACACTGCAGGGCTAATAAACATCCCAGAGCAAAACCCTTGCAGGCCCCTTAATCAAGCTCAATAATACCAAACGGAGGACACTAATCCCACGGCCAGAGCCTTTTATTAAACAAAAGGTACCCGGAGCTCCCCGCGCCGCTCTGCGAGACGCATCCTTTCCTGCCAGGTCTTGCGCAGCACCGATCCTTCTGTCTCAATATCAGCTCTAAATTGCTGCCGTCTGGAGCGACCTCTTCGCCAAAATATGAGGAAATGAGAGAGAGGGTTTTTTTTTGTTGTTGTTGTTTTTCTTTTTTTGCGTCTCTGCTGATTTTTATCTCTGCCGCTTGGCAAAGCGGCTGCATGGGTTTCGCTTTCCTCCTTCCCAGCTGTGCCGATCCCTTGTGTTCCCCGGCGTATCTCGCCCAGGCTGGGATGGCTCAGTGGCATTTCTGCATCCCCATCCCATGTGTGTGCCTGGCAGGGTTGAGGTCGCCGCCGCCGCCATGGGTGGCCCCGCTGCAGGCAGGGACACAGGTGCTGCCTTTTGGAGCCCATTTTTGAGCTGAGCATCTGCAGAGCATCATCAGCACAGGGAGGGCCGTGTGGGTTCTGCATCCCGAGGTCAGCTTTGTGGATGCTGCCTGCATGCTCCCTTCACTCAGGTTTTGGAGTGAAGAGAAGGGGTGAGAGGGTGGGAGCTGATCCCTGGGTTGTGAGCCCAGAACCTGGGAGTGCTTTGGGACTGGGTGTTGCTCACTCTGACTTTACTCCTGGGTCAGGCACTGCCAGGGCGAAGCATTGAGCGTTAGAGAGCTAAGTCTCACTTGTAGGGCTGCTTCCTTCCTTCTGGGGTCTTTGCCAGCACTGCGTCTCCCTTCTCTTTCCCTCTCTCCTTTCCCTCTGCTCTTTCTTTTGTGCTCTCTCCTTTCCCTTCTCTCCCTCCTTGTTGTGAGCAGATGCAGAGCGGTGAAACGCTGCCGGGCTGGGAGCCCCTGGCACAGAGAGCCATCAGTTCTGATAAGATCCAAAAGGAAACCTTCCCTTTGTAGCAAAAACCAGCTGCCTCAAACCCCCATCCCTGCACTCCCGCCGTGCTGCTGGGCACAGAGGGCAGAGGGGAGCAGGAGAACAAACCTCAGTGCTGGTGACCTTCTGGAGCTTTTCTTTGCTTCCTTCTCTCCTTTAGAAGGAATGAACTGCATGAACAAGAACCACGGCTGTGCCCACATCTGCCGAGAGACCCCCAAGGGGGGCATCGCCTGCGAGTGCCGCCCGGGCTTTGAGCTCACCAAGAACCAACGCGACTGCAAACGTAAGCAGTGCATAAGGGATGGAGAGCCCAGTTTCTCTCTGCGGCTTTGTCACGATGGCACAGACCCACCCCAGCCCTAATTCCAGCCTGAATTGGCACTGCGGGTGCAGCACCTTCTATCCATGTCACACCAGCTTTGTTTTCTCACGAGGAAGATGAGCAGAGGGAATGTGATTGGCACAGGGGGAGCACAGGAATCCTCTCCCCGGGGCACACAGTGCTCTCAGCCTGTGTGATCTCCTGCCAGCATCTCACTGGCACTGCCAGGCTATTAAATATATATTTCTGTCTTTATGCAATTGTTTTTATTTTGCTTCTTGCTCGCTGTCTTGCAGCAAACGGGTAAAATTGCTGATGAGACACAGTTTTAATCCTACGGGGCTGTTTTCCCTCCAAGTTAAAGGCAAAACACGCCCTGGGAGGGCTGGCAGGGGAGCACCTGAGTCATCCTGGAGCCCATGGAGGTCTCGCTGTGCCCCCGTGTCACTGCTCTGGTGCTCAGTGGGTCCCCTTCCACCAGGTCTACTGATGGCATTTAGCAGATCTGCCCAAAAAACCACCCACATGACCACACAGGAGTTTGTATCTGCCAAGATCCTTCCGGGAAAGCCAAAGGGTTTTCGAAATTATCTAAGAGGGAGGAACGTGTTTTAGGACCTGGCTGAGGTTCCTTTGTGCCACCCAGCCTGGGAGGAGGGGGGACATGGGGAGAAGAGGGGTTGTGGGTTATATCCCCTATAGTGACCCCTGCGCTTTGTCCTCCTCAGTGACGTGCAACTATGGGAACGGCGGCTGCCAGCACACCTGTGATGACACGGACCAGGGCCCCAAGTGTGGCTGCCACGTCAAGTTCTTGCTGCACTCCGACGGCGTCACCTGCATAGGTGGGTGCAGAGTCCCCATGAGGGATGTGGGGGATCTGTGTTGGGGCTTGGGGCCGCTCGCTCTGTGCCTGAGCGATGTGCCTTTGGGTGAAGGAGTGCTTTGGGGATGGGGCACTTCCTTCTGCCAGAAGTTCAAGGCTGATGCTGGAGCAGCTCGATGTGGGATGCTGCAAGCATCCGTAGGTTTGATGCCGTGTCACCACCCATAGGCACAGAGCAAAGTGATGCACTGGGAGCAAGAGTGGCTTTTGGGATGCTCTGGGCAGGGGGGACGTGGGGACAAATGCGTTGCGATTCAGTGTGCTGAGGTCCCCACCTGCCTTCATGCTGCAGGAGGGAAAGGGGTGTTGATGTCCCTCACAGCAGCGATTGTCCCCATGGTGCCACCACCTCCATCCAACAGCAGCAGGGAGGGAGCTGGAGGGGACCATGTGCTCCATCCCAAGTTGGCATCGAGGGGTCTCAGCTCAGGAACAATTGTCTTGCAGAAGAAAAAATAATAACCAACAACCCCGAGAGCCCAACCACCCCCAAACCGTCCTTTTCCTGTATGTGTTTTCAAACTGGGAAACATCAAACAGAGATAGAAGTTTTACTGGTTTCAGATGCTTGCGCTGCCTGACAGCTGATTTGATTTAAAAAAAAAAAATGTTACGTTTGGGGAGTGATGAAGTCCACAAATTGCTCCAGACATTTCAGTTCTTATTGCAAAATAATTAAAAAATAAAAAGGGGGGGGGGGGGGGGGGTTGGGAGCAGCTGGAGGCAGCAGCCAGCTTTGGGCTGCTCATGGCACAGGGACTGCTCTGTGCTCCCCAAGCTCTGACCTCAGGCCTGAACTGGGAGGGGGGGTCCATTCACTGCAGCACTGTGCCCCCAGCAGAGCCCCCTGCCCGCTCCCAGCCAGCTCTGTGTAGTGCTGTACCCCATCCTCAGGGCAGCAGGGAGCTGAGTGGGGTTTGCTCCATTGCACGCGTCTTCTCCCTGCTTGCTGCATCCCACCCCAGCTCAGCACCCAGCCGGGTTACTTTGCAGCCCACTCACCCCTTCTCTGTGTGTGTGGGGCACCGGGGGAGTGCTGCTGCCCAAAGGGTGGTGCTCCCCACAGGGCTCTGTTTGATGGAGGGTCTCAGCGTGGAGCCTCAGGTGCTGCAGGTGTGAGAGGGGCATCTCTGTGCTTCAGCAATCCCACGTTCTCCTGAGAGCCTTGACCAAAACGTGCCCTTTCTGCCCCAATCTGTGCACAGCATCTCTCAGGGTGGCACCTCCCATAAGCTCTGCTGCATCCTTGCAGGCTCTTCTCCCCACTCCCACCTTCCTGAGGGTGATGAAGCACCGTGACCACAGATTTTGGGGGGCAGCTCTGAACCCCCTGACCCCGTGCCTCCATCCACATGGCTCTGCAGGGACAGTGCTGTTCTGCACCATATCCCTGTGGGGGGGGGGGGGTGCCAGCACCCCCCCAGCCGCAGTGGGAACACTGTAGGATTGTGCTCTAGGGACAGATTTATGGCCGAGGTGGGGGCTGAGGTACCTGCTCGGATATTTATAACTGCCCGGGTTTGTTTTATGGCCAGGGCTCAGCAAACAGCCCCGCACCCCCCCCCACCCCACCCCAGTACTCCCACCGCCGCCCCCTCCCCTCTCTCCTTCTCCATTTCCTCTGAAATATTTCATCATTTCAAGGGGAATAAAGTTTCCAGCGTGGGGAACACAAACTCTCTCCCCGGGCTGCGGGCTTTGAAATCGTACGCGGTGCTTTTGATGGGTTGCCGGGGCCGTCCCCTGGTCCAGGTTCCCTTCAGATCACACCACGCGGCAGGAAGCGCGAGCAGCCCCTTTGAGTGACGGTTTCATTACGCTACGGCCGGTGTTTTTCATTTTTCCGCTTTTTATTGCCGCTTTTAAAAACGAGGATAATGAAGAACATGCCTGGGAGCAGAGCGGGGCCAGCGCTAATGGCTCCCAACGCGTCTGCAGCGTCGGGGGTGGGGGGGATGGGAGCTGCGGGGGGAGGCCGGTGACCTCGGATATTTACGTTGATGCTCTAAAAGCGGCCTTTAAAATAAAACAAATGCGCAACAAATCGCCCTCCGGATTAAAGCCTGGGTCGGGTCAGCCCCGGGGTGCGGAGCCATGGGGAGGCGCAGCTTTGGCTGCTGTGATTTTTCAGCTCGCTGAGAGTGTTTGTAGGGTGAAACCGATGCTGGAGGTGCAGCTCCTATCCTTTTGGTGTTTGGGTGAGCCCGGAGCGGGAGCCGCGGATGGGCAGGAAATGCGATTAGGTGGGGAAGGAAACGAATCCAGCTCCAGTTTTATGGCAGATTTCCTGAGCTGCGTCCGGGCGATTTGTGCCGCGCTGCTGCTGGGCGGTGCAGTGCCGGGGAGTGGATCGGAGCTGGGAAAGCAAAGCTGTTGGGGCAGGAGGGCTCTTTGGGGGGGGCACAGGGCTCAGGCACACGAGGTGGGTGGCTGAGGGCTCACCGTGCTGCTCCGATCACGAAGGAGACAACGTCCCTTCTTGGCACTGCAGAGCCTTGGAGGTCCCGCGTCCTTGCTGACAAACCCCTGCCCTTGGGTTGGGTGCCCACGGGGCAGGCTGGGCTTCCTCCTTCTTTTTCTCTTTTCTCCTCCCTCCCCCTGCACGGACCCGGCGTTGTGTCTCATCCAACAGGGATGCAGTCATCCCCAAACAGCTCCGCACGCCCCAAGCATCCCCATCCCCACATGCTTCGCTCCGGCCCAGCTGCAGGGCTCCATCCCTGCACAGGAGGCACTGGGCTGCTTCATCCCTCCCCAGAACACCCAGCATAAGGCAGGACAGCCCTCAGCTCTGTGCCACGGCTCCCCAAAACATTCCCCAGACGGCCCTTTGGGTGCAGCCCAAGCTCACTGAGGTTGGGCTCAGTCCCTCCTGCCTGCCCCTACCCCGGCGAGTGCTCGTTTTCGCTCTGCTGAGAGCAAGGCACCGTTCCCTGGGACTAACGGGCTCTGCACTAATGCTCTTTGTTGCTCGCTTTCTCCCGCGCCTGCCCTGCTGCTTGAGCAAAGCGCCGAACTGGTGGGGATCAGAGAGGCCGGGGGTGACGCAGACAGGGTGATGGATAGCACAGGACCCAGACCTCAGGTTTGGATCCCTCTGGGAGGTGGGGGACCATTTCCACCAAGCTCAAGAAGCAGTGGAGTGGAAATCATTGTCGTGTGACACCAAGCGAGCTTCCTTGCTGGACACTGTTTCTAAATCACTTTTTTATAATGTCAAACAGGGGAGAGACACTTCCAGCAACACGTTATCCTTGAGACGTTTTCTAATGGTAAATATTTTTGTTCTCTCTTTCTCTGTGAAGGGGTCTCGCCTCGAGATGCTCACTGGGGGGGTGAGCTTTGGACTAACTGCATGCCCGCTTTGCACGGCCGCGCTGCCAGCACTAACAGGCACCGCTGCTGCTTGCACGCTGCGCCAGCACACCTTGGGCTGCAACCAGCTCTGCTTTTGGGGATGCACAGAGCAGCAAAGCCCTCCCTGGCTGTGCTTGCATGATGCTGGGCACTCGCCTTGCCTGGGCCGGGGGTGATGGTTTCCTTGTGCCCATCTCTGCAGCTGTGGCTAAGGTGGGAGCGTTGGGTGGGAGCAGTGCTTCAGAACCGCCCCGGTGCTCCGCTCTGTCCTGTTGGGGATCAGAGCCACCTCTTGCAGTGGGGCCGTTACAGGAGGCGTCTGCAGGAGTTGTGCTGCAAGACCAGGGCACCAGGCATTGCTCAGACCGTGCAGGGCTTTCTCCCTGAAGTGTTTGCAGCCTGCACTATGCACCTCTCCCCACGTCCCCTCCTCTCTTTCCTTCCCCATCAGGTGACTGCTGGCAGCACCTGCAGTGACCCCCCTCCCAGGAGCCCTTGTCCCCAGCTCCTGGTGACACATGGCAGCACTCCCTGGCTCTTCCAAGAGGATCCCTTCCCTGAGCCCCACCCCACCAAACCTCACTTTGGGGGCTCTGCAGAACCTTCCCTAGGCTCCTTCTGCAGGCAGCACCAGGGGGACCTTCAGTTTGGTGCTGAGCACACCAGACCCTGGTCACTCCGTGCTTCTCCCCATAAGGCTGTGGGGCTGATGTCCCTCTGCTGCCTCCCGGGAGGTGGAGGCAAACCTGGAGCAGTGCAGGCAGTGGGAGCGCGGGGCACACATGGGGCGCGTTTGGACCCGGTGACAGTCGGTGGCAGTGGAGGACACTGCAGGGGCATTGTTGTGGCACAGTGAGGTTAGGATGGAGCGTGTGCGTGTGCGTGTGTGTGTGTGTGTGTGCAAGCTACTTTGTCTTCTTCCTCCCCAGGCAGTGGGGGCCCTCACCAAATGCTGTGTGTGCAGTGACTCACGCTGGCTTGCAGCTGCCAGCACCGCTGAGCAGTGCTCCTGTCCCAGGGCCACAGCATCCATCCCTGACCCTTCATTTTCAGCTACATCAGAGCCCTGCTTTGCTTACAAAAGCTTTCTGCAAGTTCTGGGATGTGCCTCTTTGCTTTGCAAAGGGCTTTGCTCTGCTGTCCCTGCAGGGCTGAGTCCTGTGCATCCCATGCAAAGCACTCTCTGCAAAGCTCAGCCCTGACGGTGCAAAGGGGATGGATGGCCGGGAAGAAGGGAGCTGTGCTCCTGTTGCTCCAGAAGCGTGGGCTTCACTCTGAGCAGTGACACCATTAACCCATTCCTGTGGGCTCTCCCTGACCGAGCTGCTGCAGCAGAGCTGAGTTAAATTCTTAATGCAGCCTCCAAGAAGTTCCCCTTCCCTTTGGTGCAGCGTTGTCTGCCCTGTGCTCTTTGCTGGTCTGGGGCTGCAGGGTTCATATCTGCAGAAATCCATCCCTCGCCGTAACGTTTTGTAATTGTGCTGGCTATTAATTGCATGAAATGGTCCCTTTGTTCTCCTATTATGGGACATCATAAAAATAGCAGCAACAAGACGAGCACAGAACGATCCCAGCTCCGTCGCCCTGCAGCAAATGGTTGCACGGTTCCGTCACTGGGCCCCATGCAGAGCGCAGCAGAACCTGGGATTTGCTCTTTCCAAGGAATTTCTTCAAGGCATTTTCATGTCGGGTTCCTTGAAGCCTCATTTACCCCTTGCCCGGCCCTCCGAAGGGAAAGGCTTTATTACCCTCTGTGAACAACTTCATGCACTTCAAACCATTGTTCTGGCGGTTAGGACCCAAATTGAAGATTGATGTCACAGGGAAGCTGTCAAGCTGAAAACGCTTCGTTTCAATTAGTGCCCCTTCTGCTTTTACCAGCAACAGCTGACTTTGATAATGCTGGAAGAATTAGCTTTTTTTTTTTTTAAGGGATTCTTTTTTCCACTGATGCTGCTGGCATGTATGTGTGTGTATGTATGTATGTGTGTGTGTATGTGTGTGTGTATTCTAATTTTACAAAGCATCTCCCAAATAAGCCTGGGCAGCCGGATGCCCATTGGTGACACGTGAGGACAGCACGGACGTGGGTTGGGCAAGGAGAGCACTGTGAGGCAGGTGGGTGCAACTGATGTGGGGTGAGGGCTGTGCACCTGAGTGCATCTTGCACAGCTGAATGCTGACAGCGCCGTGTGTCCCCCACTGCCTGCAGCCCTGCTCTCGTGGAGGCTCCTGAAGAGTCCAAAAGTGTTCTGTCCTTTGTTTTATGGTGGCAAACCCCCCCCTTCCCCAGCACTGCTCCGTCCATACCTGCGCTGCCCTCGGACAGACAGATGGGGCTGTCCCTGCTCCCATGTCCCACCACAGGGACAGATACCCCTTCTCAAGTGCCGGATGCTGGAAGGCAGGAGGGCCGTGCAGAGGACAGGGCAGTGGGAAACCTGGATGCTTTTCCCTGCCTGCAAGCTGGGATGTGCCACATACACTCACTTTTCACCTCTGGATCCCACCGGGTCCCCTCTCTGTGCTCGAGGGCGTGTGTTAACCGGGAAGCATTAAAAACCCACAGGTGTTTCAGTGGGGCAGGGATTGTGGCCCCCCCCTCCGCCTCCCCTCATCTCCTCACTGCTGTGCTCCTTCCCTCTCCCTGCAGAGACCTGTGCTGTGAACAACGGGGGCTGTGACAGCAAGTGTCACGACGCGGCCACCGGCGTGCACTGCAGCTGCCCCATGGGCTTCATGCTGCAGCCCGACAGAAAGACCTGCAAAGGTAGGAGTGCCCTCTGACCATCACTTATGCCCGCAGGGAAGTTCTCAGGTGTAGCTCAGCACGTTGTACCCGTGAGGTTTGCTCAGGTTTATGTTTGCACCCACGGGTGGAACTGGAGGACCACCTCTGTGTGCAGGTCCTGTGCTGATGCAGCACCCCTGGGCCGGGTTTGCAGCGCTTCCCAGCTGCCTCCTGAGACGGGACGGTCCCAAATTCTGCACCGAGCTCTCATCTGCCCTTTTTTAGGATGCCCATTTGGCATCAGAACGCATCAGCACCGCGTGTGTCCGCGCAGGGGGTGCGGGGGACGCTGTGACCCCGGGACCGGACGGGGGCAGTGCCTGCACTGTGTCATCCATCAGCTTCGGGAACTTGACCCTGCTTGAAAGCACAGCCCCAGAAGGCTCTGCAGCCGCCCGCCCACCTGCTGGCTGCTCCCGGGAGCCCCCTCCCCTCGTTATTTCTTCAGGGCTGCCTCTCTGGTAGCACAGTTTCCAGGACAGAGCAATAACCCGCAGCCGTATCCCCGCGTCTGGGGGGTTTTATTGCCGCTGCGAGGCGGTTTACAGCCGGTAACAAAGGGAAAGCCCCGGCCCCAGTGCTGGCAGTGGGGAGGTGGGCAGACGGCCGCCTCTTCCTGCCGCCCTTCCATCTCACAGGTCCTTTCCAAGCAGTAAATCGTGCGATTAGTTGGGAAAGGGAAGGAAAAAGAATATAAAAGCGGAGCCGGGAGGGTTGGGGATGAGCGGCACAGCACGCGTGTCCCTGTCCTCCCCGCCCCCTCCCCAGACATCGACGAGTGCCGGCTCAACAACGGCGGCTGCGACCACATCTGCAGGAACACGGTGGGCAGCTTCGAGTGCAGCTGCAAGAAGGGCTACAAACTGCTCATCAACGAGAGGAACTGCCAAGGTGAGGGCAGCGCGGGGACGCGGTCGTCACCTCTCACTGCCCTCTGCCCCCACCTCTCCTGCAGCGGCTGCTTCTCCGGGCTGAGCGCCCTGAGCTCAGCACCCACCCAGGCACTGCTGGGCCGTTTGGGGGGCACGGGAATCCCCCCAGAGCCACGGGCAGCACTCAGCCTCAGCTGCAGCCTCCCCTGAATCGCGGGGTCTGGGTGCGATGGGATGGGGGGGGGGGGGTTGGTGCTCCAGGGCTGCGACTGCTTTCATCTCCATCCAGGTTCTACGCTCTTACAAGCTTGACGTGAGCGTGGCAATTAACTTAATGAAGCCAACGAAATGATGATCAAACCCTCTGGGCCGGGCTCACCTGCGCACGCGGGGCTGCCCAGCCCCAGCCAGGTGCCCTGCAGGGCTGCACAGACGGTGCTGGCACCGACCCCAGGGCAGGACCTGCCCGTGCAGCACACCCTGTGCACCGGGCAGCACCGGGGCACCGCACCAAGGGCACCGTTTGGCACATCTGGGGGCTGCGCTTGGGGTGGGAGAGGTGGTGGTGGTGAGGGGGGTGGGCTACTCTGGCTGCAAATGGAACAAGCAAGGAGTTTGGAGCAGAGAAGGTGGGACACTGCCCTAGAGCATCCCAGTGTGGCGTCCCAGAGTATCCTGGTGCAGCACCCAGCTTGCACCACAAGAAGGAGAAGCGTGCCAACCCTCACCTCCTCACCTCGCTTTTTCACCCCCCCAGATATCGACGAGTGCTCCTTTGACCGGACCTGCGACCACCTCTGCATCAACACCCCTGGCAGTTTCCAGTGCCTCTGCAACAAGGGCTACACGCTCTATGGGCTCACCCACTGTGGAGGTAGGGCTGACTTGGGGGCTGAGCACTCAGGGCACCCAGAAATGGGGCAGCCCCATGGCTGTCCCCCAGGGCGGGTGGCAGTGTCCCACGTCCCCGCCGTGCACCCCATGCTGGGGCCGTGCAGGGAGAGCACATGTAGCCAGACGTTGGTGTCTGCAACTTCAAACGCAGCGGCAGGAACAATTTGCGACTTGTCTGCAGGGAGAGAGGGAGAGAAATCCCCAGCATTGTTGGCAGCGAGATGGGATGTGGGGTGGGAAGGGGAACATCAAAAGGGGTTGATTTAAGTTTGACGAGGCGGGGGCGTGCAGTGCCCCGGGATGCAGATGAAACATGCAGGGGGGGGGGGGGGGGGGTGCAGGAGTGTGTTGTGGCAGCAGGGGGGTGACCTTACTCGTGCCACATGTGCCCCACTGCTCCTGGAGCAGCCTGCTCCAACCCAGCCCCCCCAGGATGCAAGAACCCCGCTGGTGTGTGTGCTTTGTGTCATTTATCTGTCCAAAATCACATCCCTGAGATGGTTCAGCATCAGAGCCGGGGGGTCCCGCTGCCCCCCCCACCTCTCCCTCTGTTCCCATAGATGTTGATGAATGCAGCATTAACCGCGGAGGCTGCAAATTTGGCTGCATCAACACACCTGGCAGCTACCAGTGTACCTGTCCTGCCGGCTGCAAGCTGCACTGGAACAAAAAGGACTGCATAGGTATGTCCAGTCCAGACCTGCTCCAGCACAGCCCGGGAGTGCCATGGTCCCAACCATCACCTGGGGCTGTAGGGAGCAAGGTGGGGGTGGGTGGAGCACTGGGATTTGGGGAGTTCAAGTGAAGGGTGCTGCAGGGTGAGCTGCTTTGGTCTGCGGACTCTTTGTCCACCTCACGTGGGTCAGGATGGGATGGGATGGAATGGATGTTGTCCCAGGGCAGGGGAAGCAGGACATCTCATTGCATCTTAGACCATGCCTAGGGCTGGCTGTGGGCTTTTGCACTGGTGATGCCCCTAAAGGAACAGTTTTCATGGCCCTGGCCATGCCCTGGTACCCAACTGACCCCTTTCACTGGGGAGAGATAGAGCCAAGGGCAGCTCTGCCCCCCAGATTCAGAAATCCCAGGAGTCACAGTGCAAGAAGGAGCTGGGGGCAGGGGGAGGGTTAAGATGCTGCTCTGGGAGTCCCACACCACACTGTCTTATCCCAGCTGGGTGGGTGGGGGGGGGGGTTCCCACCGTGGTCTCTGCTCTGTGCCAGCCATGGGTGTCCCCACTTGTCCCCACCAGCCGGTGCATGTCCCTCAGAGCTGGTGAAATGCCTGTCAGGTTCGGTGCCACCACGGGCCACTCTCACCTGCAACAAGACGGGCAAGAAGGACAGCTGCGCCCTCACCTGCGCCTCCAAGGCTCGTTTCCAGCCAGGTATGGGGGGGACAGGAGGGTCCCCATCCCCTGCGTGGCCCAAAGCAGGGGCAGAAGAGCTGCAGTGCCCTCAGGGTGCAAAGGAGTGTGGTTTTTGCTGGGGTGGATCCGTGCAGCACCGGGTCACTGCAGTGCAGTGCTGGGTGCTGCACCCTGGGGTCTCTGCACGGCTGCTCCGGGGGGATGGAGTGTCTGCACCGGGGGCTCAGCAGCACACCAACACCTGCACCTGCTTCCAACAGAGTCTGACAGCAGCTACACGGTGAGCTGCGGGACGCCGGTGCTGCGGCAGGGCAGCCAGCACAGAGCAACCAACAGCAGCCAGCAGTGCCTCGGTAAGGGGCTGCGGGCAGCCATCCCCCTGACCCCACACCGCCCCCCACCCACGGGTTCAGCACCCGCCTTTTCTTTTAGAGACTGTCGCTGCCCCAATCAAGCAGAAGGCTTCCTTCAAGATCAAGGATGCCAAGTGCCACCTGCACCCGCGGGCTAAGGGCAAGCAGGACGAGGGGGGGAAGGCTGTGGCACAAGGTGAGCAGGGGCGGGGGGATGCTTGTCCCACCCAAAAGGGACGGGGCGCTGATTGTCACCCTGCATGCAGGCGGTGCTGCACCCTGCTCCGACTGCCAGGTGGCCTTTGTCAACCTCAAGTGTGACTCATCCAAGAAGGGGAAGGGCCGCCGGGCTCGCAACTCCTCCGGCAAGGAGGTGACGCGCATCACACTGGAGTTTGAGGCAGAGATCAAACCGGAGGAGACCACAGGTGGGCTGGGTGGAATCCCGTGGTGTCCCCAAGGAGAGCTGCCATGGCACTCATTCTGTGCTGGCTGGGCATCCCGCAGAGCCCGCAGCTCTGCATGACAGAGAGAATCCTGTTGGGTTTCTCTCTTCTCTTATTGCTGTTCTCTCTGCCCCCCAGCCAGCTGCAACCTGCACTGCCTGCGACAGAAAGTGGAGAAAAAGCTCAAATCGGCCATCAAAGCCCTGAAGAAATCCATCAACCAGGAGAGGTTCCTGCTGCGCTTCGCTGGGATGGAGTACGAGGTGGCGAGGAAGCTGAGCGTGGCCCCGGAGCGGCAGGAGAGCTGCGGGCCGGGCCAGCAGCGCCTGGGCACCAAGTGTGGTAAGGGAGCAGTGCAGGGCGCTGGGATGGGAACCGATGTGTCCCCCCCCCATTGGGGACAGCCCCCCGGCATGCCACTGACCTCCAGCCCTGGCTCTCAGTTAGCTGCTCGCAGGGAACCTATTACCACGGGCAGACGGAGCAGTGCGTCCCCTGCCCCTCTGGCACCTACCAGGAGAAGGAAGGGCAGCTCTCCTGTGACCTGTGTCCCCGCAGCGATGCGTTCGGCCCCGTGGGAGCCACCAACATCACTGGCTGCACAGGTAGGGGGGTGCGCAGGGGACCGGGGAGGGGATATCCACACACCAACCCCGATGCTCCGCCATCAGTCCCTGTCCAGAAGAGGCAAAAGCTCTGAGCACCCCCGGGAATTGCCCATCTGGCCGTAGGAACAGCATTTAGGAGGACCCCCATCCCCTTTGTTCAGATGGAGGGACAGGGAGCTGGGCACGGGGCACTCTGTGGGCTGCATCCCAGCAATGGCTGTGCCCACAGGTCAGTGCCCCCCTGGGCAGCACTCCACCGATGGCTTCAAGCCCTGCCAGCCGTGCCCGCGTGGCTCCTACCAGCCCGAGGTGGGGCGGGCTCTCTGCTTCCCCTGCGGCGGGGGGCTGACCACCCGGCACGAGGGAGCCCTCTCCTTCCAGGACTGTGACACCAAAGGTATGTCCCAGCCGGTGCAGGGCGGGGGGGACCCGCTGGGGCTGTGCCAGTGGTGACAGAGCTCTGTTTGCTCTCCGTTCCCCCAGTCCAGTGCTCGCCCGGGCACTACTACAACACCAGCGTCCACCGCTGCATCCGCTGCGCCGTGGGCACATACCAGCCTGACTTCAGGCAGAACTACTGCATCGCCTGTCCCGGCAACACCACCACCGACTTCGACGGCTCCACCTCCGTGTCTCAGTGCAAAAGTAGGTGGGCAGTGGGTGTGATGTGGTGTCAGTGGGGTTCCTTCCCCAGAACCACCCCCAGGCCCCTCAAAGTAGCATATTCAGACATTGCTGCGCCTCGTGTGGGTGGGCGTGCGTGATAAGGAGCTCTGCCACACCACCCAGTAAAGCTCTGCAGTCACAGTGCCTTTGACACCAATTTCCCATCCCTCTGTGCCTCCTATTCCTTGCCCCTTATGCCACCAGTTTCCAGTCCCTCTGTGCCCCTTATGCCACCAGTTTCCAGTCCCTCTGTGCCCTTCATGCCACCAGTTTCTTCTCTCTGTGCCACCAATTTCCCTCTGTGCCACCAGTTTCCAGTCCCAGTGCCTATGCCACCAGTTTATCTGTGCCCTCTCTGCCACCAGCTTCCAGTCCCTCCATGCCCTCTGTGCCATCGGTTTCCATTCCCTCTGTGCCACCACTTTCTAGTCCTTGTCCTCTGTGCCACCACTTCCTTGTCCCTCTGTGCCACCAGTTTCCAATCCATCTGTCCCTCTCCTGCCTTGCAGATCGCCAATGCGGAGGCGAGCTGGGCGAGTACACGGGTTACATTGAGTCCCCCAACTACCCGGGGAATTACCCCGCCAACGTCGAGTGCACGTGGAACATCAACCCACCGCCCAAGAGAAAGATCCTCATCGTGGTGCCAGAGATCTTCCTGCCCTCTGAGGATGAGTGCGGGGACGTCTTGGTGATGCGGAAAAACTGTAGGTAACAGAGCGTGGTGCGGTGCTCATGGGAGGAGCTGGGGGAGGACAGAGCAGAGCTGATGAATGCCAAGGGAGAATGGCAGGACCCTGCGTGGCAGTGGGGCGGGTTTATGCAATGGGAAGGTTGTTGGAGGGATGTCAGCATCATGCTGCTGCTGTGCTGCCTTGCTGCTTTGCAGGGATGTGCATGGAACGAGGGCCGTTTGCAAGCTTTTCAGCAATCCTCAGGGTTCAAAACCTTGGAAGGAAGGAATTGCTTCCATTCCAAGGAGGGAATGTCACTGTCCCTGCTATTAAACAGGGGTGGGGGGGTCAGCCTCACTGCCCACAGACAAGCCATCCCCGGTGTCCCCTGTAAGCGACCCCCCACAGCGAGGTGGGGGTCATCACTCGGTCCCCCCACAGCCTCCCCATCCTCCATCACCACCTATGAGACGTGCCAGACCTACGAGAGACCCATCGCCTTCACCGCCCGCTCTCGCAAACTCTGGATCAACTTCAAAACCAGCGAGGCCAACAGCGCCCGGGGCTTCCAGATCCCCTACGTCACCTATGATGGTAAGCACGGGGCGGCAGCATCCCGGCCTGGCGCTGCCTGCCCTGCTCCCCAGGAGCCCAGCTTACATCTCCCATGCACTGGGGAGCTCAGTGCCAGGGATTGGGACTCTGGGTTTGGGGAGGCCTGCCCTGAGCTGGTCTCTCACTTGGCTGTTGCAGAGGACTACGAGCAGCTGGTGGAGGACATCGTGCGGGACGGCAGGCTGTACGCCTCCGAAAACCACCAGGAGATCCTCAAGGTGAGCGCTGCTCCCCATCACCTCCGCTGCCTGGCACTGCTGGGGTGCGCACGGTGCATCGCCCGGGTTTGGAGCTGTGCTGGGGGTGCTGTGGGGCTGAAGCAGCTGCACGCTGCGCCCGGGATTGGGGCTGACATCAGCTTTGCTTCCTCCCAGGACAAGAAGCTGATCAAAGCGTTCTTCGACGTGCTGGCACACCCCCAGAACTACTTCAAGTACACGGAGAAGCACAAGGAGATGCTGCCCCGCTCCTTCATCAAGCTGCTCCGCTCCAAAGTCTCCAGCTTCCTGCGGCCCTACAAATAGCGCCCTGACACCCCAGGCCGCCCGGCCACCGAGGAAACCCTTCTCCTCCCTCACTTCTTATTTCAGCTTTCCTCCTCCTTCCTGCTCGGCTCCGGCAGGACCGCCACCTCCCACCCTGCAGACAGCTCCGGTCTCACCCTGATCTCACCCAGCGATGCCGTTCCTCTCTTCTGCAGCAGCTTCTTCACCCCATCCGTTTCCGTCCCACCTCTGTGCCGGCTCTGTCCCACCCCTCGATGCCATCCGGGCTCCCGCAGCCCCCCCAGGGCTCATCCCCTGCCCCATCCCAGGGCAGCGCCGGAGGTAACGCCGCGTTCTGCGCAGCGCAGGGGGCTGAGCTATCAGCACAGGAGGAGCCTGGGGGGGAAGAAAATAGAACAAACCATAATGCCTACTTTGTTAAAAACAACCGTGGTAAGGAAAAGTGAAAGGACAGAATGGGACAGCACGGTGGCGGGGGCACGGTGGCACTGGTGGCCGTCGTGCTGGAGAGCCGTGCCGGCACCTGGCGCTGGAGGAGGGCACGGAGAACAATGTTTGGCTGCATGGGAGGGATGGAGCGACTGAGGAGGACTTCAGCCGGGCGCATTCTTCCCCCCCAACACGGACATTTGTGCCAAGGAACCAGACTTCCTTACCAAAGCTCTGCCAAAGAGTAACTCGTCGACAGAAAGCAAGCTTTGTGAAGAGCAGGAGTCAGCGTTTGTGCACTAGGATATCCTCCTTTCTACCTTTTTCATATGTATTAAGTGCAATCATTTGAGTCTTCTTTATATTATTTAGAGGGATGTTTTTGTTTGGTTGTTTTTTTTTTTTTTCTACTAGAAACTACAATATTTATACCTGCCTGAGAAATGAGAATGTGTGTCTGTCACAAAAAAAAACCCAAAACAACAGAACAACAAACCAAGCCCAGCCCTGGGTTGCTGGTGACCAATGCAATGGTGTTTCTGGCCTTGGAACCTTTTCTGCTGCATGTTTTCCCAGTAGCAACCTGCTTTGGTGGAAGGCTGCACCTCTCCTCTGTGGGAAAGCGGGGCTTGGCCATGACGGGGTGAGTTTTTGCTGGGTTTTAAGGCACTTCTGTCCATGCACAGTGGGTCCATCACCTTTACTGGGGCTGGCTGTAATGCTGGGCAGGGTTGGTGCTGTATGGTTTCAGGCTCCAGGAGCTCCTTGGCTCTGGGAAGCACTGTGCTGCTCCGTCCCACTGCACCCACTCCTCCCATCCCCATAGAGAACAACTATTCATTGCTCCGTGTATCCCCCCAATGGCCCGGGCAGAGCCCCGGGTTGGTCCACACTCCCCTCAATGCGTACTGCTCACTCACCCCAACAACTCCTGGGCTCTGCTGGGGCGCTGGGACGGGTTCTAATTTGCTGGCAGAGCGGAGCTGAGGTTTGTCCCCAAAATGTGTGGGGTTGGAAAAGGCTGCACTGATTCATCGCAGCTGTGGGCTTCTCCCTCCTGCTGCCCGGCTTGCAGCCTGGCTGGGAGCAGTTGGGGGCTGAGCTGTTTGTCACTCGGTTTGGTGTCTGAGAGCAGCTGCTTTGATGCACAAAAGCCGTTGCAGGGATTCGGAGGGTTGGTTTTTTTTCTTGTGTTGTTAATCGCTCCGGGGCAGTCACAGCAGAGCAATGACAGCCAAAAGGGCCTTTCGTATTTAGAAGAGAGGAAGAAAAAAGAAAAAAAAAAAAGGAAAAGAAAAAGAAAAAGCCAGCCCAGGAATGCGTGCTGTGGTGGCCCCGGTGCGATGCAGAGCCCTTTAATGCTCTGTGATTGAATTTCGGAGCTGCTGCTGCTGCTCTGAGCCTGGGAGGGTGGATGTGGGAAGGATGGGACGTCCTCAGTGCCACACATCCCCATCCGGGCACCTCTGCGCCCCGGGGCAGCGCTGGAAGGTGAGCTGGGCTGGACGTCCTCCTGTAAAGGACACACAGATCTGGTAACACATCCTCCCCCTTCCACCAATATCCTCAAACCGACCCCCAGAACGGCCCACGGGGCCACCAGAAAGCAGCAGCCCTTTCCTCACCCGCACCCAACGGATGACTCAGAAAAGGTTTGAAGGGCTGAAAACCATCAGCCGCCTCTCGGATGTATTGAATGTTTCAACGCAGCGAACATAAAAATAAGGGTTGTTGTGTGTATTTTTTTTTGGGGGGGGGGTCTTTTTTTTTTTTTCATGTTGGAATATTTATATCTGCCTTTTGCAGCAGGCCGTGACTTACCATCTCCAGCAAAGTGATTGATGAGCAAGACGTAGTTGGTAAAAGTTATTTGCACTTGATTAAAGAGAGAGAAAAAAATGTATCTGAACTTTGTAAAAAGAAATGTTTGCATTTTGTATTGTCTTTTTTTAATTATTAAATGGAATTTCTTGGTGTTGTGTTGATCTTTCAGAAGCTGCTCTGGTGCTTGTTTTAAAAGGTTTCTAACAGCGGGGACCAAAGCTGTCTTCACTGTTTTGTTCCTCAGATGCTCAGACAAACTTTTTGGGGGCACGGAGCTTTTCTTCCAGCTTAAATCCTACAGACTTCCATAGGCTCTGCAGTCATTACACAATACATTTATTTATATATGTTAATTAGATGCAACATATCTCATTTTTAGCCCAGAACATTGAGTTGAACAGGAACTACTTCACGCTTCTCTGCAGAGCAAAGCAGAGCCAATGAGGAACCCCTTGCTGAGCTGGAACCCCCCCCTCCTACCCCCAGCACCTCCCAATCCTGATGTAACGGGGGACAGCTGGAAGACCCATCGAGTCTTCATGAGCTGCTGCTGTGCAGCCCCTGACTTCAGCCATTGGCCACTGCAAGGGCAGCAGAACCCTATAAAATGTGAGTGCCCCATAAGCCCCCACTCTGAGAGCTGGCAGGATGCAGTTTCTGGGATGGCAGAAGGTAAGGGAGCCCTCTGAGGGTGAGCTGGGGAGCCCTGGGGCTGTAATATGACTGCTGTGTGCAGGAGCTGTTTTGGGCACTGAGCCCTTCCTTAGTTTTGAGGTAACCACCCCAATTTTGTTTGTGTTGGCTGCTAACTGAATGGGCCCCCCCCTCCTGCTCCAAATGCAGGGTGACAAGCTCGTCTTTTACAGAAGCTGATTCCTTGTGAGACTTATGAAACTCAAGTGCAAATTTAAGGCTGCTGTTTCCCCTGAATTCATGCCCCTTTCAATTTAACAGCATTCAAAACCTTTCTTGCTGCAAGGAAGTGAGCAGCTCTTCAGAAAGCCTTACCCAATAAGCTTTGGAGGAATGCAACCACACAGCTGTAAGATGTCCTAAAAGTTTATTGCCACCCAGTTAGTACAGACGCTGGGGCTTCCCCATGGTGCTCTTGATATACAAAGCACGCACGTTCTGCCAGTTCTTCTTCAGCAAGGACACCAGGAAGTTGATGGCCAGGTGGATGTTGTAGACAAGTTCGTCCTCTGTCATCTTCACATGACCAACAGCCACAGCCAGACAGAGCACCTGGGGACAGGGACACCACGGTCACCTATGCATTGGCTGACAGAACAACCCAGTGCCAGCTAAGCTCACCGAGGGATCAAAACGCCCCGTGGTCTGTCATTGCACCTAAACTTCTCCAGCCTATCCGTGGAAGTGTGCTCCTACAGAGCTCACTGTGTCTGGCATGTGGCTCCCATGAATGTGTCTGGAAGCATCTGGATGCAATCTGAGTAACAGCTGGCACAGGGCTGGCGTCCTCAGAGTGCAAAGGTGGCTCACTGAAGGCAGCAAGCACCCATCTCCTGAAGCTGGGAGGGACATACAACGTGCTGCTCTGAACTGGTAGGGAAGCAGGAGCAGACCTCTCATGTAACTGATCCCATGCCTGACTCACCAGGCAGCACTGGCACGTTTCCTGCAAACTGCTAACCCAGCTCAGCACAGACTATTAGCTCCAAACTTCACTGCTACGCATGGCGCCAGCTTCACTTTTTGTTTTGGCACCAGCCACCAGCCCTTTCTTTCTGCACATAACACACACACACAGAGGCCAAGCCTCTGCCTGCCAGCTTTGCAGAGGAGCTTGTAAGTCAATGTTCCCCACAGGCTGAAGACAAAAGGATTTACGAGCAGGCTGACAAGAGAAGCGTCAGGACATCATTAGCTCTGTTACTTAAAATGCTGAAGCATTTGCAAAAACTATTGCATTTACTGTGTCCTTCCAGCTGTGCCTTCGGGCTCAGATCAGCTGGAGTCTGAGGATACACCTCAGCTAGCAGAGCTGCTAATTCTGAATAATACCCAGGAGTCACATTTAGACCACTGTCACGAGATTAAAATGCCTGAGCAGGGTTATTTTGGTTTTAGGGAGCTGGCTTGCCTTGACATCTCTTGACAGTAGGCTCAGACATCCACAGAGCTGCTGCAAAGTTCACTTGCAGAGTCAAGTCCCAAACTTGCCTCTGCCAAAGCACGGCAGCGTGCACAAACCCACTGGGGCACGCCTGGCTCCAGGGCCACGCCCTGCACATGTCACCCACTTACTGGAAGTGTTAATTATGACCAATTGTGTTCAGCACTCAAACATCAGGATCATCTCCTAATCACTTTTCTAAGCTCCACTAACCACAGATCAATTGTTCTTTCCCAGTTAGCAGCTGAATGCTCTGGTGATTGTGTCCCTCTGCTGCCCGGCAGAGCGCTGGAGGCTCCTCACCAGGAGCTGCTGGAAGACACTGGAGGGACACCTACAGACCAGACCAGAGATCGCAGCCACAACCAAGTGACCACCAACCACACACCGCCCTGCAGGTAAGCAGCTGCCAGCTGCAAGTCCTGAGCTCTTTACCTTCTTCATCTGAAACTTGATGGTAGATTTGACCTCATCAACCTTGGCCACCAGGTTCTCGTTGTGAGTGAGGAGAGAAGGGAATTTGCCGGCTTTGTTCAGACCCGGACCCAGGATTCGAGGAATCTGCTTGATCAAGGACTCTGAAGCCAGGAAGGCGTCGTACTTCTTAGCTGTGAGAACAGAAGTAGGTAAGGAAGTATTCTCAGCTCTACCCCAGAGCTTGAAACCAACAGCTCAGGTGAGACTGTACTGCTGCATGTCCCCCAGCGCACGCACATTCATGTTCCCAAAGCCCTGCCTTTTCCCTCACACTGCATTATAAGCCATTCTCGTCACACCAGCCAAACCTGCCAGGACTCAGAGCCTGACGTCCTGACAGCAATCCCATTAACTTTACATAGAGGACTACCCGGAAATGCATGGCATTTGTCAAGCCACATTACAGACGCTTGGAGCCCTACCAGGATTCTCCTTCTGTATTCTGTGCATATGTGAATAGAAGAGTGGTGGATGCCCCATCCCTGCAAGCATTCAAGGCCAGGCTGGATGTGGCTCTGGGCAGCCTGGTCTGGTGGTTGGTGACCCTGCACACAGCTGAAACTGAATGATCATTATGGTCCTTTTCAGCCCAGGCCATTCTATCATGATTCTACGATGCCACAGACCTTGGGTTACAGTAACTATATCCTATGTTGTTTCCCGACCTCCTATGGTTCCAAGAACTGAATGGTAAGCTTTCCTTGTCTGCTCAGGATACCCATCAAAATGACTTTGATTTTGTAGAAAGGAAAGGTTTTATCTGCTATAAGTAAAAATAAGCCAACTCCATTCCGTTCACTGCAGTTCTGTGGGATTAGAGCAAGTTTTACCTCTAGTTCTACTTGGCTCTGTTGCACTCCCTTTCCCTGATCAAGAGTTACGGCACACTGGATGAGGGAGATAACTTCTCAAGGAGATAGAAACAGCTCTCCTGTATCCTCTCCTCCTGGAAGAGGGCAATCACTGCACTCCTACACCAGTGACCTGCCAGGTATTCCACACTGCAAGAGGCTGTAAGGTTTGCTGGGTAGTTCCTAGACAGAATCCTACTCTTCAGGAGGGCAGTGGTCAGTTTTCTGTTCTCTGCAGCTAATCCCGACACGGGAACGTGAGCATGGGGAAAGCCGCTGTCACAGGTCCAGCCACGGCACCCAGAGGCCGACCCACACCCCACTCACCCAGTTTCTTCACCAGCTTCTTGTTTTTGTTGAGCTTCTTCAGAGCCTCTATGTCCATGTGAGGGATTTCGACCGCTTTGGCCTCATCGCAGTGCTGCTGGTCCCCCAGCAGGCAGACAGAGAACTTGGGCCGTGGGGTCGACTTCAGCCTGCGGACAGAGCCCGAATTACCCGGTGTGCCATGGACGCCACGCACCTCAGAGGGACCCACGTGCAGATACCTTACCGCAGCGCCTCACATCTTCCTCCACGCTCAGAACCTGCCTCTGGGGCAGGGCGGTGGGGGCAGCGCCCCGCACCTCCCCTCATGTTTTAAGACCCAGGGTGGGGGTCCGTCCAGCCGCACCCGCTCGGGGGTGACGGTCTGAACTACCCGGGGCGTTCAGCAGCGCGGCCTGCAGCAGGGAAGCTGCCCTTGGCCGAGGGCCGCGGGCTGAAGGCTGGGTGTGAGCAGGAGGATGGCCAACCTGACGGTGCCGGAGAACCGCTTGTCTTTCTGCGGGTCATAATTCTTCAGGCTGATCTGCAGCTCCACCGTCTCCACAAACCTGAGGGAAGAGCTCCAGGTCAGGCCCTGCACGGGGCGCGAGGCCTCAGCCGGGCACAGGGCAGGGCTCGTACTTGCGCTTCTTGGTCTTGCTGCCCTGCAGCACCTCCTTCACCGCCTCGTACAGAGTGTCGCGGGACACTTTGCTGCTGCGGGGGGAAAGATAAGGCAGGCTCAGGAGCGGGCCCAGCGCAGGCCGCGAAGCGGGGACCAGGCCCGAGCCCCAGCCGGCCCCGAGCCCCATCCGCGCCCTCCCCCACCTCCTACCCCCTTCCCCACCATCGGACCCGGTCACCCAACCCCTGCTAAGCGGCCGGGCCGCGGATGGCGGCGGATAACGCTGAGCGCCCACACCTACCTCATGGCGGCGGTTCAGGCGGAGAGGGCGGGGCGGGGCGACCCGCGCGGTATAAGTATGGCCGAGATCTCGCGAGCTTTCTCCGCAGTGCCGGCGCCATGCTGGGAGTGGCGCAGTGTGGCAGTGAGGTCAGGAAGTGGCGGAGGGGGCCGGGAGAGATCGCGTGCACGAACCCGGTCGCTGTGGAAGCCCACTTCCGGAGCGGGGCCCCGGAACCTGGATATAGCGCGGGAAGCGGCTGAGGTGCGGCGGCGCGTTGTGTCGCTATGCCGGTTGCGGGGCCACGGTGCGCGGCGGTCGGGCGGCGGACTCGGGTTCCCAGGGTCCGTTCAGGTCGGTGCTTTGCGGGGGGCCTGACGGGGAGAGCGGGGAGGGGCGGCCGGGCCCGGGGAGCCGCTGTACCGCCCCGGGCTGGGCCTGACCCGCTCTCCCCTCAGAGCCCGGCTTGTGGCAGCGCTGGGCTCTGCTCTGTGGAGAGCTCCGTCGGGGGCTCAGGCCGTGTTCTGCCCCACAGGGAGGTGGGTATTGAGCTGTCGTTGTTGACTGTCAGTCACTGTTTTAAAGTAAGCATGCAGACTTCGAGGAAGAACTGAAGGCGAATTGTTCCTTTTATTTAAGGTTTTAGCAGAGAAGGCAGCTTGCCGTGCCGCACGCCTCTTGCTGAGAGCACACTGAGCAAAGTGAGGTTCGTGTCTGAGGCTGCCAGGGCGCGATGGAGAGCGTGGGCTTGCAGACAGTGACCCTTAGCGATGGGACAGCAGCCTCTGTCCAGCATGCTGTCAAAGGTAATGGAGTCTTTGGGCTGTGAGGTCTCAAAGTCTCTTAACGACCCCGTGAAGTTGGAGATAAAGTGCCCTCGTGGTGTGCAAACCGCCATGGATCTTCTATGGGATGCTTGTGGCTGACTTAGATTGGCATAGAAGACTGTGCAGGAATCAGAGATGTTGGAAGGGACCTCTGGACTCTGGAGTCCAACCTCTCTGCTAAACACGTTCCCTACAGTAGGTTGCACAGGAAAGCATCCAGGCAGGTCTCAAATATCTTCAGAGATGATGACTCCACAGCCTCTCCGTGCAGCCTGTTCTTGTGCTGTCACCCTCCCAGTGAAGAAGTTCTTTTGTTTGCTTGTACAGAACTTCCTGTGTTCTGGTTTTTGCCCACTGCCCCTCGTCCTGCTGCTGCACGCTGCTGAAAAGAGCCTGGCCCAATCCATTTGACTTCTGCACTTTAGATCTTTGCAAACTTTGAGGTCACCTCTCAGTCTTCTCCAGGTTGAACAGTCCTAAGTCTCTCAGCTTTTCCTCACACAGGAGATGCATCCATGAATAAAGCACGTCTCTGCTTCAGAAATAAAACTTTGGAGATAGGAGAGCTGTTAAAGTAGAGAATTGAGGTTCTGTTCAGACTGGGGAAATGGAGTTCCCTGTATGGCCTGCAGGACCCCTGAAGCTAAGCAGAATGTTTGACCTCACTGAAGTGCATAGCATTTGGTTCCCAATAAAGCTTTTCTCACTCAAAAGGATGCTGACCTCAGTGTTGGTTAAAATGCAATATCAGTGCCAAATTCAACCCCTGTCCTTATTCTGGGGTGTGTAAGGTGCTCCTTTCTTCATCACCTGCTGTTCCTGAGGAAAGGAATGTGCCATCTCCCAGTCTACAGAGTGGGATTTTCCATCTCCTGGTCATTGCTGTTTCACTTACTTTTCTGTGTAAACTCACTGCAAGTTTATTAAATTTGTGCAGCTGAAAACCATTAGGTTTTGTGACTTCTCCCAGCAAACACTTTGCATGTGCTGAAAGCAATTTGAGTAAGATGGAGCGATGTCCTCTCTGCATCAAACAACAACTAAAATATTGCAGAGTAAGTCATACTTTCACTATTTTTAAGAGTCCACTCTTCACAATTCATCAAAGAAAGTAATGCTTGAGATCCCTTCAAGCCAAAGCTTTTTTTTTCAAGTGTTGGTCCCCAACCAACATAGAAGAAAATATATTTTCAGGCCCTGCTGATGCCTTTAAAAGCTCCCAGTTGAGTTTTCTCCAGCAGAAGTATAATTGCTTTCTACTTTCAAGCCAAAGTACTTTGCATACTTTGTTTTTTCTGCTTCAAACAAGTGACTGTAAACAAGTGATAACTGAGATTCTTTGCCTTTTACCTCCCCATCTAGGAAAGGGAGGATCCAGCTTTTCTGGGAAGATAAGTGCTTCTATGGTTGTTTGAGGGAAAGCTTGATAAATAGCAACATTCAAGTGTTCTGCCTTCTGCATGACTGTATTCCTTGAGAAGGTGCAACAAAGAAAGGGGACAGCTCATTAGACCAGTGTGGACTTTGAAGGCAGTGCTAATGGCATTGTTTTTAACTGTTTCAGGTGAAAAGGTAATTGAAGAGCAAGTCACTGAAACTGAAGATGAAAACACAGTGTACATCCATCCAGTGATAGTTCAGAAAGGTGAGAACCATACATTCACCTTTCTTAGAAGGATGCTGGTGTGACTGAAACCACCTGTGTCTTGACAGTTGTGCTGTAGCTTTGAGCCCATCTGAGATAGGGTTTTCTTGTGTAGCGTTTTGAGGCTGAATTACAAAGGACAAAGAACATGTGGTTTCCTGCAGAGTTCTTAGCAATGTGATAAGAAGCTAAATTTGCTAGTGCAGCAAGCAAAGCTTATTACATGTTTCACCTGTGGACTCTCACACACATTATCAGTTTCATAGATTACAAATTTACAAGCGAGGCCAGTAATGTGTGCTGTGGTTTTGCTAACTGCAGAGCCCAAACAAATTTTGTTTTACCTAGGAGCAGTCGGGCAGGAGTTTCCTGTGAGCCATAAGATAATATATTATTCCTGGATTAGATTTTTGAGGAGGGAGGGTAGGGATTATTGGAAGCCATGTCACCATGGTCGTACACCTGAGACATGATGTAATTGCTGAGCATTACCTCAAAGAGCCAAAGAGATGCCATAAAATTATTCATGAAACATGAAAAACCTTGACATTTAGGGATGAGGGGCTCAGGTGCTGTCTTCAAACTATAGTTGTGGTTGACTTTCAGCACAAGCAGGCAGCCCTGCCCTGTGTGCCTCTCTGGGTATGAATACTGCAGTGTTCAGGAACTGATGTGGTACTGCCTCCACCCCATCTGAGTCTTCCAGTAATGTGCTTGGATTTTTTTTCCCCTTCTTTCAGATTTTGTAGCTTTTGAAGATGGACAGCCAGTAGTCTCAGAAGACAGGGGTATGGCCTACATATCTAAAGGTAAAGAATATTCCCCATTCTTTTCTTGGCAGCTGGAGCAAAAGCTGCTGAAGTGTTGCAGATTTCCAAGGCTGGAGGTAGCCTGCAGAGGTGAAGAGTGGTTTACTCTTAGCAGCTCTTCTACATTTGATTTTGTCTATTTCTCTTGCAGAAGGTTTTGATTCCAGCACTTCAGAGGCTGTCCAGCCAGAGGATGGCTCCACCACCAACATCCATTCTCCTGCCATTGTGCTCCCCGACAGCCCCATCCTGGAAGTGCAGGCGGAAACTGGGCAAGAGGAGAATGACGATGCTTTTGATGTCGGGACCATTAATGACTTAAAGCAGTATGCCAACATGGTGAGGATGCAATTGGTTCCTTAATAGTCTTCGAGCAGCACTGAGGGACTACTGTGATAGTCCACATTTGACCTGGAGTTTAAGTTGTGTCCTTTAAGTTGCGCTTCTGTACAAATTAAAAGTGCACGAAGTAGTGCACAAAGTAGTGCCAACTTTGAGAAACAGGTAAGGGCTTCTGTGGGTGTCACCACTGACAGGTGGCTGACAGAGGCCTGGAATGTGGCAGGTTCCTTCTGCACCACCCAGCCAATACCCACAGAGTGCTGGGCCTTTTACCCTGAATGCACTGCAGGCACAGATTTGGGAAAACAGAGAGCTGCTATGATACAGCTCAGATTTTTTCCAAGGTAGGAAATGTGAGCTAGGAATGGGAAATGCTGGTTCCTTGAACCCTGCTCTGTCACCTGTGTTGCACCATAAGTGTGCAAGCTGTGTTTGTAGAAACACACTTTTGTGGGGACAACTGAAGGACTGCATATGTATGGCAAGGAAAGAAATTATTTGAATGGGCTTTGGTGGCAGCTGCTGTGGTGGCTGGCTGAATTAATTTCCACTCATTGGCTTTTCAGCATTTGCAGGAGCAGGAAGTGCACAGCAATGAGAAGAGGATACGGCCTGTCCGTAAAGCTTTCCATTGTGGGTACATAGGCTGTGGTCGCATCTACACCACTGCCCAACATCTGAAGGTAAGGCAGCTAAGATGCAGTCACAGTGTGCAGACCAAATATGCCCCCGTGTTCTAGTGCCAGATCAGAATATTCCTATACAAAGGGAGAGGGAAATGCTCCCTTGGAAAAGGTCAAATATTTCAGGGGAAAGGTCAGGATACCCTGTGGCATTGGCACATCATTCTGCAGTGAGCTTTTCTCTGAGGACTTTAAGGAGGTGCTTTTAACCTTGAAGAACCAGGAAAAAGTATCCGTAATTCAGGATAAATCAAATGGGAATATATCATTGAGAAGAGGCTTTGTCCCATGAAAGAGACAGGTTTGTTAATTGGCCAATACGAAACCCAGCAGAGAACTTCAGATTCTCTGCAACTGTTAGATTTCCCCATGCTGTTTTCCTCACCCCTTTGTCATGGATCATAGAGGACCCCTGCTTTCTCTTCCAGGTACATGAACGTTCTCATACAGGTGACCGGCCATATGCATGTCGCTTCCCAAGTTGTGGGAAGACATTTGCTACAGGTAACAGTTTCTCTCATGTGAAAATTCTGTCTTCAGTCTTATCGAAATCACCTTGAGAATATCAGCTCTTAACGCCTTCTGATAAGGAATTGCAATATGGGAGGCTGCTCAGGACTGAACTGATTACAGACAGAGTAAAGGAGTTAAAAGAAGAAGCTGAGTAGTCAGGGGCGTTGTGAGGCTCTTTTGATATTTCTTCTCCTTCAGCTTTGTGAACACAGGATAGACGTGTGCATGAACTGAGGGGTGTTACACAGCTTGCAGTGTTAGTTCCTTCTCACTGTAAAATTAATTTTGTGGTTTCTTTACTGGGCAGCGTATGGGCAGAAGACCCACATGAAAATACATACTAGTGAGAAACCATTCAAGTGCCCAGAAGACTCGTGTAGCAAAGCCTTCAGAGCTTCTGGCGATCTACAGAAACACATCCGGACACACACAGGTGAGCAGAATAAGAGAACTCAGCTCCCTATCAAACGGGCTTCCAAGATCAAGTACTGCTTCAGCCTTTTATATCTTGGGTGAGGCAAGGCAGAGCTGATGTTGTCTTCAGATGGATGTAGCTGGGTAATAGAAGTAGCACTGGGGATTCTCAACTCGGTTACTAACAGCTCAGTGAAAGGGATAAGGGTGCCAGTTTTACTGGGGGAAATGTACTTCTGGTTGGGACTGGTCCGAGATCTCATTGGTGTCATACTGTGGAGGGGTATGGGTGTATGGGGCACTCCCAGCAGCTGCGGTCTGGCAGGGCTCTCATCAGCATTACTCTGTCACTGCAGGGGTGCGTCCCTTCAAGTGCCCATTTGAGTACTGCGACCGCTCTTTTACCACCTCCCACATCCTCAGGGTTCACATCCGAACGCACACAGGCGAGCGTCCCTACACGTGTCCAGAGCCCATGTGTGGAAGGAGCTTCACCAGCGTCACCAATTACAAGAACCACATAAGGATTCACACAGGTAAGCAGGGGAGAGGGTGAAAAGACAGACAGCTCCTCCCCAGTCAGCTGCACTGATGGCGTGTGGCAGCTGGGAAATCTTTGGGACTGAAATGATCATTTCTGGAGCAGAAATTCCCTCTTGTTAGGGAATCTCTGTGCAGGGCGTGATGAGGGCGAGTGGGTTAAGCTCTGTACTGTGGCCTCTGCCCTAGGGGAGAAGCCATATGCCTGCCCTGTGCCGGGCTGTGGAAAGTGCTTCACGGAGTACTCCAGCCTCTACAAGCACCAGGTGGTGCACACACGCAGCAGGCCCTACTCCTGCAAGGTCTGTGGGAAGGCCTACAGCCAGAAATCTACGCTGGGTACGCACAAGTGCAGCGGCCGCAGTGAGCCAGAGGCCACAGTGGAGAGCGAAGAATTCCTGTGTGAACAGCAGCAGCTGGAGGGTGAGCAGTCACTTCCACATCACTTGCAGTGTGCCTGGGTCATGCCCTGTGGCAGAGGGGAGACAGATGGCAGCAAGGGTCTGCATCTGCTGTCCTTCTTCAGACCTGAGTCTGTGTTGTGGCTGTCCACCTCACTCATAAAGCCCAGATTCATGTCACAGCCAAGAGTGAAGTTCTCCCTGTGGTCCTAGCTGTATGTCATCACTTGAGAATGGATTGCATCCTGCTCTATAGTACAGGGAGAGATAAAGGTCCTTCTTTCCAGGCTTACACCGGGCTGTTGTTACAATCTTTTGCTCCTTTTTGTTGGCCCTTCAATGACCAGGTAGTTCCCGGGATCAGATGCACTTTCCTGCACTCTCCCATTTTACTCTTTGCTTTCCCTGACTTAGTTGCTGCTGAAGAAGGCTCCCCCATGGAGAGCCAGCATGTTGCTTTCCCATCAGAGATGGAGAAGGATAAGGATGAAGAGGAATATGATGATGGTATGCCTACAGAGGTCTCACTTATCTCTCAGGATGAGACAGAGCAGGTATGGACATTAACAGCCTCCAGCGCTTGAGGGAGAGCAGTTACCTGAGTGAGGTTCTGCCTCTCCCTAGCTTGTTCTGCATCCCTTTAGGCACTTCCTGAAGCCACTAAACAGGATGTCACCTTGGGGGCCGGATCTCAGCTTGGTCTTCTTTATAAGGCTTTTTTTTCTGTGTAAAACGGACCCTGGGGCTCTGTCTGTCTCGATGGTTCCCCCCTTACAGTCCTATCCCCTGCTGGAGCCTTGATGTGAAGGGTAAATCACAGGCCTCTGGTCACCACCTGCTTTGCTGGACAGGGTCTCACAGGCGTTTGTCTGGGCTTGTGTGCTGTGCCTGCCAGCCCTCACCTCCTGCACAGCTGTCAGAAGGCAGCTCCCACTCTTTGCTGACACAGGCTGGATTTGGAGATTGTTTTTCTGTAGCTTGTAAACAGCAGTGATTTTCTTGCACATACTTCCCTGCACAAACTGCCTGTGTGGTGACTGGGAAAACCTTCTGTGGCTTGGGGCAGAGGAAGCAGCTGCCATGAATGAAGTTTGTTTCCTCTTAGCATGAGGAGCTGCCTGCATGAGCTATCACTTAGGAGCCCACAGAGAAGATGCTAAATGGGAAGGGAGGTCTTGCTGAAGGGAGTGAGCTGGAGACCAGGAATCTGTGAGGGCTCCATTGATTCTATCTGTGACTCTGGGCGAAGTCCTTGGAGTTCTCTGTGCCTTAGGTCTTGCACATGAGAAGGAGAGAATATTTTAGCCTTTCTGTTGCTAAAATCAGATGTTGTGTAAGGCTTCCTGAGAAGCCAGCCTGGCTGAGTATCTGCTTTTGTCCTATCCAGATCAGCTTGTCACAGGAAGACCTGCAGGCCCTGGGCAGTGCAGTCAGTGTGGTGATACAAAGCAGTGCCCTCGCAATGCCCGAGGAAGAGCTTGTGGGTGGTGACATGCACACCATGACTGTGGTCAACGCTGATGGCATTGAGACACAGCCGGTACGGGCAGAAGCAAGGCCTTCCCTCTTCCCTGCAGAGGGACTGCCTGCTAGGAGGGAATCCCACTTTCTTTTATGACACAATTGTCTTTTGTCTTAAATTTTCCTAGGTTACCATAGTCACTTCTGGGGCAGTTGTGTCTGAAGAGTCAGCCATCACATCCCTCTGTCATCAGCAGGTGGCATTGTTGGCGACCACCAATGGCACTCACATTGCAGTGCAGGTACCACACAGCCCCCTGAGCAAGACTGAGCATTGCTCCTGCCATCTTCACTGTGTACACCCCCATCCACTCACTGACTTCAACCTCTTGCTTTGCTGTGTCTCCTCCTGCCCAGATTGCTTGCTCCTTAATTCCCATATGCCTTGCATGTGGAGGAGAGCAGGCATGCCCTGCATGGGTTGCAGAATGTTCTTTCATAAGCAGCCTTTCCCCATCACAGCAGTGTCTCTCTGCTTTGCTGCTCTGCTCCACTGGCAGTCCCTCACACCTCTGTCCTCTGGGGCAAGGCCAACCTTCCTGAGCACACTTTTTGGGAGGGCAGTTATCTCTGTCTTTCCTCCCCTAGCTTGAAGAGCAGCAGAGCCTGGAGGATGCCATCAGCATGGCAGCAGCAGCAATCCAGCATGAACCTGTAACACTGGACGCAGCTGTGACTGAAAATGGCTGTTGAGACCCTGCAGAGCCTCCCAGGCAGGAAGAGCAGCCGAGCCCGTTTCTTCACGGGTGCATCAGGATCTGCAGGACCTGGGCCAGCAGGCACGTGGAAGATGTGCAGTATAAGAGTGAGGGAAGGAGTCTGAGAGCAGCTGGCATGTGATGTGCAGCAACCAGGCAGTGAGAGCCAGTGCTGGCAGTGCTGGGCTGCCAGGGTGACCATGCCAGAAGGGCTCTTCTCTCTATGAGCAGAGTCTGTGACAGCTGCTGGAGGCTCTGCTGTTTTCCTGGGCTCAGAGCAGCAGCTTTCCTGCTCCTTGCCATGGACACTTGTCATGGTTTTATGATTTTTGTTATCAGTATTCCACATCATAACATCATGTAGTGTGCTGGGAGTTAAAGAGTTAATGCTCCTGTTCCGTGGGCTGCTGATATTTCCAGGTACCTGGTTCTCAGAAGAGAAAAACAACTACATCTCTTACAAGACTTCCACTGTTCTGTTTCCATTTTCCATTTAGAGGGAAAGATAAAACTGTTTGCAAGTCATGAGACGCCTCCTCTTCTTTACTGCTCGTCTCTGCAGTGTGTGCTCCCTGGCTGTCTCACCTTCAGCATTAGAGTAAGGCCTTTGGTTTTGGACACTCTTACTCTCTAATTTTATTTGATTGATTAGCCTCAATTCCAGTTATATTGTATTACACTGTGTTATCTTGCATTACGATATCATATTTAGTGAATGAGTTTTTCTCCCTTAGCTCGTTGCCCTTGTTTGGGGTTTTTTTTTTAGGCCTATCTCCCTACTTTTTTTCCCCTTTTCCCCCTTCCCCTTCTCCCAAGGTATGGGTCTGTGGGTCCCCCTGCCCCATTACTCCAGAGGGTATGGCAGAGTGTCTTCTATTTACTTCATGCCTAAGATTTCCAAGCCCTGCTGGTCTCCTGCAGAAGATAAGGAGCTACAAAGATTTCAGCTCTCTAGGAATGCAGATTTTTTTTTTTTTTTTTTTGGAGAGGCATTTCTTGTCCCCTCCCTCTAAAAATGGTTCAGCATTCCCCTTTTCTGCCAACCCCTCTGCCTAAGGAGCAAGTGGGCAGCAAAGCAATAAAGCCCCATTAGAGGAAGCCGGGGCTGCCCAGCGCTGGGTGAGTCCTGATGCTGGAAGTCAGTGTCCCCATGGGTGCACACTGAGCACGTGGCAGGAATTCTCCCATCTCATACCACTCAAGCAAACTGTGTTGGCAGACCCAGTGCTGTGGAGCAGTGGGGATCCTGTATTTGCTGGGGGCTGAGCTCAACTTGGATGATTAAAAGTTCTGTTTTTAAAGTTAAACGATAATCTTTTTTTCTTTTTATTTTCAGTCTCCGGAGCTTCTGTTACTTTGCAGGTGTCAGGGTTAAGGCAGTGCAGGAGGTTTTGTTGAATTGGCTGAGTGCTCTACCAAAGCTGTGATCATCCCAGGACAGCGCTGAGGGGTGAGAAGTGGCAGCCTCACAGCGCCTCTCCGGTGCTTAAAAGCGGTGCTCCTTGTGCTTGTCTCCTCCAAGCGCTCCTGTAAACTTCAGGTTAGGGAATGATGCCACTTAGTACACAAAAATACATCTGTGAGTGTGTCCTCACAACTCTCTTTGCTCGGGAGAGACCTAGGCTGGCTTCCTCTGCCCAGCAAGGCTAACGGCAGCATCTGTGCCCGTGAGAGCCTGTGGGTAAAGCCAGTAAAGAGAGCAGCAGCAGAGGCTGTGAGCAACCACGTGTTTATTTGCCCCATGTACTTAGGAAGTTCGCTTTTGCAGAGGAAGAGGTTTCTGTGGGGAAGGGTGGGCCGTGACACCCCGGCCCCACCACCTGCAGCGCGTTGCAGCCCTGCTCCCCTTCCTTGGGCTGCGTCCTTCCCAAACAGCCCCTGCTGCTGGAGGGGGGGTGAGATCTCCATCTCACCCCAAGAAGAGGAAGCTGCTATTTTAGGCAGGGAGGGGACTTCTCTCCTGCTCCCAAACGCTGAAGCTGAGCCGGCAAAGGGCTGCGAATCCCTGCGAATCCCTTTTCCGTGCGCTCCCACTGCGCTCCGCGCACTCAGCGTTCCCCGGGGCGGTGGTGTGAGCAGAGCGGTGCCCGGAGCGCTCCGCGGCCGTCGGGGAGCGCAGCGCGGAGCCCCGCGGAGCGCCCCACGCAGATGGCGCTGCTGCTCCGCGCACGGCCGCGGCCGCTCGGGGCTCTCGGAGCAGTCGGTTTCCTGAAACCGGATTCACAGCGCTGACAGAGCAGCCGCTGTCACCGCCGCCTGTAGCCATGGATCTGCGAGCGGAGCTGCTCAAGTCCATCTGGTACGCCTTCACCGCTCTGGACGTGGAGAAGAGCGGCAAAGTGTCCAAATCTCAGCTCAAAGTGAGTAACCGGGGGAGCCGGGGGGGGGTTCGGGGAGGGCTGTGGGGTTCCGAGGATACTCTGCAGCCCGTGGGGTCCCGCAGAGTTTCAGTGCTGGGGGTGAAGGGCTGCGCTGTTGATCAACGCGCGGCGCCCCAAAGTTCTCCTTCTGTGCCTCACCTCCATTTTAAGCATTAAAAATAAAAGGGGGGGGGGGGGGGGGGGGGGGAGAGGGATGGCAAAGAATGAACGTCTGAATGTGTTTTCAGTGTGAAAATGGGGGAGAAATCGGATTTTTTGGTGGCTTTGGTTTCTTACACTGTCTGTGCCCACCCATCAGCCCAAACTCGGGCTGTTTTCTCACCCCGATGCGCCCATGGTGCCTCTTCCTGTGCAGCGCAGGGTCGGAAGGTGGAGGGAGAAGGTTCTAAATGCGGCTCAGGGCCAGCAGTAACGCATCGCTGCTCCAAAATGCCGACCTCCCCTTCACCCCCCTCAGCACTTTTTGAAGGCTCTGAGCTCGGTCCGTCCTCAGAAGACGTATAAAGCACATGTATCTGCCTCCAGGACTGGTGAAATCCACCAGGTTTTGATAACAGACAGCAATTATTTTAGCTTTTTTTCCTTTGCAAACGCTGCAACTCCTTTTTGCTGCTTGAAGTCTCGGCCCGGTTCTCGCGGGGATGGATGTGCTGTTTTGGGGCTGCAATGCAGGGAAGGGACCTGAGTTAGAAACATGCAAAACACGGCGAAGTGTTGCATCAGGAGCCTCGGAGATGCGTTGTGAAACCCCACAGAGAAATCTCTTCTCCTCTTTTTTTCCTCCTGCTTTCGAGGGCTTCCCCCAGGGCAGATAATGGGGAGCTGGGAACCTGCATGGCACCACCTGCTGCCCGGCTGCAGGGACCCCAATGGGGCTGGGCTCCTCTTGGAGGCTCTCAGAGCAGACGGCTGTGTGTGCCATTTTGGTTTTTTTTTTGACACCTGGAAGCAGAGAAATACCTGAAGAAATCCAGGAAAATCCCAGAGCAAGGCAGGGACAGGTGCTGAGCCTCAATGCCAGCCCCAATGGAGCACACCTTGCTCCAAAAGCACCAATGTCACCATGTGCAGCACTCATCTCACGAGCTCTGTGTCGGGGATGGTGGTGCTGAGCTCACAAAGACACTGAGTTTCACAGCAGTTTCCTAGAGAGCCCATGCAGCCATGAGCCCCTCGTGCAAAGGCTGAGCCCTGCATCCCCACGGTGACTTAATCCAGAGCTGAGCACAGATTTACCTCATGTTTTTCTCCCACCTGGCCCAAAATGGGGACGTGGCTGCAGGAGAGGCTCTGCACGCCCACGCGGTGCTGGGAACACCCAGCAGTGCTTGTTCCACTGCGTGTTTCAACGCTCAGCAGCTTTCCACCCCTCATTTCCATTGCCCATCATCGCCAGTCTTTGCTTGCTGCAGGATTTAGGGCTGCCCACCCCACGATGGGTTCAGCAGCGGTGTTCTTTACATGCACTCCTACTGCTTGAGTACTTTGCACGTACTTGCTCCTGTGCAAGAAACTGTGTGTGTACGTCCTTGTGACATAGGTGGGTATCTGCAGAGGAAGGAAGGACAGTTTTGTGGTTAAGTGCTATGAGCTGAGAGATGTGGGGTGTTCTGTTCCCAGCGTTGCACTTCTTGATGCTGCCACGAGCTCTGCCTTCAAGCTGCACGCCGCTCGGGGTTGGAAATGCTGCTGGAAAACTTTGGCAAACCCAAATCTGGGGCAGTCCCAACAGGACTTGATCATACTCCAGGCTTCTCTTCCCAAGGAAACGTGGTTGGGAGTTGGTGGTCCTGAGGCTGTGTGTTGGGGGACGGACGGACAGGGGCACACATCCTGTGCTCTTTGGGAGGCAGAGCCCCCAACCTGTGTAGGTCTCAGGGTATGGTGGGTGCCCTGGAGACCGGACAGGCTCACCGCAGCCCGCTACCATGCCCTGGGGCAGGCAGGATGGAGCCACATGGCTTGGACTGAAGCTCCTGTGCTTGTTGAATGCACAAAGGGCTCTTGGCACAGGCTGGTGCTGGCAGTTTGGCCAACAAGAGGGCTGAGAGCAGCTCAGCTGGGTGAAAATCTCCCCTGGGGAGGGGAGCCCATAGGGCTGTGCTTGAACCATGGGGGTATGCAGACTCCCCTCACATTCCTATTGCTGCTGGCAGAGGCATCTCCCTGGGCTGGGCTCCCTGCAAAGGGGAGCAACTTTGAGCAAAGGGGAGAAACTGAGGCAGCAGCACAGCTCCCTGTGCTGTGCCAGAGACCCATCCGTGTGGGATCTGTGCCAGTTACGCAGAGCCACACTCTGATCCCAAAGGTCACCCCCAGCCCTGGCATCGTCTGCTGCATCTCCCACGGGGGAGAAGATGAGAGGCTGCCATTCTTCGGTGCTGTGACGTGTTCCACCCCCATGGTGGCAGGGAGGGATGTGGGGTGCTCATGGTGCTGGGCTGACTGCAGCTGTCCCCTCCACCCCTGCGCAGCGTGGAAAGGCAGCGTCACCAAAGCACTCTGCGGGCTGCACTTCAGTGGCCAGAGCATCCCTTCCTCTGTCAGGCCCCCAGTTATTTCCCCTGTGTCAGGGCTGCGGGGTGTTTTCCTCCCTCCTCTGTCCCCATAGGGTTGGGGTAGCCCTGACCTCACACATCCTGCATCCTTGGCTGGGGCTTTCCTCCCCACCTTGTCTTGCTTTCAATATTTAAGTGACCATTCCAGCAAGCAGAGTGTGCTTTGCAGTGTGTGGGGGCATATGGGAGGCTCAGAGTTCCAGCCATAGCTGGGTGCACTTGTGAGACCCCCCCGTGGGGGTGGGCTCATCCCCATGGCACATCCCTGTGGCTCAATGGGCAGTGCTCAGCAGGACAGTGGCTTTGGAGAGTTGAGGGCTGTGGATGAGAGCCCTGCATTGGAAGGGGAGCGCACAGTCATGGTTCCCTGCTCTTGTTCTGGATTCTCAGGGCGTTTCCATCTCTCCCACCCCTGCGCAGCCCCGGGGGCAGTGCCAAACCCCAAAGGGTGCAGCGCAGTGCTCGGGGCTACAGCCCTCGTGGTGTCTGCATGCCGGGTGGAGCCCTGCTGATAGCATCAATCCAGAGGGGAAAAATGAGAGAGAAAATCCGGTTGGGCAAGAACCATCTCCAGCTGTGCAGCACTGTGGCCCCTGGCAGCTCCTCTCCTTTGGGAGGAAATCTCCAGCCCCATCGCCTTGATGCGAGCTGTCCATCCAAGCCGCGTTGTACCACCTTGGGCATCTCCATGGAGCACCTCCTGCTTGCTGGCAGCTCAAGGATGGTGACAGCCTCCAAATTCCCAACAGGTGGAAAGTTCACGTGTTGCAAAGTGAGCTTTGTTTGGGGGGATCTGCTCTAAACCCAATACCTGTGGTGTTTCTGGAGATGGCGTGCGTGCAGATCTCCGCTGGCTGCCTTCCCTGCCAACAGCACTTCATCTTCATTTGTTTTAAACTTCATCTTATTTTCATTTTTGCATCTTCTGATGACACCCTTGCAGAAGGCAGCGCGGCATTACAGCACGGCGGCGGGTTGGGTGCATTCATTATTTCTTTTTTCAAGACATTGCTGAGGGCAGCTGCCAAGCAGCACGGCTCGGGGCGGCTTATCTTGATGGAAGCATGTCCTGTTTGCTCTGTAATGTCTGCAAAAAAAAGATTCTCCACGTGCCAACATAGGAAAGAAATGAACATAAGAAAATCCTTGCTTCCCAGTGCGCTCTTGGCTCTCTCCAGCTGACTTTTAAGGCTGGATTTTAGGGGTGCCGCAGCCCCAGGCTTCACCCTGCTATCCCCCTCGTGCCCCACCAGGTGCTGTCCCACAACCTGTACACGGTGCTGTGCATCCCCCACGACCCCGTGGCGCTGGAGGAGCATTTCCGTGATGACGACGACGGGCCGGTGTCCAGCCAGGGCTACATGCCCTACCTCAACAAATACATCCTGGACAAGGTAAGCTGCGTCCCCCCCCTGGTTTGCAGGGCAGGGCAGGGAGTTTGGTGAACAAGGAGGAGTTGGAGGAGGACAGGTTGGGAGCTGGAGGTGTTTCTCTGTTTTTCCGTGGCTCAAAAGCACCTTTGTTTCATGCGGTGCAGCTCAGTGCTTGTTTCCTCCAGGCACGTGAGGGCTGACAGCTTTCTTCCACTGCATGCTCTAAATACGCTGGGGCCCAGCAAAGGGGCCGTAACCCTTCCCTCCCTGCTGCCTCCCAAAAGGGCTCCGTGTTAGGGAGCCCAGCACAGCCCATCCCTCCCATTGCAGAGCAGCCCAAACCGTTGCAGTTTCCCACGTGGTTCTTTGGGAGATGACCTTTAAACTGCCTTATAGTCTCACTAATAAAATCCCATAGGCAGACTGAGAGGGGAAGCGGTTTTTCCTGGTAAGTGGGGCTCTCAGCTGTTCCTGGTACCCAGCACCCCGAGGTTTTGCTCCAGCTCTGCTGCTGCAGACTGTGGTTTGCTCACGTGCTGTCTGCACAGCTGGGAAATGCTGGGCCAGACGTGGCCAAGGGTCTGATCCCCACCACCTTCCAGTGACACAGCACAGCAGTGACGCCTCAAGCACAGCCCTTACGAAGGCTTTTGGCGGCCTCTGAAACTTGTAGACGGGCAACAGGGCCAATGGAGGCATCATGCCTTCCTCTGAGGCTGCCTGCTTGCGGCACAGCACTTCCCTTCACTGAACCTCAATTCCTCTTTTTGTTCAGATGGGATAAGGAAAGTGACCCAAAGCCACCCGGACATTTGTCAGATAGATTTGGGGAAGCCCAGTGGTGCTGGCTATGCTTTGTGGTATGTTTTCTGCCAGTGCACCGCAGCCCCATCCCTGGAGGTGCCCAAGGCCATAGATATAGGTGGGGCCCTGGGCAGCCTGAGCTGGTGGAGGGCACCCAGCCCATGTCAGGAGTGGGGCTGGAGGGGTTGTAAGGTCGCTTCCAACCCAACTATCCCATGGTTCTATGATCTTTAAGATCCCTTCCAACCCAACCATCCCTTCATTCTATGATCTTTAAGATTGCTTCCAACCCAACCATCCCATGGCTCTATGATCTTTAAGGTCACTTCCAACCCAAGCATTCTTTGTTTGATTCTATGACTGCCACATGTGCAGCGCCCTTGGCTGAGCTACCAGGCAGATGATATGCCAGGGTGCCCAGGTGCCTGTAGTGCCTTCCCTACCGGTTGCCATGCCTAAAATAATCTGTGTAAGGGATCTGTGTTGGGGAATTGTCCTGGCATCCCACGCCAGTGCCCTGCTGCTCGTGCAAATCAGCAGTGCTGGCAGGGACAGGAGACCTCCGGTTTGGAGCTCTTGCCCTCCCTGCAGCCTTCCCCCTTGCAATCCTGCAGCACATTCACCAGCCTGGGTCCTGTCTGCAGGTGGAGGAAGGTGCTTTTGTCAAAGAAAACTTTGATGAGCTCTGCTGGACTTTGACAGCGAAGAAAAATTACAAGCCTGACCGGAATGGGAATAGCGTTGTATCTCACCAGGATGCCTTCAAGCTCTGGTGTCTCTTCAACTTTCTGTCTGAAGACAAATACCCTCTCATCATGGTGCCAGATGAGGTAGGAGCTGCCTCTCCTGGGCTCGCTTTGGGCTGACATGTCCCACTATCACTCCCCAGCACATCCTTCCTGAGCTGCCTCATCACATCCTGCAAGATATGGTGCCTCGGGGTGGGGGGAGCAGCTGTGCCCATGGAGTGGGGGTGACTGGAGGAACCCTCTGAGGTGCTGAAGCCTCTAGAGGAACGATGTCTTGGAGAATGTGGTGTGGGCTGATCCACAGCATTCCTCCATGGTTGAATTGAGGTAGCTGGGAAACAAATGTGCCAGCCTTCAGCCTGTCAACCAAAGAGCATCCAAAGCTCAGCTCCAACTGTGTCTTCAGTAAAGCCCTTGCAGCTCACCCAGCAGTTGTATTGGGCGTGGTGTTGGAGGGCTTCTCCTGATATCCATGGGGGAGAAAAAAAAGATAATGAGGAACAATTTAAATGTGTTGTTGTGATGATGATGAGGTGCTCAGCTCATGTCCCTCCCCATAAAGGCAGTGGCAGAGCAGACCCAGCTATCCCTATCCGGGTCTGTTGCCACCAAGAACTCAGCCCCTAAGCAGCACCCAGGGAGTTAAGTGTGAGCAGCCGGGGCCACTGGTGGTAATCCCCAAATTCCAGGCAGTATTTGGAGGAGGAGGCGTTCCTCCTCCTCCTCAGAAAGGGGTCAGGTGGAAGCCCCATGAGCTGGCTGGTAGAGGCGGGGAGCGCCAAAGCCAACAGCAGCCTCACCAGGTCCCACTGCAACAATGGAGGATGGAGCTCAGATGGGTGAGCGGCCCCAAAGCACCAACAGACAAACAAATGGAAAAAAAAAAAACAACAAAAAACACCCCAACAAACAAAAAAAAGGCACCAAGAACTGAAAAGAAGTGCAGTAGTGCGCAGATGTACAAAGGCAACCGCACTTCCTGCGCCCCAGGAAAGGTGTTTCCTGTTCCCCAGCCCAAATGAATCATCCTTCTGCTCACAGAGCTGAGCTGAAAAAAAAAAAGGAGAAAAAAAAAGAAAAAAGAAACCAAGTTAAATTATTACCCTCTCCCTCGATAGATGAGGAGAGAGGGAAATCCCATTGGGTAGGGGGCAGTGCTGTGTCACACCTCAGTCACCTACCCTCCTTGCTCTCAAGTTCTGTAGGTACCAAACTAAGTTGTCCTGACATTATGTTGGGAAGATAGGGCAAAGGGTAGTGGCTTTAAACTAAATGTTTAGATGAGATATGAGGAAGAAATTGTGTTCTATGGGAGTTTTAAGGCCCTGGCTCAGGCTGCCCAGGGAAGTGGTGGTGCCCCATCCCTGGAGGTGCCCAACATCATGGATGGGGCCCTGAGCAGCAGAGCTGGTGGGGGGCACCCAGCTGATGGCAGGGGGTCTTAAAGGCCCTTCCAACCCAACCATCCCATGGTTCTGTGATCTCTAAGGTTCCCTCCAACCCAACCATCCCATAGTTCTATGATTATACATTATCTTCAACAATTCTATTTTGAAAGCAGTTGATAGTTTTGAAATGATGTTCACTTCCCTTGCAGGGACCCCTTCCCTGTTCCTTCCAGCTGTGGTCAGGGCTGTTATCCCTCCTCTATGTGGGGACAGCAGTGCTGGGAAGTCCTACCTAAAGCATTGACTTCTCTCTCTTTAGACAAACAAGCCAAAAGCATGTAGGCCTTGTGGTGAAAAGGAAAAGCCTCCATGCGATGGTCAAGCTCTGACCCAAAATCAGTGTCCTGAGCCTGGAAAAGCTTGCCCATTACGATGAACCATCCCAAGGGGTGACACCTTTATGATAAGGCTCCTGCATCTCCAGGATGGAAAGGGATGTGGTTTTAGGTCCTCCAGAATGGGTTTTGTTGGTCCAAGTCGGTGGTTATGTGGTGGCTCTCAGTTCTCCACAATGCTGAGCTCCCTGTCTCCACAGGTGGAGTACTTGCTAAAAAAGATCTGCACGGCCATGAATGTGGAGCTGAACTCCTGTGAGCTGGACGACTGCCTGTCCCAGGAGCCACAGGGGCAGGGAGGCCTGACGGTCTGGCAGTTCCTGGACATGGTGAACTCGGGACGGCTCCTGCGGGGCATCGAGCAGGAAGCCATCAGCATGGCGGTGGAGGAGGTGTACCAAGAGGTCATTGAGGATGTGCTCAAACAGGCAAGGAGCCCACATGTCCTGGGGCATGGCTGAGAGAGCTGGCCCCTCTCTGGGAGATGTTTCTGGTTTTCTCCCAGTTGTTAAGGATGTGGTTTCCATGTCATTACACAACCACCCATTCTGTCCCCACACTGTTTTTGAACCCTGTGTCTCCTGCATGCAGGGCTATCTCTGGAAGAAGGGCCAGCTGAGGAGGAACTGGTCGGAGCGGTGGTTCATGCTAAAGCCCAGTGCCTTGTCCTACTACATGAGTGAGGAACGGAAGGAAAAGAAGGGGAGCATCACCTTGGACAAGCACTGCTGCGTGGAGGTACAGCCTGGGCTCACAGCAGGGGCAACACCTCCCAAGTGTGTCTGGGGGTCTTTCTTGGTCCTCATCCCACTGGTTGTCCCCCATCTACATGGAAGTGATGCCATCCCATGTCCTCTTCCTGCAGGTGCTGCCCGACCGGGATGGGAAGAGGTGCATGTTCTGCGTGAAGACCTCATCCCGCACGTATGAGATGAGCGCTTCTGACACCCGGCAGCGCCAGGAGTGGACGCTAGGTCCGTACACCATACCCACTCTGTGTCCTGTCGCCAGCATCCCATGTCCCCCCTGACATCCTCCTTTTCCATATGCAGCCATCCAGACTGCCATCCGACTGCAGGCTGAAGGCAAGAAGTCCCTGCACAAAGACCTGAAGCAGAAGCGACGGGAGCAGCGCGAGCAACGGGAGCAGCGCAAGGCGGCCAAGGAGGAGGAGACGCAGCGGCTCAAGCAGCTCCAGGAGGAGAAGGAGCGGAAATTGCAGGAGCTGGAGCTGCTGAAGGAGGCCCAGCGACAGGCAGAGATACTGCTGCAGGAAGAGGAGCAGCGGCGGAGGCAGCAGCATGAGGAGATGCAGAGGACCCTGGAGATCCAGCTGCAGGAAGCCGAGCAGGTGGGGGTAAACCTAAGGCAGGTCCTGCACTGGGGCTGCGTCGCTTGTGGGGCGACTGCTCCCATCTCTGTCCCTTGGCCAGGTCAGCCTAGGGAGGGTTGACAGAGCTTTTAGGAGCACATTCTCCTCTTGCAATAACACTGCTGGTACCTCTGGTGGTGGTGGTATGCGCAGTGGTGTGTGACATGGGACAAGGGACAGAGGGTCAGCACATGATACCAAAGGAACAAGGAGATGTGGACAAACTGCTTGAGGGTGCACGAAGCTGAGAGGCTGCTGGACTGCCTAGGGAGCCTCTTTCCGTCTTTGTAGCTGATGCTGGCTCCTCAAGAAGCGTTCCTCTGAGCAGGGAAACAGCCTTGTCCAGGAGCTCTCCCCATGGGTTCCTCATGGCATGTGGGACATCAGGCCCCAGGCACCCTGACAGCTCCTTTCCCTGCCGCAGGCACGTGCCTCCATGCAGGCAGAGATGGTCCTGAAGGAAGAGGAGGCTGAGCGTCAGCGTAAGCGCATCATGGAGCTGGAGGAGATGCAGGAGCGGCTCCAGGAGGCCCTGCAACAGGAGGTGAAAGCGCGGCACGACGAGGAGTCCGTGAGATACGCACAGGCCAGGTAGGAGCAGAGCCTCCCTGCATCTTTTCCACTGGCCCTGCTCCCAGGGGCGGGGCTGTCAGAGATGCTCCCCAGCATGATCCAGCTGTCCTCAATTGCTCCCTGGGGAACCAACGTGCTTCTGATGCCAGAAGGAATGTGGGGAGCTGATGGATGAAGCGGCAGAGGGATGTCCTCACCTCATGCGCTTTCTTGGCAGGCTGCTAGCTGAGGAAGAGGAGAAGCTGAAGCAGCTGATGAAACTGAAGGAGGAGCAGGAGGAATACATCATCAAAACTCAGCTGGAGAAGCAAGTCCTCAAGCAGGAGATGGAGAACAAGAACAAGTGTCTGGAAGAGGCCCAGAAGCAGCTGGAAGAAGTGAGAGTGAACAGGCAGCGGGTGGACCAAGACGTCATGGTGAGCATCACCCTAGTACCTCTTCCTATCACAGTGCAAGACCCAGGGGACTTTCCAGGCCTCCCCTGAGTCACCTCCATGCTGGAGAGAGCCCAAGAACCTGCTGTCATGCAACCTTCTGCAGCCAGGCTGGGTTTCAGGCGTTACATCAGCTGCAGCAGGGAAAGCAGTCCCAAGGTTTGTTCCTGAAGGTTTGCAGAGTTGTGCCAGGCTGGTGATCAGCTCACAAAGCCACTGAAGCAGGAAAGAGGCTGTGGCCATTCTGCCCCCATTTTGCTGCACTGGCAGATGCTATTTTGAGAAGTCTGCTGACGGGGTGGGTGCTGGAGAAAATGCTGGCATTTCCTCACTGCACAGCTCTGGGTTTTTCTGAGCTGTGCCATAGGGTGATTTGTTGGCTCTTGGCGTGTCCCTAAGAGAGCAGCAATGTCAGACCTGGGAACACGTGAAGCAGGGAGGGCTGGGAGCAGGAGGAACAGAAGACCCAAAGGAGGGTGTGCTGCCTCCATCCTCAAGGGAGCCTCCAGCCCAGGCTTGGGGAAGGGAAACTCCTGCCAGTGGTGCTGGGCCCACCTCTCCTCTGTCCCTTTGCAGGCAGCCCAGCGGAAGTTGCGGCAGGCCAGCACCAACGTCAAGCATTGGAACGTGCAGATGAACCGCCTGATGCACCCCATTGAGCCAGGAGGTAAGAAACCTTCCCCATGACACGCAGCTCAGTGCTGCTGCTGGTTCTCCTACCCTGTCTCCTTCTTTGGGACACTCAGAGAAGACAGACAATTGTTTTTTTTTATTCTGTTTCCAGACAAACGTACAAACATGAGTGGAGGAGGCTTTGCTGGATACCCACCCCTCATGTGCCGGAGAGATTCCTCCCTCAAACTCAAGCAGAAAGTAGAGGATAAAGGCAGTGACCCCATGAGGGAAAGCAGTAAAGAGAACGTGAGCAATGGCGGGAGCAGCAGCCCACTGCCATCTTCGGATGCAGACACCATGGCCACAGAGGCCTCCAACCAGTAGCAGGATGGCAGAGCCCAGCAGGGAGCTGCAGGGCCCAGCAGGCCTGGTCAGCACGGTCATCTCACGTTGGAGACCAGCAGAGACCAGCACAGAGCCTATAGGTGACTGACTACACGTAGAGCAGAGATGCTCCATGCTGCAGCCACAACGTGCCAAGAGCTCAGACAGTCCAATGCCAGGAGAAGGCAGTAGGGCCATTTCCTCCTCTGGGCTGTCCAGATGTGTGGTCTGGACTCACCTTCCTGCACACCAGACACTGGTTTCAACACTGCCTCAAGATGTCACCAGTGGGTCTGGACTGTGTGGCCCAGGACTGCCATTCCCCCTTGGTTTCTGCTGGCTGTGCCAGCAGCATCATCCACTGTGCCCTTTAACTTGTTGTCCTCAAAAGGGGCCTCCAGGGCAGCTTTAGGGACTGAGCGGTGCCTTCTCACTACCCCCACACAAAGGGCACTTTTGGCAATGACCAGGTGGACCAAGATGTCCTTAACTACACGTGCATTCCCTGAAGGTGGTTGTTAAGTCACTGGAGTCGCATAGATGTCAGTATAAACCAAGAAGTAATAAAGCTTTTGGAGCCACTCACCCATTAACCTTATTCCCTGCACGTCTGTGGCCCTGCAGGAACCTGACTTGCTTCGTGTGCAGCGCACAGTTTAGATTCCCACCATAGAAAAGAGCCCAGCCAATGAAAACAGACCCAGTGGAGTGTGGTTTGGTCTAGGAGGGCTAAGAGGGACAGAGAAGATGATGAATTGGCAATGGGTATCTTCTGGGAAGGCTAGCACCTCCTTATAATTAATTGATAGGAAGGGAACTTCCAGAGCAGTCCGGTGCTCTGGACTAATGTCCTCACCCTTGAATTGCAGGAGTCCCTTTTCAGAGTCCCACTTCAGGTCCAGTCCAAGGCCTGCAGAAGGCAGTAGAAAGGATTCCCGAGGCAGCAGGGCTGGCTCTGCTCTGGCAGCAGGTGGATGTGTCAGCTCCCTTCAATGATGTCAGCCTGGTCTGTCTCCTTCAATTAATTTGTTCCCTAAAAGACAAGAACAAAAGCCAAAAGTCGTCTGGCCAACCTCCTTGCACACAAAAAACCCACAAACATGGAGTTTCATTTTTTCAAGGCCCTCTGTTAAATACGGTCCTGTGTGTTCTGAAAACACCGTTAGCAAGCCCTGCACCAAACCCAGGATCACAGTTGCTCATGGTGCAGTTTAACTGCAGTTCGTTATGGAGATTGCAATCTATTTCATACTGGTGCGGCTTTGAGCGGTTGCTCACAGAGCTCTTCCTCCCCCTGGTTTTTGCAGTGCTCTTTTCTTACGGTTATTTTCACAGAGAGGCTGTGTTTGCAGGCCCATGTGCATGACGTGGCTGCCCCCAGACAAAGCAGCTCTGTGTGTCTGTGGGGGTGTCCAGTGGCCCTGTGCCCCGGTCCCACGCAGCACAGAGGGGACATGGGTGGCTGCAGCCTTCGTGGTGACGGCCTCGGGGACCTGTCCTGCCAGCCAGGGGCTGTGGCAGGTCAAATGTGTCGCCTCACCTCCTCCTCCTCACTGTGCTGGGTACTGTGGGGCATTGTAAGGAGCTGGGATGTTGAGCAGTGCCATATGGCCATGAGAACCCCACGCAGTCTCCAGGCAGACCTGGAGTCTCTGCTTGGCTCTGATGTGACAGTGTGCCACTCCAGCGTTCCACGTGAGCACAGGGTCTCTCCATTCCACATGCTTTCTGGTAGAGCAGGACCTTCATGACACATCGTACGTCATTTCTTGTATCAAGGTGTGGCACTGATCCCTGCAGCTCCCCAGGTGACCCCAGCGCAGCAGTTGCAGCCCCATGAGACCTTCGGGCAGAGGAAGGTACCAGGAGTGTGCAACTGGGAATGTAATGGGCTGGGTGGAAATGTGCTGATGGGAGGCAGCACCGTCCTTCATCAGCCCATTAGCTCAACCTTTTCCCTGATCGGTGTTGGGATTGGTGCCATGCCACACCTATGCCAGGAGGAAAAGATCCACCTCCACACAACCTCTGCTTTGTCAGAAGAGCTCTATGACCCCAGGAGGCATGCGGGGGTGACCGTGCCATCACCTCTCACCAGCTCTAGGGCTGCACTAACGTCCTTTAAAAGCAACTCATCAGAACATTGCTTCCCCTTTTGAACAGCCTAGCTCCTGCACAGCAGAATGAATGCTACGAGGACAGGCGTGGAGGGAACATCAGGCTCCAGTGTCAGCGCTGCCTTTGGTCAGCTGCCAAGCTGTGTGCAGCCAGGCCTCTCCCATCCTCCAGGAGCAGCAACCTGCCTGAGTCAGCAGCAGGTGTGCAGGGCTGGGGACGTGCACCAGCACCTCAACCTAAGGATAAACTCCCACAGAAAGGTCACAAGGAGGTCCTCACTACAAGAAAGGCATCAAAGCCCTGGAGCAGATCCCGATACAGTTAAGGCAGCTGTGAGCGGTCTGGAGCATAAATCTTACAAGAAGTGGCTGAGGGAACTGGGATTTAGTCTGGAGGAAGCTCAGGAGGGGCCGTATAGCTCTCTGTAACTCCCTGAAAGCAGTGCCAGGACTGTTCTTAATTGTGGCTGCATCTCATTAACGAGGGGCATCATGAGGAACCACTGCAGGAACGGGGCCTGTGCTTTAAAGCACAACACCACTGATCCCATCAGCCAGCACTGTGCTTTACCCAGGGCATGAGGGTGTAAGCTCAGCCCTGTCTGAGACCTTGAGCACAGTATGAGAGCAGAAAGAAAGGGAAACGTTGGGGAACGGAGGGGAAGACCCACAGCTCCCTGTGCCAGCCGCTCACCCCGCCGCCATTTTGTGCCTCCACCCTTCCCTCTTTACCAAGCGCGGCCCGCGGGCAGTGCCTACATTTCCCATAATGCCCCGCGCCTTCACGCGGGAAGGAGGTGTGCGTCATGAGCCCGCCAGGGGGCGCCGTGCGACAGAGCTGAGCGGGGCGGGGCGGGCTTGGGCCGTTGCCGTGGTGACGCGGTAGTCACTTCCGGGCGGCTCCGATTGGTTGCGGGGCGCAGGGAATGCGGTGGCGTCAGGGCGGGCGCGGTGACGTGCGGCTGCGGGGGGCAGCGGCGGCAGAGCTGCGGGACGGGAGCGGGGCCATCCCGGGAGGTGAGAGCACGGTGGGGGACATAGGGCGGGAGCAGCAGGGGAGGCATAGGGATGTGGTGTGGGGCGCTGCGAGCACATGGTGAGGTGGGGGCTGTAGGGTGGTGGGGGAAGTGGGGCTCTCGGTGGGGCGGGTGTGTGCACAGGGGGATGGGGGGGGTTCTCTGGGGGCGTCTCTGAGGGGTTTGAGGCATCTTGAGAGCTCCGTGAGGGGCTGGGACGGCTTCCTGAGGGCTCCTTGAGGGGTGGGGGGCTCTCTTAGGGGTGGGAGCTGTAGGCCGGGGGCAGTGGGTTGCAGGCACTAATGGGGGTGCAGGCGCTCCTTGCGGTGGGGATGTAGCCAGGCTGCGGGTCAGGGACAGGCGTGTCCCCAAAGGCGTGTGGCTTCAGGGGACCCCTGAGGTGCTCTGCTGAGATGTGGGCAGGAAGGAGAAGCAAAAGGATGAGGATGGCCTCCCCCAGGGGCTCCCGGGCAGCTCTGTTGGCCACTGAGGTAGGGAAGCAGGGGTACCATCCTTCCTGCTGCTGTGATCCCTGTGGTTTTCTGCAGTGATGGGGTAAGGGACTGCCACCTTTACTCCGTGCTGGCTGTAAACCAGATGATCCCTGCTGGGCTGCACCCTCCCCCAGGTGGGCTGCGCCCTGTGGTGGCACCAGCTCTGCTGGCTGGGTGGACTGGAGCTTTTAACGAGCTTGAGAAGCACTTGTAAAAAGTCCCAGGTGAAAGGTAAAGCAGTGTGCAGAAGTGGGTGGTAGGGCCTCTGAAAGAGACCTGATTTTCTTTCACCTCCCACTTCCCTCTTTTGTTTTCTATTTCCAACCTGTTGTGTTTTTTCCCTCTTTGTTGGCCGCCTTCAATGGCTGTCATCACAAGCAATGAGGATCCTGCTTTTGTACTGAACTGTTTTGACCTCCCCCTTTTTTTTTTGTGGTCAAAATGCCTTTTGGCCTTATTATACTTTCAAAGGTTTCTGTGTGCTGACTCCACCTCAGATGATGCTTAACTGCCTGATTTGTTTATGGGACTCCAGCTTATTTACACGAGGCAATGAATTAGGCCTCACAAAATATTTACAAGGTAGGTGTGTTGTGCTGTAGTGCCTCTGGATGAGAAATCAGGGCACAGAGAGGCTCAGTGGGTGAAGGTGCAGCTTGGCCATGGAGCAGAGAACAGACCAACTCTGTGCAGAGATGCTCACAGCATCTGCTGGCCATTGACTGCATTGTGTCTAGGAACTTCAAACCTAGTGTGGTTTCCTCCTTCCAGGCAGCCTTGGCCCTCTTCCCTCCAGCAGCTGGGCCAGGAGGCCTCGTGCTCACTCACGTGCTAGGACAGCTCTTTATGAGGGACTGAAGATTTACAGTGCAGGAGGACTGAAGGTGCAAGTTGGTCACCCTCATACATCAGCTCACATTGTACTTCTAGTTTTTTTGTCTCCTCAGAAGTCTCATTGTGCAAACTCCCTTGCTGCCTTTGGGAGAATCCCTTTCCCTGGCTGACAGAAGCACGTTGGGTGTGAGTTTTCCTTGTGACTTATCAACCAAGACTGAAGGAGGAAGCTTTCAGGAGCACTGTGCTGGCAGCTCCCTCTGCACCCTGTTGATCTGGTGCAAGTAGTGCCTTGTGCACGCTGTGCTGGGCATGCCCTGGCACTTACCTGTGAGCAGCACAAGGTGAGCTGGTGATGTAGTGTTGCTCAGATCTCTGGCAGCAGCAGTGAGTGCTCTGCCCTGTGCTGGGGGCAAGCCCAGGGTATGATTTGTGCACTCTGTGCATGATTCATGTGTTGGTTAACACTGTCAACTTTGTTACCGAGTCAGGGATGGGCTTTACTGCTGGTGGAAATGAAGTAAGCCAGCTCCTGGTGTGCCAGCGGGGATGTAATGACTTTATTACCTTTCCTCATCAGGAAGTTAATGAAGAACATTGTCTTGATCTCTGGTGAGGAAAAAAACCCTTCTGTTTTTGGGGTGGGATGAGAAGGCTGCTGCAGCCATAGCATTCTGCTGTGACTGTGGAGCTATGGTGGGTGCTTGACAGCCCTGCTGGAGCAGAGGGCTGGCTGCTGGACCTGTGCCCTTCCCATGGTGACATCTGCATGTGTGCAGCACCACTGTGCCACAGCCTCTCCCTGCAGAGCAGGGGCAATCACTTGCTTCGAAGGGGCTGATCTTTGTATTATCTGTAATTTTATTTTACTGCAAGGAAGAGAGATTGTGTTGGGACTGATGCTCTGCTCCAAGGGGCAGGGATTATTTTCCAGGCTCATGCCCTCCCGTAGACATGCCTGGTGCTGCTCAGACTGCTCCATGCCCACCCTGTAAGCCTCTCAAGAGCGCAGTGAATTGTGGCTTTGGCTTTTGGGGGAGATTTGCTTCCTCCTTGGCATTGTCCTGGGCATCTGTAGCTCCTGGTGCCTGTTGGAGCTGGGAGGTAGATGCAGGAGAGGCTGCAGCCTGAGGTGGGATCTGCTCCCTGCCCAGTAATTGCAGCAGGCTGTGGTTGTGGGATCAGTGCTGGGTTGCTGCTGCTGCTGGAAGGGGCAGCGTTGCAGAACGGGGCTTTTCCATCGGGGTGGGAGGAGCAGCTCAGCCTGCGCAATGTCAGGGAGGGTACGTGGGTTCAAGTAGCATCATGTTCACAGCATCTTTGTTTAATGTTAGTCCAGTTAGTCTGCATAACTGTGTCTAAAAATAGAGCACATTTTCTGTAAGTCCTCTGGTTCAAAGTCTCCAAGACTTCTTCTTCTTTTTTTTTTTTTTTTTTTTCCAGCAGTGGTCTCTTACTGCTCTGCTGTGCCTGCAGTTATTTGCAACGTTATCAGGAAAACCAAGAGGGGTGAACTCTGTCAAATCCTTAAGTTTCAAGAACCAGAGAGGTTCATTAAAGTTGCAATAACTTTCATGCAGCCTCCCAAGGAGGGAGTAAGCAGGTCGAGAAAGCAAACCACCTCATGGCCATAGCGGACCTTTTCAACAAGATCTGTACTTTAAAATCAACTTTGCACAGTCACAAGAATTGAGGGTGATGGAGCTGTGAACGTGGCCAGCACAAGGGAAAGGCAATGTGCTGGCTGGGAGGAACTCACCCCAGCAAGTGGCTGCAGCGTGCAGCAGAGGGAGTGTGTGTTTAAATTTCAGAGACGTCGCTGGATCTGTCCCAGTTCTCCCAGCAGCATAAATATCTGGCCTTCAGCACAGCTGTGGAAATCCGTGTTGTGTTCTCTTGCAGATCGCTTTGGTCCCCGGCTCCCCGTGCTGACATGGTAACGGAACGGCGGCTCTCAGCGGCGGGCAGACAGGGACAGCTGCGGAGAGGTAACCTTTCCCTTCTGCCTTCAGATCTGTGAAAGCACACTGCTTATTTTTGTTAAAACTTGGGGTAAGGAAGGGCCAAGAAAGAGCTTTCAGCAAGCTTCACTTTTCTCCGTGAGCAGAGACGTTCTTCATTTCTTTTTAATTCTAAATCCTGTGCCTTACTTTTTGCTCAGTTTCTGAATGTGATCTTTCTGGATTCTGCTTAGGCGTGTGCTTTAAGTATTGTGGTCTAACCCTGTTCCTCTGAGCCAACAGCTGCTTTCGAAGTATAACAACGTTTGGTTACTTCATGGATTTTTACAACTGAAATTACCTCTTCTAAATCAGAGAGGACTGTACTTGGGTAAATGATCACCTACCTACTGCGCACACAGCCTGGCACTGATGTCAACAACGTCTCTTATTATGTGACTGCCTTACCCAGGCACAACTGAGAGTGTTATTACTGCTTCAGCCCTGCAGTAGACGATGTGGCTCGGACTCCAGTCCTGCCTGTGGTGATGCTGAAGTTCTTCAGGGTGGTCGCATGCATGTAGCTTCTGTTTGTGCCAAAAGGGTGAGTTTATTTCTGCCACAGCACACATCTGAGGTATTCAGCTGGATGGAGATGGATTCAGATGGATTCAGCTGGATGCTTAGTTATAAAATGTCTCTTAAAAGTTTATGCAACTGTTCTGCTCTCTCAGTTCTGGCATTTGGAACATGGACTTCCAAGGAACTTTGTAGTGTATGGAGAGGATTTTGTAACGAGCCATGTGAGGCTGTGTTGATCGGGGAAGCATTGTTGTGCAGAATTGCTTGCTGATGTTAATGGTCTCCTTCTCTCGAGAGTGTTGTCTGTTGACAAATCTGTTGTTTTGTACAGTACATCTTGTTGTGTGTGGGGGAATGTTTCAGCTGTAGCTTTTGAATTATGAACTGGAAGTCTGCTGTGTTCTTAGGGACCAAGAGATTGGCACAGCAAGGGGCTCATGGATTCCTTCGGGCAGCGGGACCTGACAGGCAAGTGACTTTTAGTCAGGTGCAATGCTGTTTGAGTGCTTATGGCTAAAAGACGATTTGCTGCCAGAACAGAGGCTTGCCCTCACTATGGAATTTTAGGGGTGTGGGCTTGTTTTGTGGTTTGTGTTGGCTGCCACGGGTCTGCCAGGCTCCGTAGCTGCTTTAGCATAAGGTGCTGCAGAGAAGTATCTCTTTTTCCTAGAATTATCACTGTTCAGAGATGCTACTTGTCACTGCTGCAAAATTTTTTGAGACTCTGGCAAAGTCAAGACAGGCACAAATGATTTCCATAGTGAGTACAAATGGGATTCTTCAGTAGAAGAGCTATTTTATTTCTTTAATCTTATACTCTAGAACACATTTGCATTGGCAGAATTCCTAGGAAGTTACTTTCCCAAAGCAGGGGACAGATAGAGTATGGCTGTTGATGCCAGTATGAACCCTGTAGGTCCAGGAATGAATGGTTTTGGATGGACTGCTGCCTGACTGCAGGAGCTGTACAGAGCAGAACTGAGCTGAGATGGGTCTCAGTTTTCCGGTAATGCTCTAAAATTACTGTTGTAATCACAGTGTCTCAAATATGTCTGTGTCCTCCAAGAGCTTGTGAACGTGAACAGCACAAGGGGTCAGGTATGCCCTGGGGTGCTACCCTGGGGATCCCCCTAACAGATCCTGCTCAAAAGGGAAAGCTGAGGCTGCAGTTTGCAGGGAATTTTGACCTGGCAGAGGTGTCAAGATGAAAACACAAATAAGAAACACGTTGCTCCTGGTGCTGGGTCACACTAGGGTGTCTTTAGGGCTTGTGGATAGCAACAGCCAGATGATGCTTGTGTTAACCAGAAGCAGTGCCCTCGTGCTGTGTTTTTCTGGTTTGCCCCAGTCTGTGGATTGGAACTCTGCATAGGAAAAAACAAAACATGCAAGTTCAACCCAATGACATATGGGATGGAGATAGGAAATGGATATGGTGGTTTATAAGGGCAGATGACCTTTGTTACCTAAGCTGATAGGGAAGTTTTGGGGTTTTTCTAGTGATCTGTTGAGACAGACTTTGCTCTGAGTCATACTGCTGGTAATATATGTCTCACTAGGAAAGGTTCTGTCAGGCTGAAGAGGGAGAAGGTGAGATGCATCACCTCAGTGGTGCTCAAGTCTCTATCCTGTCTGACACTTTTTGTTTTAAATGCAAATCTCATTTTCATCTTAATGCAAATCTGAAATATGCCTTGAAGTACCTAAAATTGTTTTTAACACTGCTGATTTTTATGGATTTTACCAGATCTGTGCGACCCTGGAAGCTGTCAACCCTGTGAGGGCTGATGGTCAGAGTCTAATATACAAAAAGTCTGTGGGTTCTCATGTCTATGGGGAGGGGTTATTCTGTGTGATTTAGGGACATCAGAAAAGAGCTGGTGGTGCACAGGAGTGTGGGGCTGGAGCTGGGAGGTCCTGGAAGCTTGCTGTGTTGGGCTCATGGTGGTGCCCAAGAAATGAGGGTATTATGAAAGGTGCTGATGCTTTGCTCCAGTGTTTTGTCCTCTAGGGACTGAGGCAGAAGTCCAAGTGGTCAGGAGCACGCTGAGGTCCTCTCCTTGGCAGGGGTCACTGATGCTGTCGTGGCTGAAAACACGGGGAAGCTTCTGCTCCTCCCTCAGCTCTTGCTACAGAGTGTAGCCAAAAATAGTAAGGAAACATCTCTCCTCCAAATCTCTGAGAGGGTGTTGAACTAGTTTGTGCAACCAAGTTATTTTAATGCTGTCTGGATGCAGTCAAACTCAGATTTGCTCTCTCTCTCTCTCCTGTTCTGTGGTTGAAGGGGAGGTGAAGCGAGCGTGGCGATTTGTTCCAACCATTTTGGTGCGGACGTTCCCAAGCTGTGCTGAATCATCTGAACCCGTGCCGGGGTGTAATCGCTCACTGTCAGCTGTGTCCTGGGATCAGGGCTGCATGCCGAGCGCTCAGGATATTTTGCTACGGTCTACAAAATATGGAGTGCATTGCTGGGAGTCCAAGTGTAAGCATAACAAACTTACAGGCTGGTTGCTTTAGCACAGGGGATCTCAGTCACTGCAGAAATGTTTGATAACGCTTTTGTGGGTGGTTTCCTGGATTTGGGAGTACTGGCTGCCTGGTGTTAGGTCTTGCTGGCCTGCTGGGTATTTGGCTCCAGTGACTCAGAGCAGTGGCCTGGTGCTGTTTCTCTGCTTCCCCGTGGCTTTTCCAGGGATCTGATTGCCCTGTGGGGACACTTGCTGGTGTCCCAGTGACACCAAGGCTTTGAAGGAAACCATGCCAGGTTCTGATAGTAATGCTCCTGCAGGGCAGCCATGTTCACTGCCACTCAGTGCTCCCATAGATACGTGCTCCTTGACTTTGGAGTTTGCAGTGGCAGCTTGCTGCTCTTACCGCTTTCCTGGTTTTCCCTTTAAGTGCAGTTCTGAGCTTGTGCCTGCTGTTTGCTTTGGGAACCTCACTGCTGTTCCTGTGAGCTCCTCCCGTCAGCTCTGTTCTATAATTACTGGTGTTCTTGAAACCAGATCCTCCCATGTGGCCTGCTGTGGATCGGTGGACGAGGGGTCTGTAAGCAAACTCAGCGCCTTGGAGCAGTGTGCAGCGGGACTCGGAGGGTCAGGGAGTGATGGCTTTATCTCCCTTTGGGATGGTAAAGGGGATTATTAACCGGCAGCTTCTTGGGCACTTCCAGAGAGGAAACAGTGATGTAAAAGCAAGCCTGATGCTGGGCACTGGCTCTACACTGACAGCAGGACAGGGGTGTGGGGTCAGGATGCCATGCTGGCACCTAACCACAGCCTCACAAGCTGCCTTGTGTCCCTCCCAATACTGGAAGTGCTCTGAGCTCAAAGCAGTGTGCCCAAAGCATCATCCTCCTGCAGCACATGGCCTCCAGAGGACGGCAGAGCCTTCCTCCCTGGCAGCGTGTGCATGCAGCGTGGAGCAAGCTTGTTTTGCAGTGCTTGTATAGGCATGCTGCAGCCAAGCTGCTCACCCAGCTGAGAGCAGCACGCCATCCAACGGCCAACATGCCCACGGGCAGCCGGGCAATGCGCTGCCCAGCATCACAGGACAGGTCATGTCACCTCTGCTGTGCCCTGGTGTGAGTGGGGATGGTCCTCTCTCATTACCAGACTTAATGATCTTCTCAAATGACAACACATTTATGCAGTTTCCAGCGATGAGAAGGTGTCACCTTTCTGGTAGCTGTTTGTTTCCTGGCTGTGCTCCTCGTCCCATCAGTCAGTCACACACAACCCCTGTCCGCTCTGGGCTGTCTTGACTTGAGAGCAAAACACAAATATCAGCTGGCAGTTTCCAGCGTGAGACTTGGCAGTTTATTTGCTGAAAGTAATCCTGGAAACACTTCATATGGGAATGTGCAGACAGAGGAGACAGTCACGAGCAGCATGGTGTACTGACCTGGGGCAGGCGAGGCTTGCGAGCGTGACTGGGAACAGGTGTCCCCATCCATAATACGGGAATAAACAATGACACTTGGCATTGAGGTCCAAAACATGACATCTCTGTGACCTAATGCAGCAAGGAAAGGACAAGGAAGGAAGCACTGCAGAACTCATTATTATTTTTGATGATGAAGGAAATGGAGGTATGGGGGTTGACTTGCTGCAGGTCACGAAGCAGAACTTTGGATAAGAGCTGGTGAGTGTTCAGTCCTTTGCTGCCCATCCTACTGCCACCCCTTTTGCAAAAGGGAGCTGTGGAGCTCCAACGCTGGAGAGGGCAGGGAGCCTCTTTCCTGGAAAGCAGGTGAGCTGTGTAGGGACAACTCCTGTAGAAGCATGAACACTCATCCAATATGTGCCATCTACAGGTTTTGCAGCACATCAGATGTGGCTTGGAGTCCCTGGAGCCAGAGGTATCTTTGCAGCTTCTGGAAGGTGAATTGAAAGGGAAGAGCAGCCCCTTCTGCAGCTCTTGCCCTCCACAAAAAATCCCAGCACTAGTGAGAATGCAAGAAGTTCCTTCTGGAGTGCAGTGACCTGGTTCTGGGGACAGCTATGATGCAAAAAGAGAAGAATTCAGTGAGTTTCATAACTCTTTGACTTATTTCTCTTCCTCAGTATCCAGGAAGTGTATGAGTTGTAGCATGTGGCTGATGTGTGATTCACTGACAAGCCTGGCAGCTTGAGGCAAGCAAGGGAATCTCCTGTACTCCTTTGTCATATGTTGTTGAGTAATTAGCAGCAATACAGTAATAGCAGCTCAGGCAGCACCTGATGCTTAGCTGGCTGGGTTGTACTTGGTGAAAAGCAGACAGCAGCACTGGAGGAAAGGATAAGGAGTGGTCATCCATGGTGTTGGGGCACATGTTTTCTCTGCCTCGCCAGCTCGTTTATTCCTGCATGGAGCCTGCCTGGTAGCCAAGGCTTCTGACTGAGGGAGGAAATACTTGGGTAGTAAATGCTGCTGGGATCTCGTTAGCTAATGAGGACGTGTGCTGATCTTTCAGGAACAAAAAACAAACATGTTTTCAATGGTTGCGTCTCCTGGTTTTCTGCACTTGGTTACCTTTCCGGTGTTGCAGCATCTGCTTAGCTCTTATTTGGCTTTTATTAGCAGTAGATGACGTGAAGGAGGAGGAACAGAAACTGGTACTTGATCAGCAGATTTCGGAAGTGGTGACACAATCCAAGGGATGTCTGCAAATAATGGCCAATAGGAAGCAATCATTTTTTTTTTTAAATGGAAATCAGTTCAGTTTTTTGGTATGTGTATTCGGTATGAGCTCCACCTAAGAAAAACACTGCCATACAGTGCCGAATGCACAGTCAACAGGATGTGCAATTGGATGAATTTGTCTAAAATTTTTGTCCAAATGAGCACAGACACGAAGAGGTGCTTCCATGGTGAATTGCTTTCCTTTCGCAGCTCCCTGCGACCTCCTTTATGGTAACTCAAACAACTCTTGAAGCAGATAGGCATTGTGAGCTGTCCCTTGGGAGGCCTGGGCCATTTCTGGCACTTTCCTTTGCCTGGAACCTTCCATCTTCCAAGGAGGAGAGACACGTAGTGACGCTGCAGCATGCAATGGGGACTGGACACGGTACTGCCTCCAACCTTGTCTGTATAAGAAACAATTGTGCCCTCCCCTGGAGGGGGATAGAGGTGGGAGAGTTCACAGTGAGCACACTGAGGTTGATTCTTTTTGGAGCTTGCCCTCAGCAAAACTACATCTGCTTTAAAGATGAAGTCCTTCTAATTATGAGCACTTTGTTGTTTTAATTTGGTGGCTGCCAGCCCCTCAGTGTCAGTGCTGGAACACGTCTGCTCCTGGTGATGCTGTGCTCTGTGTGCAGTGCTTTAGTAGCGATGAGGAACTGGGCTGCTCCATCACATCCCCTGCAGCCCTCCTGCACACTCTGCAGGGCAGTGGGCACATCTCACACCCTAAAATGCCTGGGCTGCAGCCACCAAGTGGGGAAGGAGATAAGAAGGATCCTTTGGGCATCCTCTGCCCTCCATGCAGCCATCCCTGGTGTCACCCCTTGGAGATGTGCAAGGTCCCCCACTGTCCTTATGTCCTCTCAGAGGGATGGAGCTCAGGCACCCTGCTCTGAACCAGGGGGCCTGCAGGGTGGCAGCATATCCCCTTTGTGCTCATGGCTGCTGCTGTGTGATCCTCTGCAAGCACTTTCTGCCTTCAAAGGCTCGCCTTTGTTGGGGCTGGCAGGAGGGGATCTCCCTGGTGCCTGGGACTGAATGAAGCATCCTGGAGGCTGGCACGGTTCTCTGTTCTCTCTGCACGTGCTGGAAGAATCCAGCACTAAAAGGAGTCAAAGAAGCTGTTGCACTGATTTTAATCAAGCCAGTGCTGGCTTGTTCTTTACACTCGACTCAATCCTTCAGCTGAAAGTAAGGTCCTGGTGGTCTCTGTGTGTGTCTGTGTTTGCCTGCTATCTCCACTCTCAAAGTTGGAGGGTCTGGGGTCTGCACATCCCCTGCAGCAACACAGGGCCATGCCCAGCACCTCACTGTGTAGGCACAATCCCTGCTGCTTTTCATCTGCTGAAGGCTGGAGTTAATGCCTCCCCCCTCCCTCTGTCAGCATTGTTTGGAAAACAGGGGAAGGGCTCAGGGAGAGGCAGGTGTGCAAACAGCTCCTGCAGCTCCCCTCTGCTCTTGGCCTGCAAGAAGATATTAAAACAATACATTCAGAGCTTTCTGGTAAAAGCTTTTCTCTGTCCATGGGTGGGATACATTTCCTTGTCCTGCCCTCACTCAGTGGGGTACCTCTGCTGGAGTCTGCTGTTGCTGCCATATGTGTCCTGCCCTCTGTTCTCCCACACCCCTGGGGTGTGTGTGGCCATCTGCAGCCAGCCCAACTCTGAGCACAGCCTTGGAGTTGCTTTGGTGGGTCTGAGAAGCTTGCTGCTGCCCGGGAGTGCAAGGCCCTGCATGGAGCTCCTTCTACCATCCTACCCTACCGACAGCTGTTCCAAAAAGCATTTTCCTGGTGTGTGTGCATTTATTTATATAGAGACTTTAAACAGATCCAGCTTGTTACCCTCCCTCTCCAGCGAATAGGTTTTCCTGCCTGCTTGTTGTGCCCCACCACATGAGCAGAGGCCAAGGACAACACAGCCCTGAATGGTTGCTCAGTGCTGCCCAGGAGGCACGGGCAGGGAGCACGGCACTTACGTGAGCCTTGTGCCCCTCTGCTGCTCCTGACAGAGCTGTGGGTTACGTCCCAGTTCCTCAACACTGAGCTGTCCCCAGAGCTTTGAACTCCTGGTATGCATGGGAGAAGCAAGCTGTGGACCCAGGCTGTGGTCCAGCACCTGCTCCTAGGGGTGCCTGGCTGCTGGCTTTGTGGCATGCTGATATTCAGCCTCCCTTCTGCAGGTTTTGTCCTCCCCCTTGGCACCGGCTGCTGCTCGCTGATCTGACCTTGCTCAATGCTGACAGCTTCCCAAGGAGCTGGCTGCAGCACAAGTGCCAGTTGCTGGGAACAGAGTCGGGGGGGGGATGCTGCAGGAGGGTGAAGTAGCCCAGGGAGCCCTGTGCCACCAGGACCTGTTTGTTCATAGGTTGCCCTTGTGCAAGTCCCCTGCAAGCAGCCTGCATGCTTTAGTGCATGAAGATGCTGGCAGTTTAACTGGTGTCTCTGAATTGGGGTTGTCCTGGGGAAAGGTGGGTGGCAGTGGCTTGTTTGATGGAAATAGACCATATGGATTCTCTACCTTCAAATGACTCCTTTATGGAAATGGCTGCACTCTGCGTAGAATAGGCTTCAGGCATTAATTGCTGGAGCAGGACTCAGTGCAGGAGTTGAGATCTGGAAGCTGGGATGTGGGCACTGAGCTGGGCACTGGGAACAGCACCAGCAGCCGTCACCCAGCGGGGATGGGATGGGTGACCACAAAGAGGGAGAGGAAGCACAGGGAGAAGGGCCCACGCCGATCCTCCCACAGGAAACCCTGGATTAGGACATGAGCTGGGTTGTGCAGCCAGACCCATGGCTGAGCACAGCCCTGCAGCTGTACGAGCAGCAGCAGCACGCTCAGCTAAATGGCTCTTGGCAGAGGAGCCAGGGCCGGTTACAACACGACGAGTGAAAATAAACACCACTGCTGTAACGGGAAGGAGTGGGAGCGCGGGGGCCTGCAGGAAGCTGTCACTCTCACAGCGTGGGGCTGGGGCTCACAGACCCAAAGCCCTGCTTGTGCCCCCTGCAGCCGCTGGGCTGAGGACAGCGTGGGGCTGAGCTCTGTGCTGGCAGCTGCAGCGTGCGCTATCTGAACCTTTCCGGTAGTGTTGGCTGCGCCAAACCCCGTCCTTGGCTGCCACTGTGGCGGCACGGGGCGCTGACGGCTGCAGGGGACGTCGCCCAGGGCAGTGTCTCTGCTGTGGGATCTGCAGGGTGGGGAGCGCCAGCCTCTGGACCCTGGGTGGGCTGTGGGCTGGTTGGTGTCCCGGGGTCAGTCTGCTGGGCGTTAAACACGATTCCAGCAAAGCGGCCTTGAAGAAGCCCCAGGGTCTGCTTGTCACCATGGATAAGGACACGAAGCAGAGTGGGACGGCGGGGCTGCTCCCAGGGCACTGACGCTGTGCCTCTCCCTCTGCCCGCAGGCTAGTGCAACTGGCAGGGTCCATCTCGGATAGACGCGGATGATGCCAGAGCTATGACAGGGATTGCAGTCTTGGCACTGAGGGGTGATCAGTTATGGAACAACTACAGGAGGAAGTACCTGAGGTCAGGGAAGAGGAGGAGGAAGAGGAAGAGGCAGTGACAGTGCCCAGCGGAGCCTCGGACCCAAGTGCAGGACCAGACAGCTCGCTGCCCTCGAGCAGCTACACCGGTGAGTGGAGCCACATCCCCCACACTCACAGAGAAGGGCCTGCACATGAGCAGAGCTGGACTTCTAGTGGTCTCATGCAATAATTCATTGAGAGCCAAAGCATGGAGGGACCTGTTTCTTCCTCTGCAGTCACCACACGGCTGGCGGCAGTGAGCTGGGAGATGGAAATAGGGCCAGGAATGGGGGAGGGCTGTGCCCCAGAGCGTGTGTATTGAGGAGGGGAGGGTTCCCAGGGTGCTGAGAACTGTTCTTTAGCTGCTTCTTGAAATCCTCAGTGCAAACTGATCCCGTGAATTAAGCTAGCTGCCTTGCAAAAACTGTGGAGAGGTTTCACTGCCTAAAACTCAGCTCCAGGGTCCTTCCAAACTCAGCACTGATGCAGAGCCTGTTAGCTCCCGGCAGTGCTGTGGCTCCATACATGGCAGCCTGAGGCCAGTGCCTAATCTCAGAGGTTAACTGCCCAAACACAGCTCTGGAGGCAGTGCTGGAAATGCCCCACCAGCCCCATTCTGGCGGGGTTGGGTGCAACGCTGTGCTCGTGACTGCTGCTCAGAAGGACAGATCCTGTTGTGTGTTTGCAGACCTTTCGCAGAGCTCCTCTCCCTCCCTGTCAGACCAACTGCAGATGGGCTGCGAGGAGACGGCCTCGGGGGCACTGAATGTGGAGTGCAGAGTCTGTGGAGACAAAGCCTCGGGCTTCCACTACGGTGTGCACGCCTGCGAGGGCTGCAAGGTGCGTCCTCCCCACGGGGTCCTGCCTGGGTCAAACATGTCCCACTTCTTAGCTCGTTATGCTTTATTTTCTAAAGCAAATCCTTCTACCCCCATGGGGACCTTGGCTTTGCTTTTAAAGATGCTGTCTGTGCTGCAGATCAGCCATGAGTTGCGTGTGTATCCCACTGGGATTGCTGGCCACAGCCTTGACCGCACCTCTAAAATTCCTTCCCCCGCACCAGATGCCAGCGGGGCTGCATTAGCAGTGAGGCCCTGCCAGACTTTCCTGCAGGCTGGGGCCCACAGCCTGTTCCTCCATCCCTCCCTGCTGGCTGCCTGCAGTATCACACACCCAGTCCTACTCTTCCCCTTTTCCCACCGCACCACCTCTCTTTGTGGCTCTGCACTGAAAACACCCAGTGGAGGATGAACCTCTGCGAAGCTGCTGGGGATAACAAACTGGCCTGATCCTATAGTGTAGGTGCTAATGCTGCTGTTCCCTTGTCCCCCTGCTCCATGTCCCTCTCTGTGCAGGGTTTCTTCCGCCGGACGATCCGCATGAAGCTGGAATATGAGAAGTGTGAGCGAAGCTGCAAGATTCAGAAGAAGAACCGGAATAAGTGCCAGTACTGCCGCTTCCAGAAATGCCTCTCGTTGGGCATGTCACATAACGGTGAGTGTCACTGTTGTTCCTGGGCCTGCAGGTGAGCTGCCCCGGGGCCAGCTGCCCCATGAGCAATTCTTCATCCCAAGGATTCACAGGCAGATAGTGATAGGACAAGGGGAAACAGTTCTAAACTAAAAGAGGGGAGATTTAGGTTAGATGTTAGGAGGAAATCCTTTACTCAGAGGGCAGCAAGGCTCTGGCACTGCTGCTCAAGGCTGTGGGTGCCCCATCCCTGGAGATGCTCAAGGCCATGGATGGGGCCTTGGGCAGCCTGAGCTGGTGGGGGGTACCCAACCCACAGCAGGGGTGGGGCAAGGGGGGCTGTAAGTTCTCTTCCAACCCAACCGTTCCATGGTTCTGTGATTCACACAGAGAGGCCATATGTAGCTTGCATTACGCTGTGTCTTTTTTTGCCAAGGAATCATCTTCTTTCAAGCCTGGAGGGGCTTTGGGCCTTGTCTCTTTCATCCATTTCTTCCCAACCAGAACGGGTTTTTCCATCCTGCCATGCAGGCTGGCTGCTGGCACATGGCTCTCCCTTTTATGTTGGCCCAGTGGGAACTAGACACACAGGTTGCTGGGATTTTTGAACTTCAGGTGGAACCATCTTGTTCCTGGCCAAGCCAAGGTGTTTAGGGCTTGTGGTAGAGCCCATATGAGTGGAGATGGGAGGCTGTGTGTCTGATTCTCTGGTTTTGCTCCTCGCAGCAATCCGCTTTGGCCGCATGCCGGAGGCAGAGAAGAGGAAGCTGGTAGCGGGGCTGACAGCAAGCGAGATCAGCTGCCAGAACCCACAGGTGGCCGACCTGAAAGCTTTCTCCAAGCACATCTACAACGCCTACCTGAAAAACTTCAACATGACCAAAAAGAAAGCGAGAGGTATCTTGACCGGGAAGGCCAGCAGCACCCCAGTAAGTTCCCTCCTGTGGCAGGCAGGGCTGGCTGCAGCCTCTGTGGGGGGCTGTTCTCTGAGCTCATCTTCCTCCTGCTGTAACTATTGCACGTGCACCAGTTCCCAGCTACGTGGTCTTTACATGTCTTGCCACTTGCTGGGAAAATTCCCACCTCTCCTCAGACTTGTGCATGTGTGTGTGGGTGCTGTTTCCCAGGGCTCCCTTAGCACCGGCAGGAGAGAACAGCAAATGGACAGGCAAAGGCGAGAGTCCTGGGCAGAGCTTGAGTGCAGCAGGTTCCTGACCACTCTCTTCTTTTTCAAGCAGCCTTTTGTGATCCATGACATGGACACCCTGTGGCAAGCAGAAAAGGGGCTGGTCTGGAAACAGCTGGTGAATGGGATCCCCCCCTACAAGGAGATCGGGGTGCACGTCTTCTACCGCTGCCAGTGCACTACAGTAGAAACTGTGCGGGAGCTCACCGAGTTTGCCAAGAGCATCCCCAGCTTCATAGGCCTCTACTTGAATGACCAAGTGACTCTGCTGAAGTATGGGGTGCACGAGGCCATCTTTGCCATGCTGGCCTCTATCATGAACAAGGATGGGCTGCTGGTGGCCAACGGGAATGGCTTTGTGACCCGTGAGTTCCTGCGTAGCTTGCGCAAGCCCTTCAACGAGATCATGGAGCCCAAGTTTGAGTTTGCTGTGAAGTTCAACGCACTGGAGCTGGATGACAGCGACCTGTCTCTGTTTGTGGCTGCCATTATCCTGTGTGGAGGTGAGCAGATGCAGAATCCCCCAGGGTTATGGGGCTGGAGGGGCCGGGCTGCAGCTGACCCAGTGCTTCAGCAGGGCCTTTGCTGGCAGAGATCAACCATGGGTGCCTTATCATAGTATCATAGAATGGTTTATGTTGGAAGGGATCTTTAAGTTTCATCTAGTTTAACCCCCATGCCATGGGTTGCAAGTCTTAGGGGAATGAGAGAAGAACTGAACAGTTCTGATCCCAAAGATTGGACCAAGTACCATCCCTTTCTCATCAGCTGCTGTAGGACATGCAGTCTGAGGGTATGCATTTCCCCCTTTTTCTGGTTGACCGGATTGGAGTCACTGTGGGCAGGTTCCATTCCCCATCTCCATACCTCCACGAGCACTGTGGGCTACACCGTAACACCAAGTACCATGTTTCTTCCCCACAGACCGTCCCGGCCTGATGAACGTGAAGCAGGTGGAGGAGATCCAAGACAACATCCTCCGAGCACTGGAGTTCCACCTGCAGTCCAACCACCCGGACGCCCAGTACCTCTTCCCCAAGTTGCTGCAGAAGATGGCTGACCTGCGGCAGCTGGTGACAGAGCACGCCCAGCTGGTGCAGAAGATCAAGAAGACAGAGACAGAGACCTCTCTGCACCCGCTTCTGCAGGAGATCTACAAGGACATGTACTAAGGACCTCTTATTTATGAGAATGAAGCCATGGATTCCAAGCGAGACTCTTTGTACAAAAACAAAGAAAACCTTTCCCCATGTCTTCCATTTCTTCTACTGGAAACTCTTTTCTACATGACTCCAATGTACGGTACACAGGGCAAGGTGCTGTAAGGTATTGCAGCCACCTCCTGGTAGCTTGGGACTTCCATTAACACACTAACGAATTTACAAAGGCAAATCATAAGCTACTGTTTCCATTACTGCGGGGCCTCCAGAGCAGCCAGATGGTTTGCGTGGCATGGACAGGGGGTTCCTGCAGCAGCCTGGGGCCAGTGGGGGCTGCTCTGGTTGTTCAGAGCCACAGGCGTGGTGTGGTTTCCCCCGTGGGGCAGCAGCAGCACTTACGGTGTGTCTTTATGTCTTTGTCATATTGCACTCTGAAGACGTAGTCCTGAGCTGTGAAGTTTAGGACAGTGGCACAAAAGGAAATGTTTCCCTCTCCCAAAGAAAAGCTGGCATATTTGAAGACGTGTATGGCTGTCCTAGCAGAGAACCTTGGCTGCAGCCACCCTCTCAGTGCTCCCAGTGCCTCCACTTCAGAGGAGCCTATCCCTTAGCACCTCTGTGTCAAAGAGGGGAGGGAAGGGTTTGACTCAAGAATTCACCTTCAGAGCAGAGGCCCACAATCCTTTTGCTTCCCCAGGCCATTCTGTGCAGATAGGAGTTCCAGAAAGGTCTGCACAGGGCAGGTTTGGGATGAGGTGGCTGTGCTGGACTCCCTGCAAGCACCAGAGCAAGCAAAGCCTTCAGCAACACCAGCATGGGGAAAGTCACAGCCAGCCCACAGAGCCCGGGGTGCTGACAGGGCGTTTGTGGGGCTGTGGGAAGGGAGCACGTCCCCATCTGGAAGGTTCTGCAGAAGGGATCTGGTGATCCATGGCAGCAGCAGAGCAGTCCTGACGGGGGAACAGCAGCACTGGGGAGTGCAGGAGATCGCTGCACCCCAACCTGGTGTTGCTGCCACCAAAGTGCATGGCCTTCACCCCTCTGCTTATGGCTGTGCCTCAGTTTCCCTCTCCAGGAAAGGGAGCCAGGCTGCACTTCGTTCAGAGGGGGGAAATGAAGATGGATCAGTATACCGGTTGCAAAGAGCTTTGCAGCTGTAAAACAGTATAAACACCAAGTATTCATAAGAGGGAGGGATGCCCACACCGCACTGCCAGGGAGGCTTCCCCTGCCCTCCTCCGCCCATGCCCTGAGCTTGGGGACAGCTTTGGGTTCTGGGCTTCCCCTCCATGCTGCTGGGCTGGCGATCCCACGCCTGCTGCTGCCCTTCATCTCCTCACTCTGCCTCAGTTTCCCCACCCTCACCTTCTGTCCATACCTCGCAGGGCTGTTAAGGAGTTACCATTTCTAAAGCACTTTGAAGTGCTCTGGGGAAGGCACCGGAGATGTGTGCTGCTCCCAGCATGGGGGTCTGTCCCCAAAGCCCCCGCTGGCCCCGGCTCGGTGGACCCCCAGGGCACATGGACTGCTGTGTTGGTCACCTGGGGGACTATTCACTCTTCCCTTCAATGTAACAACCCTCGAACTGAAATGTATATTTTTGCTAGAAGTACAAACCTCCGAGTGTTTTTAATAATATAAATAGCATCTGCAAACTGATCTGACTTTAAATAAATCCAAACCAAACATTTCAGTGCCTTTTAGCACCCAGCCCTTCTGTGCAGGGTTGAGCGCTCAGGGGTTGTTTCCAGCACAGGGGATGGGATGCATTTCCATTCCTGCCTGCATTCTGCATTTCCAATGGAACCAAAAGGCAGTGGGAGAACGTTGTGAGTGGGGTCTCAGCTTCAGTGAAGTGCTCCCTGCCCCAGATCCGAAGTGAACCAGCACAGTGAACCCACCCAGGTGCTCCAGGGGAAGTTGCACCGTGTCCCTTTGCATTTCCCAAGCCCGATTTATGACAATTTGGGGAGGGAGACCTCCCCCACACCTCCCACCAGCATGAGGAGCAGCAGGGTAAGGGTTAACGCAATTAAGGTGAGGGTGTGCCCACCCCACCAAGGTCATAAAAGCCCCAGAAGGACCTCTCACCCTCTGCGCTGCCGGAGGAGATGGAGCCGGGCTCGCTGGTGGCATCGGGGGCCCTACGGGGCCGGGGGGGCTCCGTGAGACCCCTGTGCAGGTAGGGTTTGGGGCGAGGGGGGCTGCTGGAAAGGCTTCGGGGGAGAATGGGCTGTGAGCAGAGCCCCATCGGAGGGCAGAGCGGTGTCTCCGATAATCCCTCCCCCGGCATTTCCCCTGGAGAGTGTTGGAGTGAAGAGGAAAGTGCCTGGCGGCCCCTCCGAGCTGGGGGTCCAGGGTGGGTGCCCCGTGCTGAGGAGTCCCTGCTGCCTTCTGCCCCCCCACGGGGAGCCGGGGGGGCACCTCAGGGGTTGTGCAGCTCATTTCCTCCTCCAGCCCAGCCTCCAGCCTTGCCATTCGCGGCGAGATAAGGCTGAGTCGGGAGCTCCGCTGGGGAGAAAACGTGGTCGCGTCCCGGAAAGCCGCTGCCGGGGGGTGATGCCCCATCCCTGTGTTTTGGGGCCGCCCCCGGCCATGGAGTTTCTCCCTTTCCGCAGGGATTTTGCCCGCGGTTCGTGCAGGTGGGGGCAGCGCTGCCGCTTCTCGCACGGTACGAAGGTCGCCCCGCCCCGGCATCGCACCCCGGGAGAGAGCGGCGGGTGAGTGAGTGAATGGGGACGGGGCGCAGTGCCGCGGGGGGGGGGGGGGGGGGGGCTGGCAGCGGGGGTTGACTTCTCTGTGCGTCCCTTCTGTATGTCCCCGCGCTCCTCCAGCTCCCAGCACGACCCGGAACAGCCGCTGCCTGCAGGGAACGGCCGCAGCCCGGTGCACCCCCGCCGGGGGTGGTCAGAGCCGGGGGCGGTGGGCCGAAGCCGGGGAGGAGCGGGGCACAGCTCTGCCCCCGGCACAGCGCGGACCGCCTTCGGACTCCCACGTGTGGAGGAAGATGATGGCAGTGAGAACATCCCCGCACGCGGTGAGCCCCCCGGATGGGCTGTCCGGAGAGGATCCGTCCCTGCGAGAGCTCGGAGGGCCGCAGGTGGGTGCCGGGCTGCCCCAGGACCAGCGGGGCTGTGGGTGGGGTGGAGCATCCTGTGTGTGTCTGCCCGTGTCCCAAATCTTCCCTCCATCTCCAGACAAGGCCATGCTGGGGCTGTGGGAAACCCTCCCGGTCCCTTTGTAAGGGAGGGAGGCACCTGAGTGCTGAGCTTGTGTTCTGCAGGCAGCTGGACCCGACGGTGGGGTGGGATGTCCTCTTCTAACAGCTCCTTTGCCCGCAGGCCCCCATCTGAAGGGGCTGAGATCAGACCCCAGTTCAGCCCCCAGCAAAGCAACGGAGACAGCGTGGACTCAGTGCTCAGAGGTGGGTTCAGTCCCATGGCTGTGCAGCCTCTGTCACACCGTGTGACCCTCAGGTGTGAGGCCGTGAGCTGCAGTGCTGCGTTGCTCTGTTTGTAGGACCCCACAGAGTACGGTGCTGCTGCAGCTCCGGTGCCCAGCACAGATCTGAGGGCACGAAGTGAGGCCGTGGTGTGCGGCATCTGCATGGAGCGGGTCTGTGAGAAGGCACTGCCGGAGGAGCGGCTCTTTGGGATCCTCCCCAACTGCAGCCACGCGTTCTGCCTGGGCTGCATCCGCACGTGGAGACGCAGCCGGGACTTCCCAAGCACAGTCATCAAGTGAGCGTGTAGGGACACAGTGGGCAGCGCAGGGATGGGGTCACTGTACCACCGCTCCGTGCCCTGAAGTCTTTCCTTGGGTGTGGGAGCTGTGATGGGGAGGGGGTGTGGATGCTGGGTGCTGCCATGTGGGTGCTGAGCTCTGCCGGGGCTGCTCCCTTTTTAGGACCCATCTCAGGTTGGGTATTAGGAAAAAATTCTTACCAGAGAGATGGTCAGGCATTGGTATGGGGATATCCAGGGGGTGCCACCATCCCTGGAGGGGTTCGAGGTGTGGTACTGAGGGATGTGGTCTGTGGGCATGGTGGGGTGAGGTGAGGTTGGACTTAAGGATCTCAGAGTTTTTCCAACCTTAATGATTCTATGCATTCACTCAGAGCCTGCCCGGAGTGCCGCCTTACCTCCGCCTACTACATCCCCCACAAGTTCTGGGTCTCAGATGGAGATGAGAAGCAGCAGCTCATCGAGAGCTTCAAGGCCCGGACGGGGTGAGTGCACAGCACTGCGGGCTCTGCAGCGCTCCGGCAGCGCTCACAACCGCTGTTTGAACCCTGCAGGAGAATCAGGTGCAAATTCTTCACCCGGAACCGCGGCCGCTGCCCGTTTGGGTCTGACTGCATCTACCTGCATGAGCTGCCCAGTGGGCCACCACCACCGCGGCGCAGCCAGCAGCACCTGAGGATGCATGCTGTGAGTGGGGCAGTGCGTCCTTTGGGGTCGGGGCACTGTGGGGCCGGGCTCACCCCCTCTGTCCTGTGCCGCAGGAGCGCAGCCCTTCTCCCTCGGAGAGCTCTGATGAGGAAGAAGAAGTTGGGTTTGGGTTCCACCTGCTTGAATGGACTGTGCTGGAGCTGGAGTTGCTGTACAGAAGTTATACCCATGAGCTGCTCTTTGAGGACAGCAGTGATTCAGACTGAGCCATGGGGCTCCCCTGGGTACTCGCTGGGTGCTCTTGGCTTCAAGGAAGCATCTTCTGGGAATGGAGTTATCCACTTCTAATGGTTTGAGCTGCTCCTGGCTTTGCTATGGGGGGGGGTGGGGTGGCTGTGGGAGGGGGGATGGGATGGTCCGGCTGCTGCGTGCCTGGCTGGAGCCCGTGGAGCCCAGTGATGCGGCGGGGGGTGCGGGGCGATGGGGTTCAGCCTCTTCTGTTGCCCTCTGCACCTCTGAGAGACTGCGGGAGCCGGGATGGGAAGGGAGGTTTTAACGCACAGAGGGCTGAGAGGAACGGGGAGCCGGGCTGCCCTGGGGCGCGGTTTTAAACTGCTTTTAGCGAAATCTGGGAATAACGAAATAAAACTCGGTGCTGACGCTGCCTTCAGACCTCCCGTCCGAGCGGGGCGCGTTCGCCTTTAAGGACCCTTTGCACTTGGCACGTGGGGTCATTTGCATACAGCGCGCGCTTTTGGTTTTTTTTCTTTTTGGCGGGGCGGGTGCGGAAGTGGCGCGCGTGGCTGCAGGGGGTCCGAACCGCGCGTGGGGGACTCCGGGCGCCCCATCTCCCCCACCGCGGACGGGCAGGGAGGGGGAGCAGCGCTCTGCGTTCCGCGTGGAGCTGCGGCTGCCCCCGGAGGACGGGATGTGGAGGTGCCCCATAGCGCAGCTGCGACCCTCGGCCGGGTAACGCGGGGTAACGCGCCCCTCCTGGCGTCCTCCCCATAACCGTGCCGCCCGCCCCTGCTGCGGGGCTCTGGGAGCACTCAGTGGGTCACTGCAGGCGCTGCTCCGCCCGGTTTTCCTGCGGAAGGATGGAGCTCCCCTGGTTGCGGCTCCTGGCCAAGCCCTGCCGCCTGCTGCTCCTCGCTCTCTCCTCCGGCCCCGCCGGGACGTTGGCCGCTCTCCGTGCGCTGCAGCGGCTGCAGGCCCAGGAAGGACCGGGGCACGCGTTCCCCTGGCGGAGCTTTGTGGGCGCGCTGTGCGCGGAGGAGCCCACGCTGGACGGGCCGGATGGGGCTCTGGCTGTGTGAGTCAGCTGCGATCCCGAAACTCGGGGCTCAGTGGGAGGTCGGGTGCATCAGGTGCCCAATTCCTGCGCACGCAGTGCAGTGGTCCACGTGCAGTGCTGTGGGTGGTGGTCCCGTGGCTTTTCTGCAGAACCTACTGGAGGTGTTTGCTGTTCTCTCCAACATCCTCCTGCTATTACACACCTCTCTCCACAGCTCAGGAGGGCACACAGAGCTGTGCAGTGCTTTGCAGTGATGCAGCCTCTTCTTTTTTTTCTCCCCTTTTCCAGCAAACCACGGCTGCTGCTGCTCCCCGTCCTGTGCCAGAGGAACCTCTTCTCCCTACTGCATGCAGTAGCAGCAGTGGTGCCCACAGACTGCCTCCGCCAGCTGCTCACTGCTGCAGGGCAGGACCCCCAGCCGGACCCCTGGGTGCACGCACTGGGGGTGCTGCTGCTGCGGGGAGAGGAGCGCTCCTCCCCACCTCCCCCTCCCCTGACGGCCTCCGGCCAGCAGCAGCTCAAGTGTCTGTGCCAGAAAATTGCCCAGAGCGAAGCAGAGGGGAGGAGGAAACTGAAGTGGTGCTTCAGCAGGCAGGATGGGGATGCGGCTGGTTGTGTGCTTCCATTGGGGAAGCGCAAGAAGGTGCTGGAGGAAAGCCTGGAGTTTAGTGAGGAGAGGGAGGGGAAGAGGCCACTGCTGGAGGATGCGGTGTTTGAGCTGCAGGGAGGTCTGGATGGCACAGCTGGGGTGGGAGAAGAGGTGCCTGGGGAGACATCGGGGGATGGATCCGCACAGAGCCTGGCTGGGGCTGCCTTGGAAAGCCCCCAGCAGAATGCAGACAAGGAGCCCAGCAGGATTTCGAGGCCAGAGGTGGCAGTGGAGGTCCAGTCCTTTATCCAGGTACTGGGGAGGGCTTCAGCTTTCTCTGAGTTTCAATCTACCTCCATGCTATCTCTCTGCACTCCCTTTGCCAAGCCTTCCCTGCCTTGAGGCGAGGTGGGTGCTGTTCTTGCAGCATCCCTGCGTCTCCTGGGGACGCCTCTGCAGCTTCCCTGCTGTGAAAGAAGTCTCCTGGCTGCCTTCAGACTGCTGCTGTGTGTATGGCATTGGTACCTTAGAGATTCTAGTTTAGGATTTATAACTTGAGGATGCTGCTTCCCAGAGTGCTTCTCCTAGAAATCAGGAAGCAAACTGATCCAGCAGCTTCCCACCTGAGGATTTTGCTCCCATCTTTCAGCTGGTGAATTTTGAGAGTCTGACTTCTGTTCTTTCACCTCACTTCCCTTAGATGCATGGACCAAGGCTGAAAATGTTGCTGTTGCAAGAAGCCAGCGTAAGTGGTTGCTTTTGCCTTCATCATTGGTGCAGATGGGCAGATGGAGGCTCATCTCAGGGCCTCTAGAAGGAGTGGGAGAGGAGATGGGTTTTGTAGGGTGACTGGCAGGGGACAACAGCCCAGCTGTGTCACCTCCTCTACAGCATGTGGGTCAGGCTGGGAGGCAGTAGGGAGGAGAAAAGCCCTAGAGCAGCATTCTGTGGCTTGGTTTATTTGATGTTTTACCCAAGGATGGTGTTTCCCTGCAGCACGCAGAGCCGAGCATCCCACCTGAGCTGCACATCCTCAACAGCTGCTCTCCAAGCCAGGTGAGCAGTGGTATCCTCGCAGCTGGCATTGATGCTGCTGCTGTCCCTGACAGCCCTGTCCTTTCTGCTGTCCCCAGCTCGAGGGGCTGTGCTCCTTCCTCCAGCTCTCCACGTGCCCGGAGCAGCTCCTGGGGCGGTTCTGCAGCTGGTTGTTGGCTCTCACACCCGACCTCAGCTACACCAGCGCAGCTGTCCTGGCTGAGCAGCTCTTCCTCACACGAGTAAGTGCTCGGACAGAGCTTTCCTAGCCTGAATACACCCTGTTTCCCTCTCTGCATCCCCTGTCTTTTCTGTCCATAGGTCCTGTCCCTCTCACAGCCGCCCTCCCGCCACCTCATGGCTGCCCTCATCTCGTTCTGCTCCAAATACTCAGAGCCCTTCTGTCAGGTCCTGGTGGCTCCAGTCCTGCGGGAGCCGGGGCAAGGTGTGCTGGGCTGCCCTGATGGGAGGGGTGGGTGGTGCTGGGGGGGAGCTGAAGGGAGAGCTGTGGGAAAGCCCTGACTGCAGGGTGCTGTCTTTGAGGGCATTTATCACCCTAAATGCATGTTAGGAGCCACAGTGCTGGTGTAATCTGAGCACCATCTGAGCAAATGAGCACGTGGAAGCTGGGATGGGAGAGTGCAGCGTCTGATGCATGCAGTCAGATGTGAATGATCCAAATCGTTTACTACAAGCTCTCACATCACTTATATACCTTCACAAGTTTTGTTTTCCGAACTTTCCCATCCGCCCCTACAACTTTTCCATCCACCTTCCATCCCAGCAAAGCATTCTACACTCTTCAACTGTTCATGCGGGCGTTTATCCAATCAGAGCCATGAGCTGTTCTTTCTTCTAGAGATGTCCTTGGTTCTCCTGCTGTTTATCTTGCACCACAGCTGCTGCTCTGAACAGTTTTTCTTGTATTCATATGTAGAAGGATGCCTGGTATAGACAGGGAGGGAGGTGACACTGCTTTCCAGCATCAGCCTTGGAGGAGAGCTGCCATCCCTCCATGGACTTGGGGTTTCCTGACAGTTCCTAATGCTGTGTTGAAACAGCCCAGGGGAGGCAATGCTCTACACAGATGCAGAGAGGTGGCAGTTGGGGACACGGTTTAGTGATGGTTGGACTCGATGATCTTAGAGATCTTTTCCAACTTTAATGATTCTAAACCATCAGCAGGGCAGCATCCCCCGCTGCTGGGGGCTGTTGGCAGTTCAGCCTTTGCAGACGAATGAACGATGCTGAGTTCTCCAAACAGCAGGAGGTGGCACCACTTGATCTGTGGGTGTCCTGACTGGGACATCCCCTTGGCCTGAGGGGTGGCAGGAGGGGTCAGCACACCCCCGTGGGTTTAGCAGCCTCAGCTTTACCCCTGCAGGTGCTGAGCAGACCAAGCTGGTGTGTGAGCTCGTAGAGGAGTGCCTGGAGCCCGACTACGTGAGAATGGTGTTGGGGTGAGAGACGACGAGCTGCAGGGCACGCAGCCAGCGAGGCCGTGTGAGCAGCACAGACATCTCCCTGTGTTTTGCAGCCAGGTGCTGGCGGTCCCTCTGACCGAGAAGCTGCTGCCGGTGGTGCTGGCGGTGCTGGGCAGGCAGGTGAGGCCGCGTCGTGTGCGGCTGCAGCAGTGTTGGACTGAAGGCCTGCAGTGCTCCTGGTTCTCTTGCAGGAGCCGCTGCCCTCCGAGCTCTTTGACCTCCTGGTGCTCACCCTGTGCCGGCAGGCCCCAGCCTTTGCCACCTCGCTGAGCTACGCCAAGCTGGTGACGGCCGTGCTGACCACGTACAGCAGCCAGGTGAGTGCAGCCTTGCAGCCCCTGGCCCTTAATGGCTCCCTTTCACCTCGCGGCGCTCTGCAGTTCCACATCTGCTCTCCCCGCAGCTCAGCCCGTCCCACCGCAGCCGTCTGGCGGCAGCTCTGGATGGCAGCAATGCAGCCCTGAGGAGATCTCTGCAGGCGGCGCTGGGCAGGTGCGGCCTATTGCTGGGTGGGCTGCCCCCCTTCCCTGGGAAATCTCTCATTTCTCTCCTCCTGTCCTCCAGGTGAGCAGTGAGGGAACGGTTGGAGGCTTCCATGGATGGAGGAGAGGATGGCTGTATGTCCCGTGCCAGCACAACAGGGACCCAACGTGTGGCCATAAAAGCCAGGCTTGTTTTTTAATGGGCTGTGGCTGTGCAGTGCTGTCCCAGTGGATGCTCTGAGCTGTGCAGATAACGATTTCCTCAGATAAAAGTTAATTTTTCCAGCTTCTTCTGTCTCTGGGAGCGTTTAAACTTGAGAGGAGGGGGGAGGAAGGGCTTCTGCCACTCTCAAGATGGCGTCGCCCACACGCTATACCACACTCAAGATGGCCGCTTCAATGCCTGTTGTGCCACTCTCAAGATGGTGGCTCCCACCGTGCCAAGTGTGCAATCAAGGTGGTGCTTTCCCTTCGCTTTCCGGTTCTGCCACGCTCAAGATGGCGCCTCCCTTCCTCCTCCCGCATTTGCCGCGCCCAAAATGGCGGCTGGGGAGGGGCGGGGCTTGTAGGCATGAAGGCAGCGGCTGGGAGGGGAGTTGTGGCTTATAGGAGATTGTAACGCCAAGAGTGGCTTTGGGGTTACAAGCTGAGATACTTTTACTTCCATCAGACAGATAATGTGGTTTGGGTGACGTGGTGATGTGCACATTGCTGGCTCCCAGATCCTGTAGGCCCGACCTGCTGTTGGCCTCCAGGCAGAGCTGAGCCCTCACGACCACCCCTTGGCCACATCTGTGCTGTTACAACGTCACTGCTCCGGTTGAGGCTTCATTGGCCATCACAGTTTTTATATGGGGTCTATATTTTCTAAGGCACACCTGGTTGTGCATGTCAGCCTTCCTATCCAACAGCTCAGCCCATTTCTGGGCACTGCTGGGTCTACAAATCTGCTGGGATTTACAAATCTCTCTTCCTGCAGGCTGGGCTCCGTGTTGGTTTCCACACGTTTGGTGTTGGTTTGTCCAGTTGCTGTCCTTTGCAGGGCAGGAGGTGACTCACTTCAGTGACCTGTGCAGGTCGGTGCCCCCCAGCCCAGGAGGGGGGATGCAGGAGAATGGGGTTGAGGTGAACTTGGTTTTATTTCTGGGAGTCGGCCTTTTTTTTTGTCTGCGTGGCTTTTGGGGGGGGCAGCCCCTCTGTGACACATTCCTGTTCTGCAAAGAGTGATAATTGCCCTTCCTTTGGTGAGGTGCTCAGGGCGCAATAAGCAGCGTGGTGGGGATGGGTTGATGGTTGGACTCAATGTCCTTAGAGGTCTTTTCCAGCATTAATGACTCTGTGACAAATAGAAAGCGCTGCTATAGCATCAGTGTGCCCTCCTGCACCATGAAAACACCCCCTGGAAACCTGAGCTGGACGTTTTCTGACCAGAGAACTGAAAGGTGAGTGTGGGTGGATTTCTGAGGGCTTTGAGGTGGTGTATTTTGTTTATGAAGCACTTCAGCAACTGTTTAAAGAGTCATAAATGCCATCATCTGCACAAGGAGGAGAGGGATTAAAGCACAAAGGTGTGACACGTTACTGCTTCGCGTTTGTTCATTAATGTTTTGTGCCAGCCAGAGGAATGAAACTCTGAAATAGCATGGTGCTTGTTTCTGCAAAGAGCCTTGTTAGCTGTGCTTCTGCAGTTGGCTGCTGTTTATCACATACCCTGGGTTTCTGTGGGGTGTACATGCAAGGTAAACCACGAGAGCTGGAAGCAAACCCTGGAGATGCTGGGTGTGCTGGGAAAAGGCTGCTTGGTTCTGTGGTTTTGACTCTGCTTGACCCTCCCAGGAGCTTTAAAATCAGCCTGAGCAGTGGAAAGAGGTGGAAGTGCCATAGAGCATCGGTCAGGTTTTGTAGGAACTTATCCTGGAAGGAGGGAGAGGCAGGCTGGGCTGCTGTTTTTCTTATTTCCTGGCAGTGCTGACGGTCTGAAGTGCTGTTAGAGGTTTCCTGGGCTGCAGTACGTGGCAGTGTGTATAACATTCTGCTGATTTATGGGACGCTCAACAGCTGCTCCCCGTCTGCTTCCTCTTCTCTGGAGATTTACCTCTTTCACTCTAAGGAGGGGATTTCCCTTTTCTTTCTAATAGTTTCAGATGGATTTGGGTTCAGTGCTCTGTGCTGGGTTTGCTGAAGTCTCCTTGGGTTCTGTTTGGCTTTGCCAGCCTTTGCCATGCTATTAAGATCAGAGATCATTTTAGTGCCAGGAGGTTTAGGAGTTGAGTTATTTTGGGAAGTTATTTCAGCTATCTTCAGGGTCATTAGGCTTATGATTAGTGTTGCTTTTGGGGTCGGGGCCCCATTAGGGTTGGGGTTATTGTGGTTAGGGCTCTGGCCCCATCACTCAGAACCCATCAAGAGAATTGCCTTCCCCCAATCAGACCCCACAATTACAATCCTCTTGTATGCTCTGGTGCCCTAGGGTGGGATCCAAGGCAAAAAGTGATGCAGTACAACCCAGATGGGTAACTCTAACAGGAATGGCAGTGCTTTAGGATTTGATGTTCACGAAGAAAGTGGAATTCCTGAGCAATGCAGAGGAAGGTAATGGGGATAATAAGGCAAAGCAAGGAGAGCAGCTGGGGAAAGTGAGGGAAAGGCTGAAAGGAAAAGAACAGGCAGCATGCAGGGCACCTTATAGTGCAGTAATGAGCTCTAGGAGCACTATATTGTGCCACTCTGTGTAGTGGATAACCATCTGTGTGTATACGTTCCCTTTGCCTGTCTGGGCAACCAGCAGCCGCACAGCAAAGGCGGCTTCCGGGGCACTGCTGGAAATGCCTCGGAGCGGTTCTCGCACCTCCCGACAGCGCTGCGGCTCTCTGCTGCCACCTGCTGGACGCCGGTCGGTACTGCAGGCACTGCCCCAGCAAGGGTCCCTGGTGTATTCCAGGCACCGGAGACGTGCAGTGGTTTCTCCTGGGGCTCCTCAGTGTTCTCTAGGCTGCTCTAGATGCTTCCCAGAGCGTCCTAGAGGCCTCTCAAGAGCCAACCTATGTGCTCAGAGAAACGCTAGTGTGCTTCCAGAGCTCCTGTATGTGTTCTCAGGAGGGTTCCAAGTGTGCCCTAGATGCCTCCAAGATGCCCCCAGCATAATCTGAGGAATCCTGGAGTACTCCCAGAGCTCCTCAGTGTTCACTAGGATGCTGTAGAAGTCTCACATTGTGCCCTAGAGGCTTTCAAGGACACCCCAGTGGACCCCCTCAGCCCCGGCGCTGAGCCAATCGGATGCCGCGATAGGCGCAGGGGTGGCTGAGAGCCAAACCGGTCCGTTCCCGGCACTGAGCGCTCCCCTGATCTGAGTAGCGAGCGTAAATCCATGCAAGTACCACTTGCTTTGGTGCATGCGCACTGCTGCCGGAGGACCAGTCACCATAGAGCGGTGGTTTCTCTGTGCAGAGCAGCTAGAAGTTAGACGTCACTTCCGGCTTCCTGTGCACACGCGTCTTACTGCCTGGAGGCTCAAACACCATAGAAGTTGGCGGACTCGAGGCGCAGAGCGGCTACATGCAAATTACCGATGCGCTGAGCCAATCGGCGGCCGCGCGGAGGCAGCGATGAGTTAAAGCGGTCAGTTTCTGGGCTGGTTCGGGCACGCAGAGGGGTGCAGACGTGAGAGAGCGCGAGGAGTCAATGGGGGACACGGGCTGGGAACTGTGGTGCGCTTAGGGGATTCTCGCCGTGCCTGAACGAGGCTTGTGGTCAACGTCCGCGATTGCTGGCGTTGTGATGCGTTCGTGGGGAAGTGGAGTGTTCGTGGGGGTTGAGGTGGTGTTGTAGTATTAGGATACAGGGAGGGGGGCTCGACGTGGAGCTGGTTGTTTTCGGGCTTTGGTCGTGTGGGAGAGTGTGGAGCAAAATGAAGTGGAGCGGCTGAGGGAAGCAGGCCGGGGGCTGTGCGCGGGAGGTTCCTCGCTCTGAGCAGTTAGAACACAACGAAGGCACTTTTACACGTTAGGGTGCGTGTGTGGTACGGTGAGGAGGACCAAAGACCATAGAAACTGGCGGACTCGCAGCGCAGAGCGGTGGGAGCAAGGCGATGGCTTTTCCGCGTTTCAGCGCGCATGCGTGTCACTGCCTGGAGGACCAAACACCATAGAAATTGGCGGGCTTGCGGCGCAGAGCGTTCAGAACAGGGAGGTGCGGTGTTTTATTGGGGGCGGCAGAGCAGGGAAACGGTGCCCTTTCTCTGGGGATACTCAGAACCTGCGTGGATGCAGTCCTGTGCAGCGTGTTCCCACAGGTTATAGCAGATCCATCAAGTGATTACGCAGCCTCTGCCCAGACAGACCTTTTTTCCCCTGAAGTGACCACGTATTACAAGTTAATTACAGGCAGTATTCTCATGACTAATTATTTACCATCAAAAGACAGGCTTTTTTGAGACCGAACCCCTACTGTCTCAAAGTTAATAGGAGAAACCTCTTTAATTAGTCGTTATTATCTACGTGGACCGTATCTGCATATAATTAGACATCTCAGCACATCAGTATAGGCTGTGGGAACAGCCAGCTGTGTTATTTTGTTATTAAAATCTGCTTCTGAGGGATGTCTGCAGGGAGTTCCCATAGGACAGGTCCCTTGTGTGTCTTTCTGCTGAGCCTGAGCTAGCAGGGACAGGGAGTTTAGCAATTAAATATATTTCCCTATTGGGTCTTCTTGATGTGATCCCATATAGGATATCATTGTGATGGGTTATAATGCTAAACATGATACGGTCCTTTTCCCTTCTCTTTTGGCACTGTTCATAAAGCACAACAGCATCACAGAGCACCACTGCTGATTCAGTGTGGCCTTGATGTGCACCGGCCTTTCCTGTGTGGTGTGAAGAAGAAGCCTGCAATACCTCAGCTTCCAAGAGATAAGGCCTCACATCTTGCACACAGCATCCAAATAACCTTTTCAAAAGCATTACTGGTGGGACACACACGCATTTCAGGGCCTATGGAGAAGAAGCTTGTCAGTTTATCCAGTCTTTTTCAATAGGCTCCCAGCTCAGTCTGACAGCAAGCAAGTATTCCCAGTCTTACGGCAATTAGAGAAGAAAAATATCCTTTGTGTTAGCGTTTTTCATTCTGCTGGCCAGAAAGTTTGTTCCAAGTGTTGAAGACAAAAACAAAGCCTTCATTGAGGCTAATGGGGAGAGTGCCTCATTCATGACAGAAGGCAAAAAGGAATCGGGAAGATAATATGACATTTTGCAGGCATGCGAGTCTCATTGAATAGCAGTGTAAGAGCACTTTTCTGAGCACTATCCATAGGAACTTCTCTGCAGTCCGTACACAAATGTCTGTGCCAATCTGAAGCAGCTATTCTGTCAGTAATTACAAAGTAAACACACAGCTGTGACACATCCAGATACCACTGGCTGCATCCAAGTGTCCATCGTACAGAAGCACTCTTGAGGCACTCTCAGGCACAGAAGTTTTTTAGTTCCTAAAGGTCAGTGTTGATAGCTTCGTTTCACTGTTCTGCACTGAGGACATTTTCCATGCAAAGCTCTGGTGTTGTCGGGTAGTTTGGTACAGAACAGTTCTCCCAGCTATAGAAGTAATGGTTCACTTCTTTCTGCTCCAAACCAGCTGTGACATGGCCTTCAAACAACAGAATCCACATCATAAAATTAATTATGCTTGATATTGTGTAAGACAGAATTCTCTAGATCATCACAGCTTTCGGTGTAGAATGAGAGCTGTTTGTCAGTAGGCCACATTTCTGCTTCTGAATATTTTCAGAGTTACATCTGGAATTAATTACAAAAGGTGGTTCTGGCATGAAAAAAATAAAAAGGCTTTGTAAATTAACTTGTGATTCAGTGAGCCTGAGGCAGAGTAATCAGGATGAATGTACCTCAGGTGGTGTCTTCAGCTCCTCCATCTCTGCTGATACAGGTATCTGAAGGTCTTTGCTTACACTCCTTTAAGTTTTTAAAGGGTTTGGTGCATTCTGTAGCACTACAAGTAAACTTCAGCCTTCTTGCCACATTATCATCGAGTGCATTGCCAGTGGTATTTTTTTGTGTTCTCCCTTGCATGAAAGAGAGTTTCAGAGCAAACCAAACCTGATATAAAATCTTTCTTGACGTTTCTTTACATTTCAGGTACTTTTCATAGGAGGTGTGGAAGAAATGTGAGAAAGAGGTGTCTTAGATGAGAGGAGACGACTGGACTATGTGGATCAAGGGAGAAGAGTGAGTTGCTTGCTGCACATTTTGCTTACGGAGCATTAGTACAAGCTATTCAATTAAAGTAACTTTGGCTAATTAGATACTTCTGAAAGACCTCTGTCGCTAGAAGTGTCTTTTCCTTCATTCACTTGTAGAATGGGACATCTAAGCATCATGCTTCTTCATGCTCTGTTTTCATGATCATACACTGTGCTGGTGTTCTTTATTTGTTTTTAAATGCAGAAGTGATGCAGGCATAAGCTGATCCTGCACTGGGGTAAATGTTGAGATATTAAGTAACTTAATGTCTTACCTCTGTTTTCCTGTGGTCATTTCCTTTTCACTTTGAGTCCCTTGACCCAAGTACAGTAGAAACAGTGATTAAAAACAAGTGCACCTGCAGAGGCAGCTGCCATAACTGCACTTGGATTTGGCAGCATGGACAGTGCTTCTAAATGTGAGGGAAGAACAAGCAATTGGCATTCCATGATCAGTCTGAAACTTTCAGAGAGTCATAGCAATCTCCCCCGCTCCTAAATATGTACATCTCGCATCAGAAAACTCACTACAGTACAGTTACCAGATGCTGAATCAGCGTGAAGAAGAAACAGCCACACTGAATGCATAGAGGAAAAATGGGTCACCTACCATCAGTGAGCATCATGGCTCGCTGTCAGCTGAAAATATGGTTTGGGGCATAGACAGTGAGTACAGCCAGATGTCATTTTTAAACACTGGCTCACTGTATGCTGCCAACAAATAAAAAGTCATTTGAATTTGAACTTCAAACTCAATGGTTTTGGAAATAAGCAAGGTGAGAACCTGCCTATTTTGTATGAGCTCCCTTTTGCTAAGCATCCCTAGGGCTGCAGTTTTAGAGCCTGAATGAGAGAATCCAAAGCACCAGAGGGACATATTCTGTTGCATCCTTAGTTTATGGAAGTAGGGAGCTGCTCTTCTCTTTTTTTTTTTTGCACATGGTATCACTGCTCTGATACGTATAATCAATGCTATGAGTTTTTGGAATACAGTTTGTTTGTAACAGCAGCACAGCTGCTTTCTACTCCATCTAGTTCCCTGTCAGTAGGCTGCTTCCTTTCATGATGGAATGCACTTGTTGTTTTGAGCACCAGCAAACAGGAAATTAGAGAAAGTGAACTGGACAAATTGCAGACACTGTAATTATCTTTATCTTTGAGCTCGTTGCAAACCAGCTGTCCCACCAGTCTGGTGAGATGGCACATCTTACAGCCAAGCTGAAAATGAAGGATGAAGGAGCACAATTTGTCAGAGGAGGTGCAGAGATCTTGGGGGACTCCAACAGTTAGCAGTTGTTTGACCAGCTATTTTAAAATTGACATAGATACCCATTATGAAGTTGATGGTAACAGGAGGAGGAGCTCACTCATCTCATAGCGCTGATTCTATGATTCTGTGTTATTTGGAAAACAACCAAAACCACACCAAGACTGGACTGAACTCTTCTCTGACATGAATGGGCAGCACAGCTTGCAGAGAATAACGCAGTCACAAAACCATGGAGCTTCTTCTCTTTTGTGAGCTGATTGTGCTCAAGAACACACACTATACTAATACACCAAGAACTGTCCTAACCAACCCTTCTTTGTCTCAGCTGTTACTTTTACCTTTCACAGTCATGTCAATGGAATATGTTTTATAGTTCCATTTCCTTGTTTTAATCACCTGCTAGACAGCACAGATGTCAGCTTGCATTTCTTGCATTGCAGAAGTACGAGAATTGTTCCCCACTTACCTTCTCCATGTTCACTGACTTAACAGTCTCTTTTTTGTGCCCCTGATCATCATACAGGATTCTTAGTTCTGAAGTTTCACCGTTAAGATGGATGGCCCATAATTACTGCATACAGTGTTCAAGAGAAGGACATAGGAGGAAAAATAAATATCCAAAACCTAACATGTAGAAAAGGACCAGTGCTACTCTATAGCTTGACTTCCATAGAGCATGCACTGTTATCTGAAAAGCGGAAAATGTATCCAGATGGTATAATTCTTTTAAAAGAATGTTTTCCTTTATTTTAAAAAGAATATGACAGACTGTGTTTTAAAGATTTGCAGCATAAATTCTTAAGAGTGGAAAAAATGTTATGTTAATTTGGTCATAGTTCTAATGATGAAGCTAAACAAACTTCTTTTCTCTCCATCTTCTATCTACCTGTCCATGTTTAATAATGTAGTTCCTTGTTACCAAAGCACGAGATCAGCTATTGGTTAATAACTTAATGCTAACTCAATTCTAAAGAGACTCCATCCATGTCAGATAACCCACCTAGAAGAAAACTTTCCAGAATAACTTTCTGAAGTATTGGAGCCCTCGGTAATTGTAATTACAAATGTAGTTCCTCTGACAGACCAAAGTAAACCCTGAACTCAAACAGGAAGGTTCTGACTGCTGTGTTGTATGACATCCAACTCTAGTTTGAAATTTTTCTTGATCTCCACCCCCCTCAAGATTCAGAATTTGGATTAGTCGGTTTAGACACAGAGCTAGAAAAATGCCACTTTTGTTAATGAAATTAAAATAGCCCATAAGCCGAAGAAGTAAGAAAGCAAAGAATCTTCTTATAAGGGGATGGAAATTGATGCTAAATTTACATTTATTTCAATTTCTGAAGAAAATAAATACTGTCTTACCATGTATTAGGACTTTTGCTTAGTACGAATTATTTGTTGCTATCTAAACAGGTTGAGTTGTGTGTTCTAGAATACAAAAGTGACTTTGTTGTACAGTTTCATCGGCCTGATGATTCTCTGCTGGAAATCAGTGGATGACTCAAAGCAAAGACAAAAGGCAGCCAAGTGTCAGACAGCAAAAGACAACACCGTTTTTCTTTCTTCATGACAGCTGGGATGAACATTTGCAAGATACGGATCCAAATGTTTCTGTACGTAAAACTGTTTGTCACCTGGTGATCAGCTATGCCTGTTTGTTACCATGACCAAACAGTGAGTCCTCATTTTGATTCATCAAGAACTTTGCCCTTTGTTGTGAACTAAAGTACTACTAAAACCTGACAGAGCAAGAACTAAGTTGTTCAAAAGGATACTGAGTCATGGTGCAGGAAACACTGATTATTATGCCCAACTTGTTTTCACATACATGTGTGCATGTGCATAATAGGTAGATGTAAGCTCATTGCTTGCCTTGCAAGGAACTGCTGTATTTTGTAAGACACATAGCAAGCAACTTCTCTTATATAGCAAGCATAATAAGTAAACTTCCCTTTGGTTTCAATTTCTACATCCAAAATATTTACAGGGACTATTGAAATCTGTCTATCAACTCCTAGGCAAGGCCCTAGACATTTTTCTAGCTGTTGCGTAAGAAACAACAAATCTCAGTTTATGTGGTGCATGAGAGCTGGCACTGATTTTCCTAGGAAGCACTGCAACTGTTCTGGTTTGGGCTGCGTTAGAGTTAATTTTTCATAGTGAGTGGTATATGTCCCTTAAAGATAATGCCTTTTCACAGTATCTGTCTTATTTTTAAAAGCATTAATTAAGAGGAAAGGCAGACAGCAGTAAAAGTATGTCCACAATTAACATAGGAAAATACTAAGCTCATGTAAAATGACTGTAGCGTGCTTTCTGTTGCTTTATGATGGAAAACAGATCTGTACTATCTGCACACAAAAAGGAGGAAAGCATTATTTAAAGTCTCTAATAGCATATTAAGCTGGAGGAAATTTTAAATGATTAGCCTAATTAGTCTACTTCTTAACAAGGATCAAGTAAGTTACTAATGTAGAAATGAGTAAGGCAGAAGGTTTGTACCTTCTAAGAAGCATGGCTGCCCTTTAAGCTGCCATCTGAATCCACAGTCTCTCCTCTTAGAATAAGGAAGTTAAGATCTGGCACTGCTTCAGTTCAATAAAAAACAAAATAATTTGGATCTTGATCCCCAATTTATCCTGTAGCTATCTGAGAAATTCTTTCCTTATTAACAGAGAAAGAAGGAAGTAACTGTAGAAACTGCTTTAAGGCAGCTGCCTAGAATTTTTCGTGGTAATGAGCTCTGTTCATAGACTTTAAAAAGTTTAATTAAATACAGATGAATGACATTTCCTACTTTCGTAAAACTATAGATCGGCATTTGTAAGAGCTCATGAAGGCATCCAGTCCTTGTCCTAATTAGCCACGGTAGTTTAAAGCAAAAAAAAGTAGTGCTGGAGGGGGGGGAGGGGATCTACTGTTGATTTATCAATTATGGTATTTTCTATTATACCAAAATGATGCAGAAAGGCTTTGAAATCCATCATCCCAATGCCAGTTTCTGCAGTTATGAAAAAAATGCCTATACTGACAACAAAGTCCATTTCATGCTCTTGTATTCCACTTGACCTTCTATCTTCTCAGTTTAAGGATTGTGGCCTGAGGCCACCGCCGTGTCAGTCACCCACATGTTAACTCTGGCAACAAACCAAGTATTGAATTCTTGCAGAAACGCCGAAAAGATCGTTAGAAAAAAAGAAAAGCTTATGTGTACATACATACTATGGTAAGTCTACCTCATGAGTCTCATGCTGCACCTTTTGTGAGATCTTCAGCAAATAAATGAAATCTTATGCAAAAGTTCACATGTGGTTTAACGAAATGTACATAAAAACAATTGTCTGCTTACTCACAAGGAGCACTTCTGGCTGCACTTTTGTCGAGAGAATGATTCTCAATGGGCCCCATGAATCTCAGCCTGAGTGTTGGCTGATACAAGAAGGTGAACATGTAACACAATGAGATCTACTGCTGCACAGCTGCCTCCCAGCAGAGAATGCATTACAGTGCTCACGTGCGTTTGTATGCTTGCAAACTCAGTCAGCTCAGTGGTATTTGTTTTCTATTATCTAGAAGAGCATTTGAGTGAGCAAACCCAGAAGGTGGGTTTGAGGACGGACCGGGCTGCAAGCTTCCAACCTGCGTAGTACAGAAGGACTCTCAGCAACTGGCCCAAGAGGAAACTGAAGATGACTTGGTCCTGTGCTGTAGTAACAACACTTCACTGCTTTGGAAAAACAATAAAAAGAAGAAAGAAAAAAGAAAGCATTGAGAGTTCCAACACCATAAAAAGATAAGAAACAGAATGTATTTTGAGTGAAAGTGGAAAAGTCTTGTGTTACGCAACACAGTCATGCAGAAATCTCCAAAACAGGTGTGTTCATAACAGCATGGCACTGAGCATGGATTAATTCATTACAGCTGAGATACTCCTAGGTTCTGATTGGAATAGTTTGTGGGTACATCTTCTCACAGATGTTCCAGCTCAGATATGTTACTGCCTCAGGCCTGCACTTGTACCATTGGTTCTTGTGGTTTGGCTGAACTGGAGCAAGAGGAACAGAAAGACACAAGGGCTGTTTGCAAAGAAAAACATATAGAGGGGGAAAGTAGAAGCAGTTAAACAAATAAAGAGGTATTGAAGAGAAGGAAAATCAATGAGTCATAAGTGAACATGGACGAACTTTCAGAGGAAGTGATGCATGCATGTAGATGGATATTGGATATTACATAGAGGGTATTTCAATGCTGGCATTTGATTTGAAAGAACAACCAGGCAGGTCCACTTTCTCTCCCTACTAATTTACATGAAATTACTAACTCTCCTCTAATTTGTATTAGGACATTTCAAAGCTCTGCGTGATTTCCAAAGGCAATTTGTGCCAATGGGAAGGTATACACACAGCATATGAATGAGTACAAGGGAACTTGATCAAAATTCCAGTCTCATGTATTTTTTCTGAACACTTGCTGCACTCCTTTCAGATCTGGAAAATTGCAGGCTGACATATCTCTGGATTTTTTATGTTGTGCTTCTTTTCTCCTAAGATCTACGCCCTACTGGTTCTGGGAAACTTGTGACCTCTGCATTTTTAATTAGAACTTGTAACATTTTCCATAGCAACATATTTTGATGTCGCAAATACAGAACCTGTCAAATCAAACAATTTCAAAGTGCAAAGCTACGGCCTTCTGGTCAATTGAAGTCCAAGTACATGAAAACACTGAGATGCAAGGAAGACTGAAAATTATTTGTTGGTTAACTCATAGCTTTGATCTTCATAATTAATAAATCAGTACAGATATAAAAGAATTACATTGCATGCTGGAGTGGTTTAGATGAACTCAGTACTAATTTCATCGCACGTGAGAGCAGATAGAATCCATCTGTCTGACTGGTGTGCCAGTACTAACATGGTACAAAGGAGAGGATCTATTTCTAGGAAATAGTCGAGATGTGGAACAAACTTCACTCACATGATGAGCTGTGTGAGCAGGAAGTGAAGAAAACAGAAATCCTCTGAAACGAGGCCTGAGCTCAGATTTCAACAGACCCACAATATGAGCAGGAATAATAATAATGGGTTAAGAAAAGCAGTGTAACTTAGCACTTAAATATGTATATTAAAAATAAGTCATTTATTTATGATACATGCCCTGCAAGTGCCAAATAATACTTCTGTCAAGTCTGAAGAACATAAACTGAGAATTTTTGTCATTCAGATATACTTATCTTTCCTTTTCCTGCTTTAAGCTAAGACTAATGGCCAAGGAAGTCATATTTTCCTGCCATTACTAAGACTGCACAAGGTAATTTGCCCCTCTGCAAGGACATCCACGTGTAACTGTTAGTAACACCAGCAGCCACGAGATATGGATATGATCATCAAGTCTTACTAAAACAAATGCTGAATACCATGAACCTTTCAGGAGGAAAAGGCAAGTGTCAATGTGGAATGCGGTAAGAACTTTCTTGTTTCTGGTAGCATTGGGTATGTGACTGCTATCCCTCTTCTTATTCCATCTATTTCCACTTTTTACAAAAAAAAAAAAAAAAAAAAAAAAAAAAAAACACTGGAATATTAAGTTAATATTAAGTTAAACGTGGTATGTTTCAACCTTGCATTGCAGATAAGGAATTCCTGGAGTTCCTGAATCCTGCGTGATTGCAGGCAGCTCAGCTGAGTGTGCATAAGGGAAAGGGGAACAAAAATATAAGATTTTTCTGTTTCCTACCAATTATCTGATATTTCCCCTCTACTGTCTTTGGTGTAAAAGAAAACCAAAGTTCAGCCTTCTAGGAAATGTATTCTGGTAACCTGAAAGACTTTATAAATAGAGTGCACAAATAGATGACAGTACTTCCATGACATAGATTTTCTGCTTTAGAATGAAATGCTTCATTTGAAAAAGCTCCTAAAATTGTTAGAACAGTAATTTAAAAAAAAAAAAAAAAGTTTAAACTCCACAATTGAATACAAAAAACGTTGCTGTGAAGGTTTTGATTTCCAAGAAATCCATTTTAAACGTATTTACAAAGTTTACATAGAAGAATAGATCTGCTGCTATCTATAACATTCACTTCTGTAGTAGAACAGCTAATTTGCGACTATTGGATGAGAGATACAGAAAGAGTCACTTTAGTGAAAGAAAAAAAAAACATATTATTTTAAGGACAAATAGTAAAAAATGATTGTTTTGGAGTTTAGAGACACAGAGTTTGAAGGATTTTGCCCTCCGATGCAGACTGCTCATGCTTATGCTGTAGCAAAGGAGGAGCATCTTGACTACAAGAGTCTTAGTGGAAGAAAACTGGCAATGCCTTTATAAAAATGTATTTAATTTCTGTGTTTGCAGTTTTCCCAGCTTCATCCCTAGGTCCTGGCCTCAAGGGCCCTAGAGATGTCACAGTTTTAAACAGTCTTATAAATCTAGGAGGGGAAATGAGCTGTCTCTCATCTTAAACAGAGAGCCTTGGAGAATGTCTATGGGGCTTTACCAATGGAGCTGCCGAAAACAAAGCTATGATTCAGGGGTCTCTGACCTTTCCCAGCCCTCCTCCACCAGTGTCAGCCTGCAGCCTGCTCTTTAAAAGTTTCTGCTCACCCAGGGAGCAAAATTAGAAATCTTCTCCAGGGACAATTTTTCTTCCATCAAGCCACTCATCAGCCCACTGAGGCATGGAAACCAAAAAGGAAAAAGTGAGTTAAAAGAATGTATGTCTCTTGGTAAGGATTTCCCACAGCAGAGTGTAAGTGTCCAGACTACCTCATCAGCAGAGTCCCAGCCTTTACTATAGGTCTTGGTATTCAGTCTGTACTGTAGTGGTATAGAAAAGTGCCAAGCACTGTGCAGGTGATGCATGCATCAATACAGCAGATGTGGAGGTGTGTTTGAACTGCTTAACATCAGCACTTACCAAATGTTGAAGACACTCTAGCCCCTACGACAAATAAAAGCATTCATTCAGATGTGCATGGCATTTCAGGAATGGAATCATTATTATCTTCTCCGAAAATGTTTTGTCTTATGTTTAATATAATATAATATATATTGCTTATTGGAAACAAATCCTTGTTAGTCTCGTTGTTTGTTTGTTTCCTAATTGTGGATCACCACAGAACAGGGTACAGTTCATAAATACCTCAAATATCTGAAAGGTGATTGCAGCAGAGCAGGGCTGGTCTCTTCTCACTGGTGGCAGGATGAGGAGAAATGGCCTCAGGCTGCACCAGGGGAGGTTTAGGTCGGATATCAGGAAGAATTTCTTTACAGAAAGGGTTGTTAAGCTCTGGAATGGGCTCCCCAGGGAGGTGTTGAGTCACCATCCCTGGATGTGTTTAAAATCCATCTGGATGTGGTGCTCAGGGACATGATTTAGTGGAGGGTTGTTAGAGTTTGGGTAGTATGGTTGGGTCTTGATTGGACTCAATGATCTTTAAGGTCTTTTCCAAGCAAATTCTATGATTTCCGGAGCAATTCTATGATTCTGTCATTTAATATGGAGAAAATTCAAGTAAACTAAAAATCAGATTTAAAAGATAACCTGGTGCAATGTACTTTTATTTATTAATTTGTTTATTTTTATTCCCCAGGCCTTTTTAAAGTTAACCCTAGAAAACACCCCATGTTGGCGACTCCTTGTAATTCATGTCAATGTTCTTTCAGCAGCACAGTTGCTGCTTCCACGCCGTGAGCATCTCCTGTATTTGCTTTAGAACTGCTTCCTGCTGATGCGTTAAGCACAGGAAGTGAAAGGTTGGTCCCAAAATGTCTTCTGAGTGCAAAGGAGAAGCCTGCTGGGGCTGGGGCTGCATGCAAGTCACAATACTTTTCCTTGAATAATCACCTGAAGCACAACTCTTAGAAACCATTGTACTGCAGCAAGTAGCTGCTATTTTTCTGCACCCTTTTTTTTCTGTGCTTTCAGTGGCAGTTGTAGGTATCTCACATGGCCAGCTGCTCTCTGTTCACAACTATAGGTGCTGGTGCCCTGTGTGTCCATAAATGAATGGTTTAAGAGCCTGATGTAAATAAGCAGCACAAACACAGGGTGTTCCTCCCCTGCTCTGCCCTTGGAGCTGAAAGGCAGAATATTGGAATGGTAAGAAATGGTTCACTTTCAGCTGTTTCCTTCAGTGTAAAAGTTGCAAATTCTATAACTGAATCTCCTTTTGTAATAAATTCCAGTTTACACTTGTGGCAAGTAAATGCAGCAAATATTGAACCTCCGTGCAATACAAACTGCCTTAACATAAGTGGTGAATCACACCAAACATCTGCTTAGCTCAATATCTCATTTCCTATAATAATGACTAAAGGATAAGCATGGAAATGCATAAGGTTAGGACACACATCGTATGAACGGGCTCCACAACATTATCTCACTCTCCAGAAACTCGCATTTTAGGAATTTCTTAAATCAGAGGACAGCAGCAGCCCTCTCAGGATTTCCTTTCCAGGAATGTGTTTGTTCTCCCTTGAACTCCTGCAGACTTTCCATGCTGTGACGTTCTGCAGTAAGAAGTTCAGCGCTGAGCTGTCTGTCACAAGGGAAACGCTCATCTTCTCTTTACTCTGAGAGCAGCTTTTGTTGCCCCCTACTTCTCATGGTGTGGAAAGCTCACCAGCATTACCTTTGCTATGTTTCTCATCACCCAAAACAATGCTAACCGGACTCTCCTCTTGTCATGGCTTGTTGCCCACCTTCTAAACCCATCCCTGCAGTATATGGGGACCTCTGCTTTCACATACCACGACAGTCCTTTCAGTACTGAACTGTGCTTTCTGAAATATATGACTCTGATTTTGAATGATTTTGATATAACTTCAGACTGAAAAAACCCCATAATGACTTACTCCAAGTAAACAAGATAACAGGATAGTTTCTTCCCCGCTCTGTAGCTCTGTCTTCAATACTAAATGCATTTATTGCTGGATAGCCTCGCTATACTGCAGTCCTATAGCTCAAGTACACAGAAAAGATGTAGAACATGGAAGTTGAGTCGAGAAGAATGTGCTGAAGTTATAATAGTTACATCACCTACAGAACTTCATAATTAAATGGCTTAGCAAGACCAACATGCACTACTGCATACAGTCATGGTTTATATAGTAACAATACTTATAGATATGCAGTCAATGATTACCTGTCACCAGAGTGAGTTCAGGTCATGGAGACATCATGCTAAGGACAAATGGAATTTACTTGAGAGTCCCCTGGAACTAGAAGAAAAAAAAACAAGTGAAAATGAAGCTAGTGCATACCTGAAATCTTACAGCTCATTGGGAATTGGATTCTTTTCCCAAGTCTTTAAGGAGCCTTATAGGATTCACTGCTGTAACAACCATTTCATTTCAGAGCCTCATGGCTGTATGTACTGAACAGCTGAGCCCTTCCAAGCCTGCTGCATCTCCGTGTTTTTAGAGACTTAATTAACTTTAAAACAAAAGGGTTAAGATGACAGCTGATGGTAGCACAGGAGATGCACAGTTCTATCCACGTCTCTGATTTTCCTAAGCTTTGAACCTGGCTCTTTAGGTAAAGTATTTTGAATATAGAAGACCATATCAGAACGCCACCTATTATTTGGACCGAGTGGGAGGTGATATTTTCAGCAGCATTCAATTTTTATAGGACCTCTTTATGCCCGAGATTCCTTAGTACTTATTTGGTAGTTATGTACCCGTGTCCTCTGGGAGTCTCAGTCTGAGAACTTTCTGTCGTGGTTTTGTTTGGTATTTGAATTAGCACTCAATTTCTGTTCTGTGATGTTCAGTCATGCCTTATCCTCCCCGTCCCCTGCTTCGCCCCGGCTGAAATTTGGGTTTCTTTCACCCTGTCTGAAGAATTTCTTACCAGGCATTAACCCTCTGAGCCTACAGATTAACCATCCTGGCATAATTAAAGCCTAAAATTCGAAAACAATCAATAAAAGTGAAACAATGACACTATCAGAAAATAAATGTTGCCAAGATGGATCAGCTTACACTGCTTTAAGAGCCATATGGGATTTGTTCCCATCTGGGAAATAATTTGCTAATGCAATACGGATTTAAAGTCCACTTCAACCTAAACCATTCTATGATTCTGTATCTAAAATACACCAGCCTGTCAAAAGTTGTACCAGGTGATCCCTTACACTGCAGCTTAATTTAGCAGAGGGAAAATGCCACTCTATACTTTGTTTGGACAACCTGGGCTGGTAACAGATCTGGAGGTTGGTGGCCCTGCCTGTGGCAGGGGGTTGGAACTTGATGATCCTTGGGGTCCCTTCCAACCCAATCCATCCTATGATTCTACGTTTACATTTCAGTCCAATAACATTTGAAGAACCAAAGGTATACTCTCATCAAATATTTCTCCTCTACTAAAAACAGCATCCAAAGGAAACCACAGAATGCTGCACACCACTTTTACTGTCCTTCACTTACCTAGTTGTTCCATGTTTTACGCTGCTTCCTGTTCTTTTAGGTATTTCAAAGCACAGTTGAGTATTGTGAAATGTGATTGTAATTGTAACAACAACAACAACAAAAAGTAATCCTTCAAAATATTGCGTTAAACATTTTGTCTTAAACATTTATGCAACAGATGCTGGTGCTTTGCCTTAAGGTTAATGTGGATGCACTTAGCAGCTGTTACTGAGTCACCGTGGCAGAGATTAGAACGTTATATTTGTATTTAGATGATCTATTACAAACACATCTGGGTGACCATCCTGGGATTAATTTGTTGAAGTCTGACATTTGTGTGCTATCACCTTATTCTGATCTGGTCCTCGCAGGGTCTGTTGTCGATTCCATAACTACCTCCCCCCATTCAGCTGAAGGAAGGGAAATAAGAAAATTGAAAGGTCAGACTTCTGAAGTCATCTTCGCCACGTGCTTAACATTTACATCATCAAATTAATGGAATGACTGCAACCACAAGCACAAAAGATAAAGGACAGAAGCTCTTTTTCCTTCGCAGTACAAATCCTTCTCACAGAACCTCACACTGAATCTTTTCCCAGCTGTACAGGATTTACTTCCCATTCTCTTCCAAGATGCCAGAAACTCAGCCTCTAGCTAAAGCCTGCTAAGACAACTCTTTTTTGTTTCTCTTGGTGAAGCAGACGCACCGCATTCTGAACGCTTGCACTTTCCACCATGAGAAGTGTTCTGGGAGAGAAAGCCCCAAAAGATCAAATGTTATCATTTCTCATTAAGTCAGTTTACACCACTGTTGTCAGTCAGTGTAAGGAACATTAATAAGTACAAGCTGTGGTAAATTCCTGGAGGTCGCCTTGCAGTGATAAGGAAGCCTTGCAGTGATCTGGAAGCCTACCTGCCTGCCATGGAGCCCAAAGGCAGTCATGCCATCCCATCCATCTCCCTGAAGTCAAACTGGGCCCTGAAGTCTGAAGACTGCAATATTTCGTGTAGTTCTGCCTACATACCAAACATCCTCAGCATCAAAAATCCACTTGGCAGGTCTTTGGGCAGGCACTGAGTTTTCATATGTATCAACCCGTCCATGTAGAATGAGAGCCTTTTCACCTGCGTGTAACTTGTTAATGTGAGCAAATAAAGCATCTGGGAAGGGCAGGGAAAGGAAGGGGGAAAAGAATAAGGTCAGATCTGTAAAGTAAGTCGATCTCTAAGGATTAAGCAGTGCTTCTTTGTAGAGATCCTCCACCAAAAAAAAAAAAAAACCCAGACAAGATTCAGTGCTCTCAACATAAACCACTATGGAGACCAGCTGAACTCTTGGCAGATATCACAGGGTACCCCAAAAAGACATAAAACATATGATAAGGTGCTAAATGCAACATTATCCATGTAGCATCTTTTATTCAGCATCTACAGTCATCTGGGGTAGGCAAACTCAGGCCAGGGCAGCAGTAGTTGAGGTTTATGTCCAAGGATCAAGATTAAATTTAAATAAGACACACATTGCTTGCTTTTTTGTTAGCTGAGGCAAAGAGGACATCACTCATTCAGTCTGCAAACACTCCCACTGTGACACACTCAGTGCTAAACTGAGAAACGTTCTTAGGAATGTCATAGGTGAGGAAATGAGCAGCAGCAAATGGTACCTCCGCTTTGATACCTGGGTTCATGGAAACTTATTTGAAGTGATGTAATAGGGCACAACCATTTACCAGGTGTTGCCTATTGAGAGGGAAAACTATACAAAGCCACATCTGACTTTAAACAGGTTCCTGTAATGCTAATTTACTTAGAGATGGCACCTGGACAGGACATTGTCTTCAGGAAGCTGTAGTGCACAGCCCAAGAAATACACACAAACAGCTGTAATTACTAATAAGAACACACGTTTACATTTGTAAGTGTTGGAAAGCCTTCAATTTAGCATCTCTATAAATGCTGGAAAGCTCTTAGAATAAATGACCAGAATCCCTCCTTCCTTGGGAAGCCAGCAAGGGCCCCACCTGACGGCTCTCCCAACGAAGAGTGTTGGAAGCCATTTTTTGCAGCTGGGGAAGGAAAATACAAGCTTAGGGGAAGAATCTATCACAACTTCCAGCATGAGAAGGAAAGCAAGAGACAACTTGTCTGAGTCTGCCTTCTTGCAGCAGGAGGGCTACGAAAGTGTTTTTAATGTCAGTCAAAACCATTCTCCACGATGGATAAAACACAACAGAAGTGGACCAGGTCCAGTTTTGGGGAGTGATGCTTTCTGACTGTGATGGTGCTGTGGTGAATATTTCACATCAGTGTCCGCTTTGTAAAATTCAAGATCTGAGTATCTCTCTATGCTGTTCGCCTTCTATAGTGGTTTCCAGCGTAGCTTGCTTTCTTCAACAATCAACATCACCTACTATCTGCAGGCACAAATTATCTATTATTATTATTTCTGCAGTTTAACAACACAAAGCAAAAGCAGAAATAAAAGGAGAGAACAAAAGCAGCTCGTGAAGTCCACAACATGCATAAGATTTGATATACAATGCATTAACTTCTCCCCATTCGGTCCCCACGAGGACAGCGGCTCCAGGGCTGTGTGGTCCTAAAGCTTTAAAGTCATTGAAATTCTAATCTTTAAAAAACACTGAAAGATGAACTTTGACTGTACAAACCTTCAAATAAAAATAGCATTTTTACTAATGTGCTCTTCCCAAGTGCCTGCTTCTTCCTAGTAGGTTTCCCATCCTAATACTGTATGTTTTTGCAGCTGGCAATTGACACTGCCAATGAGCCTTTATGTTCAATGTTATTTAATAGATTCCCATCAGAAAGTTATTTTTACTTTTCAGTTTCAGTATCTTCTTGAAGTGTCCTGCATATAACGTTCATATTGTAATTTGCATTTTTTCCCATAGGATAAAAAAATAAAGATTCAAACAACAATATTGAAAGAATTTAGATTCATTTGCTGAGAAAAAGAATTTCACAGAATGGAAACATTCTTTATTTTACTGGGGAAAAAAAAAAAAAGGAAGAAATGCAACTTTTTTTTTATTCAAGCAGCTGAACATCACCATCATAATGAAATACTTCCATTCAGTTTTAGTGGTATGGTATGGAAGGGTAAGGAGTTCAGTTATCATCATACATGGCTCTTTTTGTCAGGGCTGTGCTCCATCCTTACACCCCCAGTTTGTATTGGTAGTGGAAGTTGACTTGACCCAGTTGCAGGACGTTGCACCTGGATTTGCTGAACCTCATGAGGTCCTCCTGGGCCCACTGCTCAGCCTGTTTGGGTCCCTCTGGATGGCATCCCATCCCTCAGGTGTGTCAACCACACCCCACAGCTTGGTGTCATCAGCACACTTGCTGAGGGTGCATTCGACTCCACTGTCAATGTCATCGACGAAGACATTAAAGCGTATTGGCCCCAGCACTGACCCCTGGGGGACACCACTCGTCACCGATCTCCATCCAGACATGGAGCCATTGATCAGCACTCTCTGGATTCAGTCCTGCAGACAGTGCTTCATCCACTGAACCGTCCACCCATCAAATCCATATCTTTCCAATTTGGAGAGAAGGATATTGTTTACTCTCCCACCATACTTTTAGCATGAAACTTTGATTGGCATTTTGTCCACATTTCTCACAAGATGGGTTCATTTTCCACATTTGAAGAGTAGATATAACTTGTATATGTCAGCTCAGAACATATCTAGGGTAGATATAACTTGTATATGTCTGCTCAGAACATATCTGCCACTGCTGCATTGCAGTAGGATGCACATTTATTTTCTGCACTAAGTTACTAAGTGAGTATACTCTGCCCCTTCCCTCAGACTGAGAAAGTTTTTGTTCACACACAAGCAGTATAAATATACTGTGAACTCTTTAAAGATCTTCAAACCAACACTTTCTGTTGAATTAGAAAAACAATCTTATGTGGCTACAGGAATAATGTTTGCATTCTATCAGCGCTGTCTCCGCCAAAGGCTGGATTATCTGTTTCACATTCATTTAAACACAGGAAGGTTATAACAGGTCAGACAGCAATCTGGACTTTATTGGCTGGGAAAACTGACCTCATAAATCTGATTTGATACATCTGTCCTTTCAGCTGTCTGCATGTATGCCTGTGCGTTCAGTTGGCCATCTGCCTACTCAGTGGCAGATCAGCTCCTGTGGCTACTGCACAGAGGATTTTCCAAGTCCCTCTTTCTACCACAAAAAAAAAAAAAAAAAAAAATGTTTGAAGGAAGTTCAGAAAGGAAAACGTGTTTGTAGTAGCTCGTAGGTGCCTATGAGAAACCATGTACTCCTGTGATGAATGGTCAGGAAACCACTGAAACTATCCTGAGCAATGGTGATTGTGCCAAATATTGCTGGAAACAGACGATATCTCCTTGCTATACCTTCTGATACACACAAGAGTTTCTGGTTGAAGTACATCACGATATAACGTTGTGTCTCATAGTGCAAATACTTATCAGCCTCCACCTGATCGGTATCTATCACTTGAATCCAATTAGAAACTACTAATTTTCAAAGAGACGAAGATTATAGTGGAAATGAAGGACTGGAGCTAGTGTTGTAAAACTAGAAAAGAGTTATTGTGGTGTAACACTGCTTCCAGGTAAACACAGAATGCTGAATTGCATTTTCTAGAGTGAAATGGCTCCCTCTGTTTATCACCAAAGATATATGAAGTCTATGGCTCTGCAGCACAGTGCGGATATGAGTTTTTGGAAGGAAGTCACCAGCAATCCTTTTTTCCTGTAGTGTTCTGACCATCCCATTATTTAGGACTATCTACAGAAGCGTACATCACTTGTATTCCACCAGTAAACCAATCTAAAATAATTAGTGACATGAGACAGAAATAAAAGTACATTCTGCTCATCGCCTTTCCAAAATGAAGGCTGACAATCTATATAACGGAGTCCTTTTTTACCAAGAGGACCTGCTGTGGGCTGGTTGCCTCTCACCAGCTCAGGTTGCCAATGCCCATCCAACGTGGCCTTGGGCACCTCCAGGGATGGGGCACCCCAGCTCTGTGCAGCAGTGCCAGGGCTTCACCACTCTGAGCAAAGAATCCCCTCCTCCCAGCTAACATAAATCTCCCTTCTTTTAGTCTAAAACTGCTCCACGTCTTCCTTGTGCTGGGAGCCCAAAGTGACAGCAGGCAGAGGTAGGAGCAAGTGGTAAATATGGCCATTTTAGAACATTTCCCTCCCACCTGAAATTTTCCACAGATACAGGTGGAATTTCATGATTAATCAACATTTCTTTTCCAAACGTCTTAATTCATTACTGGATGCATACAGCAGCAGTGAATACACACCTCAGAAGCCTGGCATCTGCACTGGTTTAGGTTTGTTCCAAGAACTGGTGTTTAACTTCACAGTGGGAGTGAGAAGGATTAAAAAACAGATCAGCCCCTGCACTGTGGATAGATTTGGCAGTCCAGCTGCTTACAAGCAAATAAAAAATAGGCTCATGCTATCGATCTAATTTTCTGCTGTGTGCTCAGAGCACAAAGCTGTTAGATCTGATTTTACGATGACTCCCCTTCTAGTAGTGCAGCATAAGATTAGAAAGATCATGGGAACAGCAGCTGATAGAATAATCCACTCATTGATTTCTTCTCCCTGTTTACTCCCAGTGTTTTAATTGAATTTTGTGGTTCAGGCCGTGCTTTCAGAGTCAACTGGAGTACAAAGTAAAGCAATGGGAAAAATCAAATTCTTGAATTTTGTCCAAATGGTATTGGACAAAAATAGACTCCAAGATTCTCATTGCAAATTTGACTCTGGAATGAAGGTTGTGGTTTTTGTTGGGTCTTTTTTTTTTTTTTTTTTTTTTTTTTTTGGTTGTTGTTGTTGTTCTGCTTTGTTTTTTTCTTCTTTTCAGGCACTTCTTCCCTGCAATAAGAGCAATGTGAAAAGAAGAATACTGGGAAAGGGAAATTTTCTTGTTCCCAGCAAGCAGGTTAAAATTTTAAGGAAACTGGAGGTTTTGAAGAATTCACTCTTGACACAGAAGTCACAGAAGAAACACATGAGAGGGATGAGTTGCTGCCAATCACAAAAGCTTTCGATGTCAATCAGAGTAGAGCTTGGTTTGCAGTCTCTCATCAGTGCACTTGGCAAGTGCCAAACATTGACATTCTGGGCACCTAAAGGTACTGCCACATTAAGTGTAATTCTAAGAGAAAGGCAGAGATTTAAAAATAGATATTAACTGTTCATTTTCACTCCAGTGCTGGGTCTTCACACGTACTTTTCCCCAACACTTAATCTGCAGTCAAGTAAGAGTGTTCTCCATCACCTTGAGAACATAGCTGTGGCTTGTGGTAGCAAGGGTAATGGGAGGATGGTTGGACTCGATGATCCTACAGGTATTTTCCAACCTTGAGATTCTATGACTCTAGTTCTTCCTGCTTTACCTGGTGAATGCCTTTAAGAATCCTGCAGCTGAGATTTATAGACATCCTCAAAGACTGTGGATGATAAATTGTAGTTCAATTTCTCCCTGTGCTTCAGTGTTCCATGCAAACTGCAGGTAATGCTCCTTCATATTTAGAAGATACGGCACAAAGGCACAGCTTCATTCCAAAATGACAGTATGTCAGCTGTGCTGTATGCTGCTTCAAAAGTACAACTGGCTAAGAAACTGAAAGGCTCTATATGCAAAGAGAAAACATGTGGGGAAGGAAAAAGGAGCACACATAACTTTTCACATTGATCACAAAATTTGTGCAATGAATTTGGGCCCACAAAAACAAGATTAGAGCTGAAGAATAGGCAGGCAGTCTTAATATTCCATGAGATACCCTGGAGTTCCAGCACTGCTCCTTATAGTAAAAAATATTAAGCATATGTAAGTTGGACATCAGCTCTTAATAAAGTAATGCTCATTAATTTTCAAGCAGAATGACTTTACCCACCTGACAGCTTACAGAATCACAAATGCATCATAAAACTGTATTTGAATGTCTTGAGGTGAACAGTAAGAAGAGGAAAACCCAAAATACCAACCCTCCCTTCTTGCATAACGAAGAACAGCTTTCAGGCATTATGTGGTTCAGCATTTCAGACGGATCACAGCATTGCAAGGACAGCGGTGCCAAGGCACACAGAAGAATGGCAGGAACTCGACATGGATCCAAGCCTTTAGCACTCCACAACGTGGATATTCTTGCAGAAGCCACGCATGACACTACTTACAAGGCGACTACTTGTCCAGGAGCTGTACTGAGTGGTGGTTCAGGATGCTAGAGAGAAGAAATGAGGCAAGACCTCCAGCAGTATTACCTGCACAGTTTTCTAAACAGTAAGTGAAGTGGGCAGCCTGTTGGGCTCAGTGATCTTCGAAGGTCCCTTCCAGCTGAACTATTACTTTCTTTCCTATCCTATGCTGTGCTATTCTGTGTACTGCAGGTATTTTCCAAAGACTTGTTAAGTAGTATATTAAATAAATTAAAAAAAAAAAAAAGACATGGAACATGCATGTAGAATTTAATGAAAACTTAACAGAAGGTGAAATGAATGTGATTTTAAAGGAATTTCAGTAAGTGACTTGGTTTGGTTCCAAGTACCAGGTATCACGGGTTTACCACAAGAGAGGATGCAGATGATATCCACTTTCTTGTTTGTTATTCATCCCAATTCCAGGTGTAAAATGCTGCGCAAAACTCATAGTAGCAATATATCCACACTGGCTGCATCTCCTGTTGTTCAATAGCACATAGAATATGGATTGGGTTTTTTTTTTTTTGGTCTCTGTTGAGCACTACAAGACTGTATTATATAAAGCTGCTGCTAGCAATACCAAAACATATTAAAAGTTTAACTAAGACAATGTGTTTCAGAAGAATTTGCTTTCTTTGGAGCTGGAATGTCCCCATAAAAAGGCATGATCTGTACTAGACTGAGCTGCCCAATGATCTGCAAATTCTGAACACTGTGTCCCAGAGTAAACTCTGCTCTCTTCAAACCCAAATTGGTTTTATTTGTTCTGTGCATGCAACCAGCATTTTCAAATCATGATAATGCTACGTGCCATAAACCTGCACTTTGATTTGTGTGGTAGACTTGCACAAGTGGTAGTTTCTGTTTGTAGTACTGCAAGTCTGCTGGCAGTACCATTGGGTCTCTTAACGAGGGGAGGGGAAGGGATGTGTGTGAAAGTGTCCCTAAAAAGCACAGCTGATACCATTTACAAGACTTGTGCCATTATCCTGATTTGTCCAATCAGGGTATATTTTCCCTAGACTCCCTCTCTTCCTGCCAGAGGTCTGAAAATAGTGTTATTTATGTAGATCTGTGCAGCACAAGTCAAGAAAGTAAAGGACGCATAAAAGTGAGTCAGTTGAAAGCTCCACTTCGCTGCTTATGAGGACCAAAGGATTTGAATTTTACAGCATCTGATTTGCCCAGCAACACAGTGGTGGAAGTCATGGTGGAGACAATCTTTGTATCACTGAGAGAAAGAAAAACGCTGTGCATGAACTTTGCAGTGCTGCTAGAGGTTGACTCCATACCTGGTTTTCCTCATAGTGAAACTGAAAAGCTGCACCTTTCTTATGTAGAGAACCATGCATCTCACTGCAGAACAACTTAACGCACATAAGCACTCCCACACTGGCTCAATCCAAACATGCTTTTGTCCTGGACCTACGTCTCCAACAGTGACCAGCAGAAAATGTGTGGAAAACAAGTGCAAGGAACGAGGCGAGTGTGGAGTGATTCATTCTTTGATATACCCTCCCAGCTTACTGCCTTTTTTAGTAGTAACGACAAGTTGTAGCATTGGCAGGGAGTCCAACTTTTTACACTTCTACCATTTCTATTGTTGTCACACAATAGAGAGCTCGGGTCCTGGAAGACAAGTATAAAATGAAATGCTTCTACATCGTCGCTCCAAACGCAACTATTTGCACTTCTTTTTAGCCCTTCCTCAAAGTCTCTTTAAAATTTACCACTAAGGGCGAGGAGATATCAGATAAAGAAATAGTGAAAAGCAAGTCCACCCTTTGAAGTCTTCTGGTGTGAGGGCAAGATCCTTCCAACAGAGCACATTCTTTAAGCTATTTTAGAATGTCCCACCAGCTGAGGCTTCTACCCTTAATAGTCAAACACAACTCATTCCAAGTTTTATGTTTAGCCTATGTTCCCAATTTCATAACAGGATTTCTCGTTGCATCCTTTGCACTTCCCGTAGATAGTTTGAAAGGGACTGAAGTCAGATGCAGAAACGAAGGTCAGCCATAGCTGGGCACTGAAATAGTTTCTATTAGAGCACGGTAGGAAAGTAGTAGAGAGGAGACATTATGAGACCCATTTCACAGATCAAACAGAAGAGAGGAATCATCCTGTGCCACAGTCGATTCCTCTGTACCCAATTCCTCTGGAGCAAGCAGAGGAACAGTGCTGGAAGGAAAAGCTTGTCAGGAAGTCAGTGCATGATAACTTTGCTATCCAGTAACAAGTAATAGGCCCAAACCTCCTGACAAATGTTCTTATTGCATGCTGACATTGGCTGAATGAGTCTTAAACCAAGTGTGAGCTTCACTGACAATGTCAGTGCCCCCCCCAAAGGAAAGGATATACCTGTCAGACTCTGTGGATCCCAGAAAGATTGATTGATTGCACAGTGTTTTCAGCATATATGGTTCTACATGGAAATGCTTTTAACCTGGAGGAAGGTAGATTTAGACTAGATATTAGGAGAAAATTCTTTACTGTGAGGGTGATGAGACTCTGGAACAGGTTGCCCTGAGAGAATGTGAATGCCCCTTCCCTGGAAGCACTCAAGGCCAGGCTGGATGGGGTTGTGAGCAGCCTGGGCTATGGGAGGTGTCCCTGCCTATAGCAGAGGGGTTGGAACTAGATGGTCTTAATGGTCCCTTCCAACCCACACCATTCTATGATTCTACATCCACTCAAAACAAACCAATACGTATCCGACCAGTTCTTGAGAAGCTCCTGTCCTGGAGGTGAATGTTAACAGCACACCAGACCACGTGTGTTCCTTGCAAAATGGCATCAACAGCATCAAATTTTTTCACGGAGAGAGAGAGACCTCATATAGAAGTCTACAGCTAATGGACTCTGTCTGACAGGTGCTTTGTGGTTTCCAAAGAGACTGCAGATTCCAACCCAGTCCTGCTTCAGCCAAGTGCAGGAAAAAGGCTGTACTGATTTTTGCTACGTCCTGGAAAAAACCGTGCAGCTACAAAGCAGAATATCTCACAACTTTTCAACTCCTACAGAAGAATAGGGAATAAACACCTGAGTGCTCGTCTTCCAAATTCATGTATTAAACACTGTAAAGAGCAGATATGCTCTTATTTGACCCTCCTTTCAAAGCAATAGCTGAGTCTGAAGGTATTCCAACACAAGTGCATGCTTTGCATATACCAGAAATGTTGGTAGTTACTGCATTCTTTCAAACAACTGTGAGGCAAAATCTCTGATGAGTCTGATGAGTAATATAATGTTTATCTCATAGCTCTGCTTGGTCTGTATGTTGCTTCCATCAGAGTTACATCCGATGTCTGTAACAGCACTTGACAATCAAGACATTCTGGTTGCAGTAGGCTCAGGCTTCTAAGATGTTTTCATTGCATAGCCAACTAAAAGAGAAAGAAAAGGTTAGCGCAGATCGCATCCATAATTCACCATAAACCAACGTTTCTCATCACCACTTGGTTTGAATTGCAGTGTATTAGAAATGTATTGTGCACAATCGATTTTCCAATGTGCTGCGTTCTGTGCAGTATCGATCCAGCTGAGAAGCCATGCAGCTGAAACAGCCAAGAGTCTGCAGCCAGTAATTGTTTGTCTGACCTATTTATCCATAACCCGCCAATGACTCTCCTGCTTTTTTTCCAGTAACTTCTGCCATACACATGATACTATAAAGATCCACGAAGTAAGACAAAATAAACCACTAGATTATTGTATTTTTCTTTTATTTTTTGCCACTGACACAAGAAGAGAACTTGCATTATGACAATTCCTGTTAACCTCTTGATTAACACACATTTGGCAACGGGGACGAGTTCCCTCCAGGTAAGTAAAACAGGAAATATTTACTATCACTTTACATCCACTTTAGCCCTAGGACAAGAACTCTCAGACAGGTTTACACAAGATAGCTTGTTTTCTAGGCATTTTTTAAACTGGTAATTTTTCTTTTAGGTAAAACAAACACCACCACTTTGAATGCTTCTCTTGAGATGCTTAAAACTCTTCTTGCTAAGCACTTCCCAGCATCTAGGAAACATCTTTTTCACACGGAGACTTAATATCACAAGGATGTATTACAGGTCTGCACATACAAATAAGTGTGTTGGAAGAAAGAAGTGTCATTATCCTCATCCCATTCCTCAATACCTCTCAGAGCTGGAATTTGTGAGTCCCTCTCTCAGCACCCTGACTCCCCTGTATAGTAGCAAGGTTGTAGGAAGAGCAGCTGCTCTCACCTGTGTTACTTCCACAGCCATAAAGATTTCAGAAATAATCCAACACTGCTTATACTTTTGTTAGTGTTTTTCTTCAAAGAGCACTGGTTTTAAATGGAAAAGTGTAGGGGAACCCTTAGGTTGGAGCTTGAACTGGTGACTGAGCACCTGGTGAAGGGGTGCTGTTGGCCCAAGGAGCACATTGTTTGCACCTGTGCTCTCCCATGTGCCCAGAAGGGCTGGACCCAATGGAGAGCCACACTGGGCTCATATAAGGGGCAGCTATGGAAGGGAGAGCATCACTTGGACCTGGGCTGCTTCTTGGATAGGAGTGTTGTATTGCTGGTATTCCTTTCTACCATCTGGGTGAGTTTAACTCTTCTTTTTGTATATGACTATTGGTCTACTTGTGAATACTTTGTCTGGTATTAACTGGAGCCTGTCAGCAGCTGTCCTGCTCAGAAAGGTGCAAAACAAAAAGCCTATCTGCTTCTTCTCAAACATCTTCTCTGGCATGGTTTCAGCAGCATGAAGACACCAACTCCAGGAGAAATGCCCCTATGGCCCTTAAGGCTGCATGCAATATTGAACATACCATGTGGGCATAAGGCACTATTTTCATACCCTGTGAGTCCTCCAAGGTGCTGATGTAGAAGGAAGTGGTGATGTAGGGAGACAAGGCTATAGCAATGCACAGCTGCTGTTGAGGGCTTAGGTCAATGCTTACCTCAGCCCTAGGGTCAGCAAAGCACAACATGCTTTACCTGTAGTCATAGCTCTCAATGGTGATGCTCTTTGTTCTGGTGTGAGTGCTCTTGTTTTGAAATGCAGAATGTTATGGTGCTGTATGGCAGTATTTCTCAGGAATGCACTGAATTCATGTAATCTTAGGGGGAATACAGCTTAAGGAAGCTTACACAAGGTACAATGGGGGACTTGGAACTATTGCAGTAAAGGCAGAGAAATAAGTGGATGCAAACCTGCAGAGAATCAGGATTCACTAGTTCTGTGAGCACAGAACTCCTTATACAGAGTTTCCCCTCTGATTCCAGAGCACTTCTTCCCTTCTGCAGCCTGACATTGCTGTCCTTCACCTTTCATGCAGCAGCTTGTCAAAGCAAGAGAAGCCTCAGCTCATAGGGGATAACAGAAAACCTGCATGTGTTGAAACATTTTAAATCTGAGTTTCAAAGCACTGCTAGAAGGAGAAGAGCTGACCTCTCTGTGCAATGATTTCAGCCACTCAGCTCTGCCTATAGCAGTCTACCTGGAATTAAGCACATTGCTGCATGCCCGTAGCACCACACCTACTCCAGAAGCTAAAATGGTGTTTGTTTGGGGAATGCAGGAACATAAAAGCATAGAATGCATGCCAGTGCTTTATCCCAGAGACTGTTGCAGCTTTTTTTGCTGGTGTGGACTCAGGAGGTGGAAGAATGATGCGGAAGAGGAGTGTTTCTTTAGACAGAAATAATGCCACAGATTAAGTACAAATATGGTGAGCTATTGTTACAGTGCCCCAAAGAGCTTTTGTGGCCACACTCTTAAGAAAAAGGCAGCTTTTCCAAGAAATCTACTGTAGAGATGCCAAACATCAGTGTCTTGTCTGTTCTGATGCTGTTTGCTGCAGCCACAGTGGGCTGCAACGCTGCTTCAAATTCTGCAGCACAAAGCCCTCATCTGCACATACAGTAAGAAATAATTGCGACAAATGCTCACTCAACACGGGAACAGTTTGGCATTTCTGCAGTGAAATATGAAGCTAAGGCCAAATGCTGAGGTCAGGTTTTGTAGGCAACACTTCTACAAACACTGATGGCTGTCTGTGCAAATGAAGGCATCGTGCTTTGGCCTGTGATCAGGATAATGTGTGGAAAGCGTTTTTCTTCCAGAAAAACAAAGCAATTTGAGCTGTGTGATGCTGGCAAACCGGGATGCTAATTCTTGCACTTGCATCAATCATTTTATATATAGAATTTCCTTGAAGATAATTCAGGCCATTTAAAATGGACACCACGTTAGAGTCCAGCGCTGAAGCTGCTGTTATATTTGGCACTATGAATAAGAGTTGTCTTCTAAGCTTAATTAGATGTGAAGATCTGCTTGGTACGTGTTTAAAGAACATCCTATCCATGTGGCAAATAAGAAACACTATGACCTCAAAGCTGTTTTTGCCTCTTGCTCCACACCTTTACATATTATCTTCCACGTGTTGGTGTTTTTTTTCCCTTGCCCAAAAGATCATAGGGATGAGTGTCTCCGGATGGCTGCCCTCTTCTGGGTGGAATGGAAAGATGTTTGATTATGGCCACACTGAGGAAATGCAGTGTCTTTATTTTCCAGGGAGGAGAACTTAATAATCTTTGTTGCTTCTCTGTGCAGTCACAGAGGTTAAATGATGATGGAATGAGAAGGGTGAGATCCCAGGTGGCTGTTGTGCAGTTCTCAGTGTAGGCAGCCAACTGCCTGTGGCTTTCCTTTATCTTCTGTATTTCTTCACTCTTGTATTCCTTCTGTTGTTTATCAGTGCTTAAAACACACCATTGTTTCCTTGCTGCAAGTGCTTAATCCTCCTTCATAAAAAATAATGGAAAACATTTCCATATCTCTTTGCTACTTAAGGTAAGCATGTTAAACACAGAATATTATGGCTGGAAGGGGTTTTACATAATCTTTTCCTCTGCCCCAAGTCAGGATCAAATATTTCTTTGCTACTCTTGAGCTGTGTTTGGCTGAGCCCTGTTAAAGAGGGCCAATAGTGGGGATTTCTGCAGGCAACCCAGTGCACTGCTTCCCCAGTTAACTATTAGCGTTCCTTCAGGTTTGTGCATCGGCAGATGACACGAGTAAAGGGCTCCAGAGATTACTTTCAAAAGGCTCCATTAATTACGGAGCCCGGCGTTTGTTTAATTTGAGTGCAGGGATTAAGATGCAAAGTAGAAATGCTGAAGAGCTGGAAAAAAAAATCCCTTAAAGAGAGTGTCAGCTCTTGACAGTGGAACCAGGAAGTCGGAGGCTTTTCTTGCTATTATGCATGCACAGTCATACAACCAGTGCATGCTTTCAAACTTTCACTGCACATCTGTCCATCACTGCACGGGCTAGGCACCAAGCCAGCAGCAGAATTCCTACGAGTCTGTGCAGCTCCCACACGTTTACAGCACTAGGACCCTGAGGGAGCTTGATTTCTGTGAGTCAGTGCAGCTCGCTGAGCCCTGAGAGCAGTGAATGAGGCTGGGAAGGCAGAGGGAATGTGAATGGCTCTTCTGGCTTGGGAAAGTATCCACAGACCGGGGTGCTACAGACTGCAAAACAGCCTGGACAGCCCTCCAGATTCCCGTCCCCTCTCAGGTGAGTGACTGCACAACAGCAGCTTTCACAAAGCAAGTCGTGTGGGGTTGGCTGAGTTGTGGAAGTTTGGGATCTTCAGCATCAGCCGGTGTGTTTTTTGCTGTGCAGTGATTTGCACTCTCTTGAGGAGGAGTGTTGTTGAAATACAGAGTGCTCCTTGCTTAGAAACCCCATTTGCTCAGAAAAATGTTGGGCTGGTGGAGCTGAGGATCGTATCCGCTAATGCATGTTAAATTGTGTGCATGTTTGGAACGTCTTCATAGAGCTTTTGTGCTTAAATTCAAAGCTGGAAGCAAATCTTTTGTAAGAACAGTTTAAGCTCAGAGGAAGGTACGTGTTCTCCTTGTGGTTTTTATCCAGGTAAATAAAAACTTAGTTCTTGCATGGCACTGTAGTTACTTCTACATGGAAATTTCTTATTGCTTTAGTTCTGAATATAAGACTTAATTGTGTTTTCCTTTTCTTTTATGGCAATTCTACTGAAGATAACACTTTTTTCTGATAAAAATAGGAATTCTGGTAAATCAAAGTACGAATGGCCCAAGGCAGAAACCTTCCAGCTATAGGGACAGCTGTAGGTTACACCATCTATATCCTCTAGGATGTCCACTTGAAAAAGCTTACAAACTGCATGCTGCCTTGACAGACCGAAACTGACAGTGTTTATTGATTTGCACTGGGTGCTAACGCTGCTCTCCGATGCATCAGTCAGAGGCAAAAATGGGGATCCCAGTCACAGGGATGAGAAGAATTTGTGTGCTGGGAACAAAAAGTGCTTCAGTTGCTTTCTTCACTTTAAATTTCCCTTATAAGTTCAAGGAGTTTTAAAGGCACAGGGGAAGTGAGCGTGCTTGTCAGGCTGGTTTTTCCAAGCTGCCACAACTTCAAAGTTGCATTGTCACTATAAGACAAATCATTGATGGGTGTTTTCAAGCCTTAGAGTGTTACCATAAAGCTTTTTTTTCATACTTTTTTTTTTTCGAAGCTGAAGCAAAATGTGACAATTATCTGCAAAAAGATAGGCAGGAAGTGAAGTAGCCAGTAAGTTCATATGGTCTTTGCACTTCTGAGCTGGTTTAGATATCATGGAAAACAGGCTTTTGTGAAAGCCTGAAAGAGACCCCGACAGCAACCATCTCATGTTTGTCTGGAAGTCAGAAGGTTACAATACTGCAGCGATGGGATGAAGAACCAGTAAAATAAGAAAGATTTGTCCCTGAAAGACACTGAAGTTATAGATGAATCGTTTCCTAATAGATCTCAGCCAGATCTGGAGAGGAGCTCATTCTGATGAATGTGTGCAGCATAGTAATGGTCATGTCACATCTTGACTGGTCCCAGCCCCTCACCCTGAAGGGATGCGTCAGTCTGACAAAAATGAGAGCAAAGAAAGTAACTGTGGCTTTATTTTTCTCCCTCTTAGTGGAGTAGTGTCCATTTTTCTCAATCAAAAGCTCAAATTATCTTTTCAGATGTCTTCATTTAAATTCAGTGGAAAATCACAATTAGCAGAAAGGATCATTCTAACCCACATGCTAAGTAGTTATTATATAGAATGATAAGTTAGCATTTTGCAGCCATTATGTAGACTAATTCAAAAACCATATCAGAAAAATATTTAAAATACACATAAAGGTTAGCACTTCTGAGGGCAAAATGCCCTTCTTTAGTGGGATAAACAGAACAGGGTCAGAACACATTTTAAAACCAGATCACTTCCATCCATAGAATAAATTACTGCTCGATGACTTTGGGCACATAGACGTTCCTTTAAGTGTAAATTCCATGAATTGCTTTTCTCTACAAGATGCTTTTAGAAGCAATAAAATACCAAATACACAACAATTTCCATCAATGGAATTCAATGGAAAGCATGTAGAAAAAAGTATCCATGCCTTTAAGGAGGTAACATAGTTCTGCCATTTGTTTCGGCTCCTAAGAAGAAACATTGCTGTTAAAAATAAAAGGTTAATAAAATTAATGCTTCATTACAAAGGGGTTAATATTCAAATGATGGTATTGGTGGGCTTAGAAATGTCTTTTAAATCTTAGTCCAATAAAAGCATGTGGAAACCCAATACCTAACAAATGGGCTACAGCGATGGTGACCCCTGCAGGCAACTGCCCTCTCCCCAAAAGGAGTTCTGAGGGCTTATTCAGAAACTGATAGTGAAATAAAACATCTTTTAGATCAACTGATATGCTTAGAGAAATGGAAGGCAACATCTCTTCCAGCACAACTTGTCTCACGGTGAAAGGCACATGTAGCAATGCTACTGCTTTTATTTCATGGTAGAAAGGTAGCTCTCCCCATTCTGAATTTGATTGGCACACACCCATGTAAGCCAATGTATTTAAAATCATTTCTATGATTGAAAGATCTCCCATTTTGGGATGGATGTCCTATGGGATCTGTGTGGCTGTACAATGCCTTTTTTACAGCTCTGCTGAATTAATTACACCAAAAAATACATGGCCAAGCAAAGCAAGATTCTTCCTGCTTATGCCAAGAGATGGTAGTACCTATTAAAGTGATTTATGTGTGCTCTATGTGCCAGATTCCACTAACATTAAAGCTATTTATGCATTGTAGATGGTGGCAGGAAAAATTCAGGCTCTTGATAGAAGCCTATACTATGCCCAGTATAATGCATATAGATCCTGAGTATTGCTTGTGGTTCTCATCATTATTCACACCTCAGAAAGAGAATAAAGTAAAACAAGGAAACATACTGGCTGTATTGGTGGAGAGTTGTAAAGTCACCGAAGTTGGCAAGAGTTGACTACAACAGCCTGCAAGTCAGCATGTTTCTGAGTGCATGAGCTCCAACTGAAGCACACCCAAGGACACCCCACTACACAGTTGCTTTCATGTGTTCAGATGGATGAGAGTACTTGATTACTTACAGGCATAATGCCTGGGTGGTAATATTCATTTGAATGGTGTTTAAATTACACCATTACTGTATAGCAGGAGAAAACACACAAAGTACTATTCAGTATTTATTTAGTATTTGGAGCTTGCATGCAGCCATTAAAATGAAAATTACCATATTAGGAAGCAATTCTTTGCAGAAAGAGTGGTGATGCAGTGACACGGCTGCCCAGGGAGGTGGTGGGGTCACCATCCCTGGAGGAGTTCAAGAACTGTGGAGATGTGGCACTGAGGGACGTGGTTATGGCTGCGGTAGGGATGGGCTGACAGTTGAACTGGCTGATCTTAGAGGTCTTTTCCAACCATAATGATTCTATGGTTCTATACGCACATAGGCATCAGGTTGTACCCACACACACCCATGAATGAGACTTCAGTGTATTATTTAAGCCCCAAATGAAAATGTCTTCATGATGTATTTGGAAATAACACACAGGATGGCTTTACTGCTAAGCTTCTGTAGCATTCACTTTTTGGTGCCATTGAACAATGAATGAAACACCTTTGACTCTTCCTTCCCTTTGAGGCAATGATTATTTGCTAGTAAAGACTTTCTTTTCTTCTTAGCTCTTTCACTTACAGAAATGCTTTGAGACTGTACAGTGTGGTAGGGCACAGTATCAGAAGATCCAAATCAATATCAGATTCCCATCCCCTACTGCTGGGAACAGTTGTATCGCATGAACTTGGCTTTCAAATTTCATTGTACTATCCTTCCAAAGAAAATATCTCATGGATGCTGCATGCACACAGCAAAAATCCTGGCCTGGATTTTAGAACCCTGCATGCTCTCCCCTCAGTCTGACAGTGATCCCTACAATTATTTTCTGAACAAAACCCTGGCTGCTTTCAGAAACCATACCTGCAGTAAAGTAACCAGAAAGCTGGATGTACTTCCTCAATTAGTTTCTTCAGGCATAGACCATTACACTGATTCCAAATAAATGCTTCCTGATTCTTATTCTTGACTCCAAAATGAAATTTCCTATTTCCGAAGGGTGTATAACAACGTGCTAATAAAAGGTCAGTGTACTCCCGCTGAATTGTTGCATCTTTAAACTGTCACTGTCAGTGCAAACAGATCCAAGCACAAAGAGAGACAAAAACGTGTAAAACAGAAGATGAGATGATTTCTTTCGTGTCATTTTCAGCCTCTGTTTGCATAACATCGACAGAAATATTATCACTGTGCATGTTATGCAAATATGGAACTTCCAAGAATAAAAATAGATGGAATAAATGAATAACTGCCAGGATGGACCTGCTGCCTTGTCATAGCAGATCATTTGTTTGAGAACTCCCTGTTTGCTAAATGTGCTTTTATTTGTCTAAGGATGGTGGCTTAATTTTTCTTCCCTATTCTTGATCAGTTCACGCCTTTTCCCTCTGCATTGTATGGGAATAGAGGTAGGTCTTTTCGTGGTCTGGTTCATTGACTTGCTTTGCCTGTCTTTATTTTGTTATTGATACAACTGCATTCAATCCAGGTCATTAAAAAAAAAGAAGAACATCGGAAAATGTTGTAATGGAAATTAACCAGGTACCTCATTGCTGTGTGCGCTACTTTGATTATGACACGTTTAACAGCTCTATCTCAAAGAATATCTGTTTTTTCCATTTTGAAATATATCTTTTACTTCTGGAAGCTGTTATGGCCTGGGTGACTCAGGTATTAAACACTGCCTGTTCACAAAGGCATTTCTTTGCCCTGCGGTGAACAACACAGCCTGCACTTTCTGAAATGCATCATTTCCTGCCCATTATTTCATGATCCTTTCGAGATGTTCTGTGTAGCAGCCCCAGCTCTGCAAGGTGTTCATGCTCGTGCTTTACGACAGCCATATGAACAGCTCTGCTGAACTGTGTCAAGAAAAGCTCACAGTTCTGATGAGCACAGCTGATCGGTGCAGCTCTGCTGGAATGCTGTCATTGCACCAATCATGGAAGTGATTACATTAAGGCCTTTGGGAAGGGTCACCAGGGCCCATCTGCAGAGGGTCAGCAGGCTGAGTTAACTGCAAACGGGTTTTTCACCGCAGCTATTAATTCCTTTTAATTCTCTGTTGCCTTCACCCAAATGCTGCTCTTAGGAGAGCTGAGCATAAAGGTAGAGGGAGAAATTATTTCTGGTTTACATTACCTGGTGCAGAAAACCAGACTGAAAAATTAGCATTATAAACAGAATGAAACTTGGTGGGTATTTAATACACAGTTTGTAAAAGGCCCAGTGGGAATTGGGAGTGAGAATTTATACTGCTTTCTACATTCCCCAAAGCTCATATGGGGAAGCTCCATATTGCCTGGAGAATTAATATGGTGTGGACTTGTGTTAAGACACACAGCCCAGGAAACAGTTCTGAAGTCTGGAGAAGAGCTCTGACAAAACCCTTTAGCCTTTCTCCTGTTTCCTTGAGCTTTATTACACTTTTCTCCCAGCAATGCCATCATTCAACAAACTATAAAAGCCAAATAAGAAACCCTCCATTTCTGGTGTTTATGTTGGGTGAAGCCTTGTTGGCATGAGATTAATTCATCACCTTACGCCAGCGGAAAAATATAAAAGTAGTTATTGTTTACTTTGTAATATCTTATCTAAGGCTCTCACACCTTGTCTGCACAGCCTGTGCTATGTAATAGAGCTGGATGGAGAAGATGCTTAATTCCAGGTGCATGGTTTGCAGCCATATGTCTGCGTTGTAACGTTTATCATTATGTGACTGCTAATTAAGGACTAATACTGTGTCATATTGAGGAGCTTACAGGATGATTATGGGTGCGTTAGCGTGGTGTTGAGGTGTCATTTGTGCTTGGAGTTTCTGATGTTACCGATGGGATGGAATAGCTTCACATGACAAATATCCAATATTTTACGTCAATGCAAGCAGGCAGTAAAATTGTGAAGCCATGTGAGTGCAAGAAACAAGATGACTCATTTACAGATGTGCTGATGATAAATTCTTCATCACTGCACATAACCTGGGGCATCAGGAACCAGACTCATGTTCAGATAACCACTGTTTTTCCAAGTGGACAAACTCCTGCCAAAAATTGACGGAAACTTTCTTCAGCTCCTGTTTGAAATGCTTTCTGCTAGATAGAAGAAACAAAACCCACAGAAATCAACTTTTGGGATTGATTCCTCTAGAAAACAATAACTGAACTTAACTGCCTTAACTCCAAACTACCCCATTTCCCTTCCAGGTGGGATTTTTGCTGCTCGCAGTAACATCTGCAAGAGCTGCAGTAGGTTGATATTACCTTCTAAAAGCTTCTAAAATTTTGCTGCCTTCTGTGAGTCTAAATCAGGGAGTCTCTGCCACTTATCTGTCCCAGAAACAAGGCAGCACTGCAGCATCACTGTGTTCCAGTCCCTTAATCTGTACATTGCAGTGTAACATAATGTAAGCTTGTAAAAGGGGTACTCGATTTCCAGTTGGAGAGGGGCCTAGTGGGAATCTTCTCATTGTTTTCCCAGCAAAAGGCAAGTTTTCAGGAATGGATTAACTGCATGATTGAGAGAAAAAAAATCCCCACTTTCCATGTTATCAAAAATTCATGGTTGATATTTTGAAACAGTTGATTGAACTCAGTCACTAGGTCTTGATTACAGTCTAGCATTTCCTTCTGCGTAGGCTGATCCATAGGGAATGCCATTCATTCCAACACTGAACTAGAGCAGGATGACTCAGATGATTAATCAGCTTTACTTTTTCTTATTAAGAAGCAAATATTTGACTTCCCCATCTGCTAAAGTGATGACTGTCAAGCTCATGTTATAACACACATCGTTTTGGTCACCCTTGACTCATGCTCTAAGAGAGGGAAAGTAAACTTGTAACCTATGATCTGTTATACAACTACAGGATTAATGAACACAAATAGCAGCGTTGTTGCCTGTGTTTTCTGTTTGACATACAGTCCTGGTCATCCAGGGCCTGCCTTGTTGCTTTCTGATCAGTATTTATCCCTAATTTGGAACCAACCTTATGGGTTCTGACAGTGGTCGTGCATCAGTTGGTAGACAAGCAGCCACTGAAACCAGTATTTTGCCAAATCACTTTCTAAGCTAGGAATGAGAACAGAATCTACAGATGAACCACGTCTCTAATCTTCAATTCAAACATTTGCTGAATTTATGATGTTAACAGTTCAGTCAAAGATTCTTCCTGCAAAAATGATCATAATTAACCACAGAGCTTCTTTTTTTCCTTTCACTAATAGGTAAACCACAACAGAAATGCAGCCAGTGTGCAAAGTTTGTGATCACCATCATGAAAGGGACGCAATGAACCAAGTAAACAAATTTCAATTAAAGGCACAATAATTCTAGGCAGACAAACCATCGCTCTCCCAGCTTCCAACTAAGTAGGTCTCTCTGCATGGAAAGGCTGCCAGCTATGGGGAACAGTTTAGAAAGTTAATGACATTAAGAATGGGATTCATTGGCGATTGTAATTCTAACTTCACTAAGCATTGCCAGAGGCATGACATGAAGAAACAAGTACTATTTCAAGCAGACTGCAAAGCCAAGGGACAGATTAGCATCTGTTGGAATCGGCTACAGTTGAGGTTCTTATTTATCCTTGGACGTCACAAGGCTTCAGAATGCCTAAAATGATTATTTTTTAATTATTTTCACAAATCTGAATTCTGTTCCTAAATTTAAAATAACCTTTCCCCACGTTTCCGCTATATGCTTTCAAATAAGTGGGCATGAATTAACTCGCAGTTAGAAGGTGGGGAAGAGGCAGTTCTTTGACATCACTCACTGTCAAACTTAACCTTTTATGTCAAAGAGGAACAGGGAGCAGTTCTGTTGCTGTAGCTTGTACAGTCAGTACAGCCTCCGAGCTGCTGATGTTCACATCTAGGCTGTGTTGCTGTGGACTTTGTTTCTGCCTTATCCCTCTCTATCCTTACTAATAAGATTAAGCCTTCGTCCACATTCTTCTAATTAAAATGCCATAATTCTGGGAAGAGATTTCAGGCCTACTTTTAGCATAGTAATCAGGTATTATCAGTATATCTGTGAGTTCAAGTTACCATTTTTTAATATGAAAGTTTGCACAAAGCTAGCACTTTGCATGCAGGCCAGAGAATAAACTCCTTACAAAGCATTATGTTATGAGTTATGTCTGAATATAACTCATTATCCACGGCGATTAGAATAGTAGGCTTCATTCTGTAGTAGAGGCATCAACAACATCCAAATGCTACAGCTTAGCTGCAGCGCTGCTCAAGCTGATGAGTTCATGGGTTTTGGAGATGTCATCCAATAGTTTGAGCAACCAAAGGTTCTTCATATCTTGCTTGGAGCATTTCTGCATTTATCTGCAATGTTTTTCCCTTTCCTAAGCTGTAAGAAGCACGTCCTGAGGTTCGAGTTGTGTTGCGTGTACCAGCTGTAGCCTTTAAATGTTATTTACAAGTTATTATTTCTGTAGCTTCTCATTCCCCCACCAAGTTACTGTTCCAGGATTTGCAAAAAGTGCCTCCTCCCACTTCATCTCCTTCCCCTATATGTTGTTTTTTTAAACTATGTGAAGCAAAGTTGAAAAAGAAGTTTTTGTTTAGTCAGCTTGTTGAGTCTGTTTTGAAGTAAGTATTGTGAGAAATTTTTTTGCAGTGGTTTGGTCATCCCAGTTCCAAGCATTTGCACATTCAATCTATTGATTTTTCACATTATGGAACCAGAAAAACGTTCATGCCTAATATAATAAAAGACCAATGGGGCAACAATGCACTCGTAAACACAATAGCAGCAATCTTCTATTCCTGGCCTGTTCTTAGAGTTTGAAACACTGCATAAGAGGAAAGTCAATGAGCCACACATAGTTTAAGTGTGAACAATGCAACACCAGTGATTAGCAATTTAGGCATTGAGATTTATTCACACATAGAACAAGGCCAGAGAATTCTAGAAGAAAAGCTGTGGAAACATGCAAGAGCATAACAACAAGGAAATAATGCATCTTCCCTGTTATGCTTTTTGACTGTAGCAAAATCTGAATTCAGTAACCAGATGATGGTGGAATAGCAAAAATAAACAGTTAAGAACATTCATTCTGCAAGGGTAAGTGGTGGGTCCTGCACTTGGGTCATGACAATCAACACAGCAGTACAGACTTGGGGAAGAGTGACTGAAAATTGCCCAGCGGACAAGGAAGGACCGAGGGGTTCTGGCCAACATCTGGCTGAAAGTGGGCCAGCAGTGTGGGCAGGTGAACAAGGCCAGTACCATCCTGGTCTGCATCAGTATTAATGTGGCCAGCTAGGGAAATGCTTGTCCCCTTGTATCATGGCACAAACGTCAAACATTGGGTTCAGCTTTCAGTCCCTTGCTACATGGAGGACGGTAAGTTGCTCAAGGTTGTGCAGAGAAGAGCAACAATGCTGGTGAAGGGATGAGAAAACAAAACTTTTGAGGGGTGACAGGGAATCAGGGGTGTTTAGTCTGGAGGAGGCTGAGAGGAGAACTTCAAAGCTGAAAGTTTTTCTTGCACCCAACTTAACTGTTCAATGAGGGCATTGTTTTGAATGTATGGGGGAAAACAGGTCGCAGAACCGTGACAATGGGAGAACTGGATTGGGTACAAGGTCAGTACAGTCTTCAGAAAAAAACTCAGGCTTTGCAGTGAGAAGATATGCAAATATCTGCCCACATCTTTGCATGTCACCCCACATACAGCAGCACATGGCTCACTGGTCACCATTGTTTATATCTGCTACTCATTCCCAATCAACATACCTCTCAAATTTAGTCCAACCACTAGTTTGACAACAATCAATTACTTATTTTTTATGCATTTTTAATTTTTTTAAAGGTACTTTAAATTTTAAGTATTACTTCTGTGTAATCATAAAATCATAACACATGTATTTTTAACAAAATGAGTTGAATATGGGTAAAATAAGGTAGGCGTAGACTGAGTGCGACTGTGTTGGGGACTGTATCAACTACAGTAGAAGAAAGTCAATGTCTAAAGCTCATGTGAGTTTTCTTGTCAGTTTCCACATAGTCAGGTAAAGTAAATCATTAGAGAAGGTATTCAACCATTAAGAAGTCTCCATAGGTCTCAAGAAGGTAAAAGAGCCAATTAAGAAATAACAGTAAATATCTTAAAAGTTAAAAATAAAAATAAAAAACAAGGGATCATAGACAGCTGTTAGAGAAAGAAGCTGCTCAGTAAGGATACTGCATTATTCTTCAGGTTATTCTCCTTCTACAAAAGGGGCTTCTAAACTATAAGTTAGTGGCTGGTTTGATTAAGTGATCTACTGATCACCTAACCGATCCATTCAATGGCTTGACATCTTTTCAATGGAAGATGCTAAATAGCGTCTACTCAATTTCGTTATTATTTCTCCACTATCTCAGAAATGCCTAAATGCTCACAGGAACATCCCCATTTTGTAAGATGGGAGTTTTATTTTGCAATCCTTTATCTTCAAGCTGTTTTTTAATGGAATAAAAATGCAGTATATCATTGTGAGCTGCTCTGACCACAGATTTTTTATGAAGTGTGAGCAGCTCAGCAGAGGTACAACATACATGTGAAGTTTCTCTCAACTTCAGCCCTCTTTGCTGCCTCCTTCCTGTATTCTGACTCGCCAAATACAGACAATTCAGCTTCCCTTTGGTATTTTCAGAATTCCCATCAAAACATCTTTGATGCTTTTAATCAGTATTAATGTATTGGGAGATAAGATGAAATTCCTTTTTGAGGTAAAGAACGAACAGAACGGGACAGTCTGAAACACACAGCTATTAAACGTCAAGAAGATCATTACTATCATCTCTAGATGTTACATAATGTTCTGTTCCAAGTTCCAAGGAAGGTCCCTAGATCCAAGGATCCAGAGAAACATTACAGGTTATGGAATCTATCTTTTAGAATCTGAGCATGACATATCAGCTCCCTTTATTTTCTTCATTTTTGGAGTCCCTACACTTTATGCATCACACTGCAAGGTGTGTTCTATATCTAAACATCTCACTTGTTTCAAATTTGTTTGCATAGTGGTAGAAAAATGAAGAAAGATTAAAAAAAATAGAGCTTGAATTATTATTTTTTTTAAAGCTAGTATCACTCTTAGAATTCAGCTGGTTCTTATTAACAAAGGTTTGGACAAGAATCAGGATTTACATTCCCTTCTGAATAGCTGCAATAAGATCATTAGTTGGAAAAGCTTACTGGCCCTTAAAGACGTATTTTTCTGCCGTAACTGCTTTTGGCTGTAAGATGGGATACTAGCACTGTAGTCTGATTAGCCTTTACTTTCTCTTTCCAGATGAATTCCAGTTTGATACTGGCAGTTTCATTAAAAAAAAAAAAAAAAAGAGTCTGAAATTCCATTTCTTTCATGTGGTATAACACATCTTTTAGTTCTCTGGACTTCATCTCCATTTTGGGTCATTTCATATTGGAAACCAAAAGTCCCGAGGTACGCACCTGGCAGAACCAGCTCAAGAACCACTTGGAAAAGGTGTAAAGAGAGGAAAGGACAAGGTAGGATGGAGGCGTCTGTTTGCACAGATCTCAAGTGTAGTCAACTTTGGGATAGATTTCTCCCATTCATGCTGACAGTATTTCCCTGTCAGTGCCTGAGATCTCCAGTCACTGCCTGGTGCTGGTGAATTAGGACATAGGAAACCCTGCTGTCCTATAAAATACACTCTGTAGTCCATGCTGAAAGTATCAAACAAATCAACAAATCATCACGTGTCAATCCTTAATTTTAGGGTTTGCTCTAAAAGATTGTAATACGCCAATGATATACAACTATAGTATGGTCAGGTAACTTCTTTCTAGCCAACATTTTTCTCTCTAGCTAACTTTAATTTACCAGTTTTATTCCATTGAGGCCACTGACTTCAGGCTAATCAGATTCACATGATCCTTCTAAAGTTGGTTTCTGTTATTTATTTTCAGAGAGATTTATCTTAAGTGGCCATTAACTCATTTTTCCCTCACTGCGCTAAAGGGATTCCTATCCAAACTGAGATTTGATATCTTTTATTTGCTGAATATCAGTTTGTTATCTTATATACGGTATAATTTTCTGTTGGAGCAGCTTTGTGCATGTTCATCACTGTGTAAATGGTCGGTCTGTCACAAAAAGAGCTGCATCCCATTGCAAGTTGAGCTCTGTGTGTCCTGTGCAAGAATCTTCTCCTTGTTGTGCTCTGTTGTTAAGAGTCTCCAATGTTTACTGCAAGAATCCAGCACCTGTTGCTGCAGGCTGCATCTTTCCTATGGGTAGCTTCATTTGAAGTGAATGGCTTGTCAAGGAAGCTAGGAAGTTGATGGGCAATAGACTTGATTTGTTTTCTGGGGCCAAAGCATGCATAGAAATCAAAAGGAACTGTGCTCCTTTGTTCCACTGCTGATGGCTGAGGTTTGGAGACAAACAGAACTGGGGTTTTAGGAGCCTTTAGTGGTGCTCTGAAATCATCCCTTGAAGGCCCAGGCAGACAGGCACAGGGAACATGTCATCTCAAGGATGATTTTTTGATTAGCAATCAAAATATTTGGGTACCGGTTGAGGAGGATAGGAGTGACAAAATTAGGTGCTTGCAAGTAAGTCATCCTGATTACTTATGGCCCAAGAAGAATAAAATGAATCATAGAATGGCCTGGGTTGAAAAGGACCACAATGATCATCTCATTCCAACCCCCTGCTGTGTGCAGGGTCGCCAACCAGCAGACCAGGCTGCCCAGAGCCACATCCAGCCTGGCCTTGAATGCCTGCAGGGATGGGGCATCCACAGCCTCCTTGGGCAACCTGTTCAGTGCGTCACCACCCTCTGGGTGAAAAACTTCCTCCTAATATCCAACCTAAACCTCCCCTGTCCCACTTTAAAACCATTCCCCCTTGTCCTGTCACCATCCACCCTCATAAACAGCCGTTCCCCCTCCTGTTTATATGCGCCCTTCAAGTACTGGAAGGCTGCAATGAGGTCTCCCCGGAGCCTTCTCTTCTCCAAACAAAACAAGGCCAGTTCCCTCAACCTTTCCTCATAGGAGAGGTGCTCCAGGCCTCTGATCATCTTAGTGGCCCTCCTCTGGACCTGCTCCAAGAGCTCTGTGACCTTCCTGTACTGGGGACCCCAGGCCTGGACGCAGTACTGCAGATGGGGCCTCAGAACTGCTGAGTAGAGGGGCACAATCACCTCCCTCTCCCTGCTGGCCACCCCTTTTTTAATGCAGCCCAGAACACAGTTGGCCTTCTGGGCTGCAAATGCACGCTGCTGGCTCATGTCCAGCTTCTTGTCTATCAAGACCCCCAAGTCCTTCCCTGCAGGGCTGTTTTCCAAATTCTGATAGGTTTCCAGTTTGGTGAATCCTCACCCTGCAGATCATGATTCATAATACCTTTTACTCTTTAACTGTTCAAGGACAGAAGCACGATGGGCTATCAAGCATCCTTGTTATTCTCATTGCCTAGACTAAGGTTGTTGTCCATCCTGTGATGATGATGATCATGGTGACACAGTGTATGATCATTGCTGCAGGGCAGCATTTTTCTCAGTCTGCTGCTCTCCTTAGAAATACTCAAAGGAGCATTTCAGTACTGGAGGCCTTCAGAACAAAAGGAAGTGCATGAGACACAGGTAATTTCCAACTGGCTCTTCAGCATACATAAACCTCTTATTTACAGGATGAGTCACTGTAGATGTAATAGAGGAATTAAGTCTGAATTCATTAAAAATTCCCATTTTCTTGCTCATCGGCTCAGTGCAGAGACTAAAGAGTAGGAATGAAGTGATTTTGTTAATTTTTTTTTCCCCCAAAGTTTGTAATCTTGAATGCATGTAAATTCTGAAGCAAGACATTAGTAGGATATTATGTTAATCTCTGGGACTGGTAGGTTCAGAGGAATAGCGTATAGATGCTGTCTTCAGCATCATTTGAATAACACTGCATGATTTACTGGATTCTGCCACAGCTGGCAATCCGGGAAGAAGACAGCAAAAGAACTTAAAAAAATACAACCTTCTGAAAATAAACTCTTTTGTGGTTAAACAACCAGCCAGTTGGAACTGAAGCTGTGTTTTCTTAGGGTGGCAGAACAGTAGGAAAAGCTGTTGGATTATTTTTGGCAGTGGTCACTACTTTAGATCTATCGTTACTAAACTGACAGAGTACATTGAAAGGGATATTTCTTTATTAGTACATTCCTCCAAAAAACATAGCATACATTGCTACACACAGCAGTACAATGAGCACATAACCCGAGCTTGGAAGATTTCAGCTTTATGAAAATTAAGCTCTTGTATTTGGATCTTGGTAGCAGAACCAAACACAGTGACCACACAAAATGGCAGCCAGCTCTCTTGTGGACGTGTTGAAGGTGTAAAATGAATTCAACTTAAAAAAAAAAATTGAACTTTACTTTGTATGTTGGTGTTAGGAGCATGTTCTCCATAGCAGCTGCACTTTAATTTCCACACCGAGTCTATCAGGATACTTTGCAATATGGGAGTACCTTATACAACTCTTCTTTATCTTATTAAATGGGACAGCTCAATTACCTAAGTATTCAAGATGAATTTACAGTCTGAACCATTCTCTGCTCAGAAGATACCTTAATACGAGATTCAACTGAGAAGGAAAATAATGGTTTTCCTTTGATTTGGGTCTCCATGATCATTTGCAGTGTTACAATTAAGATCAGAGTTATTTTTTACCTTGATAGTAGCCAGTGGATAAGCACTTAAATCTGTGCCGTTGTGTGCCTGCAAATTTTTTACCCTCAAATTCTTTTCAAATACCAGCAAAAATCAGATAATTCTTTGCTAACAAACACCCCTCTCATCATTCTCCTTTTGAATATCTATTGAATTCTGGTTATGATGTGAAAGAGCACACACGAATGAAAGGTTTTAGGCATCATCACTTCACCAAAACAATGCTGATTCCAAACAATCAGCAGAGTCCCATCACCACCACTGGATATCCTCTGTGATGTTTCCTCTGTATTCTTTACTTTTTTCCACTCGAACTATCCTGTAGGTATTATAAATGCCTGTGTGGTCCTGGCAGAACTGCTTTAGGTGGCTACTTGAGCTTTAGGTTCTACTTGAGCAGGTGGGTGGATCAGTTGGAGGGAAGGTTTAGACTGGATATTGGGGAAGTTCTTTACAGAGAGCAGTGAGGTGCTGAACAGCTGCCCAGGAGAGGCTGTGGATGCCCCATTCCTGGAGGTGTTCAAGACCAGGTTGGATGTGGCTGTGGGCAACCTGGGCCAGTGCCAGATCTGGAGGTTGGTGGCCCTCCCTGTGCGGGTTGGAACTTGATGATCCTCGAGGTCCCTTCCAACCCAAGGCATTCTATGAGATGGCCTCTGGAGGTGCCTTCCAACCTAAACCATCCTGTGGTTTTGTCTCTGGTTTTGAGTGAGTACTGACAACACGCAGTGTCATCACTTGTAACCAGATTTCCCTTCCAGATGAAGAAGATGGGAGGTCTGAATCCTCATTTGTCCGTATCTTTTGTGCAAAGTGAGCTCAGATGGTGACATCAGCAAGTATTGCTTTGTTATGCTGTATTTCTCCTGCTTACAGTGAGCCTGTAAGATGCCTGAGGGGGACTGGAGGCAGTGGATAATTAAGTAGGGTCTCATAAAGGGGCTGAATAAGGTATCTTGTCTTACAAGCATGCTGTTTGTGAAAGCCAAGATTGGCACTTTAGACTACACCATAACAGTGGAAAAGGCACAGCTCAGAGAGTCAAGAGAGTGGATTTGTCCCTGTACTCCTGCTATCGAGTGGGGAAGGGTGCTGAAAACATGTATTTGCTGGCTATTTACTGAAATAAATATTTCTAATTCTAGTTGAACACTGAGTAAGCAACTCCCAGACTCAGCTACGCAGCCAGACTGGCCCAATGGCATGCTGCAGCCAACCCCAGCTAAGCATCTGGATGAAATAAAGACCCTTCTCAGGAGCAGCTTTTTGTGCAATATACTCAGAGGTAAGCACAGCACACACAGAGCAGACTGAAATCTTGTATTACCAGCATCACACAGCAGTCCAAACATCTCTACCAGGGGAAGGGTTTGTATGAGAATAGGTAGCAGGACATTTGATGAACAAGTGAGGGAAGAATTGTCATCCTGAAGCTAAAAAGTAATTGATCTGTCTTCTGAAAAGTGAAGATGAGGGCAGTTTGCATTTAATACTCTTATTTTTTGGAAATGCTTAGTTCTTTGACATATTAAACAAGCTGCATTGCTCTTATATGCTAGCTAGCTATTTTTGGCTAATAGGGGAGCTCTCATGTACCCCTTCTTCTCATATTCTGCCTCCAGACATGCCTTTTATGGAAAATGATTTCTTACAATGAGAGAGAATTCACTTAGAAGTCATGAAATATCCTCTGGTTCCGTACAACTGTTGCATTTTTGGTACTGAATGGTTTGTGGTAGCAGTTGTGGATCGTGTTACAAAGGCTGTAGTGCCAGCACTGGTACTGGTACACATCTCCCTGGAAGCTCACATGGCTGCACTGGGAGGGAACTCTGAACACTTTGCAGAAAGCACCGTGGAAGAGTCCAGTAGCCAAACATAGAACAAATTTAGAAATGACCTCCTAAACCGGCTTGTAGAGTACCTTCACATCAGCAAAAGTCACAATCCTGACAGTCTTAAGGCACGCCTGTTCCTTAAACGTTAATTTTTTTGCTTGCGTTGTCATTGAGACTATTCCACTTTTTGAATCTGTTTTTTTATTTTTAATGAATTTCTACTAATGTAATATTAGATTGAAAGATTCAGTTCTGAATAAAATACCACAGATCCCAAATACATTTGGTTGTGTTTGGGCCACGATCCCATAGAATGCTTTGCCAGAAGGACAGGAAATACAAAGAAAGATTTAAAATATGCAACCTAAGAAGCTCAGAGAAAAAAGTATGGCAGAAAATCAGAAAAGAGCTCTTTGCTGGCATTGCTGTGCCTCTTTTCTATAGAAGGGAATAATGAAAACGGGTATTATGTATAAACACGATAGGCTGAGGCTGTTCTGGCATGTCTGAATTGCGCCTGGAGTTTGTTCTGCAAACCTTTTCCATTAACATTTCTGTTGGAAAAGCTAACTTTTTAGAGATGCAGTGACCCATCTGAATTTAATTTGGTTGTTGAACGAGGGGTTACTCTTTGAATTGTGCATAGCCAAGCTATTGAGCTACACCTAGTTCTATTGCCCCGTACAGACGATGATGGCTGCTCAAGTATGGGCAGCATGTGGGCAAGCAGCAGCCCTGAGCCTTCTTTTAAGTAAATTAAAGCAGCTGGAACAATAAGGACTTTGTCTGTGAGAGGCATTTGACTCCTAACCATCCCATCATCCCCATCTCTTCCAGTCCAAAGGCTGCAAGGAGAACCGCTACTGTTGCTTATGGCATTTCTCTCTTCTGTCCCCATGATGCAGGGACTGTAGCATCTCTTCAGTCTATTTGGCATGTCCTACTGATTTCTTGAATGCTTCCTCAGCCCTGCACAAACACAGATGTTTATTTAATTTCAGCTCGTTTGAGATAAGAAGTATCCACACAGGACCCTATGGTACACGTCAGGGTTCTGCATTTTCTACAAGACTTCATCCTAGCAAAGACAAAGCTTTGGTGCTGCTTTGAATTCTAGTTTGAGAAAGCTGAGCAGGAAGGGGTGAAGTCAACAGTCATTGACCCAAACCCAGAAAAACATGAGGACATGCTGGGAAATCACAGCGGAATTGCAGAGCCTGATTCCTCCTCTTGAAAAACCCTGTTTGTCCAGTGGGTGTGAGGCTGCCTGCCTGCTGGCTGGACACTGCAATTCAGGGCCAGCTGAGGCATGTCATGCAAAACAGAGCACCAAGACAGGGGAGGAGCCTGTATTGATAGGGTTTTATTAATTTTTTTTTCCTGTTTATATCCTGTCTGTACCTAATAGTTCTGCACAGGGGAATACAATGCCAGCCCTTCACTGCGATTTCAGATCATGTTTTCAATGCCTCTGCTGCTGATTTGTTCCCTAACATATGGCTGATTTAGTCAGCACATGGCAGTTACCTAATAAAGTATTACTGCTGCTGGTGTTCCAGCATAATATTGTTCTTAGAGATATTTTAGATATTTGTCCCACATTTTTCCACACCCAAACAGATGTGCACATTCTCCAGACTACAGGAAGACTAGCACTCACTTTGGGTCTGCTGTACAGGGACATTTGTGCAACTTCTTGCTCATGGCACTGAGAAAAGGACGGGGTGTTCCTCTGTGCCCAGTACTGTGACCGTAATGGTTTTAGCTGTGCTCTACCTAAGATGCCAACCAGAAATAGTCTGTCACCCATGGTGCTCCTATGTAATACCCATATTTGTCCTAATAGGCAGCCTGAACTTGGACAAATCCCATCTGCCCTTGTGACATGTGATGTCTGAGCTCTTCTGGGAAGGAGCGTGGGCTTTATCTGCCCCAAAACAGCAATGTGGTGCGTCCCGAAAGGGCAGATGGGATAGATGGAGGCTGCTGGAGGCTGCTGAGCCAGCCAGAGTGCTGGGGCCTGTCCACATGGCAGGTAAGTGTGGCTGGGAGTGTGTGCTAATGGCCGGATTCAGGGGGTTCCCCCACTTCCACAAATACCAGCTCGGTGGTCCCCACCCTCGCCCAAAGGACAGCCATGCAGACGGATGAACTAAACAGACAGCTATTTTAGCCAAGGTCCTATTTCTACACTTGCTCCTCTGCAGGGTATTTGCAGCCAAAAGACCAGTGCTGGCCGAAAAGGTTATTGCAAAAATCACCAGAGATTTTCCTCCTGGGAACATGCTGTCACCATATGGTCTCCGCATTAATAATACCAAACAAGTGCTTCGTAATGTTCTAATAACAAATACCAGAGGAATTAATAACAATCTAGCCATTATTTTCTAATGTTCTCACTTTATGAACAACTTTTATACTGTCTGAATGAGCTCTTCTGGAAGATCAACATCTGGTACCCACATGAGAACCTGATGAAACCTGTATGGTCCTGGGTATCTTACACATTTATTGCCAGCAACACCATCTGTTTCTGCCAGCGTGGCTTACAGTAATACTACATTTTTCTTTTGTTCTAGGTGCATAGCGTAATGTCCATGCTGTACTACACTCTGATTATAGCTTTTTTGATCGGCACACAGGCAGCTCCAAAGTCAGAGGACAATGGTCCGCTGGAGTATCCTGCAGAACACTCCTTACCCAGTACACAACAGAGTAACGGACAGCACATTGCCAAGGCAGCCCCACAGACAACCCACGGCCGCTTTGCTTGGATGCCAGATGGAACAGAAGATTTAAATATCGCTATGGACCAAAACTTCTTTAAGAAGAAACGTTTCCGGTCTTCTCGGGTCCTGTTCAGCACGCAGCCACCTCCAGTGTCAAGGAAAGGACAGAGTACGGGGTTTCTCAGCAGTGCAGTCTCTCTCAACAGGACTGCCAGGACCAAGAGGACTGCACATCCCGTACTGCACCGGGGAGAGTTCTCAGTGTGTGACAGTGTCAGCATGTGGGTCGGGGACAAAACCACCGCCACCGACATCAAAGGCAAAGAGGTGACCGTGCTGGGAGAGGTCAACATTAACAACAACGTTTTTAAGCAGTACTTTTTCGAGACCAAGTGCAGGGACCCTAGGCCGGTGTCCAGCGGGTGCCGAGGGATCGATGCGAAGCATTGGAACTCTTACTGCACCACGACACACACCTTCGTCAAAGCACTGACCATGGAGGGCAAGCAAGCAGCCTGGAGATTTATCCGGATCGACACAGCCTGTGTGTGTGTGCTCAGCAGGAAATCGGGGAGACCCTGAGGCGGAGCTGAACCCCACAACAACATCCTCCTATCCCCCTACCTCAGCCTGTAAATTATTTTAAGTTAAAAGAAAAAAAAAATAAGGACTGCATGGTGTATTTATAGTTTATACAATACAAAGAGAACCTCATTATTTATTAAACTCTTTTGGAAACCTTTCGTGTTTTGCAATTCATTGACCAGCTGGACTCTTCAAAAGGTGTTCACCTTCATAGGGATAATGCAGCCCTACAGCTCTGAGCTGTTCATAGAGCTGCTGAGCAATCTTTGTTCACTCTTCTGCAGAAGTACAGCGCTTCTGCAGCCTTCACATGCATCCCTCTCTTCCACAACACTTTCCATCACATAACCTGTCAGCTTACTTAGACAAGCTGAAATGTTTTGACCCGTTACCAAGAGGCTGAAGAAAGTCTTCTCAAAACTCGCCTCTGGTTCTACTAATTACCCATAGAGGTATTAGCCTTATTAATCATATCAGTACATTCCTGGTAGAAAACACTAATCTTCATGATGCCAGATATGCTTCTAAGCATGACTTGTAGTGCATATTTTATGTTTTTACTGCAGAAATGATCCATTCTCAGTTATTTTTGAATGTTTGTCTGCACACGATAGAATCCAGATATATGTATTTTTTAATTAAAAATACAGCTCGCTGCTCACGAGCATATTGGAGTGATGGGATTGTAAATGCAAACCTAAATATGTAAGCCAAAAATCTTCCCGTAGTTGATAATTAAACAGTAGGAATGATCTCAAGGTGGTTTCTCGGCAATGAGGCGCTGACATAGGAGCAAATGTTTTCGTGCATGATAGAAAAAAGACTTAAAAATACAAGTCTGTGTTTTAGCAAGGAGCCCCAAAACAAACCTTGTGCTCATCATTTCTGTGCTTTGGAGAACGCTGGTTTCGGGAAGCAGTAGTGGAGCCTGAGGTCCATGCTGGGTGTTGCAGCCATTACTCAATGGATAAAGCTGTATTTTCTCTCTCACTGTTTCCTTTGGAAGAACAACTGCTATCCATTGTAGAAACTGTTTCAAAACAAACACTATTAAGGTTTTTAGCTTTGTTTCTTCCAAATCCTAGAGGGCACACTTTACTCACACACTGTTCTTTCCGTGATGGAAAAAAGCAGCTCTAACATTTGCTTCCCCAACCTCAACAGCAAAGGACAGCAAACCTCCAGAGAAAATGTACTGCTGTACAATAGTGTCAGTGTGATATACAAGGTGACAGTACAGAGCCCATTCCAGACAACCACTGGTACGCCACTTTTCAGCCTCCTCTAGGAAGTGATTATGGTGTGGGACAGCGATATTCCAGTAAGAATGTTTTGTCCTCTCCAGAACAGCATTTCTGCAATATTTGCATGAATAACCAGTTATCTGAAAGGTCAGGGAGCGGGCAGGATCCTGACTGTCCTCAGTCCTCCAAATAATGACCTCCTGTTCTGTCGCGGGGGAGGCAATGAAAACTATGAAATACTTTGAGTGTGATCACATAGGGTCTGTAACAATAGCAGAACATGGTAAGCGTGGCAGCCACCTGCCAGTCAGCACAGGAGAGGTGGGAGAAAAACAGTGAAAAACACAGTATTTTGGAGCCAAGAAAAAAAAAAACCCATAATCGGAGCAGAGTCATGCCTGTGCACTTCTGTGGCCTTAAAGCAATGGACAAAGGTCATAAATCTGATCTTTACCATGAGTGACAGCATGACCAGGGAGAACTGAAGCCCTGAAACTGACCTTAAAGCAATCTTGGGAGCTAATGGTCCTTCTGCATCCAGCTGACTTGCAGTTCCTGTGCTGCACCTTCAAGCACATTCTTGCCATTCAGCCTCTGGAATCTGGAGGTCACCCAAGGGCCTGAGGTAGGTGAGGGGTGTTGTGGGTGCAGGTGTGTGCCCAACTTGGTCATCTTTTAGAGCAGCTGACCAGGCTGTGACAGGAAGTTGCCAAGCTGAGGTGGATTCAGCAGGATGAGAGATTGATTGATGCTTGGAACCAGAAAGGGGTGATCACGTTGGAAAGGTGCAGCTGAGGACACAGATCACTACCGATGCCACTGAAAAAAAGCAAAGGGTCTTAGAGTAATTGGAGACTCTTTGCTGAGAGACACTGCGGCACCCATCTGGATAACTTCTCTAGAGGGGTTTTCTGCCTGCTAGGGCCTGCAACCAGAACATCAAGAAGAGGATACCAGGTATGATAAAGCTGAACCACTACTGTGCCCTCCTGGCCTTTCAAGGTGGGTCGCACGAGGCTGTGACCAGGAAATTAAAGTATCAGAAAAGACTTGAAGCCCCTTGGGAAGATGCTGAAGGGGTTGGGAGCGCAGGTTGTGTTATCAGTCCTCCCAGTTGGAGACTGGGATCTGGGCAGAAGGAGAACGGATCAGCTGGATGACTGGCTGTGTGGCTGGTGGCACGCCAAAGGCTATGGGCTCTGTGATCGAGGACACACCTTCATAAACCAGGAATGTTGGTGTGGGATGGGACACAACTGACTAGGAGGACTAGGTAGCGAGCTGGGCTCATCACCAGGGCTTTAATCTAGAGCTGCTGGGTGAAGGGGATGTAATGCTGAGTGACAGAGAAGAGCCAGGGAATGCTGTCACCTTAGGAAGCAGCAAGGGAGAACATCAGATTTGTCCTGGAGGTTTGTGGGAGAGCTCCTCTAGGGAGGTAATACATCCAAGAGTGCAGCTGAAGGGCCTCCATAATGCACACAGCATGGGAAATAAGCAAGACAAGCAAAACATGCTGCACTTGGAAAACTATGAACTTACTGCTGTCACAGAAACATGGTGGGATGGTTCACATAACTGGAATGCCACCTTTGAAGGCTGTAAGATTTATAGAAGGGATAGGCAAGGTAGGATGGGTGGGGAGTTGCCCTCTATGTTAAAAAGTGGATAGACTGCAAGGAGCTCCCCAAGTAGCAGTCAGGAACAGGTGGAGAGCCTATGGGTTAAGATAAGGGTCTTAATGATCCTTAAGGTCCCTTCCAACCTAAACCATTCTATGATTCTATGAAAAAGACACTAGAAAAAGAGCTGTCATTACAAGCTCTGTGAGTTACTGTAACAAATCTGGACTTGATTAAAGTTACTACTGGTAAACATTGAGCTATTCATTATGGGGTGTTAAGAAGTGTATTTAGTCTAGTAGATACTGTTGTGATCTATTCTGTGCTTATCACTTCAATTCGTTTTGTGGTTCCAAGATTGCAACTAGGCTACTGGTTCATCCTACATGATGGTGAACTGTTATTACTGACATTTCTTGCTGTTCATAAAAAAAAGGGGGGGTCCAAAAAAGAGTGAAAAAAGAGTGAAAAGGACTGCACATGGGAGTTAATAAATCTTTTTTACTGAATTCATGCCCATAGCTGTCACCCAGCTACAGATGGGCTGAGAGAGAGCTTTTGAACAATTGATGTATACAGACCCTGTTAAAGTGGCTCCATACTTTTGGGATTTCAATATATAGATGAAGGAATACAAAACTGATGTGACAGTTGCTAACAAATGCTACAGCAATTTTTCTACAGCACAGCAGGATCGAATAACTGAATTATATACAGAACAAAACATGGGGAAGCATTTTAACACTGTTGCTGACATTCTGGAGGCTTAGCCTTCCAAACTGCAGTGGACCAAACAATATATCTTCCTTAAAGAGCTTCTGATTACATCAATGTAAAAGTATCCTTTGTGTCATATGTCAGAGACCAGTGAACAGTCATGGAAAAGTCTTTAATACCAACACATGGTGAGGGCATCTTAGTGTTTTCTAAATCATACCAGCAATGCCTTCAAAGGGTGAATCACCCAACGTGGGACTCATCCTTGCACCACCGCTGCTATTGAACTTTAGTTTGGTGGTGGTTTTTAGGTTTTGTATTGACGTGTCTGAAATCCTGCTGCGTCTGCACTGCTGAGTTGATGCCAAAAGCCTGGAGTGCCAAGAGCCCATTCTAACCCTCAGTCTTGCAATCAGGTTATAATCTGTTGAGCCTTGCCCTGATTATTTTCATTTCTCTTGCAATATAGACAGGAAGTTTTGACACTGACAGAGGAAGAGCCTGGTTACAACACAGGGGCACGCTTTCTCTATACAAATCCTTTCATCGTGACACGGATGCATTATCTAATCCCTTATTCAAACATGATTAAGAGAAGCACTGTAGATGCCACACCCTTGGAATAATTTTTTCAGTGAGCAACATCTTTCACTGGAGCAATTAATACCATTGTCAGAGATCTTTCTTGTAGAGATTGGAATCACTGTGTATTGTATTTTTATTTTTCTCTGGCTTCTAGAAAAGTCACTTCTGGCAAGATCATAGAATCATAGAATGGCTTGGGTTGGAAGGGGCCCCAGGGACCATCAAGTTCCAACCCCCTGCCACAGGGAGGGCCACCAGCCTCCAGATCTGGCACTGGCCCAGGCTGCCCAGGGCCCATCCAACCCGGCCTTGAACACTTCCATGGACGGGGCATCCACAGCCCCTCTGGGCAGCTGTTCAGCACCTCACCACTCTATGTGAAGAACTTCTTCCTGACATCCAACCCAAACCTTCCCTCCTTGAGGTTAAAACTATTCCCCTTTGTCCTATCCCTGTCTACCCTTGCAAAAAGCTGATTCACTAACATTATAAGGGCTACAAGAGTCATTGGACCTGACATGTGATCTTAAATTCCAGCACTTTGAAGATTGTTCATTGACACTTTGACCAAGCTACTGTTCAAAAAGTAAAAAGAAACTAGCAGAAACTAAGGAACATCAAATGTTGGAACCCAACGTGGAAGAAACTGTGGAAGAATATGGAAGAACCATTATACAACAGTTTAATACTTAAAGAGAACAATCCAGCAGAACACCTGGAAGCACGTAGAGGGACTTGAAATTAAGAAAATACAAGACAGAATTATCCAGCTTCTAACCTGGTCTGGAGGCAGTACTCATTGGTTTTAGACAGTATAGGAGAGTAACTACATGAGCAAAATCTCATTGCAAAAATGGATGTTCCTTTGATTAGGTTGGTGTTAAAAAACAAAACAACTTCATAATTGTTTAAAACAGCGTCAACATTAGCTGCACATCCTTACTGTTTGTGGCTTGGAGGTCTGCATTCCTTCAGCCCAATCAGCTGACAGCTTTTGGTATTTCAAATAAACAAAGGTAAGGTTCACATGCAGCTGAGAACAGAGACAACATCCCAATCCCAAACAGCAAACGAGAAGGGGCTTTGGAGGTATCTGCAGGTGTCCTACTTGGGAATTCTCTATCTCTGCAGGACAGGCTGGTGACTAACGATGGAAGTCCAGTTCTCTCAACCTAGCAAGACAATATCTCCTTCAAATTGCACTCCCAAAGCTGAACACTGAAACCAAAACTAGCAAATTTGGTAAGGGCTATTGCTAGCCTGAAGTAAACAGCTTTTCATATGTTTGAAGCAAGTTAATAGATGAGCTAAACTGAGAGCAATTAGGCACCGTTTTCATGTCTTCCAACGTGTCTCTTGCCACCTGTCTTGCCAACTGCAGGAGTGTCACTGAGCTGTAAAAGCTAAGCAAGAAAACAGAAAATATACCGCTCCTGTTTTGCCACAAGACTGCTGGCTACAAGATGACACAGAAACAGCTGCTAGTGGAACTCTTTGCAAGGCTGACCCTTTTCAGTTATCTTGCAGGCTTAAGATATGAAAGTGACCACATGGCAAGTAAACAGTGGTTTACTCTGATTTTTTTAAATGGGGCTGAAAATGAGCACAAATTCATACCCAGGTGGCACATATATCACTACAATAACGCCCTAAAGTACTCTTCCAAAGAATATGCACATTTCTGAAAAAGCCATTTGTTGGTTGGTGTTTTGATTTGTTTTTTATTTGTTTGAAGAAATAAAGTAGCTATGAGGGTCAGAAATGTTTCTGGGCTGAGTCCAATTCCTTTCCTGACTTTTTTTCCCATGACATTCTACCCAGGGTTGTTCAAACTAGAAAACAGTAGTTCTGTGGTTTACTCATACAAAAAAAAAAAAAAAAAAAAAGAAAAGAAAAGAAAGAAAAAGGGAGCTCTGGTACTTTTTTAGCATGTATTACTAAAAGGGTTCAAGAGTACCCTCTGTCATGTGGCTTTGGCTGTTCATAAACATTGCTCTGACCAATGGGGGAAAATTTAGATATTTCTCAGAATGATTTGTTGCCTTCTCATGACAGTTGCAATTTCAGACTGGATTGGATCCAGTGGGAAAATGTTTAGACAAAATACTGCACCAAACAACGCTCCTGAGAGATGTGCCCGTGGTGAGCCTGTAAGAGAAAGTAAGTTTATAGGAAGATATTAAACAAAAATACATCATGCTATGACTGCATGTTGCAGGGTAAATGGCCCATTCACTGGGAGTAACACCCCAAAGGGACTTCAGGCAAGAAAAGCTGAGCATCGCACGAACATTCTCATGGTCTGTTAACACCAATCATTTGGTTCAGCTCTGTATAAATCATATACAATGACTGTCCTGAAAGAGATAACAGAAAGCAAAAAGGAGGTACATGGGGAGACCTGAAGAGGAAGACATCTCTTAATCTTTTCATGCAAACCTTTCCCTCTCTGACCCCTCAAATTTTGGGTTTCAAGAGCACTCAAGAAACATTCAGCTAAAAAAAAACTCCTTCAGCATGCCATGCCAGCTCTGAACACACAGAAAATGTCTCTGTGTAGCCAACAATATCCTTACAATCAAAGGGAACCAGTGAAAGTGAGAAGATTCTTGCAGAGAGGTCTGGAGGTTGCTCAGTATGACTCAGCAATGTTACCATGGGATATTTTTATACCCGTGGACAAGAAGGAACATACAAACAGTATAAGCTCAATGGCTGCTTAAAAGAATTTAGTTAACCTAGTTCGGTATCTAAATTATAGATTTGGCTTCTGAAGATCACTAATTACATGTGTAACATCCATACCCTCCAGAATGTAGCATCTTTTAGAGTGATAGGGCACTGGAGTGGGCTGCCCAGAGGGGTGGTGGAGTCTCCTTCTCTGGAGATATTCAAAACCCATCTGGATGCTTTCCTGTATAATCTAACGTAGGGAACTGCTTTACCAGAGGGTTGGATTGGGAGATCTCCGGAGGTCCCTTCCAACCCATATGGTTCTGTGATTCTCTTACCATGATTATAAATTTATTTCCAGAGCATCAATTTTTTTTTTTCTTTTTCAAGAAAGGCACGTTTTTAACAGACTCACTCCTAAAGAATGTGTTCCTTACATCTTTGGAAACTGTAGTGGAAATGCTAAGTCACGGCCTGAAGCAGTAATTGAGCACCTGGTGGGAAGGCAGGGCCAACCCAGGGAAGCTCAGGTGCATGCAATGCACCTGAGTGGCCGGAAGAGGTGGAATCAGGATCCACCCCTTCCCAGACCTCATTTAAGGGCTGGCAGTGGAGGTGAGGATATCTCTTGTTGGAGATTTCTACCTACCAGAGGCCTTCTAAAGGTAAGCAGCTGCTTTCCCCCCACCCCACCCTGTTTGTAGGTGCTGCATTTGGGCTCGTTCTCATTTGCTGTAGCCAAAGACTTTGCTACCTGGCTATTATCATCATCTTATTATAGCATTACAGAAACTAATATCTATTCAAAATAAGAGGTGATATTATTCATCCATTCATATTTCAGGGCAGCACAGTCAAGGGTCTGTATTTTATAAATAGGGAACCATGAGCTGCAAATACATCACCCTTCAGTGCCCTGTTTCCAATTATGGCCAAACTGGATGCTTACAGAAGACAGGCCAATATATGCTCCTATTTAATAGCTGGTAAAGCTTTCGGTACAATTGAAGCCCCGAACAAAAGAGCACACTAAAACACCAATCAATCAGTATCAGATCTATAAGATCTGAAGAATCTAATAAATAGCATATATATTCCCACTCAATAAAGAAGTGACTTTGTCTTTTATAGGAAGACAAAAAGCAGAAAAAAAATTGCACTTAAATCTCTGGATCTATGAAGAAAGGAGGAATACATCAGGAAAAAAGGACTCTAGCCAGCAATAGCATCATTAAATTATTCTAATCAAGAGAGCTTCAGGGTCACCAAGAATCAACTGCAAGTCCATATTTATGAAGTTATGGGTGTAATCTCACACTAACATATTTGATTGGCCTCTGGAACTCGCAGACCACAAATATTTAGGCAAATCTTGGGCTTCTGGGGCAGAGTGAAAGCAATCTGAATGCAATATTAGCCATTGCGCTATAACCAAAAGTTCTATTCATTCATAATTGAAATGGAGCTTGAGTATACACCAGTTCTATTGGGAGTCTGGGAAAGACAAATGCACTTCAACAGTGGAAACAGGTCATTAGGAATTACAGAGAAGGACACAGCAATGTATGTTCAGTTGCATGACACAAACCTACTCTTACAAGAGGCAAAATATTGCTGAAGGTAATCAACTAAGAATCCCCATAACCTCTCACAATGTTTCTTGCCATGCAATACATCATTACAATCATCCATCATCATGTATAGTATATACTACAGGCCTTATATCCTGTCATACCTTTGGTATCTCTGCTATTAACCACCTTGAGCCATATCAGTTGGTATGTGAGGAATGTCAACATATTGTATCAACAAATGATGGTGTTTAATTGACAGGGCAACCTTCTTCTATTTTAAATAATGGTGAGTGCCATTCACATTGCAGCACAGGTCATGCTGCGTGCTGTTCTGATACAAACTGTTAGAACTCTAAAATGCAGAATCCTGGTTGCTGGACCTGAAGGAAGCAAAGGTACTTGATGTTCACTACTGTGGAATGCAGTTGAAGTACCAATATTGATTATTGTGTTAATCTTATATTTGACATGTGTTTGGACATATGATGTATATACTACTCTTCTCACTCTCCCTTGCTTTAACATTTCATCATCTTCAATTTACATATATCATTGACATTTATATTTCAAAAACATACATCTTCTTGGCCTTTGAAAATCACCAACACTTTACTCCCACAATGCAGACCCACGTTGTCTGAAGTATATTTGCACGCTATATTAATAGAATTCAGAAGATTGCTCTACAAAATTCCTAAAAGAGAATCAGCCAAAGTTAGACTTGGCATCTGCACAAATCTCAGCTATTTTTTAGAATACTTTGACAATACTCATGTCATTGTCTCTCGGTTCATTTTTTCTGCTCATGTGTTCCCCAAAGAAGGAAAGAATGGTATTCCTGTTCTCTGAATAAGGACACATCTTCCTTGTCAGAGTGATTTTATTATTTATTTTTCCTTCTCCTTGAGCTGCTGGATACCCTAACTCTTGCTCTTGCACACAAGGGCGCAGAAGTCATCCTACTGCTTTCAAGTCAAAGAAATTACAACAGAATTTCTCTGGTAGAGGAGACACTTCTTTTCAATTCTTGTCTTTCAGCTAGGAAGTCGTCAGAGCTCACAGAAAGTCTGTTAGTTAACTATATATAATTCAGTAACACACAAGACCTGAGCTCAATGCTGACATGAGCCATGTTGCAATGCACACTCCCAACTCCACAGGGCACTATTTTGTCTCACACATGCATCTAGAGACAAAATAAATGTGAGGCGTAACCAGAGTTATGCTCCTATAAAGCTGTCTCTGAAAAAACTCAGCAGTCATTAGAGAACACGTTCATCTTTCTGTGTGATCTTCTCTGCAACATACTTTTTGTATTACTCCTCACATTTCACTTCCATCTGGTATCAGCTTTTGATTAGAAACTTGTAACTTGAACTTCAGCAGTTCAATGCAAAGAACTGAGCTGCTTCCAAGCTGTTTTTTTTTTCCCCTGAAACATCTCAATTCAGTTCTTTTTTGCTGAATCCCTGCCTACACTGGAAACTGCATTCTTAGTAAATGCTTTGCAACTCTTGCAAAGAGTGAAAATCCCTCATCTCTGCAAACAAAGGAGGGTTCTGTTACCCTAAAAGAAGCAAACCTTACAAAAAAAGAGGACACTGCTTCTGAAACATCTGCTATGCAAAGTGCCATTATGTCACTGGACAAACCCCAGCCCAAACAAAACTCCTTAGCTCATGTAGTATTAAGAAGCAGACATCACTTTTCATTACAGCATTGGGTACAAGGGGGATATTTCCACCTAATATGTACACTGACAGAGCAAAGGTACATCCTTTCTGTACGTTAGGGTAGGCATTGCAAAATTGTGCCTACGTGTTTGGAGAGGAGGCTGCAGTCATCTTGGGATTTCAACCCCATGTCTCCCATGCGCACCTCTTTGGTCAGTTCACACCAGGGCTAATCTCTCTTCCTGCACGTTGCATAGGCGTGCTGATTGACTCCATGTTTCCCCTTCAAGATGCTCCCAGAAGACAAGACCAGTCATACCTACAATTACAGGGAAGCTAAATTGCCAGGTTTCTCAAGCAGGATACAAAACACACTTAAAATGCTGTTCAACAGAGGGTTCAGTCCAGAACTCATTGCAGCCTCCAACCCACATTACTGCTCAGAAAGAGAAGAATACAAAATGTTCAGTAATAAGCATGGTCCATGTGAGAAATCCCTGTCCTTCCACGTACTGGATTGAGAGAAGCAGACAATTTTCAGTTGTGTAGTTAGGCTGTTGGATGGTCCATTTCACCACTGAATCACCTTTAAAACTTCAAAGCATTAAAGCAGCATATTGAGTCAGACCAAGCACCAATCCACATAATCACAGTGGATTATCACAGTAATAAAAAAAAAAAAAAAGATAATCACAGTAATCACATAATCATAGAATCATAATTCTAAATCATCTGTGGGACTGTATTAAGTGATTCAGGGTGGTGAAAACAAGTTATTAGTTTTAAAAAGAGATAAAGCAATGAAAGTAATGATTCCTGCTAGCAAGCAAGCCACAGAGTGAAATAGGAGCACTGCCATCCATTTTCCATGTATGAGGAAAGATGAAGAATGTCTTGTTGCAGATGCCAGTTTTGTTCCTTAAGATGCTATTGGATTATGCCTGGAAACTGCTAATGAGTTTGGTGCAAAAACACTGGATGGGGCACATGACTTCTCCTCACTATGGGCATATCAATCTAATCTGTCTACTGAGTTACCACTGCCTACAGCACACCTGTACAAACCTGATAACTTGAATCCTTTCTCTTTGTTTACCCAATGCTGTCTTTAAACTTTAAAAGTCCCATTCACTTTCTTCAGAGGCTTTTCTTAATCACTGCTTTTAATGAAATATGGGGATTCTTATCCCACAGGCCAAACTACACGGCTTGGGTCTGCCCACAGCCTTGAGGTAACTTCTGGCACCCTAAAGGTTAAGAATGCAGACAAACAGGTTCTCCTGCATACAGCTCCAAACCATTTATGAGGTTATTACAATCTGACATATTTTAATACCCATGTGCTCTAAATTCTAATTACAACAGAACTGAAAAAACAAACAAACAAAAAACAAAACAAAACAACCAACACCCTGCAAGATACTGCAGAGAGGCCAAAAGCTGAAAAAACACAGAGGATTCAAGTAGTCAGGTTTGTACAGGTGTGCTGTAGGCAGTGGTAACTCAGTAGACAGATTAGATTGATGCGTCTGTTTTGAAGAGTAGTGATGTGCCCCGTCCAGTGTTTTTGCACCAAACTCATTAGCAGTTTCCAGGCATAATCCAATAGCATCCTAAAGAACAAAACTGGCATCTGCAGCAAAACATTCTTTATCTTTCCTTGTACATGGAAAATGGATGGCAGCGCTCCTATTTCTCTTTGTGACTTGCTTGCTAGCAGGAATCAGATCAAAAACACATCTTGCATGTGAATGGAATTCATTGAGATCGGACGTGGCTCGTGGATCCTGTGAGGGCTTGTTCAGCAACCCTCAGACACTAGCAAAGCTTTCTCCCCTGCACAGTTTTTCTTTGCTACAAGAAATAGAGTATCGAGCCTCTGCCAATAGCCATGTATGCATGTCAGATGATCAAGCAACATGGCCAACTTCAAGCTGCTGGGCAGAGGAAAAACTCCGACTCTGACTTGATATTTGTGAGACCCAAGTACAAAAAAGCCCAAATTACCCCTTTGGGTGGCAATATTTTTTTTAAGAAGCTTTTTCCAACTCTCAATTATTTAACCAAACAACAGGAAAATGGCAGCCAACTAACTACATGTTTGTCAGCCTAGACAACTTAAGCGGCTCTCACTATGACTCTTGCATCCTTCTCTGATCAGAAAATCACATTTTCATGTTTGTGTGATGCTAGACTTAAACTAAATGGAAAAGATTGAAGACCAAGGGGAGAGAACGAGGACCAACCTCTGTTGGGAAGACCCCAGGCCTAGCAGTAAGGCAGCAGCAGTCTCACGAGGCTGCTGCTGGCCCAGAAGATTCTGCAGCAGACCCACGCCATGAGCTCACCCCACACCAACCCCCGCTGCTTATCTCAGCCTGGCTCAGATGCTGCTCAGGACCTCCCTGCCACAGCCCTGCCTCAAATCAGATGGGACATAAACTCACCCTCTGAACTGTCCCAAGACCCTGCTTGACTTGTGAAGATGCTTTGCAACTGCTGCTTCAGCACTGCTGCTCTGGTGCTTCTGCACCATTATGGTGGGGATTGGGAACCTTCCACTAGCAGGAAACCTACATGAGCTGAGAGGAGCATTCAGCAGGAGCCCATGAGAGCAGAGGATCCACATCTGGCTGAGGATAGAGATGCAGTAGATCCATGCACTAAAGAACAAATGAAATTACTGAGAGAGAAATGTAAGGAATAAAGGAGGGGAACCAGACTGGGAGAGAGAGCAGGAACATCACAGTGATGGCAGAGCTGATAGAGCTCAGGATTAAGGTATGAAAGATAGGAGAGTGAGGTGTGAAAGGATGGAGGCTAGAGGTTGTTTGAGAGACAGGAAAAGATCCCTAGATCAGCCAGCGGTTGCTGTATTACAGATCACTGTAATGTAAGGTCACTGTGTGCGTTTAGCAGATATTTCACAGTTGATATAAAGGAGAGGTGACTGATGCATCAGGTCTCAGTCCTCTGTATGAAACCTGACTCACCAGGAGGCCTCTAATTGTTCAAAATCTATTATCCCTCACAGCTTGTAGCTCCACTTCACTGACAACTGGGAGTGAAGATGCTGGGGATTAGAGTTCAGCTGCATCTGCTGTCAAGGCACAAGGAGAACTGTTTGAAACCCAGCCAGATCAGTACTGCTTGCTCTGTGGACAGCTGCCAATTTTCATGCAGAGTATGTTCAACACGTACATTACCATCATTTGCTTGAAACGAACTTGCAGTTCTGCTGTGCAGCTACATCTGGAGCCAGTGGGATGCACAAAGCACAGAGAATGCGCAGGGAGTGGCTGTGCTGTGGGGCTGAGGCTCCAAAACTGCAGCCCCAAAATGGAGGAGGGGGGGGGGCTCAGATGGGGAGGCCTTGATCTCATTGAGGTGTAAACCTGCTCTGAATATCCGCTATGTAAATAAAGCTGCAGGCAGTGGGCAGGTTAACAGGGGAGGGAGAAGAAGCTGCAAATGTGGAAGGTAAATAAAAGATCTTAATCTGCTAAAGCTTTATCAGCACCTGTGCATGCTGCTGTCAAGTTAGAAGCCATTGCCCACAGTGCTGTTCAGTGATATGGTCTGTCCATACATACAGAATCACACTGTGTGTGTCTTATTAAAACCATGCCATTTTTTGAAAGCATCTCTCTTGTTTTAGAAAATAAACAGCAGGCAACAGAGAAAACCTACAAAACGTGACCTGCGTAACACTGAGTACTCAAAACATATTTTTAATGGGGCCATGTCCATAAATTAAGACCGGACCCGTTCGCTCAGAACACTTCTGTCTTCAGTTGTGGCCTCTCAGTGAGAGCTTATGCTGACAATAAGAAAAATTACATATGGAAATGTACACCACACCCCCCACAGGAGGCTATGGGGGAACATCACTCGTTGTTCTACCAACACAATGCCTAGAAATCCTACTCATTCCCATGCTCAGTTCTGTCTGCTGTTGCTCCTGTGTAAGCATTGTGCTGTTCTGGCCTTTAATTAATTACTTTTGAGGGAGCAGCTCAAGTGCCCTCTAGTGTAGCTTCAGAATACCTTAATCCACACTCCTCTCACTGTGGGGCTCAATTAGAGCTTGAAACATTTGCACAGGTCCATGCAATGTACGACATGAGCCACGGTGAACAACTTGAATAAAAGGTGATTGATTGTGATTTTTTTTTTTCCTGGGAAGCAGCTATGACTGGTTTTATAGGCAGTTATCTGTTTTATTCCTGAAATGCAGAACAGCAGGATTTATTATACACTTCTGATTTCTTCTTCATTCTGTTTATGAATTAATGCTGTTGCTGGGTTTAGGGTTCTTAATATAGACCTTAATGGGTTTATAATATCACAATCCTAGAAATAAAGTATAGTCCTGCTTGCTTTTTTCTTTTTCTTTTTTTTGTCTTTCCAGACATGTCATTTATATTTATCAAAGTATCTCACAGAGCAGTGAAATTCTCAGAACTGACTTGAAAGAAATGCTCCATATACAAACATGCATTCTGGTCATACCAATGGTCCATCTCCGTTTTTGGTAGCTGACAGTAAATGCTTAAAGAAACAGCATAAGAATGCAAGTATAAGAATAGGTGGAGTCCTTTCCTAGCATTCGCCTTCTGGAATCCAGTGATGTTTGTTTTAAAAAGTGAAACAGGAGGAAAAAAACTAAAGTGAGAATAGTGGAAATAAAAGACAGCCTGAGCTATCCAGCTGTGGAATGATTTATGTGGAAAAATCCTGTAATTTGGCTCATCTTTACACAAACAAACTTAAACACTGGAACTGAGTCTCAGATTCTTCCCTCCAGTTCACAGGATGGTAACGAAACCCCAATACCTTTCCCCCTGTTTTTCCTAACCACATATTCCTATTCCACTTTGAATGCCTTTTGCTGTTACTTCTAAGACCTGGGAAATTCCCAGAATCTATTTAAAATTATGGCAACTTTCCAATCTGAAATAGCAGCTGTAGCTGGGATCAGCAGCTCTCCCTTTCAGAAGTTGTATTCTGTTGCACAAATAGGGTATCTCAGTATATCAATACATTTACTCTCTGCTTCATATCTTAATTCCTAATCCTTTCACACTTTCCCTTGAAGTCCTGCATACACTCAGCTTTAACGTAGTGTGTGTGCCCACGTGCTAACAAGTCCTTTGCAGCACTACCTCCCCCTTACGTCATTGTGTAGCTCTCTAAAGCACACATTTTTGCCCACCCTGAAGCCCTTTCAAGTTCAGAAATAAGTGAATCCCCACATCAAAAGAATTTTGACTATCATTAAAGGTCATCTAGTGACTAATTATGAAAAACACCAACTTAGACATGATGACTGTTTGCAAAACGTCTGCTCTGATAGGAACAACCCAGCTATCCCACAGCTGCCAGTGAGGGAAATCCATTACTACTGAGTAATGTTCATAAAAGCAGGCTAGGCTTTTTCTTTTTTAAAACATGTCCTTCATCAAAATGAACTTCAGCTGTTGGGTTTTTTTTTGTCTTCAGTGGTAAGTCCTTGCATCAGTTTGTTTACATGACTGTTGTTCATAATGGCTTTCTCTGGTATCTTCTTATTCACCTGAAATACCTAAAATAAGTGTAAATTGTGACATTTTCAAGCCAGAACAAAAGAGCAGTGCCCAAGAAGGCACATAAAGGGTAGGCAAATCAGATATCATGTCTGGAATAAGGATGCATAAGAGATAGGACTGACTTAGGAAAGCATATCCCAGTGCATCAGTGATTTTAATTTTCCACACTGCAAAAGTTTTAATTTAATAAAACCCAGTGAAGTGTTGTATACTTTTGGAAGTGGGATCATTACCAGCATACAGCCTGTAGAACACATTAAATAGCAGAGAAATATCATTAAGAACGAATAAAGTCATTTACGGTAAACCTTTTGGACTGACGATTCCTTGTAATGGAAACCGTAACTTCTCTTAGACGCTCTGTGTCCAAATATTCCTCTGATATAACACAGGCAGAGCTTTTGTATGCCAAGAGAAAAAGAACATTACTGTAATGAGGACACCCAAGCAGCTTTGTGGTCCCTCAGATATAACACTAATCAAATGCTATTAATGGAGCAGCTTTTGAACTCCACAGTATTGTCTATGTGCTCTAGAGGCTATCAATAAGGAATGAAACCTGTCACTAGAATATTAAGAAAGACAACAATGAGATTACCAGATATCTTCATCTCCTTTGTTTTTTTTTTCTGTTTATCCAAGGAAATTAACAATACTGCATTCTCTATGACAGTAAAGAGCACGTGTTCAGATATCCATCTGCCCTGGGTATTTCTCAGTGATGCTGAGCACCGTGTACAAATCACACATTATCTTCTGCTGCTGTAACTACTTGGCAAAAGTAAGAAGTCTGTACCTCCACCAGTTGCTATGTTAAAGCAGTTCTAGGGAGGCAGACACTTCTAAGGATTTCTCATGCTTACTCCGTTACTTCATCCACAAATATAATGAGAAGCAAGCCCTGTAGGTATTAGTCAGTCCCTGCTGCTTATGGTCTTCATCTTCTGTTGTTGGAATAATTATGCCATCTGGAGGTAGGTCTGGATAGAATTCAGAGGCTGTTAGTGGGAGCATGCCCAGCAGGACATCGCTCCTTTGCTTCCTAGGAGCAGATCCAACTCGCAGACCTCACTGGTGGGACTGTTAGTTCTCATCAGGCTACAAATCACCACTGTCTTCTGTGTCAATAAACCGAAGCGCAGAAAATATGTGGCCCCAATTTCACCACTCAATTCTCCTGTTTCACATTCCAGTCAGGATGCATTTTTGAAGGACCACAGAAATGTGCAGTTTAAAACCTGTCTAGTAAACTTCCTTGATCCCAAGGCACAGGCTTAGAATTTAAGTCACTTTCTTTTTTTGTTGTTGTTGTTGTTTTTGCTGCCTTTTGGAACAGTTTCATTTTCCTGCTTGGCTCAAAGCATCTCAAATCCAGACAGCAGCAACAACACGTTGTATCCTGCGGTGCAAGCTGTGAGTTGGGGCCGTTGGGACCTCTGTGCTGACTGCATGAAATTACAGGCAGTTACCCCATTCCTGGAAGGGCTGGAAATTCTTGCAGTACCTCACAGTACCACAGAGTTCTGCTGTTGAGGCAGTACAGAAGGAACCCTGTGACTTTCCAGGCAAAGAGCGGAACTGCACAGCCTCCTCTAGATCATCACACACAGCACAGGGTTCAGCAGAGCCTTCCATGAGCTTTCTCTAACAGACAATGCTAGGTCACTGTGAAATAAAACATAGAATCATAGGATCATAGAATTGCTCTATGGGTTGGAAAAGACCTTAAAGGTCATCAAGTCCAACCAGAACCCAACCATCCTACCCGAATTCTAACAACCCTCTGCTAAATCATGTCCCTGAGCATCACATCCAGATGGCTCTTGATAACGCTCAGGGATGGTGACTCAGCACCTCCCTGGGGAGCCCATTCCAGTGCTTAACAACCCTTTCTGTAAAGAAGTTCTTCCTGATATCCCACCCAAACCTCCCCTGGTGCAGCCTGAGGCCATTTCCCTTCATCCTGTCACCTGTCACCAGTGAGAAGATACCAGCCCCGCTCTGCTGCAATCACCTTTCAGGTACTTGAAGAGGGCAATAAGGTCTCCCCTCAGCCTCCTCTTCCCCAGACCAAACAGCCCCAGTTCCTTCAGTCTCTCCTCATAGGCCATATTCTCCAAGCCCTTCCCCAGCCTCGTTGCCCTTCTCTGGACCTGTTCCAGCACCTCAGTGTCCTTTTTGTATTGAGGTGCCCAAAACTGCACACAGTACTCGAGGTGAGGCCTCACCAGTGCTGAGTACAGGGGCAGGATTACAAATCCCTCCTTTCTTTTGCATTAGATTGTAATTCCCTAAAGAGAGGAACAGATTTACATGAAATGTAAAGGCTGTATACCGCAAGGCTGAGCTAGGAAATGTTCTCATGAACTTATAGTTATTTGTGAGGTCCCTGCAGCAGGCCAGGCTCTCCAGGAATCCTCCAATTTCATGCTGGGCTTCAGTCTGGTTGTGCTACAGGCCTCACGGTCCTGATCCCAGAATAAACAAACATACAACAGCCAGAAGCTCTGGAAGAACAGCCCTTTCATGGGTCATTGGGCAATGGGACAAAAGCACTGACTGTACCTCGAGGCATTCAGACTGCAAGAATGAGAGTTGTAACATCAGTCCTTAGCATTGAGAAGGCTTTGCAGATCGAAGCGCCATGGCAGCTCCCAGTGCAAAGCAAGGAAATAGACATATATAGATATAAGGAAAGAAAGGAAGAAGCAAGCTATGTGCTCAGCTGGGGAAGGCTGGCAAAGTGCAGCTTCTTCTGATCTCTGCAGTCCAGAGAGCCATTCCTGAGCCGCATTCTGAGACAGACGCAGCGCTGCCAGGCCCAGCGTTCCAGCATTACTCAGGGGGAATGGAAACGGCGAGATGGATGCCAATGGGATGATGCAAGCTTCGGTGTCCCTGTCAGAATGGGAGTCCAGTATGGCTTCTGGGCTGTTTCCTTGGAGTGTGAAGTCGGATGTGCTTCCATGAAAATTACACATTTAAGTAAGGGAAAAAAATATGAAGGGAACTCCTCGTTTCTTGTCCTATGCTTCTCTGAAGGGTTATTTTGGGCCCTGAATGAGGAATTTGAGGTTAGCGTGCATAAAAAGAGAGAAAGAACGACACTATGAAGAGATAAGAAGCACAAATATGAAAGTTTTTCAGTTCCTAAATCACAGAATGGGTTTGTAAAACACTTGGGGAAGGTTTCAGCACTAGAAATAACAGCACTGTGCCTTCCTAATCTCTTGAAGGTTAATAGCTTAGTAAAGAACAGGTAGGAATGCAGTGAAGCAGAGGAAGAGTAGGTCAGACCTGGAAGAAGAAAAGGAAGGAAATTCAAGCCTGCAGGGAAACATTTTGAATGTTTTAATTCTAAAATCAGCTTAGAGATGATCTTTACAGGATTAAAATCTCTGACTTTATCGTAATAGATGAATTTAAACAGAACTTGCTCAAGCAAGGGTGGTTTCTTATCTATCTGTCATTACAAATAAAAGTGATGTCACATGTTTAGCAGTAGCTAAATATCTACTGCTACAGCTGGACAACACTTCTGTCAAACATTTCCCAGCATGCTCTGTAATGAGAAAATAACCAAAAACAAGTGGTCTTTGTCTGAGGATCTGCTTAATTGTAAGACTAACTGCAAAGAAATGTCCATGCTAGAAAGCTGCTGCAAATACTTGTATGCTTATTTCATCCAAGATAAGCTATGGAAAAAGAGGGAAGGGAGAAGACAGTTGGTAATAGGAGGTTATACATAAAGCAAAGGCTGAGCGAGAAACAGTGCATGGATTTGGAAGATGGGCATGTTCAGGATGGAAATGAAATGCCAATCTTCACAGCCAGTGTGAAATAATTTTGTGGGTTGTCTGAGTGTTTACTTCTCAATTTGATAACCCTGCTCACAAGAATATTATGAGATACTTTTTTTTTTCACCTAAAATGATATTGGTTTGTGCCACGATATGCTGTGAAATAAAATATTAGCCACTTTGTAGTTCTTGTCAAAAATACCAGGTAGGCAGAAATAAAAAATGTGGTGATAATAAATGTCAAGGCAGCACAGACACCGATTGCCAGGGGAAAAAAAAGCAGAGCTCCTTAAGTGGGATGGCAGATATCGGTACATTTAGGGCACGAAACATGTTGGATTTGAGATAGAAATCCACATACCTGAAGTAGGGCAGCCTCCCAAGTCAGTACTGCAGTACGAATGTCACGAGAGCACCGTAATGGTAGCATTCCAGATCAGATGTCCCCAGTTTTATCCTTTCTGCCGGGCTTTTTAATTTCTCCCTTCCTTTGTTTTCATTTCCTCGTTTGCAAAGTGCTGAGGATTCTGTGGCATAGCTCTTGGTGCTGCTGCCTGACATTGCAAGCACCGGCGGCTTCGACCACATAGGGATTGACAGAAGAGGGTGCTGCCGCACTGCAAAACGCGACGGGCGTTGGGATAAGGAGGGGAACGCAGCCCTCGTGAGTCCTGAGCATCGAAAACTGCAAAGAGATGGTTGGTTTCAGTTCTGTGCTGACTGTGGCCCAGTTACCATGCACTACCCTGAGGTCCCACCCTGGGAGGGCTGCGGGGTCTGTGGCTGAGCTGGAAAAGCAGTGATGTTGGAGGTCAAGTAGGAACTGACCGTGTGCCCACTTGATAGAGAGCTGGTCAACATGGAAGCTTGGGGGAAAAGGGCAAGATATATACGGCACGCACTCCTTGCCATTAAATCTATGAGTAACTTGGCTAATCTTCATTTGTTCTTTCTCTAGAGTGAATGTGTAATCTTGTTTAAATTGGTCTTGTGCCTCATGTTTTACAGCAGTAATTAAGGTAGCACACACTAAATCAAGTCAGGAAACAACACAAATCAGCTCTGTCCTCTGAAATAAAGGGATCCTGTCCCCACAGCTCCTCTTATGTATTCAGTTGGATTCTCTCTTGGCTCTCTTGAATCTGAACTCACAATGAGCTCCAGTTTCTTGAAAGAAAGAGGGAAGGGAAGGGAAGGGAAGGGAAGGGAAGGGAAGGGAAGGGAAGGGAAGGGAAGGGAAGGGAAGGGAAGGGAAGGGAAGGGAAGGGAAGGGAAGGGAAGGGAAGGGAAGGGAAGGGAAGGGAAGGGAAGGGAAGGGAAGGGAAGGGAGGAAGGGAGGAAGGGAGGAAGGGAGGAAGGGAGGAAGGAAGGAAGGAAGGAAGGAAAATTATCCTCACAGTTCTCAGCTCCCTCCTACTGAAAACCGCCTGTAAACTCTTAGGAGCCAACTTTGCTGGATCCAAATGTTGAGGAGCCTAAAATTCCTGCCCAGAGCTCTGTGAGAAATGGTGGAATTAAAAATGAAAGATGAAATGCTTCGAGGAAGGGGATACACTCTGTGCTTCTTCCTATGAGAATCTGGGGGTGAAGAGGCTGGGTGAGGGGAGTGGGACCAACCCTGAAGCTCACAAGGTCGCATTTTCTGCATGGACTGTTGGCTGGCCCGTTTGCCATACGAGGCCTCCAGGAACAGAGTTTAGAGGAAGAACACTGAAGAAGCAGTTAAATAATCATTTCTGAAACATCTTTTGAGACTAAAAGAATCGCAAAAGGCTGAACACTCTGCTCCTAAACTATTTGGGGAAATGAGCATGAAAATTAGTGGAGAAACCCAACAAATGTCTTGTTTAAAAAAACTATTTTTCCCTGAGACAATGCAAAGCTGATCCTTCTTTTTCTTATTGTTTCAAAGATGAGGAGATGATGACTTGTCCTTATTTTGTCTCTTCAAGTGGATTCCTAAATGACAATTTAGAAGGGATACAATGGGCCTGGTTGGTCAGTGCCATTTAGCACTGCAGCATCACTTCAGGTAACGACAGGGAAACCTGCAGAGTTCTGCTTTGTGTCATAAAGCAGCCTGAAAATTCCCTTAAAACAACAACAGAAAATATTTCATTGCTAATGGAGCAGTTCCATCATAAATGGAGCATTCCATCAAAAAAAATATGATCATAAAGATCAGCAGTTGCGATGAAAATAAACCATTTGGGGTGGTTTAAACAAACAAACAAACAAACCCAAACCAAACCTGGCAGGCTTTTTTATAGCAGCAGAAAACAAAGTGGGCAAAAACAGAAACCACCCCCAATGTCCTTTGGGATGACTGGATCCTAGGTTAGTGTGATTGCATTTAAACAACAAAACCCAAGCATCTTTCCTATGCTTTTTTTGCACTGTTTCCATGCATACCTTGGGAGAAACTGACTCTGAAACACAGCAGTGGATGGGTACAGCTCTACCATTACTTCGATACAGCACAAAACAGGAAATGACTGCTTTATTCGTTGAGCACTGGGAGGAAATGCCCAACATAGAAACCGCACTTCTCAGGAGACTGTGCCTTACATCAGAGGGCTGCAAACAGCCTCAAAGTGACTTCCTAAGCTGTAGAAAAAAAGTAAGAGAGGGAGGAGCTCAGGGTTGGGGAACAGCGAGCGTTTCTGGTTGAATCTTGAGGAGCAAAGTAGAAGTGTGAGCGAGCGGAACGTGAGCTTGGAGGGTCCGCGGTTGATGAGCGTGAGGGCAAACCGCGTTAATTGAGACCGCTATCCTCGGGCTTCATCCCACGGCCGCGCGGGGGCGGACCCGGCCCGCAGGGAGCGGACAGCGCTGCGCCCTGCACCTGCCGCCCCGCCCCGCCCCGCCCCGCCCCGCCCCGCTGCCCGCCCCGCGGAGGCGCTGCCGAGTCCGGCCGGGCCGCCTGGGGAGCGGAGCCGCCGCCGCCGGAGCTGCGTCCGCTATGGGGACGGCGTACGCGCGGATGCGCTGCATCAAGATCTTGTTGTTCATCTTCAACCTGAGCTTCTGGGTGAGCGTCGGGCCGGGGGCGGAGGGTGGGAAGGGCGGAACAGCGGCACCTGCGGGGCGCGGGCTGGGCGGGGGGCTGCGGAGGGCACGGCCGGACACCGCCCGACACCGCCCCGGGCTGCAGCGTGCTGCCGGACGCCCCGTTGCCCTGCCATAGCCCGCGGGGCTGTCCCGCATCGCAGGCGAGCTTGGGAGAGGTCCGCGAGTCCCCCTGTACGATGGGCTGAGTTTACACTGCGAGAGCGCAGCGTGCCTCTGCTCCGCTGCTTCGTGAAGATGCATCTCTTCCTGGAGTAACTTGGTGGAGGAGGGCACTGCTGAGAGGTAACATCTTGTTTTCAATGATAACTTGAAATAGCGACCATCTCCACTGCAAACGTAACTTTGCAAACTGCAGAGGCCGTGTGAGATTCTCCCAGCATCCCCTGCAGCTTGTTGCAGCACTTAGCCACAGTATGATGCTTTCTTGTAATATCATTTCAAATGGCAAAGAACAGCACTCATTGCAACACCCTAAAGAGATCAGAGAGTGCTGTTCCCTTTCTCCTATCATAACAGATTTTCACTATGCTCGCAGTTTCGTAGCACAATTTATTTCAAGTTATCTTTTTTCCCCGTGTTGTATTTTCTCTTCCCATAGTTTTCCAGTTTCACATTTAGAAACATAGCCTTTTAAAACATCTTTTTTTTTTTGCTTTCTGATTTGCTGGAAAAAAAAAAGTAAAAGTCACATAATGACCCCGTTCAGCCCCTCTGGAGCAACCAGCTTTGAGATTTGGTCTCCTTTAAACACATTACACTAAATGCTTTCCTTCTTGGTGACAGCTCTGTGAGCCCTGGGTACACAGTGCTGCTGTGCTCTGGGAACAGAATTATGTTGCTCAGCTGCAGCTGCAAGTTAGTGAGAGAAGGACAAAGCTTCGTCACAAGAGTGACAATTACTTGTGTTTTGTTATCTGTCTTTTCACTGAGATGGAAGAAGGCAGCTCCTCAGCTGGGCTGGGGCGTTCCTTTCAAACACTTCCAGACTGTCGTAGGTACTCAGTAGCCTGGATGGGCAAGAGGGTCTGTGCTGCCCAGCAGCCTGCAGGCTCAGCCCACTCTGTAAGCAGGGGAGGTACAGACACCAGCTCCGTGGTGCTCTTTGGTGTGACATATCTCATTCTTCACCTTCTCAGTGGGAAGTGTTAATTCCAAGGCACGTTTGCCTGCCTTCTTTGCTTTCTGTAGTATGGTGCTAGCCGAATCATAGTGCCACGCAGTGCAAGACAGAAGCAAAAGGCACCAGGTGCACTGGGGTATGGTCAGCAGAAGGTGTTTGGTGACTTTGTTCAGGCTGGGTGGTTGCTGCAGCCCTGAGCTCTGACCCTCCATCAGCAGAGTAGGAGAGCATTCGTAGAATCCTGGAATATCCCAGCTTGGCAGGGACGAGGACACAAGGACTGAGTCCAACCCCTGGCTCCACAAAAGGACTGCTCCAGTTCCAAACTCTATGTCTGAGTGTCCAAATACTCCTTGAGGGCCAGCAGCTTGGGGCCATAACCAGTGCACTGGTGAACCTGTTTTGTGCCCAGCCATCCTCTGGTGCAGAACGTTTTCTTGATACCCAGCATGAGCCTCCCCTGATGCAGCTCCACGCCATCCCCTTGGTCCTGTCACTGTCACCATGGAGCAGAGATTCGTCCCCTGTGAGGAAGCTGTATGCTGCCATGAAGTGGCTGTAGGCCTCCATGAGGCCTCCCCTCAGTCTCCTTTTCTCTGGAGAGAACAAACTAAGAGACATCAGCCACCCCTCACACATCTTGCCCTCCAGATACTCCACCATCTTCATAGCCCTCCTTTGGATGCTCTCTACACAGAACTGTGCCAGGTCCTGTAGGCCTGAGACTCTGCCTGTAGGTGTTTCCCCTCAGCTGACTTGCCCTGGCACTCCTGTTTCATCTTGCCATTTGCATTAAAGGGAACGTTTCCCTGCATTTGATAGCTTCTCAGGCTTCTTTGTTAACTATTTATATGATCCAAGATAGTGTGCACTGTAATAATCAATTCATCTCCAAGTTCTGACAGGGAGTCCCATGGTGGTTTATAGGAAAAAATGCCCAGACAGTACTGGTCCAGAAACACTTAACTTTAGCACATCTCAGAGAACAATACAAGCCTTTATTTCTGGTAAGCCTCTAAACAGCATCTCCTCACAGTTCAGCAGCAGCAGTAATTCTGAAATGGCTGAAAGTTCTCCTGTTGTTTGGTATGATGATGGAGGTCCAGCTGGTCCCTCCAGACTATCACATATCTTGTGACCCTGGAGCCGGACCTGCGATGCCTACATGGAAAGGGGGATCTCTTAGCACAAAAGGCTATCAATTTGCCGTAAAACAGGTAAGAAGGTTGAAAAAAACATAAATGAAGATACTTCTTTCTAAGTTTGTTTTGTATCATGCCAGCAGTGGTCAATTACTGGTCCAGCAGCGCTCCCACAGATTGTGCTTTTCCTACAGCAGCAGCATCTTGACTCCAGGCTGAGGCCATGAGTGGCCTGCTGCATTCGGTATGGCTACAGTGCAGTGCTGGGTCTTCTGGTAGGAAGGAGAGCAGTGTTTCTCATTGGATTTGCATCCTGTCTGTTCTCATGGGTGCTCACACCCTCACCTCTCTGGCCCTTCCGTTCCCCTGCTCCTTGTCCATTGCAATTCAGGCCAAATTGTAATGTCTGAGGGAGTGTTGTTCAAGGTTTGAAAGTCACTGGTAGGTTAAGAGGCACCACTAAGCTGAGCAGCTAGAAGAACAAAGTGTATTGCACTATAATAGGAGTTCACTGTTATCATATACCAGCAAGAGCTTCCTGAACTTTCTGACAGTGTAATTTTGAGCTGTGGGATTTCAAGAAAGTGTAAAATGCCACGAACACCTTTTTAATGCTCTCCAGCCAATTGTTATTAAAGAATTGATTAATCTGTGTGTTTTCCAGCTGGCAGGATTGGCTGTCATTGCCTTTGGTCTGTGGCTGCGGTTTGGTGGGGCTATGGCAGAGTTTGCTTCAGACAAAAGGTCTCCAGAATATTTCTTCATAGGTAAGTTGTGATGACAGCAGCCATTAGCTTTGGCTTCATTCTAGGGCATGGGAAATAGCTCAATCATTGAATTATACAGAGGCCAACAATACTTGAGAGCACAAAACTGGGTGTTCTGGTGCTGTGTCTTGTGAGCGATGGCCTTCACCCTCTGCTTGTTATCTACCTCCTTAGGCCTAACCGAACTCCTCTCTTAGACTTGATCCACATCCCACATACCCTAAATGAATTGTGCTTATACTGTTGCAATAGAAGTTGTGTTGCAGAGACTCCTGCAACACAGAGCTCACCGATATATCCTTCCATAGCTTTCTGTGCAGCTTCTAACCAGAAAAACAAGTGTCCTTTCTGAATGCCTCTGGTACCAGCAGAGTAGAAAGACTTCTGCTCACCAGTACTCCCTCTGTCTGCCTTCAGTGTGATTTTAAGTATCAGAGCAAATCTTTCTACGGCTAAAAACTGCACAGTGCTTGGTCATCTCAAGAACTGTTCATCCAAGTGAGGCAGGAAGCAACAAGTTCCCCAAGCCCACACAACTGGTGTTGGTCACATCTAATTTTAGGTATTTAACATTTTTTTTCCTCCCTAGGATTCCCAGTTCTGTTTTTGGGAAAACCACCTGTTCGTTTCTATAGAAGTGTTCCTAATAGCAGCTGTCCGGGATGGCCAGCAACTGCATTTCTTCATCCACTGGCAGTTGCAACTTGTCTTTACGTTAGAAGGGAGAGGGTTTTTTTTTTTTGTTCTAATGTTTCACCCCTTGGGATAGACTCAGCCAATACAGTCCAATTTGTACAATTGCTTTTGCCACCTGAAAATGCCAGGTGTGAATGAATCCCCATTCAGCCATCAAGCCATCGTGGCACGGTGTCCAGGAGCTGACTTGACCCAGGGTGTCCTAACAGTCAGTTACCCATCGCAGGAATATTAACTGGGCCGTGCAGTTACTTTAGATACACCCATTCTCTTAACAAAGACGCCACCCTGATACACCACAGTCTTAAGCCAAAGCTTTTTTTGATATATGCATGGAACGAGGCCAGAAGCACAGAGCTGACTGTACAGTACTGAGGGAATAAATGGGTTGAGTGTTACGTCCAGCAAAGCTTTCGCTGGAGTTTAGAAGGCTGAATAAAACCATTCAGATGGAAATGTGACTGGGATCTGAGGGATGCTGCAAAGTACTCTGTAGCATCTCCACTGACACGGAGAGCCACGAAGTATCATTTACTTTTCCTCTTACATCTGAGCTGCTATGTCAGCAGCACATTGGGCCATTACCTTTATTTCCAGATCCAGTTCATACCTGCTGAATTTCCTGTGCTGTGTCTTGAGACTCTCCCCTGCATTACCCACTTCTATTTGAGCCTGGAGTTTCAACAAGACAGAGGGAATGTTCTGTCCTTCTAACAAACCAACAGGCATTGAATTTGAAGCCAGAAAGTAAATCCTGTAGAGAAAACAAAAACAAGTCCCAGCTTTGCAGTGCAATGCTGTGTAAACAAGATTTTATTTAGTGACCCTCTCTGACAGACTTAATCTGCTTCGGTTCTGAGCAAGAACTACAAAAGCTATTGAGAATTGTTCGTTTTAGGAAGTCCTGGGGAACGTTCTTGTAAGAGTTTAGTCACGCTCTGTGACATTCAACTATTGGGCTGATTGTCACATGTATTTATAGAGCTGTATGCTGTAATATGTAACTGCTAGCAGAGGAAGTGATAAGGGAACAGGACATAAATATGTTGAGAATTCTTTTTAACCTGCACTTTTGGCTGAACTCTAAGGCGAGGTTTTGACCCTTTTTTGTAATAGGCAGCCTTGAGCAAGTCTGATAAAGAAAAAATAACAATAATCCACTCCCCACTCTCATAACAAATCACGTTAAATGCTGTTATGACTTCTGAGCATCTGAGAGGTCAGCCAGTCAGAATCTGAGCACGTTAACAATCCCTGACTAAGGCAATGGTAAAGGCATGGTGATAAATTCAGTACCAGTGTTTTAGGCACCAAGCATGGCTGCACTGGGTGGCCGTGCTCGAGTGCTTTAGGAAGCACTGTAGGAAGTTTCAGCTCCAAGTCCCTCGAACGTTTGTGCATTCAACACATCTCATGGTGTTTCTAGGAGTACTGTTTATTTGGCCGTGTGCATTTGCTCAGTAACATGCAGTCTGGGTGACAGCCAGAGTTTTGCATAGCAATTCTTAATATGGAATACTGTGCAGTCCACAAGAAGCAGCTGCACGGAGGGCTGAAGGAGAAAGCAGATCGTCAGCGTGACCTGGAGATATAAACATACAGCCGTGTATTTAAAAACAATTTACTCAGCTCTACCAACTGATTGCTCTTGTGATAATTCATCCTCTGTGATCAGATCAGCTCCGTATCAGCGCTTGGAACAGCACTGCAGTTGCACTTAGATGTTTGTAGGCTGAAACACTGTCTGGAATCACCATCTTGTGGGCAACATCTCCTTTTCTTGCTTTCAAAGAGCAGCATATTCTGTAGGGTTTTGTTGTTTGTTCCTTTTTTTTGCTCTTTTTAACCTGTTTTGAGCTGCCAGCTGAAGCTACCCAGCCTCTCTCTGTTTCCTAGGGATTTTTTTTTCCTGGATCGGAAATTTTGTTTTAGTTTAAAATAATTGGTAATTATATCCTTGCATTTTCCATTAGGATGGAATGAGTGTCCCTAAATAGCCCTGTTCTTTACCAGCAGTTCAACCCCTGGAATAGTTCAGCCCAGGACTTGGCACTCAGGCCTGTTCAACTTTTCCAGCCAATTAAATGTTTGTGTTGGTTTGAGAGCAGCTAGCAGGCAGCAGTGTTGAGGTCAAGCACATATGTGGTGTTAGTTTCCCATTGCTTGTGGTTTTGTGTTCAGTGATCTATATTCCCCACTGCAGCTTGCAGTTTTTTAACCTACAACAGAAGGGGATAGAACTGGAACTCCTTGACCCATGCAGTCTCCATCTGCTCTACTGGATGTATCTCACAGAGTTGAAGATGAGTTTTCAACTATATATAAGGAGCAGCCTTCTAAAATTGGGCATCTTTTGGAGATCCCATTGCAGTGCTGAGGCATGGCAATATTTCCATGTTATTCCCTCCCATCGTGGTTTAAAAAAAAAGAAAAAAGATAATGATTTCAGCAAAGGTCAGCAGATGGGTAGTAACACTGAGTTGTGTGTGCACTGCATTGACCGAATGGGGAAAAGATCTTTTGCTCCTCCTTTAATTTGTTATTTGTAATAGTACTGTTCTTAAATGAAATATACATATGTTTATATACACTTAAGCACTGATGTGAAGACTGAGTGCCAGCTGAGCACAGGGTGAGCATTTATGAATAGAGAACTAAGACAGGGACTTTTAAGTGTCAGTTCAAGAGATTGACTCTCCTCTCTTTGCATGAAAGTCTGTTTTGGCTCCATGGGCAGCATGGAGGACAAATTTAGTGTATCCCTAATAAATGAAGTGCAGAGGATCACCTCACTGCCAGTAGCACTGAAAATGAAGCCTCATCAAGAAAGGTAACAACTGATGAATGTGAATGGATCAACTTGGGTGACTCTCAGGACTGGCAGCACTGAATCGTTGCTTCTCCAGCACAGACAGAGCTCACAAGATTTCTGCTATGTTACACTCTTTGCTCCAGTTCTATGTTCCATGCTGCAATCCAGAGCCAGACCAGCAGTGGGTAGAAGTTTCATGGTGGCTGTGGCTTTTTCGTGGGGTCTGAGAGAGCATGAGTGATCATTCTGGCTTTGAACGGCACAGTTAGAGGGTGCATGCCTTAGGATATGAAGTCATGTCTGGAGTTGAAGGATATTAGTATTTTTTCTCCATTGGAATGGGTGCCCATGCAAACAAGAGTTGGCTAGCAGTTAAATCCGTGTAAACTGCAATTCCTGTGCCTCATTCTGTTATATTCTATTCATGTGTTTTGGAGTCAAGCACTGTACCCTTAGTTAGCAGTATTCTCTCTCCAAAATCCATAGCCTCACAAGTTCTGTCAGTCTTAAAATGAGAGCTGTTGACAAAGTAGTCTCTGTGTAGAGATGCAGCACCACAAGTGGAGCATCGAGTGGTCCTGCTATCGTGTACTGGGCCTTGCAGGGGCTTTTAGCATGTACTTAGAATGTAAGCAGTGAACTAATCTGTCTTTCTATCATCTTCTGTGCAAGTTTCTTCTGTGGTTGATGGGTGGTTTGGCAAAAGCCGATAGTGTCCCTGAGTGGAAAATGAAAGCTGCTGCACTGGAAATCAGCTTAAAATATCTGTTAATCAGTGCCCCCTACCTCCAAAAATAAAAATAAAAAGAAGGAAAAAAAGAAAAGCACCCGTTACCTGAAATCTGACAGTGTGATTTATGGAGTACATGGGGTATCCCCTGGCCTACCTCAGTGAGTGATTACACAGTTGTGCTCTATTCTGGTCAGACTGGCCATGCAGAGGCAGCTGACAGCTCAGTGGTGTGCAGGCCAGAGCTGCATGGGTTTAACACTTCAGCTCTTCTAGAAACAGCTCCAAAGCAAAGAAGAAGTGATGTTCTTGCATGGCTGAATAGCTGCTGAAGACTGTATGGCACCGTGTGGAGGTGATTCTGTTTGTCATCTTTAGTGTATGTCAATTTATTAATCTTTAATGCTCAGTCTAGCCATGTTAAAAATCATAAATACAATGGTTATGTGCAGAACCACATGGCTACGTTGCCAAGTGTTTTCATTTTACTGTCCATTAAACACTCTAAGAGGTGTATACAGGGGTGCTGGGAGGCATCAAGCCAGCTCGTATCTGTAATTCTTTTGTGGTTCCAGGAAGATTAATTACATAATATCTGCCACCTTCACACGAAATAGAGAATTATGCCTGCACATTATGCTCAAATTAAGGGTATGGTCCAATTCTCCGGAAATTCATCTTCCTTCAGAGGACTCTGCCTCTCTTCTCCACGTATTTTATGAGTGTATCCAACATATGTATTTACTACAGATCTGTTAGCATAAAAATGGTAATCTCTGGTAACAAGCCTGGTAACTCTGCCACCCAGTGTCCCACTTGTCTGGCTTGTTATTTCCATCCTCTACATGTGTTTCCCATCTTTTCCATTTGCACTACAGGTTCCTTGGTGTTCTACTGAGGGCTTGAAAGCCTCAGTCCATCCAGTGAGATATCTCCAGGACTGTAATTCACAGCGTCAGGAAAACCTATTCTGCCCATGTCTGGGTTCTAGGACTCCTGTCATCACTGCCTCTGGATCACTTATGCCAAGAACAGAGCTGCTTGTTTTCTCAGCAGAGCATGAACAGTTGGCGTTTTGTTTGCTGTTAGTTCCTCAGCCCAAAAAAGAAAGAGTTGAACTATTTGAAATGGAAAGTGACCATAGCAGCCAGGTAAACAAGAAACCCGTGTGAAATAAAGCCAGAGAGATGGTTTGTGATTGTCTGCTCTGGCTCTTTACGATAGGCTCTAGATGTGGATTTGTACCTCAGAGCTGTCAGTAGGATTTTGAAGAAAACCAGCTCTGTGAATGGGCTCTGCTTCAGACTCTGAATTGAGTTCTTTACCAGTCTAGGAGGCTGGCAGAGTATTTCTGGTGGTAGTGGTGGATTCATGTCTGAAATAAGAATGGTTCACATTAGTAGGTTCCTAATCTGCCTGGTTTGCATTATGTTTCCTTTCTGCTTCATAAAGCATGGCATTATATATGTCTGCCTATCAGACTGCAGAGGGCTATCCCCTTTGCAGTGGAAGCTAGCTGAGAAGTAACCTGGTCACTCTGAATTTTTACAAGGTACTCTTCAGTGTACCTGGTTTGAGGCAATCCCAGACAGACTGGGCAATGGGTGGATAAAGTGCAGCCCTGTGGAGAAGGACGTGGCGGTGCTGGTGGATGAAAAGCTCAGCTTGAGCCACGGTGTGCACCTGCAGCCCAGGAAGGCAACCATATCTTGGTTTGCTTCAAAAGAAGTGCATCTTGCAGGTCAGAGGAGGTGATGGACCCCACCTGGAGTACTGTGTGCAGCTCTGGGGCCTGCAGCATGAGAAAGACATAGACCCATTGGAGTGGGACCAGAGGAGGGCAGTGAAGATGATCAGAGGAATGCAGCACCTCTCCTGTGAAGTAAAGGCTGTAGAAGTTTGGGTTTTTAGCCTAGAGAAGGCTCCAGGGAGACTTTATAGTGGCCTTCCTGTACGTAAAGGAAGTGTAAAGATGGGGAGAGACTCTATCAGGGAGTGCAGTGACAGGATAAGAGGCAATGGCTTTACACCCAACAAGGGCAGGCTCAGATTAGATATTCAGAAGAAGTTATTCACGATGAGGGTGGGGAGGCCCAGCAAAGTTGTGGATGCCCTATCTCTGTAAGTGTTCAAGGCCAGATTGGATGGGCCTTTGAGCAACCTGGTGTAGAGGAAGGCATCCCTGTCCATGGCAGGAGGTTGGAACGAGATGGTCTTTAAGGTCCTTTCCAACCCAAACCATTCTATGTCTATTATGCAAATGTCTTATTTCTTTGTGAAAGGTTGCGTGTTTTTATGATAGTAGACACTTAAAAACACCTTTAGTTCTACAGATATATATATTTTTATGTCCTCAGTATCTTCCAACTAGAATTAGCACTCTGGGTATCAGCAGTTACTAATCCCATGGACAAACTCTAGAATTAACTCTCCTGAATACAAGATGGAAGAAGGTGGATTTGAACTCCTGGCTAGCAAAACTGTGGGGCCAAGGGCAAACAGCAAATTCAGCTTTGTTGGGTGTGTGGTGTGAGAAGTTCTTCCTGTAGCATGCCTTAAAATGGAAGTTCTGACTGAGATAGCAGTTTAGTTGTGAGTCATGCATGTGAAATGCTAAGTCTGTTCCTCAGGCAAGAGCAAATCCAGAGTTTGGAAAGTGGTTTTACCCCCTGAACCTCAGAGAACTTTGTCTTGGCTACCTGGAAGCAACAAAAAGGAGTGGGAAGGTGTCTCTCCTGTCTTCCTAATCAAAAAGTCTCTCCTAAGTTGCCTGATAAGTAATTACAGGGACTGAAGTAGAAAGTAATGTGCAGAAAACTGCCCAGGAAACATCTTTATAATTACACTGCATTTGTTACCATGGAGATCTCAGAAAATGGCAGTTTGGGTGTCTGGCAGTTGGACAAAAGGTTCTGCACCTTATGTTGAAACTGATGTTTTTTTCCACTTCTCCTTTGATAGGGGCTGACCTTTACTCCTGACCTACGGGCATCTTTGTATTTCTTTCCCTCAGTGAAAGCCACGGTCTTGTGCATATGTGTACAAGCATTAGCTTAAAGAATGCTCAGTCCTGGGAAGTCACAAGATGCTGAATATTAAGAATCTAGAAAATACATAATGTGAACTGCCAGCACAGTCAGATCCCACTTATCCACTGTCACAGATCTGGCAAAGCCATGTTAATTACAATTGTTTTATCACTATTTAGAAGAATGGGTTTTTTTCCCTCAACATTAATCTCTGGCGCAAGAAAGGGACCAGGGCATGATGGATGGAGGGAGAGGAGGAGAATTGCAATACCTAGGATGGATATCTGGCTAATACAGCTAATACAGTGACACACCAATGAATGGACAGCAAGCAGGAGCCTACTTTCTTCAGGGAGGCTACCCCTGTGTGGCAGTATCCTCTGCACTTGTCCATCCTCACATTGTTTTTGTTTCTTTATTTTCATTTTCCTAGCAGTCCATGCAAACTGTCATCTGCAGGGCTTTATATCATCTAGGTCACACAAGGCCTGATAGTAGTAAATGCCTGCAGCTCTGAGCATGACGTCAGATCTTAGTTTGTTTCAATATGCAATTGAGAATACTAAATGCTGTCACGAAAAGTTTGAGTAATCAGAGCTGAGAGGAGGGCTCGCTGTGCCATCTAGTGTGCTCAGTGTGCAGCTCCAGTGTCCTCATTACAGCCTGGGGAAGAAAATGAAGCTGCTTTTTCAAGCAGTAGGCTGGCATGGCAGATCTGTGTCCTCCATGTTGCCTACACAAGTCCAAGACTAGAATTACAGGACACTGCACAGAGCCTTTGGTACGGCACGGCATCCAGAGATAAGACTCAAACACAGTTGTGGGGGTTTGGTAGAAACTGACACCACACATGAAGGCTGTTCATGTTTGCTAGCGAGAAAAGAGAATTCTTTGCTCTGGTTTCTTTTTGTCCCAGATAAAGCCTGTGTTAATAAATAAATAAACTGCTGGGTAGAAGTATTTTCATCAGCTTTATAGGTGGCAGAAATGAATGCAATTCCTCTTACCCTGAATTCTGAGCATAGCTACTATGATAGGTCTGTTGTTCTAAGTAAGCGTGGGGCTATAGTGCATCTCCCATGTCCTGAACTTGTCTCAGGATTGCCCTTTGTTGGCAGTCTTATCCACAGATTGCTTCATTATCCTCTTAATGCATTTAGTCTGATGAGCTACTGCTTGCTGTTTTCTTTACATCTTTAAATTTGTCCACAGACAGATAAGCACTTTGGCCTGTAGCCTCGTGTCCACTCTGCAACACAGTCCCACAAAGAGGTTCTCTGAGGTGTCTGAGCACTCCCCTACACTAATCAACAACTGCAAAACATTAAGCTGTGAATGTCCAGAATGAGAAAGCAATGCAGTGTTGCCACTGGCTGCTGCATGTGGGCAGCATGAGATATATCGTGAGTTTGCAGGCCATGCACACAAGGTTCCTGGTCTGAGCTGCTTTGGAGAAGGGAAGCTTGGGAGGTGGAAGTCTTTTCATTTGTCTCTATGAGGTTTTCTAAGAGTTCTGAAGAAATCACTGGTTTTGTTTTGTGGTGAGAGCGTCTTTTTGGGGTAGCAAGAATTCTTTGTGAAAGCCGGAGACCACTGTTTCCTGAAAATATGTGTTTTTGGCAAAACAGGCACTGAACTTTGAGAAGAGAAACCTTAAATTCTGATCTCGATTTTCCTCAGGTCTGTATGTGCTGGTGGGAGCGGGGGCTCTCATGACCACAGTTGGATTCTTTGGGTGCTGTGGAGCAGCGCGGGAGTCTCAGTTCTTACTTGGAGCAGTAAGTGAAAGGTTTCAGGGGCCTGGAAGTGCTGTGAAATGATTCCAAAGTGTATGTCTTCTGTCATTAGTGGAGGGATCTTTGCTGTCCAAGATCTGAAATATCCCATGTCCTTTTACTGGCTAATCTATCAGCTCTACTCGCTGCGTTAATGCACAGCTTCCATACAGTGCCTCCTGTAACACATTTCCTGGAATTACCTTGTCATTCCTGAAACTACCATCGTTTCCACCTTTGTTTTCTTAGAACAGGAAGCCTGACTCGATGCCCTTGTCACTGATGCTGTTCATCAGCTTACTCTGTCATTCATTGTGTGGGCTCTTGAGGGCCGGCCAAGGATAGCAGATTGAGTGACAGTACATGCAAAGCACATTGTGCAGAATAAACTCTCATAAGGTTCTCTTCTCCCTCTGCAGTTCTTTGCTTGCTTGTTGGTGATATTTGCAGCTGAGATCACTGCTGGAGTATTTGCATTTATAGGCAAGAAAGTGGTGAGTAGCAATCTACTTCTAAGGTAATAATGGGGCAGTTCTGGATTCCTATGGCTGACTGACCCACAGGCTGGCTCATATTCAGGAGAGCTTTCCAGAAGACTTCTTCCTAGCAAAACTCTTTAATATTCTTATCTGGAGTAAATTGGAGCTTGTGTTATCACAAGTCCAACTTCAGAATTCAGGGATGCTGGTGTTGCCACCCCTCCTCATTAAAGACTCTGTGCTGTTGAAGGAACACCAAATAGAACTCCATGATAAGAGTGTATTTCCTGGGAGAAGGGCAAATGGATTCAAACACTGAATTCATCCAACTAAGAGCTGTTCAGCCAAAACATAGAACACAGCAGATTCTGACCCATGCAGAGTACCTGTGAGTGCCATCAGGCCACAAAACCTCCTGTCTTTCCTATCATGTCTACTTCAGTTTACCAGGAATTATTTTCTGCTCTGGAGGTTGATGACTCAAGCTGGAAATCTGCACTGGATTGAGAGTAAGACTTATTTGCCTCTCACTTGGCAAGTCTGATTTCTGCAGGCAATACAGGAAGCCCAGAGAATCTATGAAGACATTTATGATGAGTACGTGAAAAACCCAGGGAAGGTCAACAGAACGATCTACCACTACCACTTGGCTGTGAGTAATAATCCTGAGCTTAAATGCCTTGCATTACTACTCTACTGTCACATTAGCATTTAAAATACAGAATGTCTCCCATGGAGGTAGGGAAGGATAGAACTGAGCGCTGCTTAAAATGGAGTCTGAGGCTGATGGCTCTGTTTCCTGATGGCTGTGTCACAGTTTTGGGTTTTAGATCCCAACTGATTCTTACCTTTGAAAGTAAGAGTGGCCAGGCTTTTAAACTTGAGCTTACACTTCTGGTCTTTATTGTGCAGAGGATATGTCTACTATGGACATTGTTTTATCTTAAAATCGAGGCATAAATACACCAAAATGCAGAGGAAAAACTGCAGTGTTACAATAGCAAGATAAGTTACTGAACTGAGACTGAGCCAAGTAGAGAAAAACAAAAAGAATATAATGCGTGTCTCCATCCAGGCCACCCAAAGAGTCAGTGTCTGAACCAGAATTAGGACCTGTGACTTGGGCATGTCACTTGGGTCTGTCATCCTATATCTACAGTGCCTCCCATAGAGATCCAGCCCTGGCTTACAGCATTCTCACGTTTTTTAGAATAAATATTTCACAACCTCAGACCTTTTTGTCCTTCTTTCATGGCTGTTATTTCTAAGCTGAAGAGGAATTTAAAGCATTCTGTGGGAGAAAGGCAAACAGGAAAAGCAGTGACTTATTAGGGTCTGCAAACCTAGCACTATGGTCTATCAGAAGTCTGACATTCTCTGTTGTAGCTTTTGTGCACTGTTCATAATCTTGTATCTGATATTAGAACTTTCTGCATTTAAAAATACCCATTTCCTTGGAATCCAGAGACCTGCTTTTCCAAAATCCACTTGTTTGTTTTGTTAATAAGATACTTATGGAAGATTTGGTTAATACAGATTTGTCAGTTTGCTGTGACATTGATTTTGAGGACTTTGGCCCATGCAGTTGGCACCGTTATCACAGGTAGCAATTGGTATACTGAATAAATTTATGACTTGATCAGTACTTTTTCTTTTTTTTCCAGTCATTTATTGTTGTCAGTTGGCTCACAGTCTATGATTATTGCTTATTTTGACTCTCTACCTCTCTCGTTTAGCTCCAGTGCTGTGGTAAGGATAATTTGGAGCAACACGTGGGATTACCTTGTCCAGAGAAAATGCAGGTGCCAAAGGCAAGTGTCCTCTGTTCTGGTTGTTCTCATAACTTTTTCATGTCAATCACTGAGTAAAACTGGAATCACTCTATATGTAAAAGAAAGAAAGAATGTTCTTTTCACCTTTCAAATCCCAGCATGGAATTTCTGTACGAAGTTTAACAAAGCAGAAGCTGGGGGAACATGCCCAGCCCTAAGTTCTAATGCCTGCTTGCAGCATCCCATGTTAGCTGTATTACACAGCCTGGGAATCAAGATGGGAATGATGCAGCAGAAGAGGAGTCATAGAATCATAGAATGCCTTGGGTTGGAAGGGGCCCAAAGGATCATCAAGTTCCAACCCCCACCACATGCAGTGTCACCGACCTCCAGATCTGGCACCAGCCCGGCCTGCCCAGGGCCCATCCAACCTGGCCTTGAGTCCTAAATGAAAGGCCACTTAAAAGCTGAATTCTGTCAGCTTTCTGTCTTAGTAATGCGTAGAGACTCCTGAATGGCTGCTCTGTTGTTTTTAAGGATACTTTTTATTGTGGGGGGAATCTGCTTATGAGTACTCTATCAGTCTGAAGGGATGTGCTTCATGTTTTATCATGGCCTATCACAGAAAGGGTCTTAAACTGAGGGAAAACTCATTGTGAGAAGATTAATTGTATGTGTCAGCATGTACAGACAGTAGGTAAATAACAGCACATGCAAGTACCAGTGCCTCACTGGGAAAGGCAACATGCTGTGAAGATTGCCCAACAAAACACAAAGCACAGATGCAAGAATTAGGGCAGTGACTGCAATGATCCCTTCTGTGTTCATCTGCTGTTTGGTGAGAAGAGTTGGCAGAGTTGTTCGGAGTGAGTTTTTCTAGGAGTGAAAATGTTTGTGTTTTGTTTCTAATAGAACTGCCTGGTTGAAATCCATAACGTAATCGATGCCAATCTGCACTTAGTTGGGATTGTTGGAATTGCGATTGCTGGCACCACAGTGAGTAAATCCACGTTCTCACTCTTCTTATTGGTATTTGGGCCCAATGCCCCATCCTTTACTCATAGCTGTTTTGCAGCAGTTGGTGAGATTTCTGGAAAGTGAAACTATTCTCATTGCTCTCAGTGTGTCCTCACTCTGGGAGTTGGTCACAGCTGCACAAAGGGACTCAGATGACTTTGTTTTACCAATTCATTTTGTCTCCCCAGACAAGATTGAAGGAATCCAGTGGTAATCTCACTGTGTTGTAATAGTAGGGAAGTGGTGTACGCATGGGCTGGATGGAAAACCAAAAAGCCACAGTGGCATTTCAGCTATTCCAAAGCAACTGCAGGCATGGATGTGTTGGGGCCTTAGAGGATCTCTTATTTAAATTTCACATATGGAATAGAAAACATGAACCCTTTCTACAGAAAACACCTTTTCAGGAAAATGCTATCTGTAGCATTAGTGAAGGACGTAATACCAAGTCACAATTAATGACATCAGTGCGTTTCTGTTAATAGCATTAACACTGGGGGGCTGTTATGCTGGCCTTCCCATTTAGAATAAGGAACAGTGACACCAGTGTGGGCACAAAATCTTTGCTTTGAGTATCAGTGAAAACTCTCTTCTGTTAATTGTCCGATGTCTTGAGGTTTGTAATGGAAGCAGTCACTCTCTACCCTGAAATAAAAGCATTCAGATTGCAGACTGTTCAATGCAGTCTATTTTACAATTGTTTTGTAAGTGGATCCCTAAACTGCATTCCTTCTCTTCTAGATCTTTGGCATGATATTCAGCATGGTTCTCTGCTGTGCTATCCGTAACACGAGAGAAATGATCTAAAGCTGTCACTGCACAACTGTGTCCAGAAGCTTTACAAGAAGCGCTCTTCTACCCAGCTTAATAATTGTAATGTATTTTAATTAGTGTCTTAACATACTGAGAGGAAAATATCCCATTAGGTGTGGAGGTGAATTGTATTAGTGACTGCGAAGCTGAAATGAACAAAAAAGGGTTTTAAAAATGTCCTTTTTAATGAAAAGAGCCGAGGTGGCATCTCAGACTAATTTGATTTTTAATGTTTGTATATGTGCAATTGAGAGCTTACATATCTATAGGCATTGTGTAAGTACATGCATTTCTCTCATTACAGATATGTATGCACATTAGCAAGTATCTGTGTATGTAGTACCTTATGTAGGTAAGTATGTGCAAATGGGATATGTTGTGTGTCCACATTTGCATGCGTATTTTTCCAGTCTCACCATGCAAGAGTGTGCACACACCCATAGGTTGCTTGAAACACTTTCATTCCGAGCCCCCCTTTGCCAAGAACTGGCGAAGGAACAAATGCCATTTTAAAAGGACCCAGCATCTATTTTGCAACTGTTCCATCCAAACCCCAAAGAGGAAATATGGTTTGTTTTAAATGACTTTGTTTTTACAAAGGGGTCTCCTCCAGCACACTCCTTCCTGGGAGATCCTCCAAAGCCCCTGGATGTGGTCCTGGGCGCGCTGCCCTGCGTGGCCCTGCTTGAGCACAGTGCTTGGACCAGAGGGACACAGAGGTCCCTCCCAACTTCAACCATTCTGTGATTCTGTGACTTCACTGGCATGCACAGACTGGAGTTTTGTTTTTGTTTAAGTCCAGTTACGTTTTCATGCAAGTGCAGAAAGCTCTGCGGGAAGAAACAGTCCAAGGAGATCCGGGCTAAACAAAGAGAGGAGGAGGTAGGAAGCTGGCAAGATAGGGTCATCTGGGAGCGACTGTAACGCACAGTGTGGTTAAGCTTCCCAAGCTAACCTGAGACAAAAACCAAAACTAAACCACCAAAACCTCTACATGTTAAAGGGGCCACTAAAATCTTGGTTCAGAAGTCCCTTTATGCTGTAAGACTTCGATCTATAATGCTGGTGCAGGAGTAGAACCTGTCTTAAGAAAAGCAGCGGCTCTGTCAGATGCCCTGCAGAGCACAACTGGTGTGTAGAGTCCAACGGAGGAGAAAAAACGGTCAGGGAAAAACACGCAGCACTTTAATATCCTCTGGTTTTGCTTCTGTGACTATCACAGCTTCCTGGGGGCTCCTACCTCAACCTCCCACCCCTTCCTGCAGGTGTAAGGCAGAAAAGAAAGATGGGACTTCTTTTCTAAAAAAGGGCAAAAAAAGGAAAAAAAATAGAAGAACAGAGCCAGAGAGAATAGAATTTCCTTACTGGCATTTGTGGGTTGCATGTCAGGTACAAAAAAAATGCCGTTCTTGAAATACCTCAGGGCTTGCATTTGCATTATTTGTTTCTATATTGTTATTTTTATATTCTTCATGCTTATTTATGAGAGTGTTCCTTCTAAAGCAGCCTAGAAGGGAGAAAGTTTATTCCCAGAAAGAGCAAATAAATTTCAGCAAGGGCTCTGAATCTCTTCATTTTTTGCTTACTCCAGTTAATTTAAGCATTCCAAAGAATAACTTTCTGCTAGCAATGCCCCTTTAATTATTAGTAGCTCAGAGTTCTTATGCAGTTGTTCCTTTTTAAGAGAATAGGTATAACAGAGCTCAGTTACATTGAGTATCTCAGTGGAATGGTCCATGATGCCTAACGAGACTTGGCATTTACAAGTCATTTATCTCACTAAACATGATGGCACTTCAGGTAATGTGTGCAGTCCATTACACGTGTTTGTGTGTAACATACATCCCTCCTGATGATTTTCTCTCATTTCCAACAGAAACTCCAATTTCTATCACTTTTCTGTTACTTCAGTATTGGAAATGGTGCTGCTGTTCCATGTTTCCCACTTAATTGACACATCTTGCTGTCTTTTACATGGATGTCACTTTCCAAATTGTTCACCTGTAAGCTGTGACTATCCAAGTGACATTGATGCAGCTGTGCACTTGTAGGGGAACCCTTAGGCTGGGGCTTGAACTGGTGATTGAGCACCTGGTGAAGGGGTGCTGTTGGCCCAAGGAGCACATTGTTTGCACCTGTGCTCTCCCACATGCCCAGAAGGGCTGGACCCAATGCAGAGCCACACTGGGCTCATATAAGGGGCAGCCACTGAAGGGAGAGCATCACTTGGACCTGGGCTGCTTCCTGAGGAGTGCTGCATTGCCACAGAGAGCCCCTTCACCAGCTGGGTGAGTTCAGTGCTTCTTTCTGTTTAATATGACTATTGGCCTAGGGTGAGTGCTTTGTGTGGTATCACCAGGAGCCTCTCAGCAGCTGTTTTGTGTGAAATAGCATTAAAAATTGCACTAAACGTGAACTGTGATAACAGCTGTGGGCTCAGCAAGCACTGACAGGTGAGCAGTTTCCAGGCTTAACTTCAGGTCCCCATTTGACAGAGAGGTTTTGCATCACAGACCAACGAGCTCCACTCTTGTTTTAGCTCTTAATGGTGCAAGACCTTTGTTCTTTACTGGCAGTAAGAATCATTTCCAAGTAACTGCACTGTGTATCCTCAGTAAGAAAGCTTTTCAGAGGTAACTAAATCCAAGTCAGTACCTGAGCTTCCTCAGGTACAGTTCATGCTCCAAAGCTGCACGTCAGGATTTAATTAACCAGCTTTGCTCCAGATGGGTGCTGATTGCCTGAGAAGTCAGCAGAGGTGCCCATCTAGTCAGGAAGGTGGCAACAGACCAAAGCCTTCTGGGGATAACTCTGAAAGCACAACACACGTCTTCCTATCCAGCCAACCACCCTGTTCTCAAGTATAAACATGTAAATGGTTGATTCCTTTCTTATTTCTTTTAAGAGCATTATTCATCATTCCCTGGTCTAGTTTTCCTGAGTAATGGGCTCCAGTGGGAGCTTCACATATTACAAGCTAACTGCAGCCTGTCTGGCAGAGACTGAGCAGGAGCTGATGAAGCACAGCCCTGTAATATCCCTACGGTGAGGATTCATATTTCACTTTTATACCAAAAGTGATAGTTTTATAGCAAGACGTATTTCATGCGTATTGAGAAGGGAATTGGGTTATCTTAAGCCTCTAAATGCCTCTTTCAGCCTTCAGAGGCTGATTAACAGCACCAGGTGCTGTTTGTAGGGCACCTGCATAAGCAAAGCTCACCAATCTCACTTCTGTCGGTGCTCCGGTCACTGCTGGGTTCTCCACAACACAAACTGCTTCCAATGTGACGTTTGTTTCTACAGCCCGAATTCTGATTTGGGGCAGAACTGGGATATTTGTCCTTGCAATGTCTGTAGCAGCATTATCTCTATCACAGCTCTCTGTGGGAAATGAAAAGGAAACGGAGCGATGCTTATTCTGTTGCTGAAGGCAGCTTCTGCTTTCCTTTGGTTTTAACGTGTACTAAAGTGGAAATGTGTTGGTTGGATTGTTTTGAATTTGAGACGATGTTCTAATAAAAATAACCAGCAATTCGAGACTCTCAGAGGCTGTCCTGGTGCCCTCCTGTGTGCTCCCATGCTTTGCTGTGACCTCCTGGCTGGATCTCAGATCTTTGCCTCTTCTCAACGTCCTGGGGCTGCCTGCACTTCTGTTGCTTGGTTATGTGGAAGGACACAGTAAGATACAGCACGGTCACCCAAGCACCTGACCTGGAGGAATTCTTGCCTTGAGAAAGGGTTGTTGCTGAACCCGAGGGTCTTCAGGTTGAAAACACGTTGCTGAAAGGCCGAAAGGGAAAAAGCACTTTGAGACCATGCAAAAGGGTATCTGTAATGATGCAGTAAGACTCACTCAATTGCCTTAACTCTTGTGTTTGTTCTTTTTTTTTTTTTTAGTATAAAAGAAATCATCCAACCCAAACCATCCTGTGATTCTGTTTTCCTCTCTGTGCGTTCCCATAGGCTTTAACCATAAAGCTAGACTGATTTTTTTTGCATGCACACCATTAGACTGAAGGCACGTCTGTCAGATGCTGCCATGAGGGGTCATTGCAGTAACTTTGCTGTGTCACTCATTGCTGTAAGGAGTAATAATTACTGTTCCTTTTATTTTTCCTCCTGCTACGTGGCAGTGTTACTGAATAGCAAAGCCAGCTCAGATAAGTTGTCCAGGACTCAGTGGTCCAAAGCTCTCTTGCATCTTCTTTCCCTGTGTTTCTTATAGGGCCTTGGGGAGTATCAGGCATTCTCGCTCCCAAGGAGTGTTTTGTGACTTGCTGGCTGTCCTCTCTTGGTCCAGCAGTTGTAGAAGTGGTTGTGTGTGTATCTAGGCAGACGTGGACATCTGTTACTGTGTCTGCATGCTCTGTGCTCCTCTACTTGGAGCATACTGCTGGTTTTTTTCTGACTGCATATGTGGTTATCTTTGCCTGCTGTGACTGCCAGCCCCTGAAGTGAACTTTTCATAGTAGCCCCCTGCTTATCTCTGTATGAACTCCGGAATGGCACCATTTGCTGCTCTTGGGTGAAACTCTTGGGAAGGTCAATACGTGGTTTTAAGAACGGGTTGGCACCTATCAACACAACAGAGCCTTTCCCAGGAATAGTTACTGTTTATTCCTAAGAATAAATACCGTATGCAGGAATGCAGAAGATGATTTTAAAAGGGCAAGACGTGTACAGCAGGTCTGTGCAACTTGCTTCCCATGCAAACAAAACTGAAACTCCCAGTTAATTCTAAGAAAAACAAAACTATGATAACATGTAATTGTTTTGTAGGGATTTTTAACCCTCTTCTGGTGTTGCTGGAAGCAGAAATAAACAGAAAAAAATGAATGTAAGATCTGTGCTGAGCGCACAGTGGCTCTGAGGGTTATCAGCAGGTTAATTCTCAATGGGCACAGTGGTGATTTCTGAGTATGGATGAGGATTCAAGCTGGACACAACAAGTTTGTTTTCACCTTTCTGGCTGTAGGGATGTTCTGGATTTGTTACTTGCCAAACTAAGGAAGTATTTACCTGGATAGCTGCAAGAGCATACGTGTGTCTGCAGGTGTAGATGATATCAACAGATAAATCTGTTCCATTTAATACCCCTTCTAGAAGAGAAAAAAGTCTTTCTCATGAATACACATTTGCAGTCACTGAACGATGAAGAGCTCTATGAGATAACCCCCTGTACAAGCCAAAACAAACAGCTGGGAAGCAGCAATAAAATAAAGCTTTCAGCAGTGATTTAACATATTATAACGTTGCATTTAATGGGGCTTGGAAGCTCGCACTGCTGCAATTCTGGAGTCATTCTTAGAATTCCTTTCTGATAGAAATATTTTTACCATGCTGTTTGTGTATGCAGTGGATTTGTTCTCCTGGCTGCATCTGTGCAGACACACTGAACGGTGATCTCGTTCCTCATTCATGGAAGGTTTACTTATTTTCTGCCAGCTGTATTCGTGTCTTCACTGCAGCCCTGCTGACCTCCCTGCAGTGCTCCTGGCTCAGCAGGTGTCACACTTACTTGAGCAGATGCAGACCAAACAGTTTCCACCAGTCCTGCTGTAGGTGATAGAGATGAGGGGAAAAGCTGCACCTGTCAATGGATTCTGTGTGTTCTTTTGTGTTACAGTCAGTTAAAGCAGGTGGAAACTAGCACTCATGGTCAGTGCTTGGTGCAGTGTGACCATAGCTTGCCACTGAGTCATTAGCCCTAAAGAAAAGGAAACATTTATTATTTCACGTTTATTTTCATATTCCTGAGTCTGCACTTCTCACCTGTGCCTGTTCAGCACATGTGATGGGACTCAGCCCCCCCAGCACACTGAAGGGGCCGGCTGACCTGTGTGAGGGAAGAGAGCTTCTTTCTGAGCTGCACTCACCACTCCTCTTTGAAAGAACAGAGTAGCAAGGCTTTTCAGTCTAATAGCACAGATAAGAGGGGCTTACTCTGCTAGAGCAAAGACATGAATAGCTATGCCTAGTGATGCTAATGAGCACAGGTCTGGATGATGGTAGGGATGAAGTGGAACTGCATGCACCTGCACATGCTGACTGCACAGTACAGATAGGGTCCTCGAAACGTCCAGTGTTACATATGTGGAAAAGCACAGCTGCTGCTGTAAGGGCTGCAAGGCTATGTCAATCTACTTGAAATGTTTAATATTGAGAGCATGCATAGTTTAGTTCTAAGATATATCCATTATTTTGTTTTGGAGTAACTCTTCAAGCAGTACCTGGAGATTATGAGCAAAGGCCCATACATACACAGTTCTTTCTTCTTCCCTCAGGTAAATGATAGTTGAGCACTAAATATGAATCTTCAGTCCCATGATTCTGCTTCTGTGTGTGTCAGAATATCCACTTCATTACAGTAACTCTAGCGATCCCTCTTCAGAATAAAACGTTGTGCACACCAGTTTGCAAACCCGTTATGAAATATGGTTTTATTTATGCTTGGTTGTGAGCAGGGAGGTACATTTCTGCCACGTTCTGTTGGAAGCTCACATGTTACAGAGCTTCTGTGGCTTGGTGCAGTAGTTTGTCCTAACCTTCTCGTGAACACAGTCACTGTAATCAGTGTTGCATTTACCACACTTGCAGCTTATGGCCACGGGGTAGGAATAGTAAGGGATGGTGTGATGAGGACAGCCCGGAATCAGTGCTGTTTGATAGAACATCTCTTTGTATGTGCACACGTTTTGAGACAGAGCACTTTTGAGTAGCAGCTTCTTGCCGTTGCTGTCCTACAAAGAAAAGAGAAACGTGTTGTTCACATGTGAAGCGCACATGAGCGTCAGACGTCTTCCTTTGATGTCCTCAAATATGCAGAAAGCAAAACCTCTCCATGCTTACTCTAGCGCTGAAATTTTTGGTGTGTTCCTGTTCAGATCTGTCTCTTTGAATCTTCAAGTGATGGGAGCTCTCTACACCTCCAGTAATGCTCACCGTGCTCTGTGGTTTTAAATAACCCCCTGCCCAGCTCAAAGCGCTCACAGCATCTTGTATTACATGTTCACTGCCTGCTGACCAGGGTGGAAGTTAAAATGCAGTGTTGAATAGCAAGGCTCAAACATAGTGTATGGCATGCTCACACGTGCAGTATTGCCCACAGCTGGCTGCCACAGCAGTACTTCATTGCCTTTACTCCCTGATGCATTGGCTGGACTGGCAGTTACTCAAATGATTTACATTAACTCAGAGTGACAGAATGTTCTTCCTTTCTCAACTGTACTGCCCTGACCCCACAAACTGCAGAAGCTCTGCAGCAACAGCAGCAATAAGTTCATTGTTATGCTACTGTTATAATCTCCATAGTAAAAATAATAATGATGGGGGGAAAAAGGGGAACACAAACAACTATCAGCATTAGAATTTGGGAAAGAATGTAGAAAACTGTCACAGAAAGCTGGAGGCCAGAAGATAAACTTCTGTCAAGACAAAGGCCAACTGTAGTGCCAAGGGATCTTACTAGATGGAGACAAGCTGCTGATGCAGAGTAAGTGCAAAGTCATCAGTAACTCCTTGTGGCTGACAGACCAACATACACATGTACAGCACGAGCAGTTAGCTAAGCTGTAAAAGGAGTAAATATTTTAAATCCATCATCTCCAAGCTAAGAATCCCGTGCTGGCTAATGCTGTTTTTTCACAAGTCTTGAAATGCTGAGGGAGCTTCAACACGTTAAGGAACAGACTAGAATGGTGCCAGTATTTAAAGGGAGGATGCTGACCCGGATAACACTCAATGAGGCAGCCTGACATCCAACCCTGGTCAACCAGGTTAGAGAACAGAAAGTCGATACAGGATTTGAGCAATGAAGAATTAAAGGATGAGAACATAATTAATGCCAGTTGAGATGGTGTTACATAAAATAGGTCATGTCACACAAACCTGATTTTGTTTTTGGAGGTGATTACGAATTTGGTTGTTAAGGTAACTACACAGATGTGAGGTCCTTAGTTCCATCTGTGCAGAGCCCTGCTGTCATGAAAAGTTAGAGCTGTTGGGCAGAGTGCTGAACGCTGGCAGTTCTCCACAATTTCTGTAGTGTGTTTATCCACTGTAACTTTTTTTTTTTTACCTGGCCTCTGCATTATATATGCACTGCATTATAATCTGCGTAGAGCTCAGGAGCCTTGGCAGTTCTCACATCTGCTTTCCCAGTAAGCTAAATAGAAAGCATGACAATAATGTGATTTTCCTATGACAGACACAATTAGCCTGAACAAACTTTACATAGCTCTCCAGAAAGAATAGGAACTTTGTTTCTTGATGGCTCTTATGGAAACCACCTAAAAGAGAGTAACATCCTGTACCCGTGTCATGCAAAATCCAGCGCAGATGGTGGTGTTGATGGCCAGGCAGTAGGCACACTCCCGCTTCTCCACGTGGATTGTGTACTCTGAAGGAGCACAAACTGATGCTGTTTGACCAAAAGTCAGGCCAAAGAGGAGAGACATCATGAAGAAGGGACTCATGCTAGACGGGAGGGGAAAAAACAGAAATCCAAAGTAAAATTAGATGTCTGCTAATCCTTACCTCAGGATTTGACAAGAACAGTTCTGACGGTCACGTAGTAGAAGTAATCTCTACTTTTTCAGCCCCTGTTTCACAAATTCTTTCTAATCCTGGAAATGTAACTGAAATAGTACTGAACACTGAACAGAAAGAGGGCAAATAACTCAGACGCAACATATACTGTATTCAGCTTTTTCCCACTGAACCATATTACATAGAACTCTTCACTAATGAGTGATAAAACACGGATGCAGAAAAATAGCAGTAGGTTTTCCTATCCTTTCCTGATAAAGAATTTGAAAATGTGACATATATCAGAATTGACCAAAGTTGCTAAAATAATCTCACTAGTTTGAAATGTTTTTCTAAAGAAGGCATCTTATCAAACATTCAAGATAGGATAAGAAATAGTTGTGCGTATCAGACATAGCCCTGTAGTTTCTACTTTAGAGCTGTCTTAAAGGCATGATGAAATGGGAGCACTGCCAAGAATTAAATAATAGATGCAAGCAAATTACAATAAAGAACATCAGCAAAGAATTCAAATCAATGAGTCCACCCTTAATCCCTCTGTTACGCTGACCTCGTTTCCCAGGCCTGCTCAGGAGTCCCAAAAACAAAGCTTTGCTTGGCTCCAGGACAGTTTCAGGGTGCACTCTCTTCCAAACTACAAATTCTACATGACAGTGTCTACAAATATCTGGAATCACCCCCTAGTCTCTTCCAGCCGTCGTTCTCCTATAACAAAAGCCATTCATTACACAGTCTAGTTTACCCTGTGGCTGCAGTAGTACAAGTCTGGAAAGACCAACCTCTTGTCAGCTGAATTCTTCCCTATTACAGGATCCTGATTCTGCCTTGAGCTGGGAGAGGCAGTGATCTAGCACAAACTCTGTGTGCTTTATACACTCCAGGCTAATTCCAGGCTGATCTTACTGTTTATATAATTGCATCTGAATTGCTGCTTTCTTATCACAGAGCCATCTATTGAAAATTCATACTAAACTACAAAGCAAATGTGATAGGAACAAATGTGTCCATAATATCCTAACCTGGAAACTGGAGCTGGAAATCTAATTATGTTAACAGTCAGTCTTTCTCTTGGGCTTTTAAACTAACCACTGCTTTTAAAAGGTTGGTATTGATTAATTTGCTACATAGGACAGCAACGTCATGATAGTCAGGCTAGCATGGAAATGGAGTCATCCAGAATCACACCTAATTCTACCCTTATGATTTTTGGAAAATGTGTTGAAGTCTGGTTCATTCAGGATGTTCATTACCTGGCAGGCACAAATGAGAGATGCAGTGCAATACACACAAAATAAATCTCAAATCCAAGCAATTAATTGCTTTCTAGTGTGGTTAGGTAAAGCCTCACTTACTTACTCAAAAACAAACAAACAAAAAACATGCAGGCAAATAATTGAGCCTACTGAGCAAGTTCTGAAGTGAAAACAATTCACTGCCATACTAACGGATGGAGGATCAATTGGTTTCACTCTGAGATGCCACTTTTTGTAGCACAGTGAGAAGCAAAAAGTTGTACCAGTGTCATTGAACCTAAGTTATCTTGTGATGGGGGGGAAACATTCCTGGTAAGGGTTTTGAGCAATACACAGAGGAGCAAAGTGAGGAAGGGACTGAGTTAGTATGCATTGTCTTGCATTGATTTAGTACAGAGCCACTGTAATCTACTGGTTCGTCCGTGTCTGGCCAACCTTCTCGGTGTGCTCCTTCACTACAGCTCTGTTGACACCTACCGGCCCCATGAATCACCTCACTGCCATCTGGACTTGGCTTTTATGCATGCCTTACACAGGTCAGCCACACTGTTGTCTTAAATGGCCATAAGGAACATGAGAAAGTTGAACAACATGGTTGTGTTGGGCTGTTGGAGGAGTGAGCCAGCTGGTCCTAATAAGCATTTACCCAATTCCTGAATGATACTGTCTCCTTTACCAGTGGTTTCAGACTGCTGCATGTAACTTTGTGTCCTAAGCTAATTTTCTATGGGCTTTTGTGTATAATGACTGTGTATAATTAAGTTCTTGTTCATTTAGGATTAGCCATATATTTTCTGTTTCAATGGAGTCTTCAATTTTGGGTTAATTTCTACCATAGCTTCTCAGGAATTAAGAAGCTTGTAGACACGAACATAGCATGGATTGTACACTCAGTAACATCTGTCCAGCTAGACCTAGCAACAGAATAGAACATTTTGCTACTACTCCTATATGTTATTTAGCTTTATATCTCTCTGAGCTGTTTTAAATGTAGTTAAACGTACAGGTTGTATGCATATAGACATAAAAAAAACACGTAGACAATGATATATATATCATGCATATGTGCACTATATATTTGTGTGGATTTGGTTGTATAAAACTTCAATCATAGGAAAAGATTTCACATTGATTTTGGTAGATGGAGCTGTTCTGTATACACTGGTCCTGACAGAGAGAACCACACATCCAGGTTTAAAGTGCCTTCAACGTATCCTAATTATTTTGCATGTATTCTTTACTGCTCTGAAGTTCTAGCTTTTCCAGCTCAAGAAAAATGAGTGTAATTCACTGGGAGGGGGATTCAGGTTGGGGAAAAAAGGGTTCTGAATTTGCTTTAAGAATATTAAGTGAAATGTTCTCCTCCGGAAACGTGGATAGCTGAGAAAAGAAAAAAAGAAATGTTTGCAAGTATATCTTGGTGAAGATAAGAAAGATGATACAGCAGAAAAACGAAAACAATGAAGGAAAGGGGAAAACAAACAACTATCAGCATTAGAATTTGGGAAAGAATGTAGAAAACTGTCGCAGAAAGCTGGAGGCCAGAAGATAAACTTCTGTCAAGACAAAGGCCAACTGTAGTGCCAAGGGATCTTACTAGATGGAGAGAAGCTGCTGATGCAGAGTAAGTGCAAAGTCATCAGTAACTCCTTGTGGCTGACAGACCAACATACACATGTACAGCACGAGCAGTTAGCTAAGCTGTAAAAGGAGTAAATATTTTAAATCCATCATCTCCAAGCTAAGAATTCCTTGCTGGCTAATGCTGATTTTTCACAAGTCTTGAAATGCTGAGGGAGCTTCAACATGTTAAGGAACAGACTAGAATGGTGCCAGTATTTAAAGGGAGGATGCTGACCCGGATAACACTCAACAAGGCAGCCTGACATCCAACCCTGGTCAACCAGGTTAGAGAACAGAAAGTCGATAAAGGATTTGAGCAATGAAGAATTAAAGGATGAGAACGTAATTAATGCCAGTTGAGATGGTGTTACATAAAATAGGTCATGTCACACAAACCTGATTTTGTTTTTGGAGGTGATTACGAATTTGGTTGTTAAGGTAACTACACAGATGTGAGGTCCTTAGTTCCATCTGTGCAGAGCCCTGCTGTCATGAGAAGTTAGAGCTGTTGGGCAGAGTGCTGAACGCTGGCAGTTCTCCACAATTTCTGTACTGTTTATTCACTGTAACTTTTTTTTTTTACCCAGCCTCTGAATGCACTGTGTTATAATCTGCATAGAGCTCAAGAGCCTTGGCAGCTCTCACCCATGTGTTACAGAGATATCTGACCAACTGTTAAGAATGGTAATTCATTTGTTTAGAATTGCAACAAATTAGTTGGAGTGGACCTCAGACTAATGAGACTTCTGCTCCTTGTACTCATGTTAGCATCGTACTAATACGAATACAAAGAAAACCTCTCAGTGCCTCTTCTAAGGCATCCCCTTAGCCCACACCTCAGAAGGGCACCGGAGCGATAGTCATGTTCCTGTTTCTTCAATAATTTACTGAAACTGGTAATATGGTAGGAAAATCTTCTCCCAGATTGTCTTGATGTGCCAATAGACTTCTTTCTTTCACTGCTGACCTCTCTAAACATTTGCTGAGGATGAGATCCCAGAACTTTCTGGGAACAGCAGGACAATGTGGCAGCACAACAAAGCAGTGTGTGATAGCCTATGAGTGCACAAAGCTTCTTTCCTACAGGTTGCTAAAATTCATAGTTCAGTATCTGATGCTTATGGATCCATTTCTTTGGTTGCCCCCCTGCTGACCTGCAGACTATTCAGAGATGCAAAGTTTAATGCGCTTTTACAGCCATCAGCTTTGTAGCTGTGTTCTGGAACAGCCAGTTATGCTTTCAATTATTTATCTTTAACCTTTCTCTTAACTAAACCATTCGATTAAGTCACATCACTTATTTTAGACATTCATTAAGTGAAAGACAGTATGCTGATTTCTGTAAGAAGTGCTGTAAGTGATCTCTGTAAATGGAATTAAGGAAGCATAAAGTTCTTGGGTTTGTTACCTCGGGATGTCTACAATGAGCCAGAGAAACTCAGCGCGTGGTGTGTAAAAACGTAACAGGATTCTCTATCACTGACCAATGCCTAAAGTAAAAGTAAGAGCAGTGAAGGTAAGTTACCAGAAATAATTCCTAGTCCTGTTAGTAGTACAACACATGAGTGGGTTAGCGTATAGAGCAGAATGAGCGAGTCTTAATTCCACTGCAGATAGGCATTTAGTACTGTGGACGTTAACACTGAAACATGTCCATCCTTCCAGACAACAGAAATTTAGAAGCTGTGCTGATTGCAAATAAACAGAACAAGAAAAGACAAAACCTATCAGATTTCTAGCAGATTAGTATTCTGGTAGAGTAACTATTTCCAATCCCATCCTATTGCAAGCCTCCTTAATATGCTGCCATTGTTGGGTTTTTTTTTGCCATCAGGTTTTGCATTTAAACAGGCTGTGGCTGCTGAATTTTCAAAGCTCATCTGTCTATTGCCAGTCTCTCTGTGCTAGCTTGAAATGTAGCTCTTATCTTTTAAATTAGTAGATTCACAGATGACCGTTCCTTTCTTTCTTTCCTAGGATTAGCTGCAGCATTTCCTGTCAACCGCAGATTAAAAGGGCATCTCTTTTCTTTGCATGTGATATGACAACAATTTCCTCTTATAGTCTTAAAATGCTTCATAGTCCTACTAGTTGTTGTGGCTTGTATGATAGACTGGTTATATTTCACTGGGGAGCACTAGATATGTCAGTTCCTGTTATTCTGAGATAAACAATATCTACATGCAGGACAGAACTAAAAAACAACAGCACAGACAGTTGTCAGTTTCTCATGGCTGTAGTGCTCTCCTGATCTGACTGGCAATCTGAGAGGCAGGCAGTAGGTCTTCAAATCTTCGTATGAAGACCTGATGCTATGCAAGAACACTTTCTTTTTTCAGATAAAAATTTAAGTTCTATCTGCTCAGTGTGAACGCTAGTTTGTTTCTCCCTTCTCTTAACAGAATTAAATACTTTAATAGATAGAGACAGAAAAGGCTCTAGGAAGTCAGTGATGACCATTAATACTGTGATTTGCACTGTGTTTTTGTTATTAGAGTCCTTTAATATCTTTATAAATTTTCTTTAATGCTTTTGGTTTAGAAATTCAGTTGTCAAATAGAGTGAGTCTTGAAAGTGCAACTTCCTTAAGATTTGTTTGGATTTTCTGCATTCTTCTGTGCTCTCTGCACTTTCAGCTGCAGAAAAATAATGAAATACAAGATTGCTACCCAGTCCAGGAATTTCTGTTAATATTTTTAAGATGTCTTGTTATTCTTAGGCTCTGAAGCAGGGTGATGTTTTTTTACTAGTTGTGAAACCAAGATTAGTTAGGGATTCATGCAGAAATAGACGTAATTCTATGCTTACCTAGCAGAAACTGTTAGTTCTTAGGAAAGCTGCCCAGTGATTTATATCTGTGCTCTGATAAATAAAGGATCAACATACAGTCCCACACTGTACATCTCAGGATCAACAATTTAATGACATCTTAACACTGTGGTTACAATCTTAAACTATGTGTACGTGTTTTATTCCTAATGATGCAGAGATCTTAAACCTTCATAGTTCTATTGAAAATAGAATTTGGAAGTTTCAAAACTATTCTAACATATGAGGAAGTAGCTACTGGCAACAAAACACTCAAAACAAAAAAAAAAGAAGAAAATGCAAGACAACTTTGGGTAAAAATGCTGCTAATTCAGCATTTCATTTACTAAATAATATAGTTTTGTGAATTGTGTATTAAGAAAGAGAGAGTAAATTTAAAAGAACAAAACTGAGTTTCTTTAAAACCAGCATTTCTAGTGACAGATAATTTTTTTTTTTTTTGGAAACAGCTTTCATTGAAATTATTCTCATTTCAATATTAAAATGTCTCCAGACTTTTTATAACATGAATAAAACACTGAAAATGCTCTGCAGATTGTAGTTATGTAAAGGACTATCTGTATCAAGGAAATTCATGTATTAAACATACCGAATATGGCAGAAAAATGCAACAAAGTACTAACGCTCAAAGAATACTGCAGTTGTCCTCATCAAATAACGTTCGAGCACTGCTCAGTTGTTTTTTTTAAGTAAAGAGCTTTTCAGCATCTTTAATTTTTCTCTTCCTGTCCATTTTGGAAACTGCAGTCCATCCAGTCTCTTTCACTTTTCTCATAGTTGCAAGCTTTAGTGCAGAGCCTGCAGATTTCAGGTTTGATGTGGTTGGTTTCTAAGAAGAAAAACAAAGCCATCCAATAATTTCTAAAACACACATGATCTGCTTTTCATTTTGATCTGAATAAAAGGGAACGTACCTGTTTTGGTGTCACTGCATATAACTGTGAAGCTTGTGGATAATCTTTGTATATTTTTTTAAATACTTCTTCATCTGAAACAAGGCTCTTAAATTAAAAATAAAAAGGTTACTTCCTTATATTACATTCAGAAATCTCTTTTCTTTCCCCTTAGGAATGAATATGAAAAAGAAAGTTAAGGTATCACTATGAAACCTCAACAATTCCGTAAAAGCAATGTAAAAATTCATTATAAGATTGTATTTTTTGTCATAAAGTTACAAATTATTTATAAAATTCCAGAGAATTAAATAAAAATATACTCATGAATTGTCTTGTACACAGAAGCCCACATGCCCTATTTACACCCTCAGATATAGCAGTATGTGAAAAGAACTGTTAACTATGCTATTTGTTCTGAGTTTTACCAGGAGGTCGCTGTGATCAGAGCTATCTGACTGAGCATCCAGCTGCAGAAGAACTTTTTGCTTTTTTCTCTGTCCTGAAATCAGACCTGTGCTTTCGCTTTGCATTTTATGTACTGGAGGAGTCTTTACAGTATATGTCTGGGAAAAAGATAGCATTTAAAATTACATTTTCAGTGGTAATCATGGAATCCAACACTAAATTCATAACCCAGGTTACAGACTATGTATCGAGGAATGATTACCTTTCCATTCAAAACTTGAAACAAAGTCATGCACAGGAAAAAAAAAAAGGAAAAAAAAAAAAAACAGCAGCTGCAGAAGAATTGAGTTTTATGGCACACTACATCTAATCTTTTTAAGCTTATCTGCAGAAATTCAGTTGTCAGTTTGAACTGTAGTCACTATAGACAGGCTATAACCAACATTCATGAAAATGCAAACAAACAAGTCTGAAGGAGAAAGCTTTCAGAAAGACATTAATAGTGAGTGGCATCAAGAGCAGGACTGATTTTACTTCAATGGTTCTTTCACTGGATGTTAAACAGAAGGAAAAAATAGAGTCAGAAAAATAAGAACGATTCATTAGTTTGAGTTACAAACCTTTAATGATCGTCTGACCAAGGGACTCTGCATAAATGCTCGAGGAGATGTTTTTTTACTTTCCATCATGTTGGTTCTTATAGGAACGTCACTCTGAGAGAATATTTTTTTTACATCAGTAGATGCAGAGTCTGGATCTAAGTGAAGTTTAGGAGTCTCAGAAAAATGAGTTTGTATTTTCTAGAATTAGAAAAGGTTGAAAAACATTTAAGTGCCTTTTGTCCAGGCTATATTATTTATCTCATTTAACTTTATATTATTTTACTGCAACTAGATTGCTTACATACATATCACCAAATTTTAAAATTGTTTAATGATGAAGTTACAACTACCTTGTCCTTCTTTTCAGTTTCAGGAGCCCTATTTTTGGAGAGTTCTTTAGCAAGATTCTCCTAAAAAGAGAGGTAGTAAATATTTATATTTAGCTGTTAAAATTTTTTAGCTATTAAAAATCTTGTTGATGTTGTTACAGAAGTTCACACAAATATATGATCCAGGTTTACTTCAATTGCATTTGAGAGATGACTTTTCCTGGTATTATTTCTTACATAACTTTTCCCTTCTCTAAAGGACAGTTCTTCTTGAGGTTTTTAATCTCTCTGTGCTCCCCTCACACATACTCAGGAGTCATAAAAAGTGTTCACCACCAGAAGGCATGATGACTTCAGGGAGCATTAAGCTCTGATTTCAAGACAGCAAGGCCTAGAATCAAAAACTCATTTCACAGCTGTCATTGCTGCAGCACATGTGACCGGGCCAAGCACGTCACCCATAGTGCTACGTTAAAAGAAAGAAAAAAAAAAAAAATACCTTGTTTTCAATTTCTGCTTTAAGCTGTTCCTTAAGGGAAGACAGTTCACTTTTCAAACATGATAGTTCATTTTCCTGAAACCAATTAGATAATGGAAAGGGTTAGCTATGCTTAACCTGGAAAAAAGAAAACAGTCTAAAAGAGACATTAATTCATAGTGATATTCAGTATAAACAAAGAAAATTCAATTTGCTCAAATAGAGCTAGTTTATCCATAAAGTTAGTATGGTGAAAGGTGAAATCTATAATTCACTTTGTGAGATGATTCTAGTACAAGAATAACAGATGAACACAGATACAGTCAACTTTTCCTCATCTAAGAATAAATTAAAAAGATTTAAAAAAAATGTGTTGACTTGAGTCATAGTTTCTACAAAAGTAAAGAAATACCTTATGAAAGGAAATGTCAGAAAAAATACTACATTTTAAGTAGCGGTTACAGAACCACACTTTTATGTGGTTCTTGAGAGAATGCTTGCCCTCAGAACAAAGTTTTTCTCAAAGCTAAGTGTTCCAGAATGGAAAAGGGAAAAAAAAGTTATGCAACTATAGACTTGAAATGTTGTTTAAGCTTGTTTTAAAAAGTGATCAAGTACTATGAAACAGTTACTGTTCAGAACCATTCAAGGTAAGAATCTTAAATATTTGTGAGAAGGGGAAAAAAATTGAAGAAAAAAACAAAAAAACTAATACTAAGATTTCTTAAGCAGACAGTGAGGTTAGAACATGATGCGCTTTTGAGTAAAGCAGACAGAAAAGCACAGGTACTGTAATTAAGAAGCATTACATTGGCCCAAAACAACCCTTCTTTTCTTGGTGAGGCCCAGGCAAGCCAAAAGGTTGGACTTCTTAGGAAAGCAGCCCTTCCATTTCATTATCCAGCACTGATGAGTATGCCTTACCAAAGCTCTTTTCAATGATGACTGCTCTTGCTCTTTTATC